>NW_024467119.1:57362500-57986250 GCF_017591425.1 Ochotona curzoniae
TATTTACTTAGAAAGAGTAGTAATTGGCTTTACCTGAGAACTAGATTTAAAAGCTGAAAGGCTGCATTGTAGACTTAAAATCTAATCCCATTAATTTTGGCTTAGCAAGGATATTATTTTTCCTGAGAAAATTTAGTGATTTAATTTTTTTCTAAAATTTTAATAGCATAAAGGTAAAGAGAGAGGATTTAACAAAGCATTCAAATAGAAATTTGACCTCAAAGGATGATTTTTGTCTCTAAATATTAATATTTTTGGTAATTTTTGTTTTTCATGATACTACTCTGTAAGTTAATGGATATCACTTCCATGTTCACTATTTGCCTTCACTCTACTAACCTCTCCTTTGTTACTACATGAGTATAAGAGTATAAGGCTGCAATGGCCTGGCGTGAACTGCTCTGAAGCCAGGAGCCGTGGGCTTCTTCTAGGTCCCCCACAAAGGTGCAGGATTTCAAAGCTTTGGGCCATCCTCTGCACAGGCAGGGAGATGGATGGGCAGTGTAGCAGTCAGGACATGAACTAGTAGTGCCCATCTGCGAGTTCAGAATTTAGTTATTAGACTGTTGTGCTGACCCCTTTCTGTTATTCAAAAAGGATTGTTGCTATCTCAGCCATGGAGCTATTTGTGTGTACAAGTCAATGATTTACACCAGCCACCACATGCATGTGGTGAGCTGTCCCCACCAGGCCTGCCTGGGCTCCAGGGACTACTCCCTTTGCGGTGAGTACTCTGACTGAGGGGGGAAGTCTCCATGACTGGGCAGGACAGGCCCGGGGCCCAGGGCCTGGAGTCCAGCTGCTGCTCTCCTGGAGTGGTGGACAGGATTGGAGAGGGGTGCGACCTTGGGCCTGGGGGTTTAAACTTCCTGCACCCTCTCAGCTGTGGATGGGTCTCAGGACAGGGCCTCATGCCCAGATCTCAGATGCCAGCCACCAAGTGCATGTGGTGAGCTGTCCCTGGGCCAGTGCACCATTTGGTGCCAGGCTCCGCCTGCTGGCAGCCTGGCCAGGGAGCTCTGAGGTTTTGGTACTTTGAATCGCTGTTTATGTAGCTCCAGATTGAACCCACTGTGCTTCTGGGATGTGAATCAATCCTAACAATTCCTAATGACCATAACTCTTCCTTTGAAGAACCTATAATCACTTAACAATGCTGATCACCAAACACCAGTCCATGCAAAAGCTCAGGGCTTGTCCAGCAGGATATGCTATTACCTGAAATGATGATGGATCAGTAGACAGGTCATATTAAGCAGGGCCATTACATTAACTAGCACTCAAGAACCATATTTGGGGGTAGATTCTGTGGGGGATGTGTGGGCACAACCCTGTGGAAATTCTAGCCCCGCGGGTTAGCTCAAGAGTTGGGGTGGTAATGGACTAAGCTAGGTGTGACCAAGGAGCTTGCCATCAATCAGATGTAAAAGAACCAACAACAGTCTGGACTGGTCAAGGCTGCAGCACCCAAATGTGCATCCTGAATAGGGTGTGGGGTAGGCTGGGCTGCAACATTCACCAGCTCATGCAAGGACAAATGGAAGGCCAAACTGCACCGGGCACTGGCCTAAAACCCAATGGCATGTATGAAAACTGGGTCTGGGAGGAGATCAAGTGGAGGAACTTAGGAAACTCCCCTGACGAGTCATAGCTCTCACTGGTGAACATGTGGTCCAGACCTGGGGATCAAACAAGCTGGGCAAAGTAGCTCCAACAGCTGGCTAATGTGTCAATTGGTAATGGAGCGGGATGTACTGGGCAGGAATGAGCAAACCTTAGCCCACAAGCGAAACTAGAGACCAGGAGAGCACACAGGTCATGCCGAGCTAGGCTCTTGCACCTATTGGTCTGCGTGAGTCAGTGACGCTAAGCCACAGTGTCTAAGGCAGAGACTGGGACAGATGAGAGGCTGAGCCAAGCTGAGTCAGAGCAACCACTGGCATGCTGAACTTTGCTGGAAACAGGCCCAGTTGGAGAGCTAAGGGGACATCCTAGCTGGGTTGGGTTTCCACCAAGGGGCGTGCGGGCTGTTATAGGGGTTGGGTTCTGATCAGAATACAGTTGTAGTCTCCCTTGGCACAAGTGTGTACTGGGAATGGACACACCAGGCTGGGCCAGACCCCAACACCATCTGGTGCCCTTGATGACCAGGGTAGATGTGGGATAGACTAGGCTAGGTCTCAACCCCTACTGAGCCATTTGTGAGCTGTATGAGGGTATGATCGAGCCATGGCTGGGCTGAAACATCTAGCAGCAAGAACCAGTTTGGGTTTAAGGCCAATCAGGAAAAGCCACTGTCCCTGCTAAGACAGGAGGTGAACTGAGTAGTGCTGGCTCATGGACCCTCTGGTATGCGCAAAACCTGGCATTCGGAGGGGTTGTGATGGGGGAGCCTGGGAAACTCCTCTGGCAGGACATAGACCCGGCAGATAAGCACAAGAAGCATGAAAGGAAACAGCCCAGAACAGGCCAAGAAAAGTTTCCCACTGGCATACATTTGGCATGGGTCAGGGGCAGACAAGGCTGAATCAGTTCACGTTGTCCATTGGCAAATCTGAACACCAGAAAAGAGTGTAGCTATATGTTGGCAGTGAAAAACTGGGCAAACGGAGACTCTGATGAATTATGTCAATCAGTGAATTCTTCAATGACCTCATTGTGCTTGGAGTGGTGAGACTGGCAGCAATTCAGAACTGTTGAACTCTCAAAACCATTTGAACAAGACCTTTGGAGCATGCCCCTCATCATGGACCTGGGGCGGATAGGAGACTGGGTGGGACTTCTCCCTTAAAATCCCCTTTTACCTCAGATATATGAAGGAAACAATATGGAACTAATTGTCTTACCCATTTTCCTGTAATGCTTGAACCTTTTTACCTTAATTATGTAAAGATTGTCAAAAATAAAGTGTATTATTTAATATATATATATAAAAAGAAAGAGCTGCTGTGCTCTTTGGTCACCCAAACAGCTCAGAGAGTAAAATGTGTATAAAATCAAATTTTAAAAAATTGTGTTTGATATGGAATAAGATAGTGAAAATATTTATTCTGTTTTCTTACTTAATAGTAAACACGTAATACAATGTTTGCTAACAGCATCACGTAAGACATTTTTGTATTCCTAGTGAAATAAATAAATTTTTGTTAGTTTCAATGAGCAATTTCCACCAGTGCAACTGCTCCAGGAAACTCTATGAAGTAGATATAAAGAGGTTGATTTACTTAAGACAATATATAAATTAGGATTTACTAGAGTATAACATGTATTTCTATCTATCTGTTATATCCATATATATGGAAATGCACACCAAAGCACAACATATGTATGTGTTGGTTTTCAATGAGATTGAGTTTTAAAACTTTTTAAATCTAATATAGCAAGGCAAGATTTTCAAATTACTACATAAAAGTACAACTCACTATATATTTATAAGTCTATTTTTTTATTAGAAACCACTAGATGTGTTTTGAAACTTAGATTCATTTGTGGAAAAATAATATGATGCTCGTACTGTACAATACCGTAGCATCTCCAATCATGTCCAGTAATGACATGATCTTCTAATCAAACACATTACCTTTTTTTGCAAGATCGTATTTCATATTGACACTAAGCAGAATAAGTGAAGATTATTAACAGCTGCAGGTTTGAACAGGCAATCTTTTTGTCTCCAAATAGGCTCACATTAGATTCATGAAAATGTTATGGAAGATGTAACGTATTTTTTTATGATTTTTCTAAATTTTTAGAAGTACACTGAAAAGCGCTGGGTTGGCCTGCACAGAGAAGAAGTCAGCTCGAAAGGCCGGAGTGTTGTCTTGAAGCCTGGTGATCTCAGAAGGGGTGTGACGCCCCAGGCAAATCAAAGGTCTGCTGAGTGAAGATTTGGCCCAACTGCTTTTGTGACTATAAAATGAAAACCAGGCACGGAGCCACATGTAGCTTTCTGATCAAATCCTGACATGCCTTCACCACAAGCATGCATTCTGTATACTGTGGGAGATGGGGGTGTGGAGAGAGCTTTACAGATGAGCTGAAAGATTGACTGAGTCACCTGAACCACACCGGCCTGGGAATATTCCATTCTGCCAGCACAGAAGGCATCAGGAAGAAGTGAATGCAGTGTTCTCACATGTGGAAACATGCACAGTGATGTTTGCTGGTCATATGTCTTCCGAGAATATGGTGCAGCAAAAAAGAAAAAAAAAAAAGTTTGCTTCCTTGGGTTCATTTTGACATTTCACAAAGAATTCAAAGAACATTATGATTCTTTTGTGCTCATCGCACAAAGAAAGCAGCAGATCTTCACAATCCTGGGCTGTGTGTTTGAAACACCTTGTGTCTTGGAACAGCCAACTCCATCCATTTATTATCATGGAATACTTCATGAACAACCTAACAGCAGAAACATCAACTTCTAGCCCAGAGGACTTTGACATTGCCTTTGACTTCTTATGAATATGGTGGTAACTTGAGAACTGGAATGTAGAGCCCATACTCAGCTATTGCACACGTGTTTATATCCTCTATGTAGAATATTTTTGCATGTAGTAATTTTAAACAAAGGCTTCATATATTTTGCCCATTTTTTCTTTAATTATTCTATATAGTACTCCAGTATGATTTGGTGTTTTTAACATTTTATTTAAGTCACTGAACAAAAGGAAATTAAAGTTCTTAAAAACGATTTGTTTATTTTTATTGGAAAGGCAGATTTACACAAGTGGAGGAGAGAGAAAAGTCTTTCATCCACTCGCTCACTCCTTAAGTGGCTACAAAAGCTGGACCTTAGCTAATACAAAGCCAAGAACCAGGAGCCAGGAGCTTTTTCTGGGTCTGCCACATGGGTGCAGGGTGGCAAGGCTTTGGGCCATCCTCTACTGTTTTCCCGGACGCAAGCCGGGTACTGGAGAGGAAGTGGAGTACACAGGACACGAATCAGCACTGATACAGGATCCCGGAGAAAGCAAGGCTGGGTTTTGGCCACAAGGCTATTGTGCTAGTTCCTCTAAAATACTTTATAAAAGTGAATGAACTGTGAAGTTGGAAAATTCATATAATGAACTAAGTTGAGATACAGATTAACAACCAGAAAGGTCGATCTTATCTCATATCCTGCTATTTCTCAATAGTGGTTGAATTTCTTGGAAAAAATCATAGATATTGTGATTGGGTGAATATTGAGCAATGATTCTCAGGCTTCATAGGAATTTAAAGCACTATTACTTTTCATTCACACACTTCTCAAATTTCTTGAATCTATTAAATTACAGACATTTCCTGCTGTTGGGAATATAAAATATCCAATGAGTGTATGAAGAAAGCATATGGTGATGGACAAGTGGTACAAAATCCTACGGGACATTGTGGTAAAGAACAGAAGGCAAACTTTCCTAATGTTCCATTTTGTACCACTGTGTTTGTGAAACAGGGAGAATGATAGAAGAAATAAACATGGCATTATTAGCCAAGGTCCCATCAATGAATATGCTTATGGAAAGTGAATATTCAGGAATGAGACACAGCACAACAAAAGCTCAGATGCACCTGGAGGCAGGTAATTTCCAAATGGGACAACTGAAACAGGGAGAGATAGAAGAGAGAAGAAAAGAACCATAGAATAATTCAAGCTATCATTACTTCACTTAACAGACAGCATTAGAGGATGGCAGAAAGGAAACGGAGGTAACATGTAACTACTGAATCTAATCATTTATATTTTAGATATGCTAATTTATCTCACAAATTTTCTGCTGAGTGTTTGAGTGATTTATAAGATGTGGTACATGGTAGCACAAATGACATATTCATCCTGCTAAATAAAAGTACAGAAATAAGGGTAGATTATGTAGTTCTTAAAAGTTTGTCAAGAGACTTTACCAGTCAGATTGTTGAATACAAAAACACATTGACACAATCTGACACAAGTATAAATGATAACATCTCTCAAAAGTGCTTCAACGTATTCAAGAAACTGACAAAGAGCATATTTTATGATCCAGTAGTTTTCAAACTTTAGTTTATGAAAATGACAGTCTTAGTCTTTAATGGTAGAGGTATAAGGTCTTTCACTGAAGAGTTTTTGGTACAATTTCGTGAGCCATTATTTAATTCCCAGAGGGCCAGATGTGCTTTAAAAATACTGATATTTTGGAATTTTGTAATGATATTACAAAATATATTTCATATATTAATACCACTGAGAGATATGGTAGAATACCTCATAATCATATGATAATATTTTCCCATTAAAATGTACAAATAGTCAAACTAAATGTGTTAAATTTATAAATAGGCTGATTCTTGAAATTACCAATAAAGTTTTATAAATATATAATTAAAAAACACTTAACCAGAAATAATTTGAATGCTCATAAAAAATATTATGGTTATGTTTAAATGTAAGTATAAGTTTATATAAAAAAAAGCAAAATTCTTTGGGTGTATTCTAAACTCTGATTCCATTTGACCTTGGCTTGTACAACAAGAATATATATATAGGCAGTCTGAAGTCAAAGTCAGGGCATTTTTTTAAGGTCTCTGAAGAGGCTGTAGTTCATTAACGTGATTATTTTGCTGCAAAATGCAATATTTAAATTAACTGACATTGTAAGCACAGCAACTAAAGCTTACAAGGAATATTGTTTATTTTCCCACATTCAAGATCCATTTCCTTAACTAAAAACAAACATATCTGGAACAAGAAAGTACAATCTGTAAAGAATTATCTTTGCTCGCTAAAATCATGGCATATGTGGTACATGTCAAATATTCCAATATATCATAAGGTGTCCAAAATGTACAGGCAAACAAAATTAAGAGACAAAATCATTTTTATAGAAATCTAAAACTCCCATTTATTCTTTTTAGAGTAAGCATTTTCACGTAACTTTTCCAAAGTCTTTTGTAAAACTATTATTTTTTGTTAATATGAAAACATCAAGTCTTGAGTAGCTCATAGATGAACTTTTTTAAAAAAGATTTATTTATTTTTATTGGAAAGGCAGATATACAGAGGAGGAGAGACAGAGAGGAAGATCTTCAGTCCTATGGTTCAATCCCCAAGTGGCCACAATGGAGCTGAGCCAATTTTAAGCCATGAGCTTCTTCCGGGACTCCCATGCAGGTGCAGGGTCCCAAGACTTTGGGCTGTCCTCAACTGCTTTCCCAGGCCCTATGCAGGGAGCTGGATGGGAAGCGGGGCTACCAGGATTAGAACTGGCGCCGATATGAGATCCTGGCACATGCAAGGCGAGGAGTTTAAGCACTAAGAAATCCCTCCAGGCCCCATAGATTAACTTTTTACAAAGGTAGTAGTTCCATCTTTTTCTTTTTTTTGTTTTATCTTTCTAAACATTTGTATTAGTATATTTTTAATTTACTTTATAATTAGTTAGTTAGTACTCCACTAAGTAAAGAGCTCAGCCAGTTAGAAGCAGAGAGATCAACCTTCAACAAGAACATAGTTAAGAGCTATAACTCATAATCAAATCCTAAGATGTCAATTCACTCACATACATTAAATTTTGTACTCCATGGATTATCTACCATAGATTGAAAAATGCAACATTTATCTTTGTAGTCTGATTTATTTTACTAAGCTCATTGATCTTCTGTTGCATCCATTCTGTTACATACATAGGTCATACAGTAGCATTTTCTTCTAGAAGGTTCTTAATTTTTTTTTCACTAACACATTAGTCATTCAGTAGCATGTCATTTAACTTCATGATGTTGTTAATTTCTTTTTTCTTCCTGTCATTGATTTTGTTTTGTGGCTTTTCATTTAAGGGGAAGTGGAGAAACTGAATAATGGAAGTTATCATATCCAATAGCATGTTGTTTCACTTCATGGCATTGTAAATTTCTACTTTTTCTTCATGTTGTTGATTTTGTATTGTGGCTTTTAATTTAAGGGGACATATGATAACTGTGTCATGTAGATTATCATATCCAGATGTGAGGATACAATGCAGTATGCATCTCTACTTCCAGATAAAAATGGGGTCCCAATGGAACTGTTTACTATATCTTGACAATAGGATGCTGGACTCTGCCATTGTCCATGCACAAAATTTTGGACATACGGCTGTCTATGAAGAACTGTGCTATGGTAATAATGTAGGGGAACTCAGCAGTTAGAGAGGAGACTTGGGGAGGTTATAAAAGAAACCCAAAAGCCTATGGAACTGTATCATAAAATGATAATAATAATAATAAAAGCAAAAATAGAATCAAAGGCTGAGACAACAAAAAAGGAGTAAGCCTTTAGTTTTTATTAAGTATCTCTCAATTCTATACCTAGATTTGTAGAATAAATACACCTTAAACTGTGTCCTAATTTTGTTCTTTAATACTTGCTTTCAAGTTATTGTCCAAATTATATCTCATACCTTGTAACAATCTTACCTTACACTTCTTTAAAGCAATGGATTAAAAAAATCCCTTGCCAAAACCATTGTTAGCTGAAAAATACCATACCGCTTTTAAAGAATCTCAAATGAAAGCTGTCATTTAAAGTTTCCAGGTCTCATTTGTAAAATTTTGCATCATTAATTATAAAGTTGAATTACATAATTTCAAAAGATATCATCAAGTTCCAAAATGATATAGTATTATAATGATAAAACATAATATTCGTTTTATTTTAATTAAGTAATTGATAAACAGTAATGTAGGTTAAAGAACATGAAGCCAAAACAGATTTCTGTTTTATTGAATAAAATATATTTGACAGGCAGGTATTGATATCTGTTTTAACAGATTCCCCCTCCAGTTGCCTTTAGTTTCAGGGTTGGACTTGGCTTGAAGCTAAGTTCATTCAGGGCCAGGAATCAAACACAGACACTCTAATGTGGGACACTTGTAATTTTTTAAAGATTTGGTAATTTTTATTAGAAAGATTTACAGAGTAAAGACAGAGAGAAAGATTTCCCATTTGCTGACGTACTCTCCGAATGTCCAAAATGTCTAAAGCCAAACCAATCAGAAACTAGAAGGCAAGAGCTTCTTTCAAGTCTCCCCTGTGTGTAGGGGTCTAAGGACCTTGGCTGCTCTCCATTGCTCTCCCAGAACAGGAGGGAGCTGAATGTGAAGTTGAGCATCTGGGACATGAACTGGAACCATTCTGGGATGCCACTGTTTGCAGATAGAGAATTAGCCTGTTGAGTCGCTGAACAGGCCCTGACACTTGCATCTTTTCAAAAATCAAGTTAAAAATCAATTCTATAATTTGGAAATGTTAAAGCCAATTCCTCTTCCTGCTAGGTGTGTGCTTTTTTGCTGGTTTCACTTTCCTTTGTCTTGGGTGCTTAATGTCTGAGTTAAATGATTCCCCTCCCTACATCCTCCTCAGTGACAGTGCTCAATTACACCTGTTTAATTGGACTGACATAACTTACTCAGAGTGACAGAAAACTGGAGATGAGAGAAAGAAAACCATCTCCATCAGTTGCCCCACTCCTCAAATATCCACAACAGCTGGCTCTGAGTTAGGCCCTATGCTGATGTCCTGCATGGGTAGCATCAGCCCAAACACTAGGGCCATTATCTTTTGCCTCACATCTGAATTTGTAAGAAATTAGAAAAGCAGTCAGGACTAAAATCAGCATTGCAAAAGATGGTTTCATGTGCTGTGTCACAATGTTAACCCTGAGAATTTGTATTTCTATTGGAAAGGCAGAAATACAGAGAGGAGAAGAGACAGAGAGGAAGATCGTCCATCCATTGATTCACTCCCCAAGTGGCCACAACAGCCAGAGCTATGCCAATCCAAAGCCAGGAGCCAAGAGTCTCTTTCGGGTCTCACATATGGGTGTAGGGTCCTAAGGCTTTGGGCCATCCTTGACTGCTTTCCCACACTACAAGCCGGGAGCCAGACAGGAAGGAGGTTGCCAGGATTAAAACTGGCATCCATATAAGTTTCCAGTGCTTGCAAGTAAGGAATTTAGCCACTAGGTGACCATGCCAGGCCCAGAATTTATACTTCTAAATATTAGCCAACAAACTGTCAAGATACAATCCATCTAACTTAGTAAAGTGCATTCACTGTGTTTAAATAATCTGAGTATTTTTTACAAAAGATATCCTCCTATCTTTTGTAAATTCCCCAAATTTGCAGTGTTAGCTTATGACAATATAAAAGCAGTGCCAGAGAAATTTTCAGTTCCTTGTGGTTGAGCAATTTTATTTTGTGACAGTTTACTTACCTTACTTTTTTGTCTTATCACTGAATTCATTCTTTTATTTCAGTCTATTGCCCTTTATCCTTGGTTAACTGATATTACTTGCTATGTCTTTTAAAATTTTTATCAATTATTTTTGAATGCTCCAAAGGAAGTAAAAATTAGGCAAATAAAATTCATCATTTAAATAGAAATATTTACCTCTGTCCTTAAGAATAATTGAAAGACAACAAGAATCACATTTTTCTATACAACAAAGAAAAGAATTCAGTTGTTAATCAAAAGTGCTAACGTAATTGAATGTATTTAAATGAAATCCATTAGTCATATATCTCCTGTCAAAATATACTGTGGACATTTTGCTTGGCACCGTGTTACCAAACAATACACTACACCAAGAAAAGACTACTAGCAACCCATGAGAAACAGAAAAAGAGGAAATGAGAACTGAATGTGTGAGTACAGAAGAGGGTGTGTTATGTTAGGTATTGAGAAACGGACTTAATATAGAAAGTACATCCCAAGGTCTTCATTAAGTGCTGAGGTATAAGCCTGGGACATTTAAGATAGTGAACAAAAGATAAAAAGAAACAAAAAGAGATGAAATGCTGTTTAATGTGATGGGAAACAGTAAAGGACTGGTCTCTTTTTGAGCACCATTTCCCCAATCCTCAGCAGATACCAAGAGGTGTGTTCATATGCCACAAGCAAACTCACTAAAATGGGAAATTATAAATTACTTTCAAGAGATTAGAAAAAGGCATAAAGAGAATTTATCTCCTATCTCCCACTGGTCTAGAACCACTAAATGCGTAGCCAACATACCATATTTGGGGTTTGCAACATGGAACTTTCTAAGAGTCTGCACAGCTCTTGGCACCTGAAGCTTTTAGGAGTGTTAGTTAATCCAACTCTGCAGAGAACAGCAACTCAGTTCAGATTCTTTGAGCACTGAAGGAGAGCCAAGATAGGGTCATTAAAGAAACACCTTTTAGAATACAGTAGGTTGGAAATACCAGAGCAAATTTATATTTGTTGAAGCTTGTACTTATGATTGGACAACATTTAGAATGAAATGGAAGAGACAATGATTTGGAGAGGGGAAACACTGAGCGTGTTCACAAAGCAAGGAAAGTATCTGCCAGGATCTGAACAGAATGGAGGAGAAGAGAGCATGCTTTGAATTAAAAAAAAAATTACTTTTTACACAGACAATTGGGAAGAAATTTTAAACAATATTGATACCAGAATGGGCGTTGGTCACTGGTTTGAACCAGGAACGGATCCTAACGGCTTGGAGGACAGGCAAATGAAGCATGTGAAATATTTGGAGCACCAGTTGAACATCAATCCAATAAAATCATGTTGAAGAAGGTAAGAACAGTTGTCAAAAAGGAATGGATGACAGGACACCGCAATTCACTCCATGGATCTCATCAACAATCTGCCATTTCTCAAGCACTTGTGTGAAAGTTTGACGGATTGTGTGAATTTGGATATTTTCAAGTCTATTACAAACTTGAAGCATTTAATCAGTAGTCCATGCCACATCCAGTGTAGGAAAGCACTTGTCTGCTGAGGGGTGGGTATTTACAGAAAGCAGCTCGGTTCTCTTCACATCTGTTGACTCTATGAATCTCATCAACAACCTACTTCTGCCCTTTTTTCTGCTTCTCTTTCTCTCCTTCCCCAAAACTTTCTCATTGTCAAATCATAGTTGTGATATTTGCCTCAGCTATGCACAGATACATGCTTACAGAATCCCTTGTTTCTAAGACATGATGAGTTGAGTCTAATAATACTTTCTTATGAATAAGCAGATGAATGAAGAAAGGAAGACATGAATGACAATATTTGTATTTAACTAATGGCCCTTTTAATTTAGATTCTTAGATTTTGTGCATGACCTTCCCTGAATGGGTAAAACAGTCGATGTCTAATTTCAAGTGCAACTCTGTTCCTTCATGGTTTGTTCTTTCATTGGCTTCCAGCTCAGCACCATCATTTCTGACTCCTGCTACTTCTTTTGCCATTTATGGGAATTCTGAAAAAAATAAATACATAGACACAATCCCACCCTTCTAGTCTCCCCCTTCCCTAGGAGTACTGTGTGGAAATAGAGGTTCCACAGGAGGAGTATTTGTAGAGTCACCGTTTTTAAGTGTATCCTGACGTTGTAAGTATGGAGAATGGTATATAAAGTGCAGCATTCTATGGTCAAGATATCGTTAACAGTTTCATTGGGAGTCCATCTTTTATCCGGAAGTAGAGATACATACTGCAGTGTAATCTCTCATGACAAAACCAATTTTGTTGTTGTTAGTCAATACCTATCTCTGCCAGGTCCAAAGGAAATAGGAGCTTCCCCCACCCTCTGGAGCCACAAGGCCAAGTGTTCTCCCTCTGACACCAAATCAGAATGCCATTGTCATTGGAATATAAAATCACGTTTTAAATGTTGAGGCTACACGGATGCGTAAGATACGACAAATGTCCTGAGTTTAGTTCTATAACCTCTTGGCTTTTACAAATCAAAGTGAAATCTCAGGAAAGTTCTTGGAAATGGTCCTTTTTTGGTTCAAGTCTGCCACCATGTGTCCAATTTGATCAACAACAGTTTGAAAGGCAATTATTCTTAAGCATCCAAGTCTGGCAGGACAACATACAGTCAGACTGCATAATCCTTAATCTAATTTAGTCAACCTTCGCAGTCCACTTAAGATAATAACGCCACTCTGCAAAACACTGCACATAGTGTTGCTGTACGCCTCACTCCTAGCCTTTGAGCTGGATCCTCAGGTGGATTCTATGCTGTGCTGGTAATGTTCCCTTCACCCTATGGAGTGCTGACACAGAATCTGAACATGAGTTCTTAGAGTCCAGACTGGCCTCAAATGTCACTAGCTGCATCTCTGTAGCATCATATGACCATGGCCTGGTAGAGTCAGACCTTAAGGCCACTTCATCTGACACTGAAATTCTAAATGTTTGGACTTAAATATTCTTTCTCTAAGCCATGAACTTGTTAGTATGTGGAGCATATTAGTTATGTTTTTCAAATAACTGAAATGCCTAGCTTCAATTTACACTAAGTTGACATGAATTTAATTTTTGAAAAGCTAGTAATAGTATAGTATTACTAGTGATAGGGTAAACATCATTTGCAAAAGAGTTAGTTCTTAAGGGATCTCAAAGTGTGCCTTTTAAAAACATTACATCGGGGCCCGGTGCGGTGGCCTAGCTGCTAAAGTCCTCGTCTTGAACATGCTAGGATCCCATATGAGCGCCAGTTCTAATCCCAGTGGCTCCACTTCCTAACCAGGTCCCTGGGTAGGAAATCTTAAATATATATATATCATCTTACAGCAAAAATGTCTGCCACACCAGTGGTATCGATAAGCCCTGTGTTATCAGAATGTAAAGATGTATCATTAATATTAAATAGTAATAACGAAAGCAACATACATTGACTTAGGATCATTCCATATTATTATGTTGTGTGTTGCTTAAAACTTATTTGACCCACCAGTAAGTTTTCTTTTAAGATTTATTTTTTTATTGAAAAGTCAGACATACAGAGAAGAGGAGAGACAGAGAGGAAGATCATCCATCCACTGATTTACTCCTCACGTGGCTACAATGGCTGGAGCCGAGCTGATCCGAAGCCTGGAGACAGGAGCTTCCTCTAGGTCTCCCACACAGGTGCAGGTTCCAAGGCTTTGGGCTCTCCTCTACTGCTTTCCCAGGCCACAAGCAGGGAGCTGGATGAGAAGTGGGGCTGCCGAGACACGAACTAGCACCCATATTGGATCCCAGTGTGTGCAAGTTGCAGACTTCAGCCACAAGGCTACCATGCTGGGCCCACCAATAGGTTTTAAAGAGTGAGGTTACCTATATATTATTCTGAGAATTATTCACACAATGCATCCTAATGGAACTGTATAATAAAAATAATCTGTTTCTGTAAAAATCGACTTCACACTCATCCCATTGTAAAATTTAGGTAAAGAATCATTCAGGGAAAGTAGAACTTACTATCGCAAATGGCTTGCCTTGCTTCTTCACACTGTTAAACTAGGAAGGAAGACCAAAGGATCAAGCAGCTTATTTCGTTTTCTCCTCAGGAGCAGAAAAGAAAGTCGAAAATGTTTACAATAAGAATCTTGATTTCCATGCCAATCTCTCTACCAATAAAATTATTGGCAGAAATTGTGGACTAGATCATCAGAGACAATCAGACATCTGAGTATAGGTTTTAAAATTTTTTGCATCACTTATAGCCCATATGTCACTAAACTTGAGAATTTTTATTCTGATTTGATCTTACTCTAATTTATTTAGACCCGAGATAGATCCCTAAAATTTAAAACGTAATGGTGTATTTATTATCCTCAGGATTTAGATTGATATTCTTTTCATAATATTCTCTTGATTTGATGTTAAACGATTAGTTTCCCTCATATCTTTTTATTTAAAAATCCACTTTCCTTCTTCCTTGCTTTCCTTCAGTATATACTGAAGTCATTTAGGAAATTGAAAAATGCACATTGCAAACAGGAAGTTTTGGACAACTCAAGTGGGAAGGCTGCGACTATATTACACACTTATTATTGTAGGTCTTTTGAACATTCATAAAAATATGTATTATGAAAGTCTATATGAACTCAAAAGAGGTTTCACATCAGAATAAACATTTTAATTCCAATTTCATCAACTTTTAAAAACCTGTGTGCATTTTAATTTATTAATTTGGCAGGTGCTTGTAGAACATTCACTATTCTAAGCGTCAAGAATAAAACTTGAATCAATCGAAGTTCTCAAAAAGCAGCTTACATGAAAGTGAATCAAAACATCCACCAACAAGGAAGCAAATAAATAACTCTAGATAAGGAGCACTGTATTGGAGAAGACTACTAAACATACCCTGTGCTGTGCTGGAATGCACCATTAGCTACAGAAATAGAAAGTCTGGCCCAAGACTTAAATAAGGAAGGATTAGCTGATCAAACTCCCAGGTGAAGAACATCGAGGCAGAATGAGTTAGAAAGGAAACCAAAAACCAAAACCTGCTTTTCCAAATTTGGAAAAACATCAAGACTAAAACCTACAGGAGCTGAGTTATCAGGAAGCATGCTTCTTTTCTTTCCTTCTTTCTTTCCTTCTTTCTTTCTTTCTCTCTTTCTTTTTTTTTTTTTTTTTTTTACAAAACTAGGAAAAGTATTGTTGTACTAGTCATTTGGTCATTGCTGTAAGGAACTTGGTGCTAAAAGATTGGATTATCACTTCAACATGATGTAGATTCATGGTACATCCCAAAGTATTTCTCAAACTTGAATGTGCACAAGTCTTACAGAAAATGCAACTGTTGACCCACTAGATTCCAGTGCGTAAAGGCTGGGTTAAAAATCCTTTTTTTTTCTGATGAACTACTGATTGAAGCTATGTCATGTCATCCTGTGAACCTTCCTGACAAGCAACTTCAGGAATGTCAGTAGTTCTCAACCTCTTACACATTCACTAGAAATGAAGATTTGAATTCCTTATCTTGAGTCTCAGATTCTGTAAGATAAGGAAATACAAAATTTCAACAAAAAATTTCCAGTAATTCAACTAAAAATAGTTCTCAGATGATAGGAGTCATGGAACCGGATAAGATATACTCTAATTTCCCTTTTAGCTCTAATGTTTGTTCTCAAAGAGATTTGGCAGTTAAGATAAGGCTTCCTTGTCCTGCATTACTATTGAGCATTCATCAAAATTATATTTACAGAATATATAATCATGAAGTACTACATTAGATGACTTTTGCCATTCAGTAACTCATAGAACAAAATACGTTCAATTTCAGCATAATTAACGGGAGCATGCACTGTGAAAGCAGACAAACCACTGAGCTGCCTTCATTGTGCACAGGCCGCTTGGTACTCTCAACATCAATACTGTCATCAACAAAATGAAGAAAGTATCAATATGCTGTACCTTCTACGTCGGTATTAAATGAGATAAATCAAGGAAAGTTATTAGCATAATATCTTGCATAAATGAAATGCTTAGATTATTGAGCTAAAAGGTATGTTGAGTTTCTGAAGGTATTAAACAATCCAGCTTAATTTGGTGAAGCATGATAATAGCATAATGTACTTATGCGTAAAAGCAGGTTGCCCATAATAGACTGATAAGGACATTGAGGATGTGTGAACACAATAACATTCTACCTGGCAGTCCATCCAAGCCCAAATCCACTGCACTCTAGCCATTAACTCTGGGCTAAAATGTGTACCTTGAATATTCATTTGTTGGAGCTCTAGCCCTTGGTGTAATTGTATGTGGAAATAAGACTATTATGAAGTAATTGAAGTTAAATAATATCGTTCCAGTGTTACTATATGTGCCACCAAAGTCTACACGGTGTTGAACAACATCAAAAAGGTATGAATCTACTATTTTAAGAAACTAGTCCTATCTGACTAATAGAAGGAGACCTGCATGTCTGTCTATCCCACACTCCGTATACACATGGAGGCCATGTGATCAAGCAAGTAGAGCCTTTATCAGAAACCAAGTCAGGCAGCACATGGATTTTGGATTTCCCAGGCAGTAGAACCTGAATATCACTGATTTTTACTGTTTAATTCATCCACTTTATAGTATTTTGTAATTGTAGTCTAACCAACTAAGATGCCATCCTACTTAACCCAAGCAGAAGGAACACACACACAGATACATAGAGAAGTACATTTGATGTTCACAAACCAGAGCACAGACTTGACAAAGATTGTGAGGCCTAATCCCAGGATTATTAAATGCTTTCTGTCCTGTCATTCTTAAACCACAATACTGAACAGCTATTTACTGTCCTTTCTCTTACCTAGCACATCATGTTCAGCTACTAAGAAAACATCATAAGGTATACCAAAGGCAAAACACTACTCGTAGAGTTAAAACAATCATCAGAACTAGACTCAGGCATGAGAGAAATGGAATTATCAGGTTGGAAGTTTAAAAAAAAACTATCACTGGTATTTGAGGGACTTTGATAGATCAGGTAGACACCATGGAAGAAAAGATAGAGATGTAAACATAAATAAAGTGTACATAGTAGAGAGCAAAAGCCTTCTAACAGAAAATTCCCAAGGTGCACTCCTTTGTAGCCAGAACATGGCTACGGAATGAATCACTGACCTTGCAGATTTATCAACAGACAATCATGGTGCTGTTTGCAGTGAAGTAGGAAGAAAAGAGCTCTACCCAGAGCTCTTAAGGGAGAGCAAATGCTTGAACAGCATCAATCAGGCTGCCTCTGAAGATGATGAAGCCATAAAACATGTACTGTGATAGAGTGTGACAAGATTCAAACAGAAGAGCAGACCTTGGACTCGAAAGTGATCCTGATTAGGCACAGCCCTCATTCTACAGAACACAGTCTTCTGATTTCCTGACATCAAGTTATTCATATAATCCAAAATTATTCTAGGAAATCCACAGACATTTTCCTCATATGTTTGTACACTGTACAGGAATGCACAAGGTTGTTTGGACCTCGAAAAAGAGTTGGAGGTTATCTTCTACATCTGAGGCTACAAATTCAATACTTTTGTTTTGCATTTTGTGCCAAACACCTAACAGTAATGATGTCCTGATGGAGATGAGTTCATGAGGATGAGAGATTCATCTCCAAGCCTAAGCAATTCTCATGTTGATAACCAGCCTCAGCAAATGCTACATGCACCTGGATTGACACGACCAACACTTGAGGGGACTTAATAAAGCTGGAGTAACACAGAGAGGATTATTATTCCCATTACATAACACTTAAAAACCTATTACTGAAAAAGAGAAAGCCAAATGGCATATCTTGACAGAAGTCATTACATCTGAAGGAGGAACATAGGGAGTAAACGACATTTAAAATTTGATAACCTGATTTACACATTTCAGAACACAGTTCAATGGGCAGAGGGGCAGGAAGAGAATGAAAGATATTTTTTGCTCTTAACAAATTGTTTTGCTAACACTCTTCTTTAGATCTAGGGTGACTAACTTTATTAGGGAATTTAACCAGTGATAGGTATGTCATCCACAAAGCCTGAGGACAGTGAAAATCATAGACATACATTTGAAATCGCAGGGATCATGACTAACTGGATGCTGATGTCATGTAACAAGCAGCAGGATCACATTCATGGGCACACCCAAGGTTCACTCTGTCTCATCTGATGTGGTTCCTACACAGCAAGTCCAAGGAGCTGAAATCCACCTATCACGTACTCTCTTTCCTTTCCTACCACAGAATTCTCACACACTACCATTAATCAGAGAACCCTAGAGGCTCCAATAGTTCTGAAGACTTGGAATTTGAACTGCTTGCATCCTTCACCTTGCCTGCAGGTCTCAGGAACTCTCTGCTACAGCAGGGTTATTATCAACAGCCCGTTAGCAGTGAAAAAGCTGCTGCTGGCAGTGGGTGCTTAGTCTAGTGCACAAGACACTCACGTGCCACAGAATAGTAGCACAGATTCCATCTTGACTTGGGCTCATGATTCCAGCTACCTGGTAATACTGACACTGGGGAACAGCAGTGTTGCTCCAGTAACAGGGCCCTTGCCATCTACACGGGAGCCTTGGCATCCACATGGGTGTCCTTGCTGTCCTGACCGGAGTCCTTGCCATTGACACCGGAGTCCTGCGATCTACATGGGAGCCTCACCGTCCACACAAGAGCCCTTGCCATCCGCACCGGAGCCCTTTCTGTCCGCAATTGAACCCATGCGGCCCATATGGAAGCCTTGCCGTCCATAGGGGAGCCTTGCAGTACATACAGGAGCCCCGCACTGCACATGGAGTCCTTGCCATCAGCACCAGAGTCAATGCTGTCCGCAGTACGTTCCTGGTTCCTGGTTCCAGCCTCAGGCCAGTCCTGGTTGTTGTATGAATTTGGAGAATGCAACAGTGGTTGAGATCGTGTGTGTGCTCGCGCACTTCTCCTGTATCTTTCAAATACATTAAATGAAAATTTTTAAACAGGAAAAGAAAACCACTGCCCAAGGTAAACCTGGACACATGTCATTAAATGAAATTCCATGTTAGAAACGAACAAAGAAGCAAACAAACAAACAAGCCCAGCTGCTTAGGAAGAGGATGCTGAGTTCCTCAATGTTGCCAAAACTTATTGCACAATTACTGAATCTGGCTGACATTGTAAGGATTTGCTCCATGGGTTTTTCCTCCAGAAAAAGAAAAAGACATAAATGAAAGAACGTCAAGTAATGGTCAGACTGTTCTAGGAGAAAAATCTCCTTGACACCACATATGAGTCATGTCCAAGAATTAGGATACCAAGATGAAGGTTTGAGAAGAATAGAGACTACCAGAGTTAGAACAGTTGACAAGGGAAGATGTAAAGAATAGCAACTCACTTGCTCAGGATGAGACCCATCTATAAGGGCTATCCTTAGTTCTCTGGAAGGAGATGCCATACATGAACTCAAGGAAGATGTAAGCCACCATCCCATCTGCCTGAAAATGTTTGCTCATACCGACTTTGTCTAAACAAACATGAGTATCAAAGAATACTCATTGCATTCCTGGAGATTCTGAAGATTTGTCAAAGTGCAGTTTTTGGATTACTGAAAGAAGTAACAACCAGGAGCTATAAATAAAGTATATTATTTATTACATGTGTCTGGAGCTGATAAAATAAAAAGAAATGATGTTGCAAGCTGATGCTGATGATCATGGTTCCTTCTGGTTCCTTCTAAGTCAACATCAAGTTTGAGATCTGCTATACCATTGGGAGCAGTCAGCCCCGCTCATGGTTCATCAAAAATAAAGGTCAACAAGAAAAAAAAAAACAGTATACATCTTAAATTTTGCTAAACAATGAAGCTCAAATGCAGGAATGTTCCAGGAGACAGAGCAATGAAGACATTAGCTCCAGAATTTGAAAAGTGCGCAGTCCAGCAAGACAATCAGTCCTGGGGCTAGAAATTTGTTCTGGCTTGGCAAAGAAAAAAAAAAACGAAACAAAACAAAACAAAAAAAAACCTGACTACAGGAAATTTGCTGTCACTTCCTTCCCTGAAGTGATTGCATTTGAAGGGACATAAACCTTTCCACCAAATAAATGTTGCATCTTTAAAAACATGTTTGGCAGCAGATGTAAAGTTTTGATATCTAAGCTGGGGATCAGGCCACCCTTTAACCATACCTTTTGATACTTGTACACTGGAGAGTTCTGAAGGTAATTTATTTTCTGCTTGTTGTAGTTGTTCTTCCATGCCCTTCCTAAGGACAATCTGAGAGGGACATTGGCCTCTTGCCCAGACCCTGTGTCTGGATCTGTCTGGCTCCAGCCTTGACCTGACCTTGCCTGCACCTCTAACTAGAATTGCCAGCTTCCTGTACTTTAAAATGTTGTACATTCTTGCTCAAATGTAGAAACATCAGCACATTGTTTGGGTAGGCTGCTTTGTAAACTAGTTTGTGGTGATGTATAAGATACTGCAGTTAAAAGTACAGTGAGGATAGAGAAGTAGGTAAATTTTAATTCCAGAACAGACTTCTTATCATCTTCAGGGTTAAATTGAGACCACGTCCCTTGTTGTCCATACACCATGATTAAACCTGCCTCACTGATCAGGTTGACATATTTCATGAAAACCTGTGTACGTTTTAGCATTCCTTCCCTAGTAAACAGGGCTGACTGTTGAAATGGATTGATGTGTTGACGTCCTGCCTTTCCTTTCCGTGTCTCCAATATCTTTCTTGACTTCTAGAAAGAACAGAAAGTGTGTCTGCATGAACGGTGTGTAACTGTGTACAGTTCACCGTGCAACGTTCTGAGGGGTAGAAGTTTGGTGTAAACACTACAGGGGCGCTCTTCATCCAGGCTCACTCCTTTGCTCTTGTCTCATACTGACGAGGATATGAAGTCATTCCTCACGCTGCACATGGGAGATATTTCCAGGTCAAAACACTTCCAGGTCAAACGATATTGCATTGCATTATCTGAGACTCCCCACCTGCTTGGTGATATCAATACATGTTCTCAGGAAACTGAGCATCTGAGACCCAGGTTGCCTGCCACAATTTATGTGATAACTCTAATACTAATCACTGCAGGCGTGATGAAAGTCCAAATAAAATATGTATAGGAATATAGTATTAAAAAGTTAAACTCCAGGGCCAGAAATGTAGCAAAGCAGTTTAAGCCATCATCTCAAATGGCAGCATCCCATACATTCACTGATTCAAGTCCCAGATGCTCCATTTCCACTCCAATTCTCTGTTAATATGTACTGGAAAGCAATGAAGATGACCAAAGTACTGCCAACTTTGCACCTATATGGGAGATCCAGGTTAAGCTCCTGGTTCCTGGATTTTTCCTGACTGGCCCAATCCCTGCCACTAAGGACATTTAAGGCATAAGCTACAAGTGGAAGATCAACATCTCTCTCTTTCTGTCTTTCAAATAAATAAATAAATCAGTAAAATACAATAGTGGTTTAAAAGATTAAATTTTTAAAAATCTTAAAAGAAAAAGTCTTTTCTACAGAGATACAAAACTCTTTTCTGTAGAGATACAACTGGATAATTGTTTAAAGTATAAAGAGAAAAAAATACAGACCTAGAATAAATTTTAAAAACTGAAGGATAGTGGCTGGCACGATGGTTCACCTGGTTAATCCTCCATCCCACCCACGTGCGCTGGTTCATGAACCGACTGCTGCAATTCCCATCCATCTCTCTGCTTGTAACCTGGGAAACCAGATAAGGATGACCTAAAGTCTTGGGATCTTGTGCCTCTATGAGATATGCTGAAGATAGGACTGAAAAACAAACATGAAATTTACTTATATTTAATAAATATTTATGTACCAAAACTGGAGATAATTTTATGCAACACTTGTTGAAACAATTTATACATGTATGCTATTTTTCTTTTAAGTAAGTGTGGATATCTTCATTTCACATAATTTGGGATTCATGAAATTTAAGAAAATGAGTAAAGGAGGCTATATATATATATATATACTCATATATATAGTTGTATGGCATTTATATTTTTATGTATATCTATATTAAATCTATATGTGACAGAAGATATGGTATTAATTTTCTCAAGGCTTCAGATCTTATATTTAGAGCTTTAATACAATTTAAGTTTTGAGTTTTTGTATAGAGTATAAAGAAGGCTTTGTTCAAACTTGGGCATGTGAAAATGCTGTTTCCTAACCTCCTTTGTAGATAAGACTCTTAGCCCTTTTACCATAAAGTATTTTTAGTGCTTTTGTCGAAGACAAGTTGACTGTACAAGTATAAATTTACTTACATTAATTCTGTTTTTCCATTTGTTTATTTTTATGCCAGTACCATAATGTTATGACTAAAATATTTCTGTCATAATTATTGAAATCTTGCATTAAAGACTATATTTGATTTTATTTTTCATAATTTATTTGGATATTAGGAGTTTTTTTAATTTCATGTGAATTTTAACATTTTCCTAAATCTATTAAGATACCATTGATATTTGTATGGGAATTACAATTGCTGTGGTTGACTTGTACATTTTCATAGTATTAATTTTCTCATTAATAAGTAAGGTGTTTATTTATAGACGATCTATCCATTTGGAAGATGTCTTCTCCTACTTAATCTGTCGATGTTATACAATTTTTATCTGATCTTTAACAAATTAGTTATATTGAGCCAGAGGGGCTGGCTAGCCCTGGGAGTGGGCTCCGAGGCGGCAGGGCTTGCCCGGTGACCTGGGCCCATTGGCCAGACATGGGATTGGAGCCAGGAGGAAGACCTTGTCCCTGGTTGTGACTCAGGTCTGGAGGCCCGATCCCATCGGCCCACCATGTGCTCAGAGGCAAGTGGGTCGGTTTGTCCCAGCGACGGGGCTTGGGTATGAAAGCTCGAGCCTGCCAGCCTGCCAGGGGCTCAGAGCTGAAGGGGCTGGCTAGCCCCGAGGGTAGGCTCCCAGGAAGAAGGATTCTGGGCCAGTGAAGGTTTGGAGGTGGACTATGGCAGCAAATCGACTTTGGAAGCATTTCTTTATCCTCGGAGTGGTGATATCAGCCGCGCCTCAGAACAATCAAAGCTACATGAACAGAACCCTCAGAAAATGCTCCACAATGGGGACGCTGGGACAACATCGGGTAGAATTTCCCCATCCCCCGGGTAATGCAGCAGTTCAGAGTTTGGGCATGGTTTCTCCTCTTGCATCTCCCTCTCCCTCACATCCAGGAAGAAGAAAATGAAAATGTGCAAATAATGGTCTCACCCACTGTACCCTATTTCTTGACTCTTCCTACCCTGATCAACTATGTAAACATCATCAAAAATAAAATTTTAAAAAAATATTTAAAAATTGGTCATACTTGGGCCCGGCATGGTAGCCTAGTAGCTGAAGCCCTCACCTTGCCTGCGCCGAGATCTCATAGGTGTCCCGGTGCTAATACTGGCAACCCCACTTCCCATCCAGCTCCCTTGTGGCCTGGGAAAGCACTGAAGGAATGCCCAAAACCTTGGGACCCTGCACCCACATGGGAGACCCAAAGAGGCAACAGGCTCCTGGCTTCGGATCAGCGGAGCTCCGGCAGTTGTGGCCACTTGGGGAGTGAATCATTGGACGGAAGATTTTCCTCTCTCTCTCTTCCCTCTGTATATCTGACTTTCCAATAATACATCAATCTTTTTCCAAAATGTAGTTATATGTACCCCAAGGAGTTTAATTCTTTTGTAACTATTGTGAATGGAATTATGTTCATAGGTTTTTTTCTCATCAAGGTTTTTGTTGCTTCTTTGTGCTGATTTTGTATCTCACAGATTTGTTTAATTCACTTGACAGTTCTAATAGTCTCTGGTGTAACATTCTTGTTATGTGTTCCTTAGGATAATTCTAGTTCCTTGTTGCTGCCTTCTATACACTCTTTTCTCTCATTAAAACTCTAAAGCTTCCAGAGTCATGGTGAATAAAAGTGGCATGAGTAAGTTTCTGTTGGCTCCACAGATTATTGCAAATGCTGCTGCCATCTCCTGATTAGGATATAGCATTGGCAATGAACTTGTCATTTATTGTGGTGCTATGTGTTCTTTCTATGCTTGATGCATTCTTTCTATACCAAAAGAGTTCATGGATTTTTATCATGAAAAGATATGGTAATTCTATAAAATGTTTTCTCTACACCTATTGAGATTATCATTTTGCTTATGTGATATATCTTATGTATTTTAAAGATTTATTTATTTTTACCTGAAAGGCAGATTTTACAGAGATACAGAGAGAGATCGATCCTTTGCTTCACTGCCCAAATGGCCATGATGGCTGCAGCTGAGCCAACCTGAAGCGAGGACCAAGAATTTCTACTGGATCTCCTAGAAAGGTGGGTGCAGGATCTGCAGCCTGAGCATGGAGTGTACGAGTCAGAACTGGGCATCCTCAGTTGCTGAAGACAGTGCAGTGGACGGCATACCGAGATGCACAGGGGGAACATGACGTTTGTTGAAGCCTGGAGATGATGCCTGGTACCATGGAGGACAACAACAACAAAAATGAACAATTCTCCAAGCAAAGTATTGACAGCAAGTGTCTGGGCAAATGGAGACTCTAAGGTGGACACTGTCAGCAAACAGACCTTGGAAAAGATTTCTACATCCTTGGATCAACAAAATTAACAACATTCCAGAACTATCAAAACCACTTGAGCAGTATGCTTAGGCCATGTTCCACCTCGGGGACCCTCGGATTCATTTGGTGGTGATTTCCCTATTCCCAGGCACTGATGCAGTTAGGATGCTAGGAGCAGCTTCTCCCCTTCTCTCCATCTTTCCCCCAGATACAGGAAGAAAAAAAAATTGGAAGTTCCTGCTCCAGCATCATTTGCATATAAATTCATAATCATGCTATCTTCTTGCTTAATTGATAATATGATCATAATTTGTTGAGGTTCCCAGATGATATTTGAGTGGGACTTGATTTCCTACCACAGTGACAAGAAAGGGCTCCTAAGGGAGAAAGACCAGAGGATGTAGTGGAAATACGGTGTATTTTATGCACCATCTCCAGGAGGGGGTTCACGTGAGTCACCCAAAGGGCAGAAAGATAAAAAGAAAGAAAAATTCATTCACAATGGACAGCAGTGTCTATTACCTCGTGCAGAGCCAAAGAACATCAGAAGAGTGAGACTGGTGAGTTTCTTCTCCCATTCTGATAAGCTGCGATCTCAGGCACCATCTCCTTAATGGTAGCCCTGAGATGGGTTAGCATGGGCTAAGTCTCCTTCCTTTTATTGCCCAACAGTTCTTTCACAACTAAGCTCTAAAGCTCATGTATTCAAATTGAAATTTCCTCCAGAATCCATGACATGCTGGGAGGGGAGAGATTATGACTGTCTTATGTTTTATTGTCTAGACTTCATCAAAGAAAAGCCTATGAATTCCAGGCAGTATTTCCAACACAAGATGACTTCTAGCTTTAATCAGAGACCTCTAGATCAAACCCCAAAGAACACACCGCTGCTGCTCCGCAATGCCCCTGGTAGCATGACACTAAAGGGTCATCCTCTGCTGTCGCTAACAGCAGTTAGGGTCCGTTCTTCTGAAGAAAGGAATGTGAGGAGTCAGACAGGATACTAGGCAGTTAGGGTTTCTGGTCCCTGCTAAGTTACCTTTTAAAATATAAAATCATGCATCTCCCCATTTCTTACCCTTCCAGGAACACATTCCTCCCTTGAGGGAAAACAAATGGACAGAATCAACACCAATTCCATCACGACAATTTCCATTTTGATGAAATATATTTTGCTAGTCATTCATTTTTAATCTGAGTGTGATTCACTGGTGAAGCGTGGTTTTGGTGATAAAAATATTACTTGACTTGCTCTTTGTCTATTTAGCCACTCTGCATCTTTTAATTGGGAAATTTGTCCATTTGCCTTCAGGTGCGTTGCAGTGCAGTTGGCTAAGGGGTGAAGATTCCTGATAATTTCTCAGGGTCTGGTGCCTAAGGCCTTGTACTTGTGTGGTTCCCTGGGCTACACTTGACAAGAAAATCCCAGGACAAAACTCCAAGCGAGTGTGATATACAGGGTCCAAAATGCCAATCAGCTTTTTGAAAATGGAGCAAGAACCCAGGGTGCTATCCAGGTTGTGTAGGATGCAGAAGCTCCAGGTGTTATCATTTGAAAAGCTATAGCTGGGCCTGGCGCGGTGGTGCAGTTGTTAAGGTCCTCACCTTGCATGCCCGGGATCCCATATGGGTGCAAGTTCTAATCCTGTCAGCCCCGCTTCCCATCCAGCTTCCTGCCTGTGGCCTGGAAAAGCAGTCGAGAACAGCCCAAAGCTTTGGGACCCTGCACTTGCGTGGGAGACCCGGAAGAGGCTTCTGGCTTCAGATCAGCATAGTATCGGCTGTTGTGCTCACTTGGGGAGTGAATCATCAGACGGAAGATTTTCCTCTCTGTCTCTCCTCTCTGTATATCCTCCTTTCCAATAAAAATAAAATAAATCTTTTAAAAATTTTTTTACAAAAGAAAAAAGAAAGAAAAGCTGTAGCTGAGCAGTGCAGAGCTCAGTCTGCACGCCTTTTCTTGTGGCAATGTTGGAAGTGAACTGGGTGGACATCTTAAGAGTGTACTGTGATGAGCATGCTCACCTTCCCAAGCATGTGCAGTGCTCATAGCATGGACACAGATCCCTTTTACACACTCAGGTATACAGCAACTCTGATCTTCAGTGGCCAGACTGGGTGGGAGCATGACCTGAGCCACTGTGTAAACAGATCCCAGGAGCAACAATGCTGCTTGAGGGAGGAAAGGTAGAGTGGAGGAGGACGGTTCCTCTATCTGATGGGGCAGGCCTGCAGATTCCAGCTACCCTGTTCACAGTGCTCCCTGAGGTGCGAAGTACTCTGTGGTCAGTGGTTGTGGATTGCCCTTCAACTATTAAGCACAGTTGGATCCATGTGACTCAGCCTGCTTAGCTAAAATACAGGCACCTTGGGAGAGAGATACGCAAAGGCTTATGTCTCATCACAGTATGAATCCTTACATACTCCTGTCTCAAGTGCAACTCACCACAGTCCATGACATGAGGGTTGATAGAGGGGACAACTTAGGTGCCTTCTCGGAAGCAGAGTGGCTGTGAGTTTTCCAGGGAGCTCTCTTGGCAGAGCTGCTGCTCTGTGCTGATGACACTTCTTCCCAGGGCGACCTGCAATCCTACAGATGACCTCCCTTGACTTTCTTCTGACAGCCCTGCCCCTGAAACAGACTCTATACCCTTCGCTGGAGCTGAGGATTCCATTTCCAGTTGGCTTTGTGCCTCTGTCTAAGCTGCTAGGCCTGGCCTCAGCGTTTTGCTATGCTTCCATTGGTCCCCTACACAGCCCAGGTGGTCTTCCATTGGCACTCAAGACGTGACTACTGGAGCCAGCACTGGTGTAGCGGGTTAAACAATCTGTTGTGTCACAGGTATCCCATATGGGCATTGGTTCTAGTTCCAACCTCTCCTTTACCAATCCAGCTCCTTACTGATGACCCTGAGAAAGTGCTGAAAGATAGCCTGAGAATTTGGCCCTTGCACTGACTCGGGAAGATGTGGATGAAGCTCCTGATTCTTGACTGCAGTCAGGGCTAGACTTGGCTTCTACAGTCATTTAGGGAATGAATCACAGAGAATGGAGTCTTCTCTTTCCCACTTCCCCTGATTACTGCGCCTTTCAACTAAAAAAAAAAAATTCTTTTCTTTTTAAGATGTGACCTCTGTAGGTTTTCTCAGTGGAGGAGGAAGCAAATGTTCAGCTTCTCTATTTGGCCATTTTGAACAGCAGTTTTAAATCATTCTGTATACAAAATTTAATTTGTGAACATTGAACCATAAAAAAACAAAGATGTCACTCTCCCAGCTACACATGAGGACAATCTGGCCTTTAGCAGCCCCATTTTTTCTGAGTCTAAATTTACAAGTGATTTACAAACAACAATTTAGCAGTAAATAATAGCCTAGTGTTAACAAGGGAAATACTCATATGTTCATAACTGAAGCGCAGAGGATCGTCAGAACACCTTTGCCTGCTGATAGACCACAACAGCAGCGGCAAGCTTTCAGTCTTCATCGGCAATGCTGTATTCAGAATAAAGGTTTGTATACACTGTGGTTTTTTTTTTTTTCATAAGTGAGAAAAAAAAAATCAGAATAGATTGAAGGACCAGGAAGTGGCTGCTCTGAAAATGAGAAGGCCTCACTGGAGGGCAGTTACATGTTTCCTCCAGAGTCACCTGCCTCCTGAGCAATGCCTTTTACTTCAGAAGTTTTCCTATGATTTCTTGAACTGGTGGCAGTTTGGGTTCTGCTATGCATGTGAGCTTTGAGAACCTTTCCAGGATCTGACCACACATGTTTACCTTGCTGTCTGAAGGACATTTTTTATCCCTGCTGTGTTGACAATGTCATATTCATGATCAACATTATCGTGATCACTTTGATTAAGAGTCGTTTTACGTATTTCATTTTTAATCAATGAAAGGATAATGAACTAGAAGCTTGGTGTTGGTGTCAAATGTTCTTCACAAATATTTTTAGATTCAAAAGGTGTGTGTGTGTGTGCAATTTTCTTTTTTCACTTACATGTGGAACCCTTTTCAAGTCATCCACTAGATGTAGCAGCCAAGCAGAAGTTGTGCCAGGAATTCATAATTGCGTTTGTCCTCATTGTGCTTCAAGAATAAGCAAGAGCATAGATAACATCCTTTATGCTAAACTCCTTTTGAAAATGTTCCACATCCATGCATCCATTCACTACTGCTAGCATGCTGTTCAATAACATTCTTTTGGCTTTACCCTGCACTGATCTAATGACACCTTGGTCACATTACTGAGTTAATGGACTCACATTTGTGGAAAAAGACATGGCAAGGATTTCAGCTGGCAGAGTGATGCAAAGAACAGTTGCTAAGGAGTAACAGACTTTGCAAGCAACATCCCCTCTAACTTGGCAGCACTGAGCATAAGTCAAGGATTAAAAAAAAATGCTGTGAAACTAATCATCAAAAATTTCCTTGGTAATTTATGCCTTTTGCTTGCTAAAGTTCAAGAAATTCATACCTTTAAAACAGTAAGGCGTTAAGTTTTGTCACGTCATGGCAAGTTTACATCTACAGTTGCCTGTGGCATTAATACATCTCAGCCATTATTTTTTCCTCAATGTTCTTAATTTCTATAAAACCCACCTCAACAGATGTAGCTAATGTCTTTCTGGAGCAACAAGGCCAAAACAATGGTGTGCCATTTGAATTACAAAGTTGTTCTAGCATCAGTTTTCTTTAGCTATGCCTTTCCAAAACTTGTCATTGATTTTCTCCACTTATTTCTGGTCAGCACATGCTTTATAAAAACAAGCTGTTGTATTCATTTATTTATGTAAGAGGCAAGAAAGAAAAAGGAGGGGAGTGTGGGGGAGAAACACCCACACAATGGCCAGAGCTCAGCTGGGACATGATATCTAGATCTTCTGTGTGGGTAGAAAGACACCAATTGGTTGAGCCATCGCTGCTGTCTTTCCAAAGTCTTCATTAGTAGAGGGTAACGAGTCAGGAATCTAATCAATGTATCCCAGTGGGGGATGTAGGTAACACACCTTGTATGACTAAATACCCACCTGTATTCAAAACAAGCCTTCAGAACGCTAATATCTTAAATTTCTGAAAGTAACTGTGGAATATCACATTCCCTCCTAATTTTAATTTATCATGATGGGTCTTTGTTTCTAGATCAGCACACCAATAATTTATGCTTGTTCCAGTGATGCTGATGAGTTCCTTCAACGCATGAATGACATCTTCCTTTTAGCCTCAAGCTAGGACTTTCTTTCCTCTGACCATCACTTTCAGCAGAACTTCCACAGTTTATTCTTCTGTTTATTCATGTCATATATAACAATCATTCCTTCCCTACACTCTTCCTTGAAGTCTTTCAGACATTCAACACTGTTCAATTTCACTGAATACTGACCATAAATGTATCTGTAGAATTTTCTGAAAATCATATCACAAAAAAAACACAACAATCAACCATAACTAAAATAAAACAAAAATATCATAGTAATACCAATAGGTCTTGGCCTTGCATGGGTCCTGCTGAGGAACTCCCCATTGGTGAGAAACCTGCATGCGTGCCATTTTATTGTTCTTTGTGGGGGAGTCTGTGTGCATGCACAAAATATACAAGGTAAAGACTGGGACATTATTTTTCTCCCTGAGAATGCTGAATAATTTTTGTATGCTTGCATTTTGATACTCACCTGTCACAGAACTTTCCACTAATAGCATCGTGTAAATATTCAGGCACCTTTGTATTTGGAGACATTATAGGCTTTGTTCAACCTATGATGTAGATATGGGTGTATTAATTTGTTCTCCAGGTTAGGGTCCCTGCACTAAGACAAACATTACACATATGAGGTGTAAAAAGTGGTCACAATATGTTCACAAGTTGAGAAAGTGAACAGACATGCATCCATGAGTGTGGGTTTCCCCACACAGAGAAATATTTGTCATGAGGGGCATTGTGCTAGAGGACCCTGCCAGGGAGGAGGTATGAAGGACGGGTGAGAGAAAGGTCAGCTGAACAGCATCTCCAGCCATGCAGCACAAACAGAGCGTGAGCGGCCCTTGCAACCACAGCCTCTTTCGTGATGTATACAGTAGTGCCTCTGTAGACATGAAACCACTTGGGGATTGTGTTGCACAGCCACAAGTTCCATGTGGAGCTTAATATTTATATTTTCATGGTTCTTTATGTCTCAGATGAAGCAGATGCATCCCTGGAAAGAATGTGTTTTGATTGACAAATAGGACAGTATCATACATTGGGGCTTGTAATTTGTAGCTTGGCAGACCTAAATTGCCTGTCCATCCATCTCAACATGACTTACAATAGCATTTTATACCTTTCTCTGTCACTCACTTTTTTAAAAAAAACAGTGTGATAGCCAAGTTGAATGGAAAGAGTACACCTGACAGACCAGGCTCAGTAAATGAGTAAGAGATCAATCAGTCCATTTGGGAGTGCAGTTTTTATGGATCTGGGTGTTAGTTCTCTCTTTCTCCATCCCCTCCTTGTCTGAGATATCCCTTGGTGGAGGACTGCCTGAAATGGAAATTCCTGAAACTCCTCCCAGAACATTATAATGGACTCAACTGCCCCTTGACGTAAAGTGGGGAACATTCCCCTAAATTCTCCCTAGAAGACTGGGATCCACCTAAAGAGGTTATCAAGCAACAACAATATTTTAGATACATAGCTGCTGATCAGGCTTGTTTTTTCATTTCTTTTTTGTTTCAACCATTCATTTAAATATTTCATATAAAGAATGCATCGTTTTTATTCATACTGACAACTTATCTTTTAATTGCATTTAAAAACTCACTTGGAGATTATTGATACGTCTGGATTAATATATTCCATTGGTTAATTTTTGAAAAATTTTCACATGTGTTCCCTTTTCCCATTGCTCTGGATGCTGTAGATCATTTTATATAATTTTGTTCTGTACTCCCTTAGTATATCAGTCCATTGCTATGAAAGTTTTAATTCATTGGCTAAAATTTTAATGGAAATCTTAAAATATTCTAAGTCAATTTCAAATAACATGATACCCTTTTGTGTATAAGCTTTTCATATTGAGTTTTGTCCAATTATTCACCCATCCTTATGATACTCATTCACTCTTCACTTACCTATCTGCTAAAGCTGTCACCGTTAGTACTATAAAATTATAATGTACACATATACATTATATGTTCTATATGATATATATGTTATATATATATATAGTAAGCTAGGGATATTAAGATATTTTATCTTTCATTTATTTGGCTCCTTTACAAAACTTATCCTTTTTTAATTTAGATTAGTTTATGTGTACATACATTTTCCTTCTTCCAAAGGATGTCTGTTAATATTTCCCTCGCAACAAATCTTCTGGGGATGAATTGTCTGAGAGGTGACACAGGGAAAGAGAGAGACAAAGAAAGAGACAGAAGATGAGATGACTCATACCCATTCACTCCAACGTGGGATTAGAGTCTTACTCAGGCCCTTACCACCTCTCCTGGTTTCCAAAATAACCTCTCAAAACATAGATTCACATTATATAGAATTTTAAACTGTTACTTTTTCCCTTCAAGTCTAAATATTCCACTCATTGGTCTTTTTATATTCAGTCTCTGGCGTGATGTTAATTGTAACTCATTTTCTATCTCTTCCTGTCTCTCTTTCCTTCTCTCCCTCTCTATTTTCCCTTATCGGTAATATGTTTTCAAACCTCCCCTTCTTTCTTCTTCAAGGGTTATATTATTGGCTTTTGTTTTCAGCAGTATGCCTGCTTCTATTTTTTTGTTTGTTTCTTTGTGTTTTTCATTTACATTTACCTTGTATCATTCTCTGAATTTTCTAAATCTTCTGGTCTCTGCTGTTCATTTTGGCAGGTTTGTGGCTTGATCACTTCATCTTCTTCTACTTCTCTGCATTCTGTTTTCCTTCTGATATTTTAAATTCATGTCAAGGATATCTTTTGAAATGTTAAAAACAGAATTCAGTTTCTTTTTCTACTATTATTTCTCCACAGCCTGTCTCCATTTTCCTTAGCCTAGGAATTCTTCCTAGGCTAAGCTGATACTGATAAGATCATTAAAAGTTTCACTCTTCATTTCTGTTTAAAACTTTTGATTTCTAGCATTATTTTTTGATACTTAGAGATTCTATGTCTCTACTTGCATTAACTACTTATTCTTGGAGATCTTGTTTATTCCACTGAAGCCCTTAACATACTGGTTTTAATTATCTGTGATTTTCTTTCTCTTATAATTATAAAACAGTTCATACCTGAGTTTGCTAACTGACACTTTATTTCTACATAGAGTTTTCCCTCTGGTCTTTTGGCATGTCTTGTGATTTTAGTCAAATATTGATTGTGCTGTATTGAGAAATGCAGACTGAACTAAATAGGGTTTTGGTACGAGGATTTGTGCTGATCCAGGTGAGGGTTAAGCAACATGAATGTATTTGTAGGTGAAAGTGGATTGAAGTTTCAATTGCTTTCTTCTTTTTTTCTCCTTTCAGTTTAAGGTTCTCTATTCCTCCTCATGGCAAAGTTTCATCTTGCAGCTCTCACTGTAGCTCTCAGAAACCCAGAGTGCAAAATGAGGTTCGGGGCAGGGAACAAATATTCTCATCGTCCAGTTGTCCGTATCTCTGTGTTGAGAACTTTATCAATGTTTCCGTGGTTTCATAATTTCCTTCACCCTCTTAGTTTTGACAAGAAGATCAAAGTGGAATAGGATAGAAGCATTCACTTCTTTTATCTGGATAAGACTCTGATAAAATCTTTTCATCTGAAGAATAGATCTTTATTATGGAGGATGTTTGGGAACACTTCATATGGGTCACATTTCCCTTCCCCCTGTTTGAGTTACAGCTATGTTTCTTACATATTCACCGTGAGGACCTGGGGGCAAAATCCATGAGTGTGGAGAACTACATGACCGAGGTACCCGTGAACTTGACACTCACACTAGCCTCTACTCAGTCTCCAAATACATAGCAAGTTGCTGTTTAAGCACCCCTACCAGACTGTGGCTCCCAAAGCTTCTACCCTTGATATGTGGATCCCAACTGCGGCCATCTGGATGTGCCTGCTTTTTCAGATTTCAGGGTAACGAACTGTTCTGTAACTCAGGTTTTTTGCTGAGTCCAAGAAGATATATTGGTTGTCAGTTTGTTTCTTTCTATATTATAAAAACAGACATGATGATTTACAAGCTCCTTTGCACTGGAATTAAAACTGGAAACCTATACTATAGATACTTTGCTTGTGGTTGCTTTTGAGGTGACAGCATGTTCTCTGAGTTCATCCTATCCAAAATGGGCCTATGAGGAAAGGCTAATTAGATGGGATCATCTCATCTAGGCTTGTCAAATAAACAAGCATTGTGAAGCATTTTACTGTCAAACACTCCTGATCATTGTTTGCAGTTTGCCAAAACTGTGGGTTGAGGATTGATGCTTCTACTCTCGGCGTTGTGTAGATACTTACACAGGACTCAGGTCTCTTGATCTCCAATGGAGTTATATCCTGAGAATACAGTGTAAATCACAAATTTTCCTACAGCCTGCATTGAAACAACTTAGCCTACCTACACAGAACACTGTAGTGTCAATTGCTGACCATCCTAAGCCAGTGGCTGAATGGAAGCTATTCTTGCCCATATATAGAGTATCACACCACTTTATCATTAGCCCAGGGTAAACACAAAATGCAAAACTGGAAATTCAATTTTTGCTGAATAGGTTTCACCTTCACACCATTTTAAATTTGGAAAATCTTGAGTTGACTCACCAAATGAGAATGGATTTGTCAAATCTCTTTGGTTCCATGTAAGCTTTGCAAGTGCTCTCTAGACATGCAATTTAGCTAATCTGAGAACAATTGTTAGTTTAAAATTATGAATGCCAAACCCCATCTTGAACAGTTCACTATCTGTGTCATTACCACAGTTAAAAAGTTAAAAAGAGCCATCATTACAATACCTGCTTCCTATGGATGTTATTCTGAATCACGCTAAGACAGAGAATAATAGATAAGATCTCTGCACATGAAAGACAGTTAGCTTTCAGTCAGGGCACAGTAGAGAAGTGGCTAAAGTTCTCAGCTAGCACATACCAAGATTCCATATGGCCACCGGTTCTAATCCCAATAGCTCACTTCCCACCCAACTCTCTGCCTGTGGCCTGGGAAGCAGTTGAAGCTGGTTCAAACCTTAGAACCCTGCACCCACGTGGGAGACCCAGAAGAAATTCCTGGCTCCTAATCAGCATAGCATCAGCCGTTGTGGACACTTGGGGAGTGAACCAGTGGGCAGAAGATCTTCCCCCGCCCCCCACCTCTATTCTCCTCTCTGTATATCTGACTTTCCAATAAAAATAAATTTAAAAAATCAACTTTTATGTGTTACAACCAAGGTAAATAGTTAAACGAAAATAGAACTCTAGATAGAAGTATCTCTAAGAAGTATTTATGCTCCTTATTGATAATGTTGCTGGGACCAGAGATATGATCGTCGTTATGAGCAAAGCATTTGACAGGGATGGGGGGAGTCAGGATTAAAAGGCAGCTGCAATTTTAGAGCTGTCTATTAAAGTACGATTTTCATATTCCTTGAGAACATTTTTGACTGTCAGATCATTGAACAGAGCATTTTCTCCAGTTCCTGATGCTTCCTGTACAGTACCCTAGGTGCTTCGCTTTCCTGTAAAAGTTCAAATGTTACCTCCAACTTTCCCCCTAGAAAATACATGATTCACAGTGTTCAACGTTTTTCTAGAGCTTGTACAGATTAAACCAAGATAGGTCTCATGGGACCAGATGGTAAGTAACTCATAACTACCGTGGAAACGGATTCTTCCAACGTTTATGATTGAAATACAACTCATTATAAATTCAACCATGTTGACTCTGAAGAGTGTAGAGAGCAATCACGCTGAGACTCAATGAGTGACACATTCTAAAACTGATCTTTGAGCATTTTTAAGAATCTTAGCTATAATGCTATCCTATTTATTATTGCTTATGCTATTTTAAGTTTACCATTGTTTTGGCAATATTAAATTGCTACATTTTCTTCCCCCAGGAGCATCTCTGTAGTGCAATTATACACAAGAATTCGAGCTTAGAATTGTTTTTTCTATGCTTTGTTTTTTCTGTCTTTCCTGTTTCCATGGGTCTTGTTATGAGTTCACGAATAGGATGGAAAAGAGAGGGTTAATGTGTACTGCCACTCAGAAATTACTACCCTCAACCAAAATCATAGTTTAGTTTCTTTTCAAAACACATGTTTGCCATTTTTAATCACAGAGTCAGTGATTAGGAGTGGAGTGAACCAGAGACATGACTGAGGAGCAATTCAAATAAACAAAGAATTAAGATGTTGTGATATGTTTATAAAGACGAGAAACATCTGGAATGTTCCAACTAAGCAGTATTGAAAATGTACTCTTTCTTAAATAAGGACTTTGGATGCCATAAAGTACAAAAAAAAAAAAAAAAAAGAAAAGAAAAGAAACACTTGAGCATCAGTGAGCTCCCCTGACATTTTTCCCTATGTCTTTTTCTGCTTGTCAAGTTCAGATTTTTTTTCTTTCTTTTTTATTTTTTCAGTTTGGATTATGTTCGCTCCCTCTAACTCACATTTGACATAAATATTTATTAAACAGAATCTGTCAAATGTTCAAAGAGTGTCATGCTAATTTAGTCCCAACAGTCAAGCATAGCATACAGAGTTCTTCACTTGCAAAACTCTCTAAGCACAGAGAAAGTATGCAAAGCTATAAAGAGGAGATAAAACCTTCTGATATCAACCAAGAATTTCTCAACGTAGAGCTAAAGAATCAACTAATTTTTGTCACCTGTGATTGTCAAGGTTTTGTTGCAGAAATTATGTGTCTATATCAAAAAGAACATTTACTCTGGGATTTTAAAAATTACTGGGAAAGTTGACGATACAAAAATTACCCTGCACAATTCCTATGACTTCTGCCACAATCCATATGGTGCAGAGACTGGGGACCACCGCTATCCACAGGCCAAAATAACTATATGATTCAGGAATTAGGACTTTGATGCACCCCCAAATGGCATGACTACTGCTTCTCAATGCACACCGATGGACAATGGCAGGCCAGCATCAACTAGCATCCATGGCTTCATTGGCTGGCTGAGAAATAGTTACAGCCCAAGAAGGCAGCCTTGACTGCAAGTCTATCAGAAAAATCCACATGCATTCACAGAAATAGAGCAACAGTTCAGGAAGAACACAGATCAGTATCCATAAAAAGCTTCTAAAAGGGCCAGCTATACACAGGCTGGGAGATCTGAATAAAAGGTAAGTATTAGGACTCAAAACTCATCATGGCCCAGCCTAATGGCTAGCAGCCTATTGGCTCAAGCCTTCAACTTGCATGTGCCAGAATCCCATATGTATGCTGGTTCATATCCTGGCAATTCCACTTACCATCAAGCTCCCTAACTGTAGCCTGGGAAAGCAGTGGAGAATGACCCAAAGCCTTGGGACCCTGCACCCACCTGGGAGAACTAAAAGACACTCCTGGCTTCTGGCTTCTGGCTTCAGATCAGCTCAGCTCTGGCCATTGCAGGCACTTGTGGAATGATCCAGCAGATGGAAGATCTTTCTCTGTGTTTCTCCTTCTCTCTATGAATCTGATTTTCCAACAACAACAACAAAAAGAAACAAATGTTAAAAAAAAATCATGGATTTCAAATGTTTCACAGAAGTTTGTCATTTGTTGTACGGTTCAGAATTCGGAGACCCTGGAGTTTCCTAGGAGTCCAACCATACCATAGCTTGAAAACACTGCAATGCTTCAATTGCCTTATCCTCCCATTTCAAGTGTCAGGATCCTGTGCCGGCTGTTCTACTCCCATCCAGCTCCCTGCTTGTGGACTGGGAAAGCAGTAAATGACGGCTCAAAGCCTAGGGACTCTGCATCCATGTGGGAACCCTGAAAGAAGCTCCTGGCTCCTGGCTCCTGGCTCCTGGCGTCAGATCAGTGCAGTTGCAGTCATTGCAGCCAATTGGGGAGTGAGCCAGAAAATGGAAAGGCTTCCTCTCTCTCCTTCTCTCTGTAAATCTGCCTTTCTTAAAAAAAAAAAATCAATCTTAGACACAAAAACAAACAAAAACACTGCTTGAGACTTTAAATGCAAGCCACTTATTACTTCTGTATTTAAAAAATTATCTTAAAGCATTTTAGGAACTCAAACACTGAGCAGATATTGATTAAATGCTACCTAACTTGCAAGTATCGTGCTAGACACAGACAACACAAGTAGTTCATTATATTCCTACGTCTGATGGTGTCCTGCCTACTGATACCACATGATCTGTCAAAAGGATTAGGGAGAGTAACAAGGGGAAATTAGGACTAGCATTTTGTGAATAGCTACTTAGTCTTTCAAAAAGGAAATAGTTACCATGTTAAAATAAAGGTAGATACTCACAAAGGAAACCAAATATGCTTAACCACAATCATTGCAGAAAACAAAACTAATCTCTAAGACTGCAACTGATTCAATTATAAACATTATGAATGAAATATGAAAAAAGAATAAATAGCTAATATAAGAAAGTACATTACAAATAATTGTCAAAAAATCATTTCTTTTTCTTCGTTAAAATGGGCAGGGATTTTTTTTAAAAAAGGTTTATTTATTTTTATTGGAAAGGCAGATGTTAGATTTGCCACTGGCCAAAACATTAGATTCGCCGACCACCAGGGAAATAATAACTCAGCCAAATAAATGAAAAGAATTTAGATGGCCTTTATGTCAGGGAACCACGGTCACAGGCTGCCCTTCCCCGTGCAGCAGAAAGGACAGACACAAAGGATTGGGCTGCAGAGGAAGAAGAGCATGGAAGAGACAGGGAAGGCGCCCTTTTAAACTCTCCTTGACGCGGAAGCCAAGATGGGGGTTGCTCAGCCCTTATTGGTGGGGGTATGGGTCTGTGCCCTTCATTGGTGCAACATTGGTCTCATTGCCCGAGGGGCCCGCCAGAATTGTGCCATGCATTCTGGGTTTGGTTGGATGCAAACTCTACCCTTTCCCAGTTACCTTGATAGCCATCAGCAGATATACAGAGGAAGATCTTTCATCTGATGATTCACTCCCCAAGTAACCACAATGGCTGGAGATGCCCTGATCTGAAGCCAGGAGCCAGAAACTTCCTCTAGGTCTCCCACGCGGGTGCAGGGCCCCAAGGCTTTGGGCCTTCCTTGACTGCTTTCCCAGGCCACAGCAGGGAGCTGAATAGGAAGTGGGGCTGCCGGGATAAGAATATGGGATCCTGGAGCATTCCAGGCAAGGACAGCCTCTAGGCCACCGTGCTGGGCCTGGATCAGGATTTAATGCAAACTCTGTCAAATAGCTGTTCTTCACTTTTATGAAAGGAATCTGACATGGTATCTGGTACATCATTTCTGACAATTTACAGTAAGCATAAGTGTTATTCATTGTTTTTCTTTCTTTTTCACATTTATGCCCTCTGATCAACCATGGCAGAGGCTCTGCTCTGATCAACCATTGTATCTTTTGTGAAGTACCTGATACACAGTTCATGGTCAGTAAATAATGTGGAACAAACACAGATTATCAAAGCATTCCTTAGAAGAGCGAGATAATCTAGAAAAATCTGGAACATTGACATTGAAGAAACACATATTTGAGTCTATTCATATGACATATTTTTTTAAAGATTCATTTATTTTTATTTGAAAGGCAGAGTTAGAGAGAAAGCTTTCATCTGCTGAGTCACTCCCCAAAGGACCACTATCATCAGAACTGGGCCTGTCCAAAGTCAGGACCAGGTCACACGTGTAGGTGTGGGGCCCAAGGGCCTGGGCCATCACTGACTTTCCAGGCTGTTAACTGGAAGCTGGGTCAGAAGTGAAGCAGCCAGGACTGGAACTGACACGGGATATCAGCACCACGAGGCAGCCCCCAAAATGTGATGCCTTTACTTAGATAATCTGAATATTAAATTATAACAATGAGGGCATTTTCATCAGCGATAGTACAAAAAGTTATACCTTTTATGTAACTACCAACAATGTCACAACAAGTTGATCTCTGGGATACCTGCATTCCATAATGCACAGTGACTGGTTCAAGTTTGAGTATTCTGCAGTTCCTACCCCAGTTCCTGCTCATGCGTCTGGGAGGCGACAGGCAAGGGCCCAAGCATCTGTGTCGCCATCACCCCTGTGGGACACAGATTGATCGTGTGGTTCCTAGTTTTCATGCTGACAGACATTTGGGAATCAGAAACTACCAGCAAATGGAAGATCTCTCTTTCCCTCCCTCCCCCAACCCCTCCTTGTTACCCTGCTTTTCAAATTTTCAACTAAATAACTATGTCTTTTTAAAAAGTCAATCCCTCTAAAAAGACTCTCCTAATCCCCCACATTCCTATTGTTGATGGAAGTTACCGTACAATTTGTTCTGTATTTTTAACATTTTTCATGTGTTATAAGTCTAGCAAACCACATAATTTTCTTTAATGCCCCCTTGGCATGTCAAATGTACACATTGCTTATAAATCAACACATCTATTGTTCTTTCTTCCCTCTACATCCTAGCATGAAATGGGATGCTGGGCTCATTTTAATGTTTTTTCATCGGAAACCATTACCCTTATTATTTGTTTTAGTTGTAGTTAAGTAGAATATCTATACCTAATGAAGATTAAAGTATATCAAATTTGACATATATATTTCAACAAAAGTTAGATTGTAAGAAACAGCTGGTGGACTGAGAGGTTTCACCAAATTACGGAAGGTAATTACTAGCTTGTGGCAAATGCCACAATATTCAGAAGGTTAGTGTCACATTTAGTATAAGCAATTTCCATTCCAGTGGGTTTGCTCACAAACTCACATATACTATGTTATGAAGAATTTCAAAGCAAACATTCCTTTTGTTTCTCCCATAAATGTAATGTTAAAAAATCTGCTCTAGCTTCCATCATGTTATTTTAGACTTATTCATTTACCTTTAGATTTATTTACATACGGTAATGATTCCACATAATACTTGCAATAAAGCATTAAACGAGCTAGAATATATATGTGCGTGCATATGTATGTATCTATAAAAGCAATACATAGATATTGGATTATAGGAAAAGAAAGAAAATTGCAAATAATAGAAGACAGAAAATGTACACCAAATAATAGAGAAGATGTGTATTTGACTTGTGTTAGGAAATGATTGCCTGCTACTCTGCAGAAATTAGTAGCAGCCACGAAGACTGGGTATTCCTCATGACACAGATTCAAATCTATCAGTCAACCTTAAGTACTGACAGCGCCAACCCTGTTCCCTTAAATTTCCATGGATGTGTATTATGCTTCACCTCTAGTGTAAATGCCAAGATTTCATAGAATCTAAAACTTAACGGTGGAAGAAGGATTCATTACGGTGATAGAGCTTTCCTGGCTCTGAAACTCCCAAAGATTTACAGGTTTCTTTTTTTTTCCAGAAAAAGCATGTCAACCTTTAAACACACAGGTTAAGGCCTGGGCTGTGATATGTTCTTCATACTCATCGGAAGCACAGCTGCCAACACCAGAATAAAAACTCCTAAGCCAAAATAAGTGAAACCAGAAGGATAGTGACATCTCAGATAAATTGCATGAGAAAGGCTACAAGATAGAAAGAAGTTAAGCAGATGGAAGAGACTAAAAAATGAGTAGTATACATATAGGTGATTGACTGACTGACTGAAGTGGAAGTAATAGGCTTGGGAAATAAAATTGCAATAAAAAATTAGTTGCAATTGATTATAATTGTAAATAATTAGCAATTTCAGCATCAGATTGAGAAATTTTTCATAACAATGTTAGGGAGACATGGTTCATAGATAAAAATCAAATAATAAGAATTTCCAAAGGAAAATGAAAAATACAAAAGAGAAAAATATTTAAAGAAAAAAAGGACTTGGGTTTCCTTATTTTGGTAATGTGTCAAGCATTCTTTTATTACTAAAGAAGAAATTTCTGATTTTTAAAATATTTTCCTATCAGATCTAAGAGTAGATTTAATAAGAATTTACTTCTTAACCTGTAGGAAAATTGAGCGTTCACAGTGACAAACTCAAAATCAAAGCAGCATTTTCTATGAGGCCATTTGATTTTTGAAATGTGGTTGGCTGACCTGGGAATTTCTAGGCACATGTCTAATAGAGCACTTCTCTTACTGAACTTGAATTTCCTAGCCCCAGGTTGTCCGTTAAAAGTGTGACCAGAGAGCCAACTTCAAACATATTCTTAGTCACTGATCTTTGTGCAAACTTCAAGTTGCAGGGACCCGGAGAGCCTGGGAAAGTAGGCAGATGTGTCCCTGGAAATCTGAAACCACACAGTAACCAAGATCACATTACTAGGGAGCTGCAGAGAAGAAAACCCTCAAGTTATACAATGATCCTATCCCTTTTTGGTTTAGGATTCCTGAGCGGATACACAGACAGGAAATATAAAGAAAGCAAAGGAGAATATTTTTAATACTAAAGAAGGATGGTTCAAGTTATATGATGTCATTCGCTCATCAATGTGTCGTATTAAAAGTACCCTCCCCCTTTGCTTCCTTTACATGTCCTTTTTGTGTCTCTGGCCTACAATGGCATTGGACACTCTCTCTCTCTCCCTCTCTCTCTCTCTCTCTCTCACACACACACACACAGCTATGTCTAAACATGAAATGACATCGAATTTAAAACTTGGGTCTTAAAAATGTCCTTCAAGAACAGGAGATAAACAAGATGGGCCATTATAAAGGAAATTCAGAAAGACAGGCAGCATGCAAGTCATTCAGGAATGAATGATTGGGACAAATGATGGAGTGGAAGGCAAGAAGTGGGGAAAATGGATTACCTCTAAAAAACACTGTTCTGCAGACAAAAAAATAATAACAGATAAAGGTATGAATTGGGAAATTAATACGTTCAAAATGTCTAGTCAAGGAAGAACTTAAGGCACTGAATTATTTGAGACCTTAAGAGGAATCTGTTATATAATTTTAGAGGCTAAAAATTAAACTGGCTTTCAAAGGTGCAGAAAGAGAAAAAAATGTAAAGTGGGAAACAAGAGAAATGTTCAAAAAGTTCATGGAAATTTTATACAATAGAAAAATTATGCACAAATTAAAAAAAAAATTGTACTGAAATGAATTCATGCTATTTTGCTATAAGAAGCATAGTAAGTTTCTGGTTAGGTAAATCATCCATTTGAAAGATGCTCATATAAGAGTAATATGAATTCTACTGATATTAAAGACACACAGCTCACTGATGGAATGGTGAATCGTGATGCCTTACACAAAGGTACCCGTGCTGATGCTCCAATGAAATTCAAGATTTACAAATGGGTAATTGTTTTCAGGTTGGATGGCCATAAATTACTAACAATGTATTCAGAATTGAGTTATTTTTCCAGTACTCCCTACAGAAAGTTCTTCATGCATTTTGTGTAAAACAGAATCTAGTATGAAATATAGTACTAGAAGTTTATTTTTTCATTTAAAAATCTAGTCATGAGCCCAGCAGCCAAATCCTCCCCGTGCCCACCCAGGATCTCATACGGGTGCCAGTTCACGTCCTGACTGTTCCACTTCCCTATCAATACCCATGAAATGTAGTATTACATTGTTAATTAACCCCATAATACTGGAAACTGTTGTTGATGTTATGTTATGGCATTTAATTGGTCGGAGCTGCCAGCTATGTCTCCAGATAAGTTAGTCTCCACAGGAAACTGTTGAATTCAGCTGGGCAACAAGATACTGGACTCTATGCAAGGCACATGCTTGTATTGAAAGGAATAAGACTAGATTTGATCTGTAATACTGCAATAAGGTGGAGCAATCCACCATGGGGGGAGGGCAAGAGAAGAGGAAGGGGGAAAATCAGAGCCTATGAAACGTTGTTATAAAATTAAATGCAATTAAAAAAACCCTCTCTGTCTGTGTCCTCGGAAAGTAGTAGAAGATGGCCTAAAGCCTTCAGACCCTGCAACCATGTGGGAGAACAGGGGGAGTCCTGGCTCCTGGCTTCAGATCAGCTCAGCTCCACTGTTGCAATCACTTGGGGAGTAAATCAGCAGACGAAAGATCTTTCTCTCTGTATTTCCTTCTCTCTTTTATGTTTGGATTTCCAGTAAAACTAATAAAACCTTTTTTAAAAATCTAGTTATTTCAAGGTTTAATATTTCCTGTGCTGTTTTGTCATGTAAGTAAAAATTGCTTCCTAAACGTATTTGGTTCTGCAGGGCTGGGAACAAGTTTAAATTGTGAGTGTAATGTAGTCAGGAAAGGAAAAAAAAAAACAACTCAGACACAAAATAAGGTTTAAAGTGGGGCAGGGAGTGGAGGCAGTTCTCATTCTTAGAGCAAGCACTGTGGGCATTCATGCTGAATGCTGAAGTGTCTTCCAGGCCCATCCAGCAAGACAGGAGGCAGGAGAATGACAGGAGCTGCTTCCAGTGAGGTAAGCTCTTTGAGTCTGGTATCTTGAGAATTTCCACCTCTGTATGGTCTGACGTTGTCAACCTCACATCGTATCATAATGCATGGCCTTGGGGGCGCTGCTAATCACAGACTGTGTCACACAGCATGCCCTGGAGGAACTTTTTTTTTTCAAGACACCCAACCATTTGTCATTCCATCTCAAACTTCATGCATTTTCTTTCTGATGGGCCCTGACAGCTGTGCATGCTGCCACTGCATCGTCATCACTTTGGATATCTAACCGGCTTACTAAGCACGGCAATGTGTGTGCATTCTAACCGGAATATTGATACATCTTTCTGTATTCCAAATGAAAGAAGGGATGGGATGATGAAAAACATGAAGCCTATAGCAGCAGACTGTCTACATCTTTTATAGGGAAAAGATCCATTATTTCCATTTGTTCCCCAACTGAAGAGGCCTATTAGCAGTAGAAGCAATAGCTGATGGCGGAGACATATCGGCTTGTGCGGTATACACAACCATGAGAGAAAAATTAAAGAGGAGCAAACTTCCCCTCACTGTGGGCAAACTAGTGTGTGCAAGTCAGCTGCAGATGGGAGCAGAGCTTCCAGTGGAAATGTTAGACTCATTTATTTTCATTTGAAAGGCAGAAAATGAGAAGCAGAGACAGAGATCTTCCGTGCACTGGTTCACCACCCAAAAGGTCGCAAATGTCAGCAGAGGGTCAGTCTGAAGCCAGGAGCCAGCAGCCTCTCTGGTTCTCCCATGTGGGAGCAGTGGTACAAACACATGGATCCTTCTCCACTGTCTTCCCAGACATCAGCACAGAGCTGGATCGTAAAATTTGAACTGACGCCTGTACAGGACACTGGCTCTGGCAACCCAGATTAGCTGCCAGTTTAAGTCAATGTTAATGTACCTGGGAAAGCGGAAGGTGTACCAAACTCTTGTGTCCCTAAACCCATATGGCAGACCCAAAAGAAGTTCGTGACTTCTGGTTTCAGACCAGTCCTGCTCTAAAATAAAAAAACCTTAATCGGCTTGGCACTGTAGCCGAGCAACAACTAAGTCCTCACCTTGCACATGCTGAAATCCCATGTGTATGCCAGTTCTAATCCCAGTGGCCCCGCTTCCCATCCAGCTCCCTGCTTGTGGCCTGGGAAAGCAGTCCAGGACAGCCCAAAACCTTGGGACCCTGCACCCATATGGGAGACCTGGAAGAAGCTCCTGGTTCCTGACTTCGGATTGGCTCAACTCTGGTCATTACAGCCACTTGGGGAGAGAACCAACAGACGGAAGATCTTCCTCTCTGTCTCTTCTCTTCTTTGTATATCTGACTTTCCAATAAAAAATAAAAATAAATCTTTTTTTTTTTAAAAAGTCCTATTAAAAAACAGGCAACATTTTTTTGAAGAAGAATCAGCCTTGACATGATAAAAACCCCAGGACTCTTATTCCTTCAGAATTGAGGTTAAGTGGCTGATTATGGCTTACAAATGCGACTTGATGAAACTAATATTGAGAAATAAAGTTTGCATTTTTATTTGTTCTCTCAATTAATGACATTTTCACCAGTATTTTGGATTTTCTTGATCTTTGCTCAATTTCTTACAGACTAACAAAAGTGACATTAAATTTGCATTTATGACTTAGACACTGCATATGGCCATTCTTTTTTACGTATCAATATTATATGTACGTGCGATTTTTGTATGTTTATGATGCAAGAAACTTTGGCTACCATCTACTCTGGCCTGACACATGCTGAGGCAAACCTGCATTCCATGGCATTGTTAGGGTAGATTTTCCTCATTTTACGTCTTACTTTCGAACCTTATGATTTTTACACTTGATTTTAGCCAAAAGGTTGAGAAGCAATGAACCATGACGTTAAAAGTCTCTTTTGATATAGTACTGTAATTAAAACTTAGCTTCTTTTTTGTCAACACTCTGAAAGGCACAGTATCTTCACTAAACCTTCAGGCTATTTACATTTAACGGCAGTCATCACAATCCTGTTAGTGTCTCTCATACAATGTTTGGTTATGATTTTCCCAATTTTATGTTTGATTGGCTTATGTGTCTCTCACCAGCTTATTAACTAACAACAGGAGTGTGTTTCAACATTTTGTTGAAAATATACATTGTTTTAACTCCGTTTCATATGAAACTTTGTACATCAATTTATAACCTTTTCTGCACAGAAAAATAACAAATATAAATTGTAAAATATTTAAAGGTAAGTGATAATGAAACCAATTATTTTTTGGGAAAAAGGTTAAGATATTACTTTGAGAAACATTTATAATTTTAAGCATGTTTATCAGGAAATACAAAAATCAGGAAATATTGAAAGAAACATTTAACACAAGAAATCAGAACAGAACACAGCCAGATCCCCAAAAAATGAAGATGAAGAACGTAACACAGATGAAGGCACAATTCTCACTCCTCTGTATTGATGAAATCAGGGACAAGTCAGCAAGCAGTATCAGCGTCTTCCAGACCAAGACTGAACTCATGGCCCTGAATTCCAGCAGCTTCAATTCTCTCGTGAAGCGCACTTCCCATTTAAGACTCATCCTATTCTTCCATCGCTGACTTTTGTCCTTATCCAAATGAAATAAGATCAGTTCTTGTGGGTGCTCAGGACACCTGGGCAAAAAAGCCAGCACTTAAAATAGTCTGGTTAGCCCTCTGTTTCAGATATTGAGTAAAGGCGCCCCCTAGTGACTCAGTTGTTGGACATATCCTGACAATAAGGTACTGAACTGTCTACTATTACCGTCTGTACCTGCCATGTCAAGACACACTTGGGTAGCAGAATAATGGACTTACGAATGCTTATGGAGTACTATACTATTGTAACAATATGGGGGAAATAAACTGGGGGAGGGACGACAGAGGTGAAATCGCAGAGCCTATGGAATTGTACCATAAAAATAAAACAGAAGAGAAATAAAATTAAATTATTGTAAAGAAGCAGCTCCACTTCCCATCCAGCTCCCTGCTTGTGGCCTGGGAAAGCAGTCGAGGACGGCCCAAAGCCTTGGGACCCTGCACCCGCGTGGGAGAACTGGAAGAAACTCCTGGTTCGTGGCTTTGGATTGGCTCAGTTCTAGCGGTTACAGTCACTTGGGGAGAGAACCATCGCATGGAAGATCTTCCTCTTTGTCTCTCCTCCTCTCTGTATACTTGCCTTCCCAATAAAAATAAATAAATCTTTTTAAAAATAACTAAAGCAAGGGTTCTGCATTTAAAAAATTCATTTCCACATGGGGACAAATACAGGGATATTCATCGCAGAGCTATCTGTGTTGGAGAGAAGTGAAGACAAACTGTGCATACATGGTTTGGAAGTGATGGACACGCACAGCCTAGCGAAATCAAGAAATTAGAAACAGAGGTGCAGCTGTGCACACAGCAACATGCATATGTCTTAAAAACACGGTGGTTGGGACCCGGCGCGGTGGCGCAAGGGGTTAAAGGTCCTCGCCTTGCACGCCCAGGATCCCATATGGGCGTCGGTTCTAATCCCGGCTGCCCCGCTTCCCTTCCAGCTCCCTGCCTGTGGCCCGGGAAGGCAGTCGAGGACGGCCCAAAGCTTTGGGACCCTGCACCTGCGTGGGAGACCTGGAAGAGGCTCCTGGCTTCGGATCGGCATAGCATTGGCCGTTGCGCTCACTTGGGGAGTGAATCATCGGACGGAAGATCTTCCTCTCTGTCTCTCCTCTCTGTATATCTGCCTTTCCAACAAAAAAATAATAAAAATAAATCTTAAAAAAAAAAAAACACGGTGGTTGGTGGGAAAAGAACTCAGAAATCCAGATAGTTAATAAAACAATGGTGCCAACGTGCATGGATTACAAGCCATTTTAAAAGTGGTCATTTTAGAAAATTTATTATGTTAACATTTTAAAATATGCTCTCAGGTTCATATGAGATGTGTTTTTCAATAACCTCCTTTCTCGGACGTAAGAATTTGTTTCCCCATAGAATATCAGAAAGGGTAAATATCTTCTCCCTTAGAAGTATCTATAAACTTCCTCTTTTTTTTTTTCCATTTAGCTTATCTAATGTTTCTTCACAAATGACGAAACTTACTAAAATACAGACAAGGAACAATCCTATTATTGTGGCCAACATCATAAAAACGGAATTTTAAAGTTAAAACCTGTTCTGGTTTAAAGACTGAATCTGGTAGTCAATGAATGACTCCTTGGGGTTCTGTGTCCAGGAGGGTCCATCTCTGCCCCCTCACGGGGCTGGCCCTGATGCATTTTTCCAGGTCTTTCACATCCACCTCTTCCTCCTCCCATCTTTTCCACCGAAGATCTAGAGGGACCCCGGGGATGCCTTATTGCCCTCCACCCAAATTCCCTCAGTTTGCCCCAGCCACCAGCGGAGCCACCTCTGTCTTGAATGTTCCGTGCTGTTAGGGTGTTTCTGTCAGAGGAAACTCTGCCGCCTGGAGATGCTGCTCTGTTGGCTATACTGACTCAGAGCCTACTGGCAGGATTGAGTTTGGCCTGGGGGTGAGGGAGAGTCATTGGGAGGTTGCTGTCCATAGCTGCTCGGCTGCCTGCGGGTGTTCTGTTCAGAGTAACTGCCCTTATTGTAACCAGACGACTGTGGAGTAGCCGGTGAGTCACTTCCAGTGCTAGATCAGGGTGGATTTAGTCTCTGCTGGAGTGTTACCATCCTCTGGCCGCCTTGCAGGTGCATGGCTGTTGGTTGGGGAAGCAGGCTGAGTGTCATCTGCAAACAGAGCTACCTAGGAGGCTTTGGTGGTGGTGACTGTCGCAGCGGTGGTATTGTGAGCTTCAGTGCACATCCCTGGAGAGGCTGGCTGTATGCCAGGGGGCACAGCTGGAGCCGTATCACCAGGCAGAGTCTGTCCGAAGGAAGTTGCATAAGCTGTCTGCCCTCAGGTTGCAATGCTCTGAGCCTTGCTATAACTGACACTAGTGCACCGTCTGTAGATTCAACAGCTTTGCTGCCCGTACGCCTGGCTGGTCTGTGCACACGTGGAGTGTGCTGGGCTGTGTAAGCATCGTAGCCCTGACAGACTGCAGCTTGCTATACCTACTGTGATCTGTGTATTTAACTTCCAACTTTATTAAAGACATTGATCAAATACTCATGAAAATAATTAGCCCTTTGGTGGACAAGCAAAAATTAACCTCATGTATGCCATCAAATAGAAATTAAAGGAAGTGTAAAGTGAGAAATGAATCTTTAATTAACTATTAACGTAACAGTTGCACTATCCAGCATTTAATACACCCCATGTTTTGTGCATGTTCTAGGTACACAATTACACACATAGAGCCTGATTTCACTTTACCATTCAGGGGGGAGGGGAATTCTTTTTATCCTGCATTATTCTAACACAATTTTGGAAACTCGGCGATACCTTAAAACGTACGAAGATGACAACACACATGTCAGAGCTGATGGGATAGAGACAATGCATTGTTAAAAGGGAAGTTTGTAACAATTAGTGCCTACATCAAGAAGTTGGAAAGGTATCAAATGAAACATCTAACTGCCCCTCGGGCAGCTAAAACAAGAACAAACCAAACTCAAAGTAGTAGGAAGAAAGGGGTTCTAAAAATCAGAGAAAAATAAACAAAAATCAAAACCAAAAACTAAACAAAAGATTGGTAAAAGGAAACTTTGTGGTTTTTTTGGTGAAAATAAGCAAAATATTATGCATCATTGGCCCAACTAACCGAAAAATATATAACGGGACAGATCCAAATTTGTAAAACCCAACATGAAAAGTTGTTACTACTGATGCCAATGATATAAAATAAATGGTCAGAAATTATTACATATAGCTCTACACCCACAAATTAGAAAAATCTAAAGTAAATGGATAGAGTTCTGGGCTCAGACAATTTATCAAAATCGAGGCAAGAACAGATAGAAAACATGAGCAGAACCAAGTCAGTACCAAGCATTCTCCCAACAAAGAAAAGCTTGGCCAGCCTCGCTGCTGAGTTCAGCCAACTTTTAAATAAGGATGCATCCCACTGCTTCCTGCACTGTTCAATACAATTAAAAGGAGTGTGTCCTTCCAAACTCCTTCTAAGACCGCATCAGCTTAACTCTAAAACCAAGAAAACACATAACAAAGAGAACTATAGACCAATGTCCTTTACGAACACAGATGCAAAAATGGTCAGCAAAATATTAGCTAACGGAATCCAACAAGACATCACTCACCTGGACCAGAGATGCAGGGATGGCTGAACACACCCAAATCAATGCAAGTGCCACATCACGTTAACAAATTGGCAGATGAAAACCATGTGATTATCTCAACAGATGCAGGAAAGTATTTGATGAAATACAACATCCTTTATATATATATATATATATATATACACACACATATAAACATATATACATATATACATATATGTATATATAAGTATATATAAGTATATATAAGTATATATAAGTATATATATATATGTATATATATATATATATATACATATAACCTTAAGCAAATTAGGTATAAAAGAAGCAACTCAATCAAGCCCACATATGATAGACACACATATCAGCATTCTCAACGGATAAAGACTTACACTCATAAGTAGTGCAAACTGAAATCTGAAAGGGGGAAATCTGAGGGTTATTCTACAGATTCTCTGAACAAAACAAGTCAACAAGCCCCAATGCGTGATCACCATCAAGACGTCTGAACCTCTCTGTATGCCTCCCTACCAGAATGCTTGAACCGCGACACATTAACAAACGAAAAGCCAGAAACGGTCTCATAAAACCATGCATCGCCGCCATGGCTTATTAAGAAGTTGGACATACTTTAGTTGATCAATAAACCCTTTCTGACTAAATTACATGAGAAATAATGGCACTAATAATGTAAATTATTGGCAGAGATGGAAGACTAGAATCATTTATTTTCAAAAGTTTCCCTGTCTGAAAAACACAGAAACAATTACATTTAACTTCGTCTGTTTTCGTTCCCTTATCACACTATAACAGAGGGACATGCAGATGTGAATTTTCTAATTTAAACAAAGGACCTGGAGGTACTCTCAGAATTCTGGTTTCCACCACTGTGTCAGTTTGGGGTTACAAGCTGTCTGCATCATCAGGACCTGAATTTGCTGTTTTGCATTGTTACTTTTTTTATTATTAGCTTACGTTTAAAAAAAACGGTACGGGGGAGATTCTTAAGGAACGTTTGCTTTGCAGCTCTCCCTGGGCAGGTAGAAGGAATTAGCTTTGTAATCCTTTGCAGATCCTACTAGACTGTGCATTAAATTTTTAGGCGAGAAATCGGGCAACTAAATGCAATACAGCCCAAGAACAGCAGAGGGCAGTGTTTACTCACGTCTGAACCGTCCTTGTTCGCACAGTTTTAAACTTGAAGAGATCCACGCGGTGGAAATTTGACACATGCCCTATATTTGCATTGTTTCCCTTAAACTCCTATTCTCTAAGTGGTTTCCTTTTAAAGTGGAAAATACAGACTGGATGATGTTTTTTCTCTTTTTCTCTTAAAGAAGTGATGCATATCCCCCACAGAAACAGCAAGGATGTTAATCAGACTCCACGACGTGGCAAGTGGGGGCACTTAATATATTTCTGTAAATTAAAATCAAAATTATTTCTGTTTGTCATATTAGGGCTTCCTCTATAGCAAATACTAAGCTGCAATAAGATTTCTTCATCTACAAAATATTGTTCTTTTCCAGGCACCAAAATTCCGAAAGTAGTTTGGCACCAGGAACAGACTTCCCCCTCTTGGCCTAGGACTGTCATTGTCACTGCGGAGGCACCAAGGCTTGCCTGTTGGCACCTGGATTCCAGTTGGGAGGGAAATCAAATCCTAACCAGCTCTGGGCGTTCCTGGCTTTTCCTATAGGAAGTCTCAAATGCTTTTCTTACTAAGGTCTCCAAGTCGCCGGCCCCCTGGGCAGGTGGGGGTGGGGCAGGTAGGCACAGGTTTTTTTGAGGTTAGCCCCCTCTTGCCTGCACAGAGCCCGCCGTGTAGACCAAGGAGCGACTGGGGCGCCTGGCTTGGATTCCACGGCATCACCGGGTCCAGCAGCTCCCCGTCGAGCAGGAAACAGTTAAAGGCTGTGTGCGCTGCGCATTCCCAGACAGGCTTTGCTTAATCCTTCCTCCCGCTCCAACAGACCCGCACCCCCCGCCTTTCTCCCATTTCTCTCAAACCCCTTACCCCAGAGTTATGACTCCCCTCGCCACCGAGCGGGCTCGCCCCCAGACCCGCCAGCAAAGTTATTTATCTGTAAACCTGACCCCACCCCCATCCATTCTGCGGCAGCCTTTTGCTGTTATAGCCCCGAAGCCGGCCAAGATTTGGCCAAAAAGGGAGAGAGGGGGGAAGAAAAAAAAAAGAAAGAAAGAAAGAAAAAGCTCCCCCACCCCCCGCCCGCCTTCCGAGCGCCTCCGCCTTACGGGGCTGGCGCACCGAACCGCCTCCGGGCCTCGGGCAGGCAGGTTGACGGGCGTCGCAAGGAGCCAGTGGGGGGAGCGGGAGGAGGAGCGGGAGGAGGAGGAGGAGGAGCGGGAGCGGGAGGAGGAAGAGGAGGAGGAGGAGCAGCAGGGCAGGCGGCTCCGAGGCTGGAGGGCGGGCGGGGCGGCTGCAGCGCCGGCCCAATGGGGCTGGAAGGAGGGAGGAGCAGAAGGTGACAGGCCCGGGAACCAGCGCTTGGAGACCCGGGGAGTCGGAGCCAACTCCGAGTGCGCGGATCAATGAGTGGCGAGCAAAGTTTCTGAGTCCCGCGGCGGCTCGCGGCCTTCCCTCCGCCCTGCCCGTGTTTGTGTTTCGGGGAGGCTGTGTGTGTGCGTGTGTGTGTGTGTGCGTGTGCGGTGTGTGTGTGTGTGGTGCGCGCGCGCGTGGGGGTGCGCGCCGCGGGGAAGGGGCGGGGAAGCGGGAGGGACCCGGCGGCCGGCGAGGGGGGCTCGGGCCGCTCCAGCTCCCCGGCACTTCCACCTCCAGCCCGGGGCAGGCGAGGAGCGCGCTGACAGGCGCCGTGCAGAGCGGCCGAGGGCGCGCCGGCCACGGGGGGAAGGAGCCCGAGGGGCCGAGCCGACCCCTGCCCCGCACACAAAGCCTGGTGGATTACAAAGTGAAACTGACACGGGACCATAAAAGCAGAGATAGCCAGGGCAGGGGTCGAGACGCATTTAAGAGTGGGTTTTTTTTTTTTTTTTTCCTGACCCGGGGCCTCCGCCGCCGCTGCTGCTGCTGCTGCCGGAGAACCACCTCCTCCCCCTGGCATGGTGAAGGGAGGGCGCTCAGGGACCGTGCGCTCCTGCTGCTGCTGCCCGACCCCCGAACCGCCGAGAAGAAAGGGGGTCCTGCGTTCCATGTGGATGTACAAATAATGCGTCGGCAGAACTGAAAAAGAAAATGCGGAGGAGCGCTGGCTGTTGCGTGTGCGCGGCCACGGGCTCGGAGCCGCAGCAGGGGCGGCGGCGGGCGAAGGGACGCCGCTGAGCGCTCGCGGGGAGCCCGGGGCAGCGCCCGGCAGACGCGCGGTTCTCCGTGGGCCTTGGCGGGGCGCCGGAGGGGCGCTGCAGCCCGGGAGTGGGGGGACTCGCGGAAATCCCTGCTCGCCAGCGTTTTTTTTTTTTTTTTTCTTTTTTTTGAGAGAAGGAATTCGCTTCTCCCGGTTCCTCGCCGTCCCGCCCGCGGGGCGCAGCTCGCCTTCGCCCCTCGACGTTCCTCCCCTGTTCCGCTCCTTTGCTGTGGTAAGTTGGTAAAGTTCCTGAAGACGATAGCTCGCCACGATTCCTCCTCTACCCTCCTCTTCTCCGGGCACATCTAATCCGGGCGAAAAGGCTCAGACTCTCTGGATTTCAAAACAAAGTGAAGGTGGGGGAAGGAGCAGAGGTCTGAGGAACTTTTCTGGCCCCTCAGCGCACAGCGGTGGCCCGCGCCAAGCTTGGGCGCTTTCCGCCGGGGCACCCTGCTTGTGCGACGCTGGCCACTGGCTACCTGGCGTCCGGTGCTGACTTTGGACTGGGAGGTTCTTTGAAATAGCAGAGGTCTCCGAGCGAGCTGAGTTTTTGGTTGTGTGTTATTTTTCTTTTCTTTCTCTCTCTCTTTTTTTCCCCCTCTTTTTGTTGTTGGCGCTACTTACTGCCTGTGCCTAGCAGTCTGCTTGCTTCACCCCCTTGCTTCTCTTCATCACACGGTTCCAGGGAGCCGGGACCATGGACTTGGCAGCGACCAGGGCTGCTGGCCGCCCGTGGCTCCCGCTGCACTCGCTCTCCATCTTTCAGCTGCTCCGAGCCCTTTGGCTGCTGTGGCTGCTCCCGGGTCCGGCTTGGGTCCTCGGCGCCGAGCAACGCCAGGTATTCCAAGTGCTGGAAGAGCAGCCACCCGGCACCCTGGTGGGCACCATCCAGACGCGCCCAGGCTTCACCTACAGGCTCAGCGAAAGCCACGCCCTGTTTGCCATCAACAGTAGCACCGGCGCCCTATATACCACCGCCACCATCGACCGCGAGAGCCTGCCCAGCGACGTGATCAACCTGGTGGTCTTGTCCAGCGCGCCCACCTACCCCACGGAAGTGCGAGTGCTGGTGAGGGACCTCAACGACAACGCCCCGGTCTTCCCAGACCCCTCCATCGTGGTCACCTTCAAGGAGGACAGCAGCAGCGGGCGCCAGGTCATCCTGGACACGGCCACCGACGCGGACATCGGCTCCAACGGCGTGGACCACCGCTCCTACCGCATCGTCCGGGGCAACGAGGCGGGCCGCTTCCGCCTGGACATCACGCTGAACCCCAGCGGCGAGGGCGCGTTCCTGCACCTGGTGTCCAAGGGCGGGCTGGACCGCGAGGTCACGCCGCAGTACCAGCTGCTGGTGGAGGTGGAGGACAAGGGCGAACCGAAGCGGCGGGGCTACCTTCAGGTAAACGTGACCGTGCAGGACATTAATGACAATCCCCCGGTTTTTGGCAGTTCCCACTACCAGGCGGGGGTGCCCGAGGACGCGGTCGTAGGCTCCAGCGTCCTGCAGGTGGCGGCGGCGGATGCGGACGAAGGCACCAACGCCGACATCCGTTACCGGCTTCAGGATGAGGGGACCCCGTTCCAGATGGACCCGGAGACGGGGCTTATCACAGTGCGGGAGCCCCTGGACTTCGAAGCCCGGCGCCAGTACTCTCTGACGGTGCAGGCGATGGACCGAGGCCTCCCCTCGCTCACTGGGCGCGCCGAGGCGCTGATTCAGCTGCTGGACGTGAATGATAACGACCCGGTGGTCAAGTTCCGCTACTTCCCCGCCACGTCGCGCTACGCCTCGGTAGACGAGAATGCTCAGGTCGGCACTGTGGTGGCCCTGCTCACGGTGACGGACGCGGATTCCCCCGCAGCCAACGGGAACATCTCCGTGCAGATCCTGGGGGGCAACGAGCAGCGCCACTTTGAGGTGCAGAGCAGCAAGGTGCCAAACCTGAGCCTCATCAAGGTGGCCAGCGCCCTGGACCGCGAGCGCATCCCGTCCTACAACCTCACCGTCTCTGTGTCCGACAACTATGGGACGCCCCCTGCCGCCAAGGTCCGGGCGCGCTCCTCCGTGGCCAGCCTAGTGATCTTTGTCAACGACATCAACGACCACCCTCCCGTCTTCGCGCAGCAAGTGTACAAGGTGAACTTGAGCGAGGAGGCGCCCCCTGGAAGCTACGTCAGTGGGGTTTCTGCCACTGACGGTGACTCCGGCCTCAATGCTAACTTACGCTACAGCATCGTCTCCGGCAACGGACTAGGATGGTTTCATATCAGTGAAAACAGTGGCCTGGTGACCACCGGGGCTGCTGGAGGCCTCGACCGTGAGCTGGCTTCCCAGATTGTCCTGAATATCAGTGCCCGCGACCAGGGAGTTCACCCCAAAGTTTCCTATGCCCAACTTGTTGTAACTCTGTTGGATGCGAATGACGAGAAGCCGGTGTTTAGCCAGCCTGAAGGCTATGATGTTTCTGTGGTTGAGAATGCTCCAATAGGAACAGAGCTGCTGGTGCTAGGGGCAACCGATGGGGACCTGGGTGACAATGGGACTGTGCGCTTCTCCCTACAAGATGCTGAGATGGACCAGAGGTCTTTCCGTCTGGATCCTGTGTCTGGGAGGTTGAACACTATCTCTCCCTTGGACAGAGAGGAGCAAGCCTTCTACTCTCTCTTGGTTGTGGCCACAGATCTGGGCTCCCCTCCGCAGTCATCAATGGCTCGCATAAACGTGAGCCTGTTGGATGTCAATGACAACAGCCCTGTGTTCTACCCAGTCCAATACTTTGCTCATATTCAGGAGAATGAGCCCGGTGGTAGCTACATCACCACAGTGTCTGCCACTGATCCGGACTTGGGTCCCAATGGAACAGTCAGATACGCGATATCAGCCGGGGACAGGTCTCGGTTTCAGGTCAACGCTCAGAGTGGGGTTATCTCAACAAAGATGGCTCTAGACAGAGAAGAAAAAACAGCTTATCAGTTGCAAATAGTAGCTACTGACGGTGGCAACTTACAGTCTCCCAACCAGGCGATTGTGACCATCACTGTGTTGGACACTCAAGACAACCCACCTGTTTTCAGCCAGGCTGCCTACAGCTTTGTGGTTTTTGAGAATGTGGCGCTGGGATACCACGTGGGCAGTGTGTCTGCATCCACCATGGATCTGAATTCCAACATCAGTTATCTCATTACTTCCGGGGATCAGAAAGGTATGTTTGCTATCAACCAGGTCACCGGGCAGCTTACCACAGCAAGCGTGATCGACAGAGAAGAGCAGTCCTTTTATCAGCTCAAAGTGGTGGCCAGTGGAGGCACTGTGACTGGAGACACCGTGGTTAACATCACAGTGAAAGATCTGAATGACAACTCCCCTCATTTCCTGCAGGCTGTCGAGAGCGTGAATGTGGTGGAGAACTGGCAGGCAGGCCATAGCATTTTCCAAGCTAAAGCTGTAGATCCTGATGAAGGTGTAAATGGCATGGTACTCTACAGTCTGAAACAAAACCCCAAGAACCTGTTCGCTATCAATGAAAAGAATGGCAATATTAGTTTGCTAGGGACCCTGGATGTCCATGCAGGCTCCTACCAAATAGAGATCATGGCATCCGATATGGGCGTTCCCCAGCTGTCATCTAGTGTCATTTTGACTGTTTATGTCCATGATGTGAATGACAACCCACCGGTGTTTGACCAACTTTCTTATGAGGTCACCCTATCTGAGTCAGAACCTGTGAACTCTCGGTTCTTTCAAGTGCAGGCTTCTGATAAGGATTCAGGAGCGAATGGTGAAATTGCCTACACCATTGCTGAAGGAAACACAGGGGACGCCTTTGGCATTTTCCCAGATGGTCAGTTGTATATAAAAAGTGAACTGGATCGTGAACTTCAAGACAGATATGTCTTGCTGGTTGTTGCTGCTGACAGGGCAGTGGAACCCCTTAGTGCTACTGTGAATGTTACTGTGATTTTAGAAGACGTAAACGATAACAGACCTCTTTTTAACAGTACCACTTACACATTTTACTTTGAAGAGGAGCAGAGAGCAGGGTCATCTGTGGGCAAAGTGAGTGCTATGGATAAAGACTTTGGTCCCAATGGGGAAGTAAGGTATTCTTTTGAAACAGTGCAGCCGGATTTTGAGTTGCATGCTGTCACTGGGGAAATTACAAGTACACATCAGTTTGACAGGGAATCTCTGATGAGGCAGAGAGGGACGGCGGTGTTTAGCTTCACAGTCATAGCAACCGACCAGGGGCTCCCTCAGCCGCTCAAGGATCAGGCCACTGTACATGTTTATATGAAGGATATAAATGATAATGCTCCCAAATTTTTGAAAGACTTTTACCAAGCGACAATATCAGAGTCAGCAGCCAACCTGACGCAGGTCTTGAGGGTCTCTGCTTCAGATGTTGATGAAGGTAACAATGGACTCATACATTATTCTGTAATCAAAGGAAATGAAGAAAGGCAGTTTGCAATAGACAGTACCACTGGCCAGGTGACACTAATTGGCAAATTAGACTATGAAGCAACACCTGCCTATTCCCTGGTCATTCAAGCTATGGATTCAGGGACCATCTCCCTCAATTCAACCTGTACCTTACACATTGATATTTTAGATGAAAATGACAACACTCCCTCATTCCCTAAATCCACATTATTTGTGGATGTTGTTGAAAACATGAGAATTGGCGAACTGGTATCCTCTGTAACTGCAACTGACTCAGATTCAGGTGACAATGCTGACTTACATTACAGTATCACTGGGACGAATAACCATGGGACATTTAGCATCAGCCCAAACACCGGGAGCATTTTTCTTGCCAAGAAATTGGACTTTGAAACTCAGTCTTTATACAAATTAAATATAACAGCAAAAGATCAAGGAAGGCCTCCTCGTTCATCTACAATGTCGGTGGTTATACACGTGAGGGATTTTAATGACAATCCTCCTAGCTTTCCTCCTGGAGATATCTTCAAGTCCATTGTTGAGAACGTTCCCATTGGTACTTCTGTCATTTCGGTGACTGCACATGATCCTGATGCAGACATCAATGGGCAACTAACTTACACGATCGTTCAACAGATGCCAAGAGGCAACCACTTTGACATAGATGAAATCAAAGGGACTATCTACACAAATGCTGAAATAGATCGGGAATTTGCTAACCTCTTTGAGTTAACTGTAAAAGCCAATGATCAAGCTGTGCCAATAGAAACCAGACGGTATGCTCTGAAAAATGTGACCATCTTGGTGACAGACCTCAATGACAATGTCCCAATGTTTATATCCCAAAATGCACTTGCTGCAGACCCATCTGCGGTGATTGGGTCTGTCCTGACAACAATCATGGCTGCTGATCCAGATGAAGGAGCTAACGGAGAGGTGGAGTATGAGATCATCAATGGGGACACAAACACCTTTATTGTGGATCGGTACAGTGGAGACTTGAGAGTGGCTTCTGCACTGGTACCTTCCCAACTGATCTACAACCTCATTGTTTCAGCAACAGACCTTGGCCCTGAAAGGAGGAAATCCACCACTGAATTGACAGTCATTCTTCAGGGTCTGGATGGACCTGTTTTTACTCAACCCAAATATATCACTATCTTGAAGGAAGGGGAACCCATTGGCACCAATGTAATATCCATAGAAGCAGCCAGTCCCCGGGGAGCTGATGCTCCAGTGGAATATTACATTGTTTCTGTCCGTTGTGAAGAAAAGACTGTTGGGCGTCTCTTCACCATTGGACGGCACTCTGGCACAATTCAGACAGCAGCCATTCTGGACCGGGAGCAAGGAGCCTGTCTTTACTTGGTGGATGTTTATGCCATCGAGAAATCCACTGCTTTCCCCAGGACTCAGAGAGCAGAGGTAATGATTTCATATTAATTGTTTATTGCTGATGTGGTTTGTCTTCAGTTTTAATGATCAATTTACAAAGAGGAGGAGCATGTAAAATATTCTTCCGCAAATATTAAGAATTTCAGAGAACGTAGCTGTAGTCATGGTTTAATCAAATGTCTGTGTTATTTTTTCACTTCTTTCTTCATCTCATAACAGGTCTATGTATAAGGAGGAAAGATTTAGCTGTTTGAAGTGAATAGGTTCCCTTTGTCTGAGCTAAATCAGAGCTAACCCAGACACTGAGATGTAGCAACGCTTAACCAGAGGATGAGCTGTTTCAGAGTTAAGAAATTACTATTCAAAAACGAAGAGCCTTGGTGGAAATTGGTGTTCCACCCTAGCTTTCTGGGCGGAATGTCAGCAGCGGATTGGCTGGCTGACTGCATCAGGACGCTATTGACTTTCACATCCTCAGCAGTCTTGGCAGTTTCTTTATAGACAGTGACTAATTTTGATGTGCTGAGCCAAGTTTTGGGAGATTCCTGATTTCATCTGCCTTCACATTTTAGGCACCGTTTTCTGACTTGGGATAATCCGTTCTTTTTCCTTTTAAACTAAGGCACGTAATATGCTGTGAATGGTCATAAATTACAGGTTTTTGAGACAGGCTGTGTTGTTTAATGCCATGTAATAGGTACACGTTGTTCTCTCTGCTAGTGGGTAAGAATTTGGTGTTGTGTAGCATGTACCAAAACAGTTCTTGGTTTGGCCCTCCCTGCAGTGTGTTTCAGGTGATTAGCCCCAAGTGTCGTCATTGATTTTTTTTTTTTATTGAACAGCTTCCAATGTTATCTTAGTGATAAATGAGAAAGGATGCATCCATATCTACAAAGTTCTTATTTGCTGTTTTCCAAGTTTTTTCTCTGCCTTCTTTTTCTCCTCAAAGACATTCTAATGTCACTCTGCCAAAAACACAAAATATCAAATGTGGTTTGTGATATTTGGCAGTGATCCAAACACAATATGCTAGTGAAATTGAGGCTCGTGTGTTTGTTTTCTTGCCTGCTTTTCTTCTGGGAGCAGGTGGGGAATTTTCTTACTTCATAATGCTTGTTTTTTATTATTACATTTTGAACTCACTGCATTTTCTTTTCATGATATTTAATATGAAAAGATAATATAGGACATAATATATGCTTTCTGTGATTGGAGCAGCATATTCATGACTTATTAGAAATAATTAGAATTCTAATTCTTTATAGAGATAGCATTCTTGGAGAGAAAGTTCAATGTGGAATTCAGGTTTATCTTACATACCTGGTCCTGAAAATTGTTCTATAATAGGTCTGTGTTTCACCTAAATCCAGCAATTTTAACATAGACCTCATCTGTTGAATTATTTGGGCTTAACTCAACCATGATATATAATTTATATGTAAGTTTATTTTGATATGGGATTATCCTTCTGAACCCCTACCCTGTCTTTCTTTCTTCTTTGAAATGAAGTGATTTCAGATATTGGATAAGGTTTTTTAGACTGAAAACAAATTATGTTTTTAGGTGATGTGATTTGACTCAATACATTGCATTTTATTGGGATTTGGTGGAGAATGAGTGCATATGATTATTATTATTAGCAAATACGTCGTTCCTCATCTTTCGCTCATTGGATATACAAAGATTGGTGGAGCTTGAATGTATTAAATATTTCTATCTCTGCAATAGGGACAAAGATTGAAAAATAATACTTAATAAGGTATTTTTCAGGGGTGATATGTCTATTGTGTTTTTTTTTAACCTCACATAACACCAATATGAAGGCTTTCATTCACATTAACTACATTCCATGCATTTGAAAATTCAGGCTGATTTAAATACAATTTTTATATAAAAAGGCAAAGTATCTTTTGTGAACTAAAATGCTGAAATTGTAAACCAAGAATTCTTACACTCTAACCACTCCTAAAATTAAAAGCAAATGTGTTTCTTAAAAAAGATATTGAAAGCAGAGTTGGGACCTGGAATTTCATATTACTACTGGTTGTACTTGTGTCTAACAACTATATGCAATACAGTGCTTTTCTACTTTCTTTTCAATGAGTTTACTGTGATTCTGCAAGAAGTAGATGTAAGTTTATAAAATTGTTTCCGAAAGTCCAGACTTGGCTCAATGCACCCTTAAACATTTATTCATGTATGCTGATAAGAGTTTGGCTTGCTGACTTGGGTTTCTGGCTCGAGTCCTGGCTGATCACATTCCATCAGCAAGCAGAGGCTCAGCAGGTAAAAGAGAAACAATCGACTCAGCATTCTTTTCCTCTGTCTGACCCTTTGCAGTGGAGGACTGCGACTGTGATGTTGCTCGTTCCAGAGATGTTCTCAGTTGTATACTGATCTTACTTAATTATCATATATAAAGATTTGGCCTGAAGGGAGACTTTTGGATCATGGAGACAAGATTTATGATCCATATAGCTTGTCTCTTTATATTCTTGGAAGACTGTGCACTCATTCTTCTTATCTTACATTAGATTATAGAACGTCAGTACCACTTTTCTTGGTCCAACAAAAAGTAGAAATGCTGTATTGCAAAAACTATCTCTTTTAATATGCTTTCTATAGAAACATGCTTTTTAGAGACTTCACTGGACCTTATTAGAATGATTGATTTTACCAGTATTTGGTGTATCAGAGCCCAGCGTAGGTGTTGTAGATACTCAGCATATATTTCCTGAAAGACATGCTGGAACAGCTAAGGTCACACTCTTTGTTATGATGCCTGAAAAATAAACCAACAAAGAAAAACTGGAAAAATGGTGAGAGTAAATGAAAGTTCGTGATTAATTGAAATAAGACAGGATATACTAATTAGTGCTGCTCGGTAAGTGAACTGATTGTCAGAAAACTTAGAAAGGAAAAGAGGAACTTAATGTGTAGTGTCAAATGGCATTAGTGTTTAAATAGGAAGAAGCCAGGAATATGCCTTTGGATGGCATCCATTCTGCAATTGTCAAACTAGCTGGCCTCAGGACCTCTACCCATTGCTGGAACCCCAGGAGCTTTTGGTTGTGTCTATTTTATGTATTGACATTTGCCATTTTGAATATTTTAACTGAGAACCATTTAAGATGCATAGTAATTTGGAGCTGGTGTTGTGTTACTGTGGATTACGTCACCACTTGCTATCATGGCATTCCATATTTGAGTGTCATTTCTGGCTGTTCTGCTTCCAATTCACTTTCTTGTTAATGCCCCGGGAAAGGCAATGGAAGAAACCCCAAGTGCCTGAGTCCCTTCACCCACATGGGGAACCCGGATGGAGTTCCTTCCTCTAGCTTCACAGTGGCCCAGACATGACTGTAGCATTTGTTTGGGGAATGAATCAGTGGATAGGAGATCTCTTTCTGTATCTCTCTCTCCTACTTTCTCCCTGTTCCTCTTTCAGCCCCCTTGAAGGACAGAAGGAAGGAAGGACAGGAGGAAGAAAAGAAGGAAGGAAGGACAGAAGGAAGGGAAGGGAAGGGAAGAGAAGGGGAAATGAGAGTGAAAAAGAAAGATCTTAAAGTGTTTAACTTCTTTTTAAGATTTATTTTTATTATTTTTTTTATTGGAAAGGCAGATATACAGAGAGGAGAGACAGAGAGGAAGATCTTCCGTCCAATGATTCACTCCCCAAGTGAGCGCAACGGCCTATGCTATGCTGGTCCGAAGCCAGGAGCCTCTTCCGGGTCTCCCACGCGGGTGCAGGGTCCCAAAGCTTTGGGCCGTCCTCCACTGCTTTCCCAGGCCACAGGCAGGGAGCTGGATGGGAAGCGGGGCTGCGGGGATAGAACCTGCGTCCATATGGGATCCCAGGCGTGCAAGGCGAGGACCTTAACCACAGCGCCACGGCACCGGGCCCTAAAGTGTTTATTAATTCTTTTGAAATTTACAGAAAAACCGGGGGTCTGTTGCAGTAGTCTAGTGGCTAAAGTCCTCATCTTACACACACCTTTATCCCATATGGGTACCAGTTCTAATGTTGGTGACCCCAATTCCCTTTTAGCTCCCTGCTTGTGATCTGGAAAAGTGGTACTGGTTGGCCCAAAGCTTTGGGACCCTGCACATACATGGGAGACCCAGAAGACATTCATGGCTCCTGGGTTTGGATTGGCTGAGTTCCGGTTTGCCTTTGTGGCCACTTATGAAGTAAATTAGTGGATGGAATATCTTCCTCTCTCTCTCTCTCTCCTCTTCTCGGTATATCTGACTTTCCAAAAAATAAATGAATCTTTTTTTAAAGATTACAGAAAAATGACATTTAATTTTATTTATAAAACTTTATTTTCAAAACTTGTTAAGTAAAAACTGCATTACTCTACATGTTAATGCGTATTTCTTTTTAAATAAGATGTATTGATTTTATTTCAAAGATAAACAGAGAAAGAAAAAGTAGGGCGGAGGCGGAAAGCAGGGACAAAGGGAGAGATCTTCCATCTATTGGCCTACTCCTTAAATGGACTGGGGCTAGGGTGAGCTGAAACCAGGAGCCAGGAGCCTCTCCTTGATCTTCCCCTAGGGCTCAGGTGCCAAGCGCTTGGGTTATTGTCTACTGCTTTCCCAGACACATTAGCAGGGAGCTGGGTTAGAAACGGAGCAACCTTAACTTGAACCAGCAAAACAATATGGGATGCTGGTGTCAAAGGTGGCTTAATGAGCTATGCCACAACATGAGCCCAAACAAATCTCTTTTTGGTAGAATTCAGCTGGATTCTTAAATCTCATGAAATTGTTATAATATGTTGTTCTTTGGGTTCAATTTTCTAAAAGAAATCCTCCTCACGACAGATGTAGCGATGTGGAATAATACAAAAGTACCAATAATTTGAGTTAATATTCTTTTCAAATAATTATCAGCTTTTAATATCAATAATATTATTTTAATATTATATAAGAATTAAATAACCCTTTCTTAAACTTAGCTGTAATGTGGAAAATAAAACCTTAATCAAGGAATTATCATGCTCTGTTATATAAAAATACAGTGCATTCTGTATAGCTCTTTTATGTGTTCAGGATTTAAATATTTATCGTTTGGAAAATGTTAGTATAAATGATAAGGACTTCTCCAGTAAAGCATTTTTTGAGTTGTCAGATAACACTGTGTGCTTTTATAATGTACACCAAGAGTAGAGATCATTAAATGTGCAGACCAGACCGTATCAGGCCTTCTAAATCATTTGGTCTGGTCTTAATCAGGCAGCCATGGACAGCATTTTAAATCCAGTAGCCTTTTGTCCACGTGGCCTCCAGGACTTGTAAGGAGTTCTATTTTTATTAATGTACATTGTAACCAGAATAATATGACTTCTTATGGTGATTTTAGTTTTCATTTCCCTGATTATTATTGATACTGTACATTTTTTCCATGTACTTACCAGTCATGTGAATGCCTTTTCTCAATTTTTTTTTTTTTTTTTTTGAGAAAGGCCTATTCAGGTATTTTGTACATTTAGGCTTTTGTTTGTTTAATTTGCTACTGATTTGTTGAATTTTGGGTATAGTCTGGATATTAACTTCCTGTGTTGTTTCCATGTATTTTCCCCGCCGTGTAAGCCATCCCTTCACTCTGTGCTTCGCCTTGCTGAGCAGAAGCTCTGTACCTTGATACAATCCCATTCACGTAGTTTTACTTATGTCGCCTGTGTTCCTGAGGGCTTCCTGGGAAATCCCTTGCCCAGCGCAGTGTCATGAGCTGTATCCCTATATATTCTTCCAGGAGTTACAGAGTTTAGAATCTTCTATGTAAGGATTCCATAATTTTATATATTACATTTAAGTGTTTAAATCATTCAAAATTAACTTTTTTATTTATAGTGGTAAAAAAGGATCCAAGTCCATTCCTTTTTATGTAGATGTTCATATTTCCTGGTATCATTGGTTTGATGTTACTCCTCCATTCCCCCAGCAACAGAATTGTGTCTAGGAACCTTTTTTTTTTTTTAATCTGTTAGATTATACTGTGTGAATCTATTTCTATTGGTCTATGTGTGTTATCCTATGCCAGCACCATGCTGTTTTGGTTACAACAAAAGTCTTTAAGCATTGCAATTCTCAACCCAATGGTGATGATCAGAAGCTTTTCAATTTTTAAAGTTTTACTTAAAAGCTTAAATTCTGTGGTGTTCTCCTTGAAGTGTCAGACGTCATTTGTTCATTTTAAAGATGTGTCCATGCACTCAACTCTTAAAAAAATACTTTTTTCAGCTGCTGTTTCAATAAAGACTGGCATTCCAAAAGACAATGCAGCTAGTTCAGCTCGCAACTCAAGCTTTCATTGCATGCTTTGCTTTGAGACAACCACAGCAGATAGGTTCAGATAATGTTTCTTTGTCATCATCTTGCTCATTTTTACACAGAAAATTAAAAAATTCAAGACAGAACCTTTATATAATTAGTAATTGTATGTCCTATCGGGTAATGTCTTTGCTTTTTACTTGCAAACAAGCGTTTTATGTGTATTTTGAGTACCTGACATGAGTACAGTTACTGCCCAAATGCTTGAAGCTACTATTTTGATTTGTGCTATGGCAACAGCCGTTTTACTCACTATTGCTTTTGTACCTGTTGTTTAAATGTCCACAGAGTTAGAAAGCACATGGTGCCTGGTGTTATTAGGAAAACAATTTTGACTTCCTAGGCCTCCTTAAATGAATCTCTGGTTTGCCTACTTTTTCATACTTGGTATACAATAAGAGGGTCATAAACATGTTACAGACAATTGGGCAACTCTGTGTTAAGCTAATGTGATCCTGGCATTCCACAGGGGCACTGGTTTGTGTTCCAGCTATTCCCCTGCTGATGTGGCCGGCTTCCAATCAGATTGGCTCAGCTCTAATTGTTGCAGCCATTTGAGGAGTGAACCAATGGATGGATCATTTTTTTTTTCTCTGTCTCTCCTTCTCTTGCAAATCTGTGTCTCAATAATAATAATAATAATAAAATAAAAAAGAAGAATTCTGAAAAAGATTTTCAGATAGAAAAATTAAGGACATTTGTAAAGTTACTGCTGAACACACAGTTTAAAATTTATTTTTTTCCAAAAGCTTTTGTATTGGGTTAGTGCATCTTAGATTTAATGTGCATATATTCTGTATTATTTCTCACAGGCAGAATGTAGGAAGTAGAGCTGGGTATTTAATGATAACAAAAGTTATTTTCTTATAACAGAATTAACTACTACACTACTTTGTCATTAAGCTATTGGATCAGTATTTTTAAGGAAAATTTATTTTAACCTTATGGCTTATCTTAGAGTATAACTTTATAGCCACAAAATCTGATCTTAGAAAAGTTAATTCCTATGCATTGTGTCAACTAAGGGGAAACAACGGGTTTTTTTTTTTTTTTTTTGTCTGCCTCAATCAAAGCTCTCACCAGTTCAGGGCTGCATTGGTGACAGCAGCAACGAGCTCAAATTGGATTGTCACAGGAATGTTTTGGGTACAGGAAAGAAAGTGTGCAATGAGGGGGAAGAGAGCTATTGCAGGATGTCCGTGTTCTTCACCCACAACATCCAGTTTGGAAGTAGTTGCTGCTGTTCATGAAGGTGGGGGATTGCTTTTGATTTTAGGTGATAACTGCTCCTGTCCTAAGGAATAACTAAGGAATTAGAGTGAATGGAGTGTGAAGATTTCATTGAAGAGAGGGAACTATTTTATTGCTTCTTTGGCTTTTCATCTTCATAGTGTTTCTGCAACCATTTTCTGATTTTTTTTTAGCCTGTTGGCAGGGTTTTAAATTTATTGAACAAAGTACTGTGTGTTACAAGGGCTTTATTCACTTTTTCGACACATACAAATGTGTGTTACAAACGGGGTTATTGATGGCCAAATTTGTACATACTGCATATTTTATTTAGTTTCAGGATTCGGTCCTGTTGTTCCAATGATAGATTTCCAAAGATATAATTCATTTGGTATTTATTCCTATTTTGCCTCAGCAATGATTCATCATTGTAGTGCTTTATTATTTACTTGATTCTGAGACAACACCTCAATAGATACATACTTACAGTTTTGTGGAGACAGTGTTCTTTATATTGTCTGCATCTTGCACTTTGTCATTATTAATATGAAAAACTGCCCAATAACCTCAATAACTGCGAGGGATTGATGCATTAGCGAGCCCTACAGTGCGTCATTTATCTCAAGAATTAATCTGCAGCTCAGTTCTTTACAATATCATAATCTATATACTATTTTGAGTTGGCTTGTGAGTAGCAATAAGGAAAGCAATAACGTATAAACATCATGCGGTAAGATGAAAAGTTCTTTATCATGACCCGAATGTAGATGACTGTAATTATTTTATTGTTTTGTAATGCTTTCAATATGTGATTGGTCTGGCTGCAAAAGCTGTGCATTTTATTAAACAAGAAGCAGTAAGCTCAGGAAACACAGCAAGGAGAAAATTTGAGTGGGTGGATGTTTGATTAGCAATTAGGACACGGGCCAGGGAACTCATAGTCGGTAGGGGAGTTCATCTCTGACTCCTCCAGCAACCAGGTGATGCGGAATCTGAGAGGCAGCAGTGGCGATGGAGGCAGTACCACTTACAGGGCAGACGGTGACTGACTTCCTGCTTCCCAGTTTTGGTCCTTTGAATGCTGTGATCATTTGTGATCTGAGCAACAAGGATGAGAGCACTTCCTCCTATTCTCATCTCTCTGCCTCTCAGATAACTCATAAAATTTGTAAACATAGTTAAAATAGTAACAAGACTGCAGAAATCTTTAGAGTCAAGCTCTTTCTACAACACATGTAGGATTATATATTTACACACATGCACACATGATCCAACAATTGTTCTCTTTTTCTGACATTAATATCATGAGACATGATTAGACAATAAAACCGTAAGGGTGAAACATAATATAATTGGCAGAGAATCAAGATCTGATTATGGGAAAACACTCTTCTTTCATTTCCAGACATACTCATATATGCATATTTATGAAACAATCAGTGAGGAAAAATAAGACATGTTAAATGTTTTAGAAAGTGTTGGCAACTTTTGCAAACATGCTTCACTATGTCAGTTGAGAGAACATGTATAACCGATGATCATTTGTTTCAGCCTATGGCAGTTTACTTCTGCAGATTTTTTTTGTCATTAATAGATCTCCACACATGGAATATTAACACTATTTTCAGACACTAGTAAACACTAGAGGTAGTTTCACTTCATGACCATCTTGCAGGTGTTTATGACATCATTTGACAAATCAGAGTTCAGGGATCATGGGGTGGTTTATTAAGCTGCATCATTGTGAAAGCAATATTAGGCACCAGCAAAATTACAAATACAATTTGTTATGATTATTAATTGCTGTACTCTTGGAATTATGCACATTTTGCTATGCATAATGTTGTTTTCCTTTTGCCCTTTTTATACTGATATTTGAGAAAATAGAGGGTGAAGTAAAATTTGAGTAATGACCCAATGCTATGCTTCCTTTATGAATCTTTAAGTTGCAAAACAGACTTAATAATCTATCATTATTCTGTTTTTATTTCTTAAGTCTGAAGGCACAGATTTATTTCATTTTTGCAGTTACTGACTTACTCCTTTATTCAGTTTTGAGCAAAATTTCTTGAGATTTCTCTTTCTTTTTCTTTCTTCTCATTTTTTTTTCTAAAATATACTGCTGTCAGACTTTTCTCTAGCTATTCCAGTGAAACTGTTCTTGCCAAAACCGCCATGACGGATCTGCTGGTCATTTCTCAGAACTCCTTGTACTCACAACGATCACGTGATCAGGGGGATCCCTATCATTCCCGTTCAGTGATTACTTCTTTTAGGTTTTAAATCATCATAATCTGTGAATTTCTATCCTTTTCATGTCTTGTATTAATTCCTTCTCAACTTCCTTTGCCGGTTTCTCTCCAGTTCCTGGAACTCAACTGGCTGGAATGTCTGTAGAATTAGTTCTTGAAATTCATTTTTCAGTTTGCACTCATTACCTCGAAAATCTCAATCTCATGATTTTCAATAACACTTTACACTGATGACTGTCAAATGTTATCAGCAGTCCATAAAGATCTTCCAACTTCTATAGTATCCAGATAACCAATTACAAATTTGTTGTTTGATTGCTTTCTTAATGGGTGTTTTAATTTGAGATATCCAAATGCGAGCTTCTAATTGCATCCTCAGGAATAATCTCTGGTACTTTCCTGTCATAACTTTCTTAGTTGGTGGTGCTTCTAATTGTTCAAATAAAGACATTTTACATTTGTGTCATGCTTTAATCTCTTTTTTTTTTGCCTTATGTAAAATCTGTTAATAGCATCAGTTTTCCCTTTCAAGTGTCCTGTTTCTGTGGGAGTTTAAAAACACAGTAACCTTCATTTGGATTACTGAAGACATCTTGGCGATCCTTGACATTTCCTACTGTTCCTGTTTTTCTGCTTTAGGTCACTGGCATCTGGTGGTTCTCAGAACTTGCCAGCCACATATCTACCTTGGAGATTTTGCTGTTGACTGTTCCCTCTATGCACGGCACTCTTTCCTCCAGGTTTTTGTCTACATAAATTGCCTCTCCATACTTCAAGTGTTTGCATATACTTCATATCCTAACTTTTTATTCCCCACAGCTCTTCCTGCTTGGTCTCTATTTCCCAGCTGTACTAGTTCATGTTCCTCCTCTGTAAGATTTACACACCTTTCCCACAAGCTTCTACTCATCTCCTGTTAACTGTTGGAGTATCCCCAGAATTCACCTCTTGAAATCCACTTTTTAAAGATTTATTTATTTTTATTGGAAAGGTATAGCCACAGAGAGAAGAGACAGAAAGGTCTTCTATTTGTTGGTTCATTCCACAAATGGCTGCGACAGCTAGCTGATCCAAAGCCAGGAAGGAGCCTTCTCTGCATCTTCCACTCAGGTGCGGGGTCCCAAGGCTTTGGGCCATCTTCCAATGCCTTCCCAGACCACAAGCAGGGAGCTGATGGGAATATGAGTATCCTGGATCTAGTGACCAAATAAACGCCAAAGTTTGGAGATAAAAGAGTAGATGGTTGAGCTAATATATTATGAGACACTTAACCAATCCAATTAAGTAAAATGTAACTAAAAAATGTGGTAGATGTATGAATGATATAATTTGCAGATCTATAATGTTGATTATAATTTATGTGTCTTTCCCATATAAGGGAGTATATATATATTTATCTTTTATGTTCATCTCAAGAAACTAGCAACACATCATTTGGTTGGAACTTAGAAAAATAAGATTTTGTTGAATGAGTGATTGAATGAACGAATGAGTAAATGAACTGGAATCTACGTGTAACTGTTCCACTTTGGTTTTGTGTAACAAGCAGGGTGAGAGTGACTTATTCAATGCATTCATTTGTTTAAAAGCTTCTTAATTCACTCTTAGAAAGATAGAATCCTTCTAACTGCCAATAGGCCCTAGGAAACAGCTCCAATTCTGAACTTCCCTGACCTATTTTCCTCCAGATTCTCTCACTGTGAGCTTTGACAGCAACCGCAGAGCTCTAGGACCTGGCCTCGGCACTTCTGCCTTGAGGTCTTCCTGCTGCTGGAACTCTTGGGCTGCTGGTTTTCTCATTTATTTCCCTTATGTTTTTTCTCAGATTTGCCAAAGTCCTCCTCCCCTCTCACCTTCCTTTTTTTTTGCTTTTCGTTCCTGTTTAGTCTTTATCATCACCAAACATAACACATATGTTACCTCTTTATTTTGTTTATGGCATGCCTTCCCTGGAAAATATATGTTCCGTGAGGGGAAAGGCTTTTGTCTGTTTCTGCTGTGTGCACAGAACTGACAATAAGGCTGGCTCAAGGCAGATGCTCAGTAAATCTTTGATAAACTTAGGAACTGCAGTTGATAATGCTGCAAATATGCTGCCTAAGCCTCAGGAGCTCCATCAGTGATGCGTGCTGAAGTCAAGGAATCATTTCTCATCTCTCAAGCCAGCTCTGTGCAGTGTCTTCTGAAATTAGTGAAGCTGGCTAATTGGCAAAGCCTGATGTTTCTGGATAAAATGACAGTAACTGCATAACTTGACCAGCTAAGAGCCTTGTAACCTGATCTCCAGAAATATTTCTGCTGTGTGAAAATTATGAGGAGACCATGAATGCTTATTTTCTGTGAGATATTTTGGTAGAGTAGAACAGATAACAATTAAAATGTTACAACGTGTGCTACCCCATTTCCATGTCAGTACTTTTGCTTAGGATTTGCCTAGACTTGCTTTAAACAACTTCTCTTAACCTACTGTCTACCATGTTGCTCCCTACCACAACGATGAATTCAGAGAAAGTTTGAGAGCATGCTTATCTCAATGTTAATTCAAGCACAAAATTTGCCTTCCTTGTTCACCATTCAGCATCTGTACTGCTAGTCGTGCCCATAAAGACACTGTAAAGATCATACTGCTTAACACGTCATTCTAATTGAGGTGAGTTCAAGGAGTACATGCTTTTCACTTAGAGGAAGCTTGGTTGAAATGTTGCCACAGCTACTCTGAGAATCGAGTTTCCTTTGTTTGTTAAATAATGATGGTGGTGCTTTTTTCCTAGCTTCTTGTGGAGATAAAAGCACTCAGTCAAATATGTTAGTGCTTCTTGTTTTCCCCCAAACAAAAACATGCTCAGAGCCTTTATTAGTAACATATACTTTTCATTTGCAAAGTTTGTGCAGTGTTATTCTTCTTTATTGTTTCCTTGATTTCTCATCCAGTTAGGCATTTTTCTGTTCATTTTCAGGAACCAGCATGGTGAATGTCATAATTTATATGTGGTCACAGATTTAAACCAACATCCAAAATTTTCTAACTTCGGTCAACATGCTTTGCTCTAAACCACACTGCCCGGTGTGTGGTTAACTCAATGCCATTTATCCATCCTTCATCTTATTGTTGTTGACATAATTCAGTAACAAAGTCCCTTAAAGGAAGTTATTTATGAGTTCTGGATCTTTGTTGAGAAGCCTCGTTGCTCAGGAAACGTGTGAATTAGAATATTAGAATATAAAGTTCTTCATTTTGAGAGCTTGTTTGGAGGTTCTAGCAGGGGAGCGCAGCTACTCCTATACCCTTAACCAAAGCCCTGTCCCCTCGAGCAGGGGTGGTGCTCCTCTTCGACCGAGCACGCAGCTTCCGGAGGGACGCACATGGAGCAGTGAGGGAGGAAGGGACACCCGCCTAGCCAGCCAGATCAGCCGAATCAACCCTGGCAATCAATGGGGTGACAGATGTCGCAGCCAGATCACCCTCACATCCAAGTACTTCATCTTGAAGGCATGTATGGAGGATAGCCATGTCTCTGCTTTCAGTGGCATCACCATATTGACCACCATAAAATTAATGTATTTCTGAGTATCTGAATCTATTTTAAAATTTTTCGCTAGTGACATAATGCAGTGCTCTCAAATGCCCACAACTCTCAGGGAGGAACCAAATGGAAGCTAGGAGTCAGAAATTCCATACGAATGTTCAAGCTATGATCACCTGGGCCGTTTTCCGCTGCTTCTCGGGTGTGCGTTAGCAGGACACTGAAATGGAAAGTGGAGCTGCTCCTTGCCCAGGCACTCCAATACGGAGAATGAGAGTCTACTTAAAGGATCAGCCTAACCTAGTCAGGCTCCTCACCAAACTCTGGGGGCTTCTTATGTGAGAGCTTTCTATGCAATCTCTAAACAAGGTAAATATACAAAGTTGTTCCCCTGATTCATGTGGCACTGTATAATGTGAAACTTGTAGTTCTTTAGTCAAAACTATTATATCTATTGATTTATATATTCATTTCATTCCACAGTAGATTTGTAATTTTTAATTTTTTTGATTTATTGATTTTTACTTTTAATTAATTTATTTAAAAGCAGAAAAACAGAGAAAGAGAGAGAGAGGCATATACACAGAGCAAGTTCTTCCATCCATTCATAGGTTTCCTTTCCAAATGCCTACAATAGCCAAGACTAGGACAGACAGAAACTTTGACCCTGAAACTCAATTCAGGCCTCTTATATGGGTAGCAAGACCCAAATATAGGAGGATACTATCCTCAGCTGACTTCCAGGGTGTACTAATACTGTGCAGTAGTTGGAAATTAGAAGTGGAGTTAAGATTAAAACTCAGGTGCCAAAAAGGATGGAGTATCCCGAGTGACCACTGAACTGCTAGACTCGTGCCTATCTTTCCACAACAGGTTTCTAGGAGCTTGAGAATGTAAAGGTAAAATGAGAGACTAAAATTGCTAAATTAGTTTGTATCAAGTAAAAACTTGTTGCTACAAAGTAATTATGTCACATGCAAGATTAGCCTACAGAATGTGTAAATTAAGTGACCCACTAAGTTGATGTTTAAGTCTAAAGATCAAAAGGGAAGCCAGATCCGATATATGAGTCTTAATGTTGTAAGACTAAGCAAACACACAGACAGGAGAATAATAAAAGAACTTCAGATTCTCTTAAATCCAGAAACTTAAAATGAATTTGTCTACAGATACCAAAGATGTTCAAAAAACATATTGTTTCAAAGTGATAATTTTTCAGAATAGCATATTGACTAGTTCAGAGACAGATTTTCAACGTCAATTTTTTTGGATATCTTTAAATGTGACTCAGTTACAGATTACATAAAATGTAACTTGCAAATAATTAATGTATGGATCAAAATAAATAGCTGTTGGAAAAGTGCTTTTCTTTCATGGCCTGGATTAGTATTTTATGATCCCAGAAAGACAGTTCCTCCTAGGATTTTTCACATTAATGTATTTCAGCAGATCATAGAGAAAACCAAACTATAGAAGGTTTTAGTGAAATTTTAGTTTAATCTGTAAGTAGAAGATTATATATTTTTAAAACTTTACTGCAATTGCCTAAAATACTTGTCATAAACCTTTGGCAGTCTGTGTCTTAGACTGTTTTTTTTTTTTCTTAAAATGTAGAAGCAATTATCCTGTGAGATAAAATTCACTTTTTACAATATTGACACTCTCTTAACATCTACATCAGAGAATTACTGTCATACACACTGGTACGTGCCCTGTTGTGGAGTCAAAGGGCAGGAAAGGGACAAAGTGCGACATGGTGAATAAATATCTCAAGTCTTTAATTTAAGAAAGTTTTTCACCCTCTTATTTATAAATGATAAATTGATATGGGAGTATAACATAGGCATTTATAAAAATCTTAAATGGCAGAAAAGTAGCAAATTAGAATTCCAGACTTAGAATCTGTACACAGTGGAAGCTCGTGTCCTCCAATGGGGAGAGAGAAGCTGTTACTACAACTTCCATATGATCTTCATGTTTTCATTAGCATCTCTGCATAGATAATCTCCACAAACTTGAATTTCAAATGTAACTTAGATCGTTGATCATGCAAGTATAGCTGTAAGACACAGCACTGGGCTCTAGACCTTTCCCCTTTCCATCTGCTTCCTAAACCCTGTGCATGTGATGTCATTCTCAATCCAACTTGCTACCCTGATTCTCCTTACACAACAGCACTTCAGAATACTTTATAACATCCCAAGATTTGGGGGTCAGCATTGTTGTACGGCTGCAGCATCCCACATGGTGCTGGATTGAGTCCTGGCTACTCCACCCATGATCCCACTCCCTGCTGCTAATATGCATGAGAGAGCAGCAGAAAACAGCCTTGCATCCCTGCATCTGCACTGTGTGTGGTGGTGAGAGAGGGTGCTGGATGATGCTCTTGGCTTTTGTCTTCACAGTCCTGGACATTTCAACCATTTGAGGAGTGAACCAACAGATGAAATATTCTTTCTTTCTCTCTCTCTCTCTCTCTCTCTCTCTCTCTCTCTCTTAGTGACTTTGCCTTCCAAATACTTAAATAGATCTTGAAATTTGCTTCCTATCAGGTACTTATAGCATTGAATCTTTTTGTCATCTGATGTCTTTAAGTTGCAAAAGAAAAAAATATTAAAGTTCATTATAATTGTGTCACATTTATAGAAATTTTCAGATGCTTTACAGACTCATTAGAAACTCTGTTTAAAGCAGGATACGTTTGTACCTATTACATTAATAATAATTTAATTTCAATTATGGCAAAATACATAGTGACACTTTTGAAAAGAGACTCCGAAACCATACATATTGCCTCAATTAATTACACTGTTCTGTTGTAACATTTTTCCTCACCAGGAGTTCTATAATATCTCTTTAATGGTGCAAAAACCTGATCCCTATTTTTAAGACAATACCTTAAATTCTCCACTAAAAAGATTAAAATACTAATTAATGTATGTGTCTGCATGGAAAACAGAACAGCCTGTTTTGCAATGCCAGCTTAACATTTTATTGCTTTGCATAACGAAGTGGGGAAAGTTATTTGTCCACTGAGGTTGTAATTAATTATGAGTAATGAATCATCATTATTTTAGTCCCTAACCTGGCAGATTTAGAGCGCCACTTGACCTCTGACTTGCTGGAGAAAGAAAGAAGTAGGAGTAAAACTGTTCTCGGTAGGACAAGATGGTTTTGGAGGGGAAGGACGGTGCAAGCTTGCCAAAAACATGGGTCCAACTGAACACAGATGGCTGTAGCTGATAGAGGTGTCTATTATTGTATTTTCTTCTCAGCACTTTTCTGTGTGTGCATGTGTGTGCGTGCGTGTGTGTGTGTCAGTGTGTTTATACTTACATGAAGATTTTTTTGTTGCTTAGCAACCTAGAGAAACTATAGTAAGGGAGTCCTTTTTTGCTTAAAAATGATGATGGCAAATGTTGGATGGTAGGGCTTGGGATGGAGTTGCTGTCGAACAATACAAACATGTGAGCAGATGTGCTTTTCCAGAGGTGTTTATTTCACGTGTCTGAAATTAAGTAGATCACATTGCATGCTTACTTCTTAGCTTTCCTCTGAGGGACAGTGCCTTCTCTTGGTCATATAGCTTACTGTGAACAGGGTAAACATTTGGAAGAAGCAAAAAAAAAAAAAAACCTGTTATTGACACTAGATCTTAGCCTGGAAGTGATACAAAAGCTGTAACTTAAAATTCATTTTAAAATGTTTAAGATTTCCTAATGTCAATTTTAAGGGTAAATATTTATTTAATTATTTGAAAGGCCATCACATGGTCTTTAGTAGAGGAAGGGTAAAAGGGAGGTTTTTCATCTGCTGGTTTGTTTCCCAAATGGCTGCAACTACCAGGACCAGGCCAGGCCAGGCCAGGCCAGGCCGGAGGTGGTAACTTGGAATCCCATTGAGCTCCTCAGCAGGACAGCAGAGGCTTGAGCATTTAGACTTACCTGCTAGGCACATGAGGAGGAAGCATATTGGTAGCAGATCAGTCAGGACTTGAACTGGCAATGTGGCAATTAAGGTAGATGAAGAAGTCACAAGTTGCTTGCATAAGTTGGACGTTGGCCTAAAGGTTTGCTTCTTGTATTTTTCTGTTTCATTTTGCTTTTAACTTTGGTTAAAGAATATAATGTGCGCTTTGCTTTCTGAAGTTCTGTGCTGTTCTTAGTATTGTGTACAGCTCTGCAATTCATGGTAAATTGAAGAAAAAAAAGCACATGAATTCGGAAAGCAGAATAGATCTGTTGAAATCCTGTGTTCCCTTTTTATGCTGTAGATCCTTGAGACAGAAGTTTACTTCTCTGAGTCATACTGCTTTGTGTGATAAAGGGAGGGAATTCCTCAGTAAGTGTCGTGAGGAAGACACGCAGTGCCTGTCTCAGTGCAGATTTTCCTAAAAGAATGTTTGCTTTACTTTGTTGATGCTGCATAAAGTTAGTTACTATTTGTGTGGTCCGGAAGGCAATAATTTGAAAAAATGTAAACAACTACTGGTCATGTAAATAGCTACTACTGTTCCCTCAGGATGGCATTTCTAACGAGACAACTTAAGAACACAAAGCACACTTAAAAATTCTGATTTTTGGCTTTAAGCAGATTTTTTTGAGAAAGTGCATTCCGAGTACCTTCATGATAGTTTTTGTTCATTATCCCATATCCCAGTGACTAGTGAGAGAGAAAGGCAGCTAGGGAAAACATTAGCTAAGAAAAGGAAAGAGATGCAGTTTTAAAAATACCGATATTCTATACATTTATTTTACGAAATTACAGATTTCTTTGCAATATTCGTATAATGCAAAGCTGGAGAAGCATTATCTAATTTATAAACTTTTTGATAACAGTGCCAGATTTTGATGTTATTTTTAAGACATAGACAAACTGTATAGAAAAATCTATAAAAACAAAACCTTTGTTGAAAGATAGGGTAGTGATTTGGTAACAGATTTTCAGAAATGAGGCCTCAGAGCATTGTCAAGCTCTGGTAAACCTTTATTGCTGTTTAAAAGCAGGTTTGAAAAAGTCAGTAAAGATAAACTGTTAAGTATTCTGATATCTGATCATTGTTATCATTGCAACTTTATCTGTTCTATTTCTATGAAAAAATACTTTTCAAACTGTGCACTCTCTTGTGCTTTCCTGAGCCAGGATCTCCCTTGTGTATTCTTACATGAAATTTTAAACAGGCATTCACTATTCCTTAAGCTGCTCATCATGATTTCAAAGAAACAGCACTAGAACTAATCTTAAATGTGTCATCAGTATGAAGAGACAATCCAGGACAACTAGGAAGAAAACTTCAATTCTTTCAGATTGATTCTGTAGTACAGTGTGAGGTAAGGATTCTTGCTTCAGCTATACTCAGGTCCACATTCGACCTTGGGATATTTATCTGTCTGATGACAGTTTCTATAAACTTGTTTCACATGATTGCTTTGAAATATGTTAAAAATAAATTCACCCATGATATTTGCCCAACGTAGTACCTTTCAAATCTTTCTTACCTTCTATTTTCCACTTGCATAGGTTTTGATTTTGCTTTTGTTCAGATGAATTTTTTGTGAGTAATTCATTTGCCCTTGTGCCTTCCAGTTCAGTTTTCATTCTGGTGTTCAGTACACCATATATAGTTTTTGGTCCTAGGGATTTTAGTACATATGCTTGAGATCTAAGTTCTGAAGACATAAACTATGTGAAACAGTCAACCGTTGCTTAAACCATCCTTGGAAAACACAGAAAATTGTAACTATGAAAAGAAGTTTCACCAGCTGATCGTAGAAACTGATTTCACATAACTGGTATTTATCCCATTAGACATTTGGTTTGAACTTTGTTAAATATTTCAAATGAAATCGTTACCTTGTATATGCTAAGAAAGCAGCTTTAAAACGATATTGCTTTTATTCTTTTCTTGGGTTGAAAGTATTTGATCTGAAGTATCAGTAGGGATTAAATGCAGTTGAAAGCGTTCTCCCATTGAGGTACACCCAGGGGATAAACACAGTGCCCTAAGGCTGCTGCTGTTGCTCAGCCTTAAGGTGCTTGGGTTTCCTTCCTGTTTGAACACAGATTGAGTTGTTCTGTTGCCCTCTCTGCGCTTAGGCACTTTCTCTGCCTTAAGATTCCTTGGTAGATATTTTCTTTAATGACGTATTTGTGTGACTTGGTCAGATGATGTGGGCTTATTCATCTATCTCCAACCTGATCTCTATCCATGGTAATAATTTTTAAACAGTTACAGCGTAGTTGTAAATAATCATGATTGAGTAGTAATGTGGTTACTCCTAAACAATAAGAACTTATGATGAACAGATGGCTGCTAAAGTTAATTCAAATCTCAGAACAGTGCTGCGAAGTAGACATGCTGATATTACCACTTGGTAGATTCAAAAACTGAGCTTAAAGAGAACAACTTAACTGCCATGGATCATGTACTTTTAAAGGTCTAGAGATGGCATTCAATCTAAATAAAATTCATTTCTAGCCAGTATATTGTCCACTGCTGTTAATTGACCTGAATTCTTCCTTAACTAAATTGGATTTACAATTACAAATGGAATATGTTTATCTGTACCAATCAAGATACTATCAGTAGCCATAAATATAATGTATAGTATAGAGTAAAAAAAAAAAACAGAGAAAATGTGATTTTGCTTAATTGAAGCAGGTGCCTAGCCATCTGGAGCAGTTCTGCACAATATACAGACATTTGGCTTTTTAAATAAAGGTTTTTTGAATTAAACCAGAATCCTTTTGTGTCTTCCAGTGACACTGATTTATTGAGACTATGTAAGCTTTTTCACTATATACAGAAGATTGATGATTTCCTAAATGTCGTTTTATCCCCTTCATGTTGCACATTAAAAAAAGAAAAACAGTAAAATGAAATGTTTGAGAATCTGTGGACAAAGGTGACAGTAAGTAGTTCAAAGTATTCTATTTCTAAAATTCATCATAAGATGTGAAACACAATTCTTCCACAGAAAAGACTAAATACCATTACTGAAAGTAAAGGAATACTAACTTAATCAATGTATAATTATGTTAATGTTATATGCAACTAGCTTTTATGATTTTTAAGAATTCAGCATGATGGAAATTAGGGTTAAAGAGCTAAAGTGTTTTTGGTCTTACATTATCTCTTAGTATTTTAATTGTTTCGTGTAAGCTAAAATTATTATAAAATCTGTCTAACTGAATTGTAAACATGTTATTTAAGATTAAAACTTAAAATAAAAATTAAATTTAACGTTAAAGGCAGAGAGGTCTCACACACACACACACACACACACACACACACAGAGCTTTGCCATTTGATGGTTCGCTCCCCAGATATCCACAAGAGTTGATGCTAGACCAGCTATACCCATGAACCAGAAACTCAAGCTTTGCATTCCACCTGGGTAGTAATAGCTCAAGTATTTTAAGCCGTATCTGCTGCGTCTCAGGTGCACAATTAGCAGGAAGCTGGATCTTAAGCCAAGAATCATGATTTGAAAGGAGGAACTCTATTTGGGATTCAGACTTCCCAAGGGGCAGCTCAATTGATCTTGACACCTACCCCTGAATCACAGTAGCTCATTTTAATGTAAAGTTTCCATGTGAGACAGTCATCAGAGAAATTAGTTTTTGTTATTCCTTGTCCAGGATATATACGCCTTTGCATTTAACTGTGTATGTACATGGTTGGGCAAGTGCTTCTCCAATAGAAACAGGAGGGAAGTCCTCAAAATCTTGGAAACTGACTTATTTTAGTCAATTAGGTTTTATATATACATACATACATATTTATTTATTTATTTTTACCTGACTTGTTCCATTATGTCCCATCCTGAATAAACAAAGCAATCACAAATGTGAGAGACCATGTTATGGTGCCTGACTGGTAGTAAAGCACTTTAGCTACACTCCACAATGAACACATATCAAAGTCTCAGCTTGTGTCCTGAGTACTCTACTTCTCATCTAGCTTCCTGCTAAAAGATCTGAGGAGCCAGTGGAGTATGGCCCAAGGGTGGAGACCCACATAGAGTTTCTGGTTCCTGGATTTCTGCTATTTATGGAGTGAATCAACAATGAAAGAGTCCCTTCTTCCCAATTGCGCTCTCTCTCTCTCTCTCTCTCTCTGTCTCTCTCTCTATATATATATATATGTTACTCTCCCTATCAAGTAAATAAATGTCATAGTCAATTACTGGAATGCCGATGTTCTTGATGAATGTTGAACAATGCAGTAAATTTTACCAGAACATTTTAATAGGCATTGTATGTGGATTTTGAATAAGATGAACCTCCTTATAAGCTAGTTTATAATATTAATATGTTGTACTTAGATTGAACCTTGTTTGTGGTAAGTGAATTTCCAAACTACATTTAAAAATTCAGGTATAAATATATTAGGTAAATTTCCCAACTGCATTTTAAAATTCAGCTGAAAATGTGTTAGGCAAATTATTCCACTTTGGTGATGATGGAGTGCACAGCACACTTATCTGGTGACTAGGCGGTTTGGTACTATTTTAATTTACTTTTCCTTATGAGGTTACTGCTGTGCAAATTGTCCGTTGCAACCAAAGTTTACACTGACCGGAAAATTCTGCAAACACCAGTCTCCACTTACTTGCTACTAGAGACTTCTTGGTTGTTCATAATCGTGGAAGATTTTGTGTTTTTTTTGTGTTGGAGCAATGCTGTTTATTGGGCACTGTTTAGTTAAGGAACTCCTACATAACAAATTCTCCAATTGCCTTCCAGGTAGAATTAATTAGTCCTTCGTCTTAAATTACATTACATTCTTTTCATATTATTAATGTGACACTTCACACATTGAGTTATACTTGGTTACATTTCCAACTACCTCCCCACATTTTTGTGACTTCCTTGAGGCTGATCTAGTTCTTCTCCAGTCCTGGATCTTCTGTCTTCAGTGATGTCTCCCATGTAACAATGATCCGGAAATGCTATTGAACGAATACACTGAAGAGAGTTACATGACTGGATGAATTTTGTTTCTTTAGGTCCTGTTCTAATTGTTAGTTTCAGATTATTCTCCTTTGTTGCATCTAGAAGGTGCATGCATAGTTCAATAAAAGTAAAACCAAAGATCAGCCTTGATATGAATTCTTATAATGTGAGACTCACGCGTGATAGATGACCAACAAGAGTATGGAATGAAGAACTGGATGACTGTGCAGTGTATCCGAAGGAAACAGTGGAAGGAGCAAGCCCATCAGAGGCCTCATTTAGTCACCACAATATAAGGGGGCTTTCAAAAACAGATCTGAAACTATAATAGTGGTTTGTAGAAACCAGGCATTATGGGGGAAAGAAGGATATAGAGAGATTTGGTAAAGTATCCTGAAGTACATGTTGATAGAAGCAACAGCTACGATTGAAACATGTGAGGTAACAATAGATTGCGATATGTTATTTTGTTTTGTTTTTTTATATAAAGAACTGGAGAGGAGCTGGTAGGTTGCAGACTTTATGGAAAAATGCAGAGTTGGAGATTACTTTCTGATTTGAGCATTTCACTGTGCCCCATAAGACTTTAAATGTATTACCTGTTAAAGTATTTAAAAAGTACAAAACAAATTCACACAAAATTCAAATTATGTTTTAATTTTAGTAATCTGTAACTTCTTGCAGCACTTTTGTTGACTTTCTAACATGGAATGGAGGAGTGAAAACAAAAAAATATTGGAATTGAAATTGCTAAATTTGCCCTGTTTGAGATTTTGATTTTTGGATTCAGTATCTGAAATAACACCAGCAAACTTCAGGTCTGTTTCCTTGTTAACTTCTGCTTTGGACCAAAGAGAGACTGCTGAAGATTTCTTCAACGACATGAAAAGAAAGGGAAAAGGGGTTAAAATACTCAGACACGTTATTTTTCTTTTAATGCATTATCTTCCTTTATTTTTTTCTGGAATTCTCTTGATGTTATTAGTATAGTTTAAGCAAGGCTAATTTTAACTATCACTTTTAATAGTGTCTAATGACACAATTTTTTTTTTACTGTCCAGCCATGCGTTATTTATGCCCTTTGATTTGCGTTTGTATGTTGAAGTTTCTTTTTTGATTCTAATTCAGTTAGGATGCACTTAGAGTTTGAAGAGTTGCTGTTTATGTCACTTCACCATAGGAGCCCTTTCTACAAATTCAATTACTGCTGTGTCCTTGGGATGATGTAACATCTGCATTTTTAAGCTAATCTATAGCTCAAGAGCCCTGCATACAGTGTCAACATCTCTGTTCACTTGCTCAGTTGAGCCCTCATTGTGCAATGAGATCAACCTTCTAGAGAACGCAATGAAGATTTTCTTCTTTATCTTTAAATAAGTCTCTCTTCCTATTTAAAATTTTGAAGTAGTACTCTTAGTAGGTCATTAGACTTTGAATTTTATTCACTTTGTTCAGCCAAACACTGAAACCTTGTGTCTTTTAACTCTGATTAGTGACACTTTAATAAAGTCATTTGAAGTTCAGTGGACTGAATTTTCCAACCTTTCTGATGTTTCTATGGTCACAGCAAAGCAACCTGTATTGAAGCCTGTATACAACCTTTTAAATGCAAATCTTGCAGAAGTGTGTGCAATTTTGTATATCCGACTTCAAAACGAACTGCAAAATGTGAAGAATTAAAAAAAAAAAAGAGTAGCAGGATTTCTCCTTTTTTGTTTTTCAAGTTGAGTGTTGTGACAGGTAGGAAACAGAAATCATTTAAATAAATTTGACTGTTTGAGGATATACATTTTATAGAGGGCTCTTCTCTGTCTCTCTAGGTCTCTCCCTCTCTCTTTGACAATCCAATGAAGACAAAAACCTCATTTTCTTCCACATGATTAGATAGTAAGGGTAGCATAAACTGTTGAAAGGAGAATTTCTTAGCGATAGTTTCTTGCATTAATTTTTCTTTTTTTTCTTTTTTGAAAACATAAAGGATGCCAATTGTCTATAATTAAATCATGCACGGTGAAATCACTTTGGAGGAATTAATGCATTTTGTATTGCATTGCAACTTGAGTGAACATTTACAACACGGGAGAATGGAAAGGATGAAAAATTATGGTAGCCTTTTGGCTCTGAAGAAGCCAAGGAGGAAGGTCTTTGATTGATTTTCATGGGAAGACTGACTCAAGTCTGCTCGCATGTTCAAGGGCTGAACAACCTGGTATTGACAGGCACGGTTTGGGAGGGGAGCATGCAGCAGCATTGTGACATGGTCTGTAGGGAGAAACAAGGGAAGATTTAAAACAAAGCTGTGAATGGGAACAGTAGTCCTTGTGTTTTGACGTTGACTGACTTTTCCATCTTAGTGCTGTGTACAAGTGCGACCCTTTCTCTAAAGGAAGCTTGCACTGGGGTAAGGAACATTTTCAGATATGCTTAGAGACTCTGAAGAGTAAAATTATTTACACTTTCTGAAAGAAATGGAATGGATCAACTCACTACAAATGAACTAGGAAAGCATAAGCAAGGAAAGTACACACAGTACTAAAATCAAGACATAGGATGTATGTATGAATATTACAGGTAGGTTGGTTTTGCCAAATCAAATGAATTACTAACCATCTGCATTTTTTGGTTTTCTGCATCTTAATATCAATAAGATAAACATCTGTATGTATGTTGATATATTAATATGTAATTATTGGTAGGAAAAATATGGGTTAGCATTTGACTCTTGGCTTAGTTATTTTTATAGGGTATGCTTCTTTTATATCAATGTAGTTAATGCAAGGATATTCTCTATGGATTCATTTTTATGGAAACTGGACAGCAATTTTGTTACATAGATGGGATCAAATGCAACAGCAGCAACATATTCACTATGGACTTAATAAATGCTTGTGTTTAGCGTGTGATAACATCAATAAATTATTACAGGGTGATGAAGATTTTGTGACTAACACTGAATATACAGCTTTGTTACATTTTAATAAATATACTTAATATATTTAATGAATATATTTTAATGAATAATAGTGCATGTTGCAGAGGGATAAAAATGGACATTTTTAATGATGTGGTCTTTTGAAAACAGATACATGAATAAAAGCCTTCTGTCAATTATATATTATGAAGTTTTAGTTGCAGAAGACTTAGTCGTACCAGCTGATAGGAAATGCTTTATCTTGGGTTCTTACAACATTAAGATTATCAACTGTAGATGTATACTACCAATCAAATTCAATATTTTATTGTAATATATACAATGTTTTGTACATAATCTCTTTATATATGTAAATCAGACACAGAACCTACTTTGCATTTTTAGATGGAGAAATATAAGAAAATATCTAGCAAGGTCTGCCAACTAATGTTATAAATATAATATTTTACAATAGTGAAAGAAAAAATGCTTTATTTTTTAAAGATATATTTGTTTTTATTGCAAAGTCAGATATATAGAGAGGGGGAACCGAGAGGAGGGGAGACAGAGAGGAATATCTTCCATCCAATGATTCACTCCGCAAGCGACTACAATGGCTGGAGCTAAGCCAATCTGAAACCAGGAGCCAGGAGCGTCTTCTGGATCTCCCACACGGGTGCAGGGTCCCAAGGCTTTGGGCCATCCTTGACTGCTTTCCCAGGACACAAGTAGCAATTTGGATGGGAAGTGGGGTTGCCTGGATTAGAACCGGCACCCATATGGGATTCCAGCACGTTGAAGGTGAGGACTTTAGCCACTAGGCTAGCACAGTGGACCTAAGAAGTAATACTTTTAAAAAATTAATTTGATGACAATTATAGATCCTTTTAGAAGTGAATGCCAATAATTTTCCTGTAGGAAAATCTCTAAGTTTTTGAGAATTGCCTCTCTTTCACCAGAGCTTTCATTTTGTTAATGTTAATGTTTGTTTGAGATGACTATCAAAATGTAATCAAACATTTTTGCTTTGGGAAATTAAAAAAAACATTGTATATGTGACTATGTATTTGATATACGTCTCTTTGATATTATATATACAATATATAACATGAATATATATTATGAAAAATACTACTAATAGGCTATCATTTATAATGTTTGTTATGTAATGCTACTATTGGGTTTGAATCCATTCATCATGAGACTAAATTTATTTCATCTTTACTGTACCTGATGTTGTAGTGCAGCAGTTTAAGCTGCCGTCTGAAATACCAGCATCACATTTCATTGTGTGGTTTCCAATCTGGGGCATCTTTCTGATCCAGCTCCTTCCCAATGTGCCTGGCATGGTAGCAGAAGATGACCTGTGTGTTTGAGCCTCTGTCATGCCTATGGGAGACCTCCCAGATTCTGGCTTTGGTCTGACTCAGCTCAAGCTATTGCAGCTATTTGGGGAGGGAACCAGCACTTGGAATGTGTCTCTCTGTTTCTGTCTTTCCAACTTTGTCTTTGAATAAATAAAAAAAAATCTTTAATAATAAAATTATATCTGTTTTTTAAAAGTAGAGAATACTAAAATACCTCTAGTGCTTTTAATTTAAAAATTAATTTATTTTGAAAGATATACCAAGAGTGAGAATGAGAGACAGAGAGTTATCCCATCTATGAATTCACTCCCCAAATGCCCACAACCAGACCATGTTTGGGAATTGGCAGCTACGGTCATTCCTGCCCGACAGGAGGGTAGAACCTAAGAGCTTACGCCATCTGCTCTGCCTCCCAAAGCCTGGATCGACAGTAAACTGGGGTCAGGAACTGCGATAGGACATCCCAACCAGCTACTTCAACATGGACTCCAGGGGCTTCATCAGTGTTTCAGTTATGAAGTTAACAGTAATTTTAGCATAGTAATTGGACTGAAGCCCAATTTCCGCTTAATCTACTCAGTGTGATGCCTATAGCTGAGAAGAATTAAAACAAGATTTAGGTGTGCTTAAAAACTTACGAATTTTAGAATCGGGGGTACGGGGAGCAAAGCCTTCAAATTACACATAATTTTTTTTTCTTTTTTTTGTTAAAAGATTTGTTTAGTTTTCTTGGAAAGTCAGATTTACAGAGAGAAAGAGAGACAGAAAGATCCTCCAGCCAGAACTCAGTTGTTCCAAAGTCATGTGCCAAGAGCTTCTTCCAGGTCTCCCAATTGCTTGCAGGGTCCCAAGGCTTTGGGCCATCCTCTACTGCTTTCCCAGGCCACAAATGGAGAGCTGGGTGGGAAGTGGAGCAGTTAGGACATGAATTGGTGGCCTGTATGCGTTCCCGGCGCCTGCAAGGCAAGGACTTTAGCCACAAGGCTACAACTCCGTCATTCATTTCTTGAACTAACTCTATTATGTTGAAGAGGTTGCTAAATACTTAGAATATTAATTTTCATATCCACAATTTAATATAATAACTTTATTGTCACTGTTCTAGTTAGTTAATAAGCCTTATCACTGAATATAGCAATTTTTATATTATAGGAATCATGATCTAGGAAATAATTTATTACATAAACTGGAAACTTTCCTTTGATATATAAAATGACCTAATTAATTCACAGCTTGAAAGCTCAGGGTCTGGTGCCAGTGCTCATGGCTAAATCCTCACCATGCATATGGTCACCGGATCATGTCTTAACTTTCGCACTTCCATTCAGCTCACTTCTTGTGGCCTGGGAAAGCAGTAGAGGACAGCCTAAAGCCTTAGGACCCTGTATCCATGTGGGAAACCTGGAAGAGGCTCCTGGCTCCTGGCTTCGATCAGATGAGTTCTGCCCATTACGGCCACCTTGGAAGTGAACCAGGAGACAGATCTTTCTCTGTTTCTGCTTCTCTCTATAAAACTGCTTTACCAATGACAACAAATTGTTAAAAAAAAAAAAAATAGAAAGTTCAGAAAACTTCAGAATGGCATAATGAATTGCTCACATTTCTAAAAGATTGAAATATTTGATTTGGAGTGTATAACTGAAAAAGGAGATTCTGTTTTCCTTTGTCCTGTTCATTGGGATAGCTAGCCCCAGTACTGATGATTGGCTAGGGAGTGTATCAACACTGCAGAAACAGAATGAGAGGAACTTAGTTAATATGGAAACTGTGTTCTCAGTCACACTTGTACATAGGATGGACTGCTGTTTAGTCATAAGGATGCACAAATAATAATCGTATAGAATGTGCGCAATTTCAGAAGCCACTACCGTATATATCCTATACTGAATGTATTCTAATGTGACAAGAGATGAAAGGAGTTGAATGTATACATTTTTCTTTTTAAGATTTATTTATAAAGAGGAGAGACAGAAACAAATTTCTTCCACTCACTGGTTCACTCCCCAAGTTGCCACATTGGCCAGGCCTGAGCTGATCTGAAGTTAGGAGCCCGAAGACTTCTCCAAGTCTCCCACAGAGGTACAGGGTCCCAAGGCTTTGGGCCGTTCTCCACTGCTTTTCCAAGCTGGATAGGAAGTGGATCAGCCAGGACAATAACCAGCACCTGCATGCGATCCCTGTGAATGCTAGGCAAGGATTTAGTCACTAGGACGTCATACTGTGCCCTGAATACAGAATTTTAAAATTGCTTTAAATTTGTGGATGGCTTTCATATCTTCCACAAATAGTCTTGTACATCTTCAATCATGGGATGTTGACTCACACACTACTGATCTGAAATTCTTCTATTCGAAGGTTAAAATTCATATCTAAAGATATGTGTGTTGACATAAGCAGACCAATGACATGACAGGAATTACGTATGTAGTAAAAGCTATGTATGTTTCAATGCATATGTAGGAAGTTTTATAATTTTGAACATTGTTAGTTTGGTTGATATTTACTTAATTATGTAAATGATTCAACTTTTAGTACCATGCAAAAAGGTTCCTTTCACAAATAAAGATAAATATTGTTCATTTTTACACAGATGAAAGGCAACAAAAGCAGATTAAAATCAAATAATTCAAATATTTCTCAGTAGTGCTTTAAGCAAAATGAGCATTTCAGATACACATTTGGAATTTACAATTACCGCTTGCATTAAACTTGCAACTGTTATCAGTTATTCATGTGTGGATTCACTCATTTCAATGCATGTGGATTGAGTAAATTTTGATATAATGCTGACTATTTGGTATTTCAAAGAAATGTACATTTGAAATAATGAATGAATCATTTTCTATTATGATGTTTCTAGCCTAGGACAGTTTTTTTCTCAGTAACAAAGGAACAGTAAATTTTGATTCCAGCAATTCACTCAGTTTAGAGTCAAGTAAATGCTGAGATAGCTCGGTTGTGTTTATCTTTGGTCAGAGCCAGTGTTTTCTTCTTTATTCATAACAACAGAGTTGAGGGTTTTTTTGTCTACTTGGGTCATTTCAGTTAAAGAAAATGTGGAAACCATAGATTCTAGGTTGACCTTACAATTGCTGTCATTTTATCTTTATTTTCCAAGCACCCAAATCGAAACTTCCTCCTACTTCATTTAGATGATCTTTTCACAGTTCTGTTCTTTATTGCTGATTGAAAAAAAAAAAAATCAGTTTCCATGACTTGGCTCCTTGTGCACAACAGAAAGGACCCAGTGCACTCTTTGGAAGGAGTGAAAGACTAGGAAGGAAGTATGTGTTGTATAGCCCGTGTCTCCAGCGGGTCATTTTTGCTTTTGTTCACTGTGTTTCTCATTCAGTTCGAATGTTTCTATCTACAACAAGCTTTGGAGAAGCAACTTTGTCCCCAGAGCTGGCCTCCAGGAAGGCTTGGACCCTTACAAGTGGGGAGAAATGGGGCCTGGCTGTTATCCACAGGAAAACAGAGCAAGTTTACAGAGCTCCTGCTGATTTCCTTGAAAGTCCCCTCTCTTGCACCGCAGCAAGCCATTTAACGTTCCCCAGAACAGACACTAAGAGGCAAGATTTCTGAACGATCGATTCATGTTACTCAGACTGTCTGTCAAAGGCAAAGACAAATGCCTCAGCCTCACCATGGGCTGTTTCATCATATTTCCCACTCTAACGATTCTGAATGGAGGGACTATTAAATTATTATTATTATTGGATTAAGGGCTGTGGATGGAAACTGAGGTTTCCTAGTGGAAGATGCTGAATCCGAGCTTTGCATGATGCGGTTTTCAACCAGAACCTGTACTTAGCTGTTGTTTGATGAAGTTGATGGGTTGGATTCAAGTAAACCATGTTTCTTTAAGATTTTGTTTAATTTTATTTTAACTTAATGTAGTTACATTGAAAGGCAGTGGATCACATGAATTTTAACTTTTTAGGTTATAGTATATAACAGTGTAAATTGGGTGCCACCAGTTTGGAGTTAAAATGTATAAATTGTACCCTTGAAACATCGTTGATGATGTGGCTACTTTGAAGCAGATCATGAGTTTCATTTCTGTATTATCATTTTGATTTTATACCTTGCAGTCCAAGAAATTTAACCCAAAAATAAATTAGGAAAGCAGGATTTCATATTTTTTGAGAAACCATGAGACTGTGATTCATTTTCTTTTGTAGCCTTTGCTCTCTCATTAAATATCTTTCTTCCCTAGTCATATTATTACATCCACCTGTGTGCAGTACTAGGCCTCTTTACATTTGTTTGATCCGAATAAGCACACTTTCTCTACCTGCAAAAGAGCTTTTGTCCATACCACAGACTGTGTAACTGTTTCAAATAATATCTTGGTGGTGTTGATAGAATCAAACTGCATACAGTGTTGAGACATGCATATGAACTCCTGCCTCACAGGGCGCATTCATTATCTGGGAGAAGAGGCAGCTTGCCATGACTTTTCAAAATTTATCAGTGACAGTCTAAAATATATGTAAATGTTTTCTTCTGAATAAAACTGTTGACCAAGCTTTATACCATAAGAAAACTTTAGTTCTGAGAAGGTTGGATTTTTTTTTAGAATTTCCAAAAGCCTACAATCTCCCTTCACAAGGCTTAATTCAAATCCGTTAACAAAAGGGTATTTTCTATACTGAAACATTTTGTTGTCACATTTCAACAAACAGCAGATAGGTTAGGTTTTTATTTTGTTATGGTATAAACCTTACTCTCACCAAAAAACAAACAAAAAACCCAAAACAACAACAACAAAAAACACCTTTTCCTCATTGTAATATAAGGAGTTAGGTTGCTGGAATTAATAGTTACTTTTAGAAAAATTGATTTATTTTAATTGAAAGAATGAAAGAGAGAGAGAGCAAGAGTGAGAAAGAAGGAGAGAGAGAGAGAGAGAGAGAGAGAGAGAGAGAGAGAGAGAGAGAGAATGGAAGAGAGATCTTGTACTTCCATCCTCTGGTTAACTGTCAAAATGGTAGCAATGGTCACAGCTGATCTGATGTGAAACCAGGAATCTAAAGCTTCTTCCAGATACTCCACATTGGTGCAGGGGTCCAAGGATTGGGCCATCCACCTGTGTGTTTCCAGGCCATTATCAGGGACCTAGGTGGGAACTGGAGCAGCTGGGACTCACATCATCACCCATATGGGATACTGGCACCATTAGGTGGAGGATAGTTTGCTATGCTGCTCCTCTGACCCCTAGCAGTGATTTAGTTTTCATGATTTATTATACTATATATAATAATTATAAAGAATCCTATGTTAGACTTCTGTGTTTTGAGTGCAATTCTAAATGATTATAGAAAGGCCAATTAAAATATCTTAGAAACATTTTTAATTACATTGTGCAGTGATTTCCGAGCCAGAATTAAGGTGACCTCAAGGGACAGAGAACTTTATCACTAATGTGTCTCACCATCTTCACTACTTCAATGAAGTTAGCTCCAACTGTCTGGAATGATTTCTTCCACCTAGTGTGCATTTTAATATCACACTTGATTGTTGATGGTCAAAATGTCTGAGCAGAATAGACAGTCTCTGCTATTTTTGTTTGAATGTGTACCAGCATGTGGATTGCTAGCAGATTTGGAAAGCAGACCTTTTCTGCCTGATTGTTTCTCCTTTCAAACAGAGCTCTTTTTCCAACCTACCTTTGAAGTCAATCTGTGTTCTCCTGTGATTCCTGTATGTGTATTACACTAAAGATATTTGCAAAGTGGAACTCAAGAGTCCATAGATTCACGGAGTGGTTCTTCTTGGCCAGTGACTTCCTGGAAGAGGCAAAGAGCTGTAGGAAGCAGTGGTCTCCTTTGTGGGGCTGACACACAAGAACTGTCCTTTTCAGAAATCAAACTAAGACTTGTCATTATTTCTTCAAAACACTGCAACCTTGGTGTAATAGAGAAAAAGTTACTGTCAATTGTACCGTCAGGGTATATTCAATTCTATTGACCAAAGTGGTGTTATTCGAAAATGTTTCATTTCCATAGTGCTCCACCTCCAGTTGAATGTGCCTTGCACATAATATGCCCTTGCTAAATGTGTTTTAGATTCACGGTTAGCCCTGTTCTGGATGGTAACGTTAAAATATGATTCCACTGTAATATGAAGATGCTTTTGTAGCCTTCAGAAATTTGAGTTGGATGCAAGTTTTAGTTTAATGTGAAGGGTACATTCTTAATGACTAATAAATATTTTAAATGACTCGGACCAGATCTTATTTTTCAAGAAATGTTCCATTCCATAGAGACGTTGGCATTCACTCAGAACGAAGTTTTTTTATTCAGGCAGTTTTACAATAATTTGAAAATGAAAACCAGCCAGCATTTAGTGATGATAGTCTACAGAAGTTTTACCAAAACATTACTTCATCATAAACAAAGAAACCATTCATTGCCTGGTAGGCATCATCTCAACATCTGTCCACCATTGACTTGTCCATTTTATATTGTTTAAGAATATGATGTAAATTAAATTTTTTGTTATTTTTGCTTTATTTAACAATGTGTTGTGTCCCGTATTGGAATAGGACCAGAAGTGAAATAATATATTTTAAAGTATTCTTGTTTCATGATGTGTTCACTATCTTTTGCTAGTGTATTAGTTGTTTTAAAGCTGGATATTATTTTCTCTTTACAATTATAAGCCAGTACTTGTTCTTCGGACTAAAACAGCACTCTAAAAGAGTTTGTGGTTACCTGAACTGTGTGTGTATATGTTTTTGTGCGTATAGGATAACTCAAAAAGTTCATAGAAATACATTACATTTTCTATAGTACATAGTTCCATTAATATTTTGAAGTGCCTTTGTGTGTGTGTTTATCTGGCTAAATAAGAAGCTTCAATGCTGTTTAGGGAGCCAAATGTGACTACAATGTGACTTAAATACCCATGGCTTTACTTTGTTATAAATGAACATTCGTTCTATTTGTATGTTTATAGTTAAATATTTCATTACCGAATCTTTCCAGATGAACACTAGGTAAAACATATTTTGGTTGAATTGTGGCTTTTGAGAAAGTTTGCAAAGCCATAATTATATAAGCAGAATTGATCCAAAGGTCTTAACATTTTTATATCATCAATCATCCTTTTTTCAGGTTGAACTGCCTTATAATCATCTTTTCAGGAAAAAAATGCCTTGATTAAAAAAATCTTTCAAAAAGTAAGTGTAATACATGAGATAAAAATGTAGAGGTTGCAGAAAACACTGCTTAAAAAGAATTCGTTTACAAGATGAAAAGTGGGAAATCATGTTGTATCTTTTAATGTTTTAGAAGAGCCTTATGGACCACCACAACTAAAGTGGCTTTATAAAATTTTGTTGTATCAAATAGATGAGAAAATATCATTTACGCTAATCTGCTGGCATGACAAATAGTGAGATCTTTAGGTTAGAAGAAAATTTTTTTAAAGATTTATTTTTATTATTTTTTTAATTGGAAAGGCAGATATACAGAGAGGAGAGACAGAGAGGAAGATCTTCCATCCGATGATTCACTCCCCAAGTGAGCGCAACAGCCGATACTATGCCAATCCGAAGCCAGGAGCCTCTTCAGGGTCTCCCACGCGGGTGCAGGGTCCCAAAGCTTTGGGCCGTCCTCGACTGCTCTCCTGGGCCACAGGCAGGGAGCTGGAAGGGAAGTGGGGCTGCGGGGATAGAACCGGCACCCATATGGGATCCTGGGCGTGCAAGGCGAGAACCTCAACCACTGCGCCACCGCGCCGGGCCCCTAGAAGGAAATTTTAATGAGCATTTTTATAAACCTTAATATATACTTTATTTGCTTGGAAACGTTCTTGATCTAAATAAAATACAGAAAACATCAGCTAAAATAATTTGCAGATAAATGCAGGCAGTGTCAGCTTTCACAGTGTTACATTCATCTTTTATATTGTGATTGCTCATAATGAACTGTATTTATTTTCTAATTGGATATTGGAAAGTTTTGTACTCCAATTTTTAATCCAATGTTTAGGTCAAGTGTATACCCGGTATGAAAAGAGAACCTCAAATTAATATGAATAATGATTAGCCCCATCAGTCCCAAGAATCAGGTCAGGAGGAGAAGTTTAACAAACAATTGTTACAAATGATCATACACTGTAGCTAGGAAGTCAGTGGCAAGCTTCGAATCAAACAAGAACATGTGCATGTTAAGTGAAGAATGAATTTAAAATGTTGGGTAATAGAACAGTGAAGAAACCGTGCCACAGTTAATGAAGGGAGCTGACCTGAACAGTTGAGTGAGAAAGAAAACAAACTAAACTTCAGGTTTTAACTTTGAACAGAGTCATGGATCAAACGTTGGGTCATAATGGACTTAACTCAAAGAAGTGTTCTGAGATTTTCTAATTTTAAGATTCAGAAATGAGAAAGAATGCACAATTGCATTGTGAGAGATTTGCTTATGACTCAAGTATTTTTTTTCAAGTAGACACAAAAATAAAGTTGGTATAGCTACAGTAGACATTGTAGCATACCAATTAAGCCAATATTTGGGAAGCCCATATTATATATTGGAGTGCCTGAATTCAGTCCTGGTTCCTCTGCTACCCAGCCAGCCTCTTGGTAATGTGTACCCTGAGATGGCTGCTGACAGACAGGTGGAATTCTTGGCTCCTGGCTTTGGCCTTTACCAGCCCCAACTGTTGTAGATATTTGGGTAATGAACCAGTGTATGGAAGATCTCTCTCTCTCACTCTGCTTTCAAATAAATATACAATATATAAATCACATAAATATTAAATATTGCCTATATTTATAATTTAAAACTTACTTTTCACTAACATGAGAAATTTTTAAAAAGCTCTTAGTAAGTCCATATTTATGAAAACAAAATATATGGGTTACCCATTTTGGTCCCAAATCAGCTTATTTTTCAGTTGTGTTTTTCTATAAACTCTTTGAAGTTACTTTGTATGTCCCTTCTCATCACCAACAGTTTACATTTTTCATAAGTTAAGTTTTAAGGAGTCTTCTTAGAGTGATACTGGTTGAGAGTTCAAACCCTTTTTTCAAGGAATATTTATTGCACTTATGAAATCACTTACTAATTTTCTATTATTCTAAAACATATTTGCTTCTGAGATGTTTATCAAAATTGGCTAGTTCTGACAAAATCTGAAAGGTATTTTAAGTAAAATGATTTTTTTTATAACAAAAAATCCTTTTATCCAATACATTGCAGAAAGCACTCTTAGTATGAGTTCAAATAAATGGATTTGATTCTACAGTTATGATGAAATGATAGAGAAAGTATTGTAGACTTAATTTGAATCTCTAGGTCAAATTCAACTAATTTTTTAAAACCTTTAATTTGCTTATTTGTGAATGGAAATAACACTTAAGTTTAGGGTTTTCTAAAGATTCAAATATTTATATTTATTTTTTGTATTGTACAAAATCCTCATATGAGGTCAATAATTGTTTCACATTTTTATCACATTTTTTTCTAAAGATGTGCAGATGAATGTTCAATTAATCTTATCCTCTGTCTACTAATCAAAGAACTCAGTGGAATTGGGGCAAGGAACACTCTAGGGAAGACACACCATGTACAATGATGGAGGTTCTGAGCAGATCGCCTTTCTGCAGCATCATTAGAAATATGTGTCACTCGGGTTTCCAGAAGGCCCTTCCCCCACCAATATTTCATGTTCGAGAATTTTTCCATCACAGCTGCAGCCCCTTGATTGACATGATAATATCTGCTGAGAAGCAGCCCCGCTGCTTGGATCATGTTTTGTTTTCTGTCAGCAGTGTACCCCAAGTATTTTCCTCAGTGGGCTAAACAGACCCCGAGTGGGAGGCTAATAAAAGAAGCCTAGTCTTCATGCATCACTTCGAGTGATTTCAAAGAGAAAAGAAGCAGCTGTGACAGTGTTCACACGAGCTACGAGGGTGGTCTTATCTTTGTAGTCTAATAATAATAGTACACCCTGGCTTGCATTCCTCCGCTTGAGAAGAGCAGAGTCGACTCAGCCATACATTCTTATTCTTTGACAAGTCTTAAAATTGGATCTGTGATAAAGGGAATGACATCTTTACCTCCTTGGGCAATTTGTCTTCAAAGTGAGTTCAGAGAAGTGCTTTTTATGGATTTATTACATGTCTGAGTCAATACTTATTTTATGCAGATGCTTGAGCTAATATCTTACAGATTGGTGTTTATATAAGCAAACTGAAGTGTTTTTTTTTCATTATTTGACAAACTAAAGAAATGCAAGTCTACACATGCAGAAGACATTATTTTTTCTTTTTTGCTGCTTGTGAGTCATGTGCCATGAGATGTATTTCAAATGGTCCTATCTGAAAGTTATTTTTTAAGAAGTGATTTTTAAAGATAGAAAGCCAGATAGTACCATAGCATATAATAGCTAATATTGCATATGTTTTACTCTAGTACAATACGGGGAAGTTGATTGATTGCTTAGATATATTGCTGAAATAATATTATTGTAGCAATAATATATCAGATATTATTGATATGTAAATATCGGTAGATTCAGAATATTAATATGTAGATGGTGAAACTCCACATCAGTTCTCCAGCAGTTCTATGTAGAATATTTATGAATCTAAAAATGTAAAACTTAAATTCCCTAATGGAACTATTTTTGAAATTTCTTCTCTTTCATAATTTTATCCCCAGCCCATGTTTCCACAGAAAGTGTGTAGTGACAGTGAAGCATAAATAAGCTAAAAGGTAAATGTATCATGTGATGTGTCATACAGAATGTAACATAAAACAATTGTCACATTGGATACAATTGATCATAATTGTGCTTAATCTTAAAAGTTTGAATTTCTGATCACCTTTATCAAAAAGAGATACTAATATTCAGAGGAGATGAAAGAGTGAAATTCTAGATAAGTCTAGAGAATAAATATAGTGGAATAAGTAATCTACCTCTGATAAATTCAGGAAAATACGCAGTCTCGGTCTAAAATAAAGATCATTATTCATTCAACTGAAAGATATAGATTCCTAAAGCACAAAGAACAATATCTGGGACAGCTTTCTCCCTTAGCCCAGGCAAAGTTTAGATTTTGTGGGATCCTTAAGTAATACCAACACAGCCGATGAATAAAATTCAATTTTAATACATTACTTTTTGCGAACATACTCATCGGTGTTCAAATAAGAGACAGTTACCATTTGGTAACCTTGGAGTTTCACCTACAGACAAGGGAGCTGTCATTTTAATTACTCATTCTTATGGATTTTACTCCTTTTACTAATAAGAAACAACAAAATATTTTATCTCCTCCTTACAGCGCAGACTTAAAATGCAACAATTAAAGCATAAATTGTTGAATACCGCTGGCATGTGCCCTGTGGATGTATTTGCATCAAGGGTTTTCACAAAGGGCTGAGACCTTCCTCGTAGGGGGTTGTCATTTACCATGGATGCATTTGTTCACTGTAGTGAACAGCCTCAGACAACGTCTACACATTGTTTGTCAAGTCCAACAGATTAATGAAGTAACTGAGCCATGCATCCCTTCCCCTTCACTTAGGAAGAGAAAAGCTAAGTGCTTCACAGAGCTGTGGGAGTATTTCATATCGCCCTGTCATATTTGTTTCTTTTGTAGTAATTTAAGCATTAAGTACTTAAATCCAACTAATGTTCTTTTAAGTAAACCAACAGAAAGGAGAAAAAAAGACTATTATTATGAGCGGTTATATAGGAAAAAGAGAAATTAAACTTTTGCTGATTTTGATTAGCCTTTAAAAGATATCTAAGTCCCTATTTTTTTTAATACTTGAGGTTATTATTATAGAGAAATAGCCTGTTACAAAGTTAGACATGCAAGTTTCTGTTATCCACATCCTTACTTTACTTCTTTTGTGTGGACTTGGCGTGTGTTCATGGATCTTGAAGAGCAAAAATTATTATCTGGTAGAAGAAAGAAAGGCAACCAGGAGCTCAAAGTGAGCTCCCGCGCCCCCACACTATACATTTCCTTTCTTTCTTTTTTAAGGATTTACTGATTCTTTATTGGAAAGTTAGATACAGAGAAGCAGAGAGACAGAGAAGATCTTTCATCCACTGAATCACTCCCCAAGTGGCTGCAGTGGTCAGAGCTGAGCCTATCCAAAGCCAGGAGCCTGGAGCTTCTTCTGGGTCTCCCACGTGGGTGCAGGGACCCAAGGCTTTGGGCCAGCCTCAACTGCTTTCCCAGGCCACAAGTAGGTAGCCGGATGGGAATTGGGGCACCAGCACTAGAACTGGCACACATATGGGATCCTGGCACATGCAAGGCAAGGACTTTAGTCACTACACATTTTCTAGAACCCACATTTTACACATCACAAATCATGCAAATCTGCTCACTGATGAAAACATGATTGGGACCTTTGTCTTATTTAGAAAGAAGTTAATTATGTATGATAATGGGCACTATTGTTTATTTACCCATATTAAATTTATGACCAGATTTATAACCAAATGTTCAATAAATAATGAATAGGCACAAATATCTGTAGCATTTCTCAGCTTCTACCCTATTGCATTAGTACTTAATAGCACGTTTAACACTCCTAACAGTCTTCCTCGGGTTTTCTGAATGAGAAAAGTAAGTCATAAAGGTATAAAGATAGGTAGATTTAGTGGTGTTATTCACCAAAGTCAGCTGAGTTGAATGCAAAAAAATCAACAGCAGTACTTTATGGAGATGCCTGCCTGAGCTGTCCATTGTAATCTTGTCATTTTTTTCTTTTTGTTAAATTTCACTTTAATATTTGTCAATTGTAGAAAGCTTTAATCTGGTAAATTGGGTTGTTTTTCAAAATACCTTTGATTTTACTAAATACTGTTGTTTTCCTAATAAATTATCTAGCTGTAGCATAATGTCGGTGTCGGCTAAAAACCAACCATCTCTCTCCCACCTCCACAACAGGTTCATAGTTCTTCGCTGGCTGAGATATTTTAGACAATCTACTGCTTGGAGATTGAAATGCAAGTAGTTATTTCCTGAGACTTATAATACTGCTCTTATATCAGTCCACTTGTGTTTAGTATAAGATTTATTGACCTTTAAAACAACTTTATAAGTATTTGTATTTCTATTGTTAACTAATTTTCCCTTTAAATCAAGGACTAACACCTTTGTGTTGGTATGCCTATGATACCCAAAAGAAAATAGAAGCTTCATAGGCAAAACTAAAAATATGTTGGCCTGCATATGCGTTCCTTGGTTTTGGTTTTGGTTTTCTTTAGTTTGCTTATTTCCCTCTGCTTTTTTTCTCAGTGGTGACTTCTAAAGTTTGCACTTCTTCCTCTTGTTCTGGAAGCCCCACTCCCTAGTGACTTCTATTCTTCTGAGGTCCCTGGATGGATCCTTTTGGGACAAAATAACCTAACTCCAAGTATACTGAAGTCTGTACTTCTAGCCCTTGGTACTACCTCCTTCCTGCCTTCTCCTTGGTTTCCCTACCCTATTTCAGCTTTTTATCCTTTGAAGTGAATGGGTCTCCAGCCTTCAAAAGGCTCTGCCCCTTTTTCACATGTCAGAGCCAACACTTCCACTTACCCAGGAGTTCTCACCTTCTTCCCTCTTTCCTAAATGGTTAAGAAGTCTAGAGTCCTCATGTCTCTCTTCACATCCCACTTTCACAATGTTGTTGGCTTTCTGACCTTCATCAGTCAAGTAGCTTCATTAAGCTTCCGTTGCTTGGTCTCTAAGCTTGAATAACAACGTTCTCCTTGTAGACTTGTAAGGCGAATAAAATTATCTAGTGAATATAAAGTTCTTAGCATGGAGCTTGGCAATTAAATCATATGTTAGCTATTCTTATGGCTCCCTCAATGCAACCTTACTAGAAAGTCATTATTTCTCAAATAATTACCTAATAAAGGAGCCATTTCATCATAGCTCTGTGTCCAAGGTCCTGAGTAACCAATTACTGTCCTCAAAGTTCCTACAGTCTAGCAGAAGAAGTTGACCAGATGAATATGATTCACTTATACAATACATACCCTCTAACAACAGTATGTGTGCATGGAGTTGTACTCAGTCTCCTAAATGTTGCTACAAAACTCCACATGCAGATTGATCAAGTGGGGGAGAAATCAATTGCAGATATGATACTGAAAAGATATGCATCTTCATGAAAATTTTGATTGAATACACTCAAGATTACAATATACAAAATATGCCTTTGCTTGGTTTCAAAAACTCTTGACAAAGATTTATGAGTATGAGTATATTTATATGTATTGTTTCAAGCATTTTTCATTAAAATCACTGTCAGATTGCTAGCTACTCTGCGGCCAAATATTATATTATTTCCCTAGTGGAGCAAAGTTCAATTCAATTAGCTGCAACAAATATGTATTAAATCTCAACTCTCTTTCTCTTAGTGATGTGCTGTGGTAGGTGTTGGAGATAATTCAAAGATAATAAGAAAGTGTCAGTGTTCTTTGGGAATTCAGTCTATTATTAACTAAGCATATGGAATAGTTACATTTCTGAGGCCATCCAGTATGACATGACAATGAAAGCAATATCCCAAGGTACAGAGGGAATAAAAATGAAATTGTGTAGATTGTGTTGATCTGGTAGGTATTGGAAGTATAATGACATGAGCCAGATCACTCACTGATACTTTCTCAAGGGCTAGAGATGAAGTAGGTCTTGCATGCCTGTAAGATGTTTGGGAAACAGAAAGCCATTTTCTTTGTTTTAAAGATGGTGTGCAGAAGGTCATACTGAGAGCTGATCTGATGAATGTTCATCCCACACTTGTAAACCTGATCAAAGGCCTGCAATGGTTCATGGAAAGAGATGTGAACTCTGCTGTAACAGGGAAGTTAGGGAAATAAGTAGTTGATGTGAAATTCATATTTGCTGACTTGGATTCCACTGTGGAGGATGGTGGAAGAGAGAGGGTTCGAAGCTCCACTTCTGCTGTGATCATTAAACGGATAGTATGTTTGGGAGCACTAGAGGAAGAGAAAAAACAAGAAAAACAATGAGTTAGTTGGGCCCACTTAATACAAGTTTACTCTGAGACACGAAATGTAATTATCCAGCAGGCAATCTGAGATATGATCTGGAGCAGAGCAAAACTGTCTTTGCTAAACCTTAGATAAGAAGTTTAGTATTCATCAAATTGTTACGACGGTAATTATGCAGTTCAGAAAGGAGACTCTCTTCCCCTTGAACGGCATCCTTGCAAGTTCAAACTCCTATTGCATCATTAGACTCCTCTCCTTCCTTCTTGCTCCCATTGTGTAAGTGAGCATTGAAGACTTCTCAGCTTCAGTCTCTCTCACCGTTCCTGTTTCTAGTACTTATACCAGATGTTAATAGTTTCTCAGCAGGACTATTACACATTGTAAGGTAACAACATTGGTGATGAGGAGATGGGTTTCTATGCATGAGCCAGAATATCTGTGGAGAGAGAGAATGGATACATTTAATATCAGATGGGAGAAAAGGAAAGGAAAAGGGAAAGTTAATATTTGACTGAAACAAGTAGGAGAGCCTTTAAAAATGCTTTCACGCACATTAAACTTTTTCTGTCTTTTTGTTACTGTGACACACATTCATCAAATAATGCCAGCTTGTTTTACCGCAGTGCTTTTAAAAGCCTCATTTAGAAATAGCCATTCTTTCAGGTTAGGCTGATTTTAAACAATTTTAGTAGAACTAAGAATATTTTTTCATTTATTTAAATGCTTTGCATATGGTAAATATTTAACATTAATAGAGATTCTGTGAAACATTTTTATTATCAGATTTTACAGATGAGCAAATGAAGAACACAAAGATTATCAAATGCCTTTTTCAAGGTCACATAATTTGAAAATTTTGAAACAGACTTCAGCTTAGCATTGATCTGGTTGTAGAACAATGGGACTATGATGTTTGATGCAAGCTATTTGTGGTTAAGAAAAATGAATCATATGTATAAGATTTTGATATTTCAATACATACAGTTTAAATATAAGGCTGAAGAAAAGAATATAGTGTGTAAACATAAACCATGCAACCTAGGAAATTAGGAAGCTATTTAGTTGTTCCACATATGTCAAACTCAATGAAAGGGAGATTCAAGAGTGAACATCCGTATTTATGATCTGATATATACAATCTTTACCTTTTCCTAAATACCAAATAAGGAAATTCTGAACAATAAAATAGATACAAAATGGATTTGGAGATATTGCCAGCAAATTTGTCGAGGCTTTAAAACAGGGTAAAAGAATATTTGTTGCTACTTGGGAAACTATTTTTCTGGAACCTGTAGGAAGTGCTAAGTATTCCTAAACAGAAACTTTGGCAAGCCTTTCACTGTGACAGAACTTGAACACATTTGAGTGCAAATCCAGATTTGCAGAGTCATGTGGGTTTCTGGAAATAAAGTATGTGATCGATATAGTCGTTTTCCCGAGTCTGACTTAGAGATTACTAAAATTGTTATCTGACTCTCGTAGAGAGTAGTCCTACAGCATTAGTAGTAAACGCTTTAAGCAGTTAAAGAAAAAGGCAGACAAAGAATAGCAAACTGAAATGGTGTTTTAGAGAAGGATGGGATTCTTGCCAATGAGCCTGACTGGTAGAGGCTTTGGAGGGAAGCCAAGACCTCTGTGATATTTCTCTAGAAAAAAAAAATACATACATGCATATATGTGTGTGTGTGTGTGTGTGTGTGTGTGTGTGTGTGATTGGATAAAAATATTAACTCTTTCCACTGAATTTGAGGCTTCCCTGATTTTTAAACTCAAAACTGAATGCAAATTAAGATTTTAAAATATTTGATTAAAAAACATCACATACACATGACACTTGGTAATGGCTTAGATCTCTTTGAAATGTCAAGATAGGAACACATCCTTTTTTTTTTTTTGAGTAAAAGAGAAAGTTGGATTCCAGCCAAACGCCTGCTGAAAAATTCCTGTGAGAATTTCTGCAAACTGTACTTTTTAAGGCAATCATGTTCTTCATGCTTTCTTTCATGGTTCCAAACAGTACTTGAGTGAATCTAAAGTTTCTTCTATCTGTGCCTATTGTTGTATGTCTTTTAAACTTCAGTGGTCAAGTTTCATTTTGGCGAGGTGACAAAAGAAAAATATTGTGTTTGGCACTCGACAATCTTAGAAAACTTTAATAATGAATATGCCAAGGGATAATTATATTTTGTAGCTTGAATTTATTTTTGTGTATGATATGTATGTCTCTTTATGTTAAACAAACATATATCAATCTTTTGTTTTTCTATTAAAATACATATTAGATACTTGAAAAACATGTGTTGTGGTTGGAAGGCATAAGTAAAACATAATTTCAGGTAAATAACATAAAATCAAAAGAACTCTAATTTGAATTTAATGTTTGAACTCTGATTAGTGCAGGTGTTTTTCCTTCTAAATGGGAGTCACAATTGTCCAGGGCAGAGATGGCCAAAAGGGAAGTTCCCAATGTTCTTACAATACTTTGGGAAATTACTCCTATCTGTATAAATTAATTCATCCCATTATTTAATATTAATGGTGAAACTGTTATATTACATTGATTTGTTTTTAAATTCTAGTGAAATATACATAACCTCAAAGTTGCCATTTTAACCTATTTTAAGTGTAGAATACTGTAACATTAAGTACATTTAAAGTTCTCTGCGCCCATCGCCGTCAATTACATGTCATTTACATGTCCAAAAGTGTTCATCTTCTCTAATTGTGAGGGCACTCATTGAACATTAACTTCCTTTTGCCCCAAACCCTTATCTCTTTGAACATCATTCTGCTTTCAATTTCCATGAATTTGGTTCCATGAATCATAACATATTTATCATTTTGTAGCATAATGTCTTAAATGAGCCTATGTTGTAGCAAGTGCCAGAATTTCTTTTAAAGACTGAATAATATTTCATGGCATGTATACACCACATTTTGTTTATCCACTATGGGCACCAGGGATTCTTCTAACATTTTTGCTCTGATGTATGTTAATTCTTAATATTGCTTTATCCCTTTAAAACCATGTATAAGGCAATGGGATCCATACTAGACTGGGAGACTGAAAATTAGAATAATTTGTGTTACTTTTAGGTAAATCAGATAAATTCTTTCTGAGATATTTGCCTATCCTGTATAATATGACAAAATTGTTTGTAACATTATTATAGTTTATAACTATTGGACACTTACATGAGTTGTTCTATACTTGGGGTTTTTTATATATTTTATCATTGTTCTCTGATAGAGACTTCATACCATATTGAATAGTTTCAATGACCAGAATAAGTGTGAGACTGTGGCACAATGATGAGTGGTTTATTACACCCTACTGCAATAAATGATGCAATTAATTATTCTCACTGCCTGAAATGTAGTCCTTGCAATACTCTAGAACCTGAGATAAACCAGTTCTGTTTCACAGCCATAGGGAGCACACCTGAACAGCCGTGTAAGGGAGGTGTGCCTTGATCAAAGCCTATGGTGTGTAGACTAACCAGGGCGAGTACTGAAAGTAGATGAAAGGAAAATGCTTCTAAACATGAGTAACATTCAAAGTGTTGATGATATTCAGAGCCTGTACATAGTAGGTGAGTTTTTCCAGTAGAATCAGTTTCAATGACCATAATATGGGGGAAGGCTACTTAACTCTTCTAATGTCCAAAATATATAAAAATAATTCTAACACCTGTTATTATCCTATCCACTGAAATCTACCATACCAACTGAACTCTAACCTCAGTGTCTTTTTAAAAAAATTGTATGTCAAATGGCATGATCTCAATAATAGTCTTTGCAAATTTAAAAATGCAATAATCCACGTTTTTAAAAAGATGTATTTATTTGTATTGAAAAGGCAGATGCACAGAGAGGTGAGACAGAAAGGTCATCCATCCACTGGACATTCCCCAAATGATTTTAACAGCTGAAGCCGAATCAATTCAAAAGCAGGAGCCAGGAACCGACTCTGGGTCTCCTGCACAGGTGCAGTGTCCCAACACCTTGGGATATCTTCCATTGCTCTTCCAGCCACAAGCAGGGAGATGAATGGGAAATGTAGCAGCCAAGATGCAAACTGACTCCCGTATGTGATGCCAGCACTTGTAAGCAGAGGATTCGCTGAGTGAGCCAATTCACCTGCCACAGAGTCACCTTCTGTATTATCACCTAATTGTACATGAGTCTTACAGTCTTACAGATGGCTTCCATCTCCTCCATGTTTTTTTGCATCCTTAAAGTGAAACAGGGCGCAACGAAAGGACTAACTTTCTCTCTTTGCTTTCCAGGAACATCCATCACAGTAAAATATGATAAAGAATATAATATTCTTTATCATTATTTGTTGAAGGAACCATTCACTTCAAATAAGGATATAACACACTAATTTAAAACGTCTTGGAAAGTAAGAATTAAAATATAAGTTTAAATTGGTGAAAACTATTTTGGAAATCCTGTACAGCTGTTCATAAAACGCATTCTCCATGAGCTTTTTGAATATACTTTTAGCAGAATGGGTTGGATAATCCCAGCTAAACCCAGCAGAAACAGCTTGGGGAAACAAAATAATTAAGTTTTAGATATAGATTTCAGAAGGATACAAATAAATGTTTAAAGACCACACTTATTTGTAACATTAGTTGTAATTTATCTAGAATAGCATTACAGACTAGTTAGCATTATATGAATTATCAAAGATAACATTTTTCTCTTCTGTGTGAAAAATCACATTATGGAAATTTTCAACTCCTAAATATTGTGGCATCAACAGAGAAAAATAATTAATAATTAGATTTTTTAATAGATTATAATTTCAGAAAAACCCACGTTATACCATTTAGTAAAAAAATATAATTAAAAATATTGCATATAGGCCTTAGCTTCACAACCATTAAAAACAAAAGTAACCATTAAAAAGAAAGGAAAGTTTTATAATAATTTTTAGGTTCCCTCCTGGCGTTTTCAAACTCTTAAGAATAGCAAGAATACGTTTGCTGACAGCTTTCATTGACTTGAAATTTCATTTCACAAAGTGCTTTGTGAAATGGCTACACTATTTCTCCTGTATGTGTTTGTTTTAGGCAATAATGAGTGCATGAAAGATGGAAAAATCTGCAAGTTGTTTTCTGTCCTATTTCACCTGTGCCCCTGATGAACACTGGACTGTCTATATGGTGCTAAATAGACATTTTTGGGTATATTCTTGACTGTGCCTGGCAATTGACTTACCTTGGGTCTTTGACCTGAAAATGTGTATTTTCAAAATACTTAGTAATTAGTTTAATTTGTAAACCTAGTTAGAAATCGCTGCACTAGGGGTAATAAAATATTTTAATTTGGTCCCAGGTACAGGCGTTTTCATAGCAATATCGCAGTGTGAAATTATGGATTATATGACAGAACTGTTTGACACTTTGAGGAGTTATCCAACTGTTTTTCAAAGTGGCTGCACAATCTTATATTCCCACAAGCAGTGTAGGAGGAGTTTAATTTCTCCACATCTTTAAGTAGATCGGGATGATATTCTGCCAGCTCTGCCTTCAGACCAGAGATGGTCTCCTCAAGAAACTGTTGAATTTATCTGGACAATAAGATTCTGGACTCTATGCTTGGTATGCTTTTGCAATGAAAGAACCTTGACTGAATTTGAAATGTAATAGAGCAAAAAGGTGGAGGAATCCACCATGGGGGGACGGTACGGTGAAGGGTTGGGGGATCCCCAGAGCCTATGAAACTGTGTCACATAATGCAATGTAATTAATAAAAAATATATATATTTTTAAAAAATAATTTCTCCACATCTTCATCAAGACTTGATATTATGTGTTTTTTAGTTTATAGCCAACATAGTGATTGTAAAGCACTATTTTCCTAAAATTTAATTTCCGTTTCCTTATTAACCAATGAATTAAACTTCTTGTTACCTGAGAAATGGCAAATGATGACTCAGCTGTTTGGATGCCTGCCACTAATGTAGGATATCTGGATGGAGATCTTGACCTCTGTCTTAAGCTGGGCTCAGCCCTGGCTGATGAGGGCACATGCAGAGTGAACCAGTGGATGGAAGATCTCTCTCTGTCTCTTCGTCTTGGTCAATGTGCCTATCAAGTAAAATAGGAAATGATTCCATATGCTTGTTTAAAAGCATATTTTGACCATAACATAAGGTGAATTCAGTTGTCTAAATTTATCTTGGAAGTAAGATGAATGTTAGCCAAATGCTTTTTGTTTCTGGTTTCCTGCAAAAACAATGTATGCTTATTTTAAAAACTGAAAGCAAAGCAGCAGTTTAGGTTAGGAATCTCAGCTGGAATTCCTCTGCTACAAATCTAATATACCCTTTTTGGTATCAGCAGAGCTAGCAAGGACATTTGAGTATTGTTCTAGGAACCATGACAGTCATATAAAGAACAAGTCTTTACTTGTGGAATATTTGTAGCTATTCTATTGTTCAATTAAAGTATATTGTGTAAGTCCAGCAACAAAATACACAGAGAAAAGCCCCACTCTTAGTGGGAGTTATGAAATGCTGCTTCAATGGAGGGATGGAGAAATGGAACCAGTGATCTAAGCTCTGTCAACATGTACTTTGTAAATAAAGAACATCTCTGCTTTTCAGAAATCTTAGTGGAAGTCCTCTATGTTGTTATATCCAGGATCTATTAGGCAAGAATAAAAGGGGAGAGGGAAAAGCAATGGGTTATCTTTATTTGCGCATTTATTTTTCACCGATGCATGTCCACTATATTCAAATTAGCCTCTCTTGAAAAGTCTGCTACTGGCTGCTTTTGCGAGGGGGTTTGTTTTGAGGAACAGTGTAAAAATTTCCATAAGTTTCTCATGTAACCACACATATTTTAACTTGATCTTTTCTTCTGCATTTACTTTTGGGCATTCTTAAGAATCTGTTAAAACACCGAAATTATGCAGTATTGATTTCAGGAAAAGTTGAAGTGGTTACACATGATTGCCTTTGCCTTAAAAGAAATCCTTATTTGGTTCTAATTCGAACAATATTGAAAGCACAACAAAACTGGCTTTTTTATTATGTCACCACACATTTAGAAAGTTATGGAAAGCATTTTGCTTCAAGAACAGAGTTAACTATATCCTAGCCTCAGCTGTAGCTCTTCTCGTCATTTCTGGCTACTTTCCAAGCTTGCCTGTTACCCATGCATTTTTTTTTTTTTTTGCTAGTAACAAACGTTCATAATCCCTTGGATTTATGTTTTTGACCCCTAGAAAAGTTTTGCTGGTGAAAGATTAGCATAATTGCTTTTGTTTGAGACATATAATTAGTCATAGTTACAAACATGTAGTTTCTATCAGAAATCTGTTCTGTTTTATATCTTGCTATGTTCATTTTTATGATTTTGTAAATGAGACTAAAAGGAACCTAAAATATGTGACCTTCCATTGAATCTAATATTCCAGAACATTTGGAACAGTGGAATCCATCTCTTTATTATATACTTCTTCATAAATAATGTAATTTTAATTTTGATTTAGCATAGGAAAGTTGAATTGTTCATTAACTTAAAATTTCAAAGAGGAATATCTTTAATCCTTATTGTTTTATGTTAGTGATTCATGTTTGTATCGCTAAATGTTCTCTAGAAAACAACGTAGTATTATGGTATTTAGTCTATAACGTTTATGTTTGAAGATTTATTATGCTGGATCTAGCATTGCAGCAAGCAGGTATGGCCATTGCCTGTGACACCAGGATCCCATATGTGCGCTGGCTCATACCACATCTACTCCGTTACTGATTCAACTCCATGCTGACAGCCCGTGAGAGCAGCAGAATAGGGTCCAAGTGTTTGGACCCCTTTCACACACACTGGAGACCCCCGCAATGAAGTCCCTATCTCCTGGCTTTGATCTGTCCACATCTGGCTGTCACAGCTATCTAGAGACTGACCCAGTGGTGGAAAATCTTTCTCTTTCTCTCCCTCTATTTAAGTTAAATGTGATTTTCTTTACAAGTGATTAAATGCCTTAAAAAAGTTTTTTTTTCTTTTCTTGTACAGTCAGATATACAGATAGGAGGAAAGACAAAGATCTTCTGTCCACTGGTTCACTCCCCAAATGGCCACAGCAGCCAGAGCTAAGCCAATTCAAAGCCAGGAGCCAGGATCTCCTTCTAATCAGTCTTCCATATGGTTTCAGGGCCCCAAGCTTTTGGGCTACCCTCTACTATTTCCCCAGGTGACAAGCAGGGAGCTGGATGGGAACTGGAGCAGCCAGGACATGAACTGGCACCCATATGGGATCATGGCACATCCAAGGTGAGAATTTAGTCACTATGCTATTGCACTGGGCCATGAGTCTTTAATTTTTTACAAAAAGATTTATCTTATTTATTGGAATAGCAGGGTAACAGAGAAGGAGAGGCGTAGAGAGAAACGAATGCTCCATCTGCTGTGTCACTCCCTAAATGACCACAGCCAGGTACCTGGACATTCTGGGTTTCCTCATGTATGGAAGAGCAACACGCAACTGGCTGGAGTTGAATGAAAAACAGAGCAGCAGCAGTTTAACCTTGGCCTATCGGTCATAATGACAATGCAGGTAGCAGTTTAACTAGCTGTGTCAAAATTTGGCCACAGCATGTGTAAATTTAAATTCTCATTTCCTAATGGATACGTCAGTTATTCATTTCTTTTCCTTTTATTTCTAAAGAAAGAAAAAAATGTAGCAGAATGCATAGATTTACTTTCTGATGATCCCTAAAACTTCAGTAGAGTTGGGGCTTGAAACTAAATTGTGTTCCCAAAAATGTATGGTTCATTCAACAAGGTGGAGATGGCCTTATTGATTTTTTCCTAATTGGTCACAAGTAGCCCCTGCTCTTCTGTCATAGAATGCCATCATAGAATGTCTCTTTTAAGTTTTCCTTCTAGTTTCTTCCAGATTTCACTTTTAAAATCTAAATAATGGCATCAAGATGATATAGTACACTGCCATTACAGTTACCACAGGCTCTTTTGAGTTAGGTTGGTTATACATCATAAATAAATACATACCTAAAGGCATTGTTCATAGTGTAAGATCAGACTTTGCATACCTACACAGTCCAAACATTACATTCCTGACATTTAGGGCACTTAAATGTAAACTGTTCTTTGCTAAGGCCTTCTCATAACTAAAATATGAGTCACTTGCAAGCTATAATAGATTTTGGCTCTCCTACATGATGAAGTGTTCTGGATATAGTGAAACATTTCACCCAGACTCAGGGCAATCGAATTCCCAGTGGTCACCCCAAATAGGGAAACAAGTAAAGAAGAAAACAAAAGGAAGCATGCAGACCCCGGAGCCCCCCTTTCAGGGCAGAGCCCCTCTTTAGTGTTGTTGAGGAATGGGAGTACTTAGAGCTATCACCTGTAAATCAAAGGCCTGCTAGGTGTTGGACTTTCTTTCTTTTTATTATTTGTTTTTTGACCTCTTCCCCCTCCTCCAAGTTCTCTCCCCTCCAGTCTCACAATGGATTTTTTTCATGGATTACTTCTTACCAATAATTGAGTCTGATTCTGTGCCAGAGATTTGAAGGTATGGGCCCAGCGCAATAGCGTAGTGGTAAAAGTCCTCGCCTTGCATGCGCCAGGATCCCATATGGTCGCCGGTTCTAATCCCAGAGGCCCCGTTTACTATCCAGCTCCATGCTTGTGTCCTGGGAAAGTAGTCGAGGACAGCCCAAAGCCTTGGGACTCTGCACCCGCATGGGAGACCCAGAAGAGCTCCTGGCTCCTGTCTTCGGATTGGCTCAGCTCCATCCATTGCTGTAACTTGGGGAGTGAACCATCCGACAGATCTTCCTCTCTGTCTCTCCTCCTCTCGGTATATCTGCCTTTCCAATAAAAATAAATAAATCTTTTTGAAAAAAAGAAATTTGAAGTTAGGTGTTGGAACATCTTTTATCAAATTAAGTTCTGTAGTTTGCCCCCCCTCCAAAGATGATAAATGTAGAATGGCATTTGTCTAATGAAATTCAGTACTAACAACCTTCTTGCCGTGTAACCTCAACTAAATCAGCATACTTAAAGAAGTTAGTGGAAATTATTCGGTTGTGTGTGTATATGAAAAAACAATTAAACCCATGCATAGTTTTTTCATAGTACACATTTTAATAAAAATTTTTAGATACCCCTGCTTGCGTGAATTTCGAACATTTTTACCCCAAAATAAACTTATCTTTTAATACAATTTGCCCAGACAATTGGATAAGTAGCTTTTTATATAGTTTTTTATGCTGATTTACTAATTATCTTGGCGGCTTACAAAATGTGTTCATCCTATCACGTAAAGCAAGTAGTACTTGACTTCACTTAAATAGAGAAAAATGTGAAGCTTGATGAACATTTTAACTTCAATTTTATTATTTATTTTTAGTGACGATTCTGATGTTTCCATCCTGACGTCTTCCTTTCATAAACGCCTCCTTTACACACAGCACACTGATGCAGTCGGATTGAGCTGTCTTCTGCAACAATGAACCTCTAGCTGCCTCGTGGGTATACTCCGCACTCCTGTTTCATTGTGGGCAGGAAAGGTGGAGTTTTCCTTTTGGAGGCCAAAGGAAGTGACAGCTCAGACTTCAGTGTTGGACTGATCCTAGTGTAGGTCTCAATTTAGTGAATTTACTTTCAACTTCCAACTCCTCACTAGAGCTTCCACACAGAAAATTAAATGGTAGGCTTCCAGCATCTGATTTCACTCTGGTAAATTAAAATTGTTTTAAATGTAGGATTAAACTTTTCTCCTGACCAAATTTAGTAGAATCTCTGCAGTATAATGAGGCATCATTTAGTGGAGTGTGGTTAGAATGATATCATAACGGCTTTTTAAGGGTTAAGTCTATTTGCACCTGCTCAGTTCTTCTTTCAGGCTGGGTCCTGCCTTTCCTAGGGTGTTCTGTATAGCTGTTTCTGAATTAGTGATGTGATTTCAAAGTTTCTTCATGGTCCAGTCTCTTAAGTGGCGTATTTTTGAACAAAGCATACAACAATAGTTTTTTTTTTCTGAAGTTCTTTTAAATTGAAATCATTATTCTGAGAATAGAGTTGTTTAATTATCATTACACATTATTTCGTGTCAAAAGGTATGATGGAATTGGAGGTGAACAAGAATTAGTTATCCAATAGTGTTGAATTGCTTCAAAATATTGTAATAGAGGACAATTTTGGTTAATGCATTTTCTGTAGCATACATATTTTATTATTATATTGGCTGACCATATAACTCTAGGGAAAAAAAAGTTAAAATAACCTCAATTTGCTTTAAAAACACAAATATCTGTAAAGGACATTTTGGATGCTTAACATGAATAAGCTGTGAGAATCGGTAAGGCAGACTCCTGCTTTGAGAGGATCGTCATCAGAAGTCAACTGTTTGGGTGCAGCCTGAAGTGATCTGTCATGATCTAAGGAAATTTGTAATTTCAGGTTGAGCATTCCTGTTTTGAAAATTTGAGTCCCAAAAGTTGCAAAATCTGAAGGGTTTTTTTGTTGTTGTTGTTTCGTTTATGGTTTTTTTTTTTAATGCTAATGTGATGCCATAATTGGACAGTTTCACGTTTGACCTCATGTGATAGGCAATAGTTATAAGTTATAATATTGTACAAGTCTTGACTGTGTATGAGAGGATATGTGAATCGTGAATGAATTGTGTGTTTAGGTCTTGAGTCCTTTTCTCATCACATTTATATTTATGACCGTAGTCTAAAATCCCAAAAGTTTAAATCTGAAATGCATCTGCCCCTAGGCACTGTCAATAGGCTGAGTAACTTGTGCCAATCTCTGTAATATGTATAATTATTAAAGAAGGCAGAGCTTTAAAAAAGTATTTTGAAATAATTTGAAATATTTCAGCAAAACTGGTAATTAAAAGTTGCATTTAAATTCAGCTATTCTGGCACTATTTTAGTATCTTTAGAAGGAATACTTATGAACTCTAAATATCATTTTTTGGTACAAATTTTTCTCAAAATTTGTTTTGTTTAGGACTGAAACCATGTTAGAAATTCAACATTTAGGCGTCAGTTTCACAAAACTAAAGTTAATAAAATAAGAAATTAGTTGTCACCGATTAATACAACTGTGCAGACGTTATTAACCTTGTGTTTATTTGTCTTACTATTTTAGTTTTGTGGCATCCCCACATCTGTAGAGTTTAGTTCTTTTCTGAAAATGAACATTATGAATATTGCAGCCTTAAAAGAGGCAATATTTTCTACACACTTTAAAAGCAATGTCACTGATATTTTAAGCTTTAACTAATGTTCTTCAAGTTTAACATAAACTCACAACCTTTCTGTAGAATGGTTAATAATCTTCTGGTGGTACACATAAGACAAACACTCAAGATTACCTTCCCTTAATGTAAAGATAAAAGAACAAAAAAATAAGCAAGCATGTAAGATGAAACAAATTTGTAGTAAAAGCTCATAAAATACTAATTTACTTAAAAATCATTTTTTTTTGTGGTTTTCGACATCCCGTGCTTATTTAATTTGTAAGATCAATGTCTTCATGCAGGATCCCAGGTCTGCAGTATCAAGCACATCATTAACTTCACTCTGTGCAAGTTTCCTTTAATTCAGTAGGCTGGAGTCCAGCAGCCTGGTGTTGTTTTTCTTTGATAAATTACTTGACATTTCAGTGCCTTGATTTTCATTCCCTGTGAAATAAACTGGACCCAGTAATACTTAATTTTCCTTCAAAATGACTAAAACTTTTATTTGTAAATGAATGGATTTCTGAATGTTGTATATCATAAATTCTACAGTTCCCCCAAATAAATATGTATTTAATTTATATATACATATATGTATTTTTTCAGAACTATATTATATAGTCTGCAAGAAATAATTAATTAAAAATCAACAAATTGTATTCATTCTGATTCATTAAGAACCATATCATTTACATGGCAGAGAAATTAGAACTTTAAGAATGTATTTTTAATTGTGATTGAGGTAGTAATGACCAATATGCAATTAGACATTGCATGGAGAATGAAGCCCATAATTGACCCTGCTATTTAGCTTGATTCCTTAAACCTGAATATGATGTGTTATTTTCATAATGTTAAGTTAAATTACTAAAGTACCATGTTTTATAGTCATATTTAAGTTTATGTCATATTTTAGCAATTGCTAATGTAAAGTAATGGTTGCTTGGTCAGACAGTTGTATGCTGAGTTAGTGACTTAAAAATTCAGAAAATAATTTCTCAGGTTAAACATGATTCTTTATGTGGTACAAATATAAGGAGGGTAGTACACTGCAGAAAAAAATTAAAGTGGAAGCATTTTGTTCATTGCACAGCAACTATTCTAGTATTGATGCTTTTTTATTTTGAAATATACATGTGACTGTCCAGCAAGCTGTAAGCCATTAATTCCATCCTTTCAAAATAAGTATTGATAGCTCCGTTTAGTGCAGTGTTTCTAATCCAAGTTTCACCTTTATCAAACTACCAACCTATGGACTACTTTTGAACTGATGGCTGGCTAACTTTTAAAATTTCAGTTAAATATTTCTCTAGTCAAAGTGATTTTAGTTTTTATTCTTGTACTTTCTCCAAACACAGTGATTTTTTTTAATTGGTGTTTTAGTTTCTTGGAATCACAAATCTTAATTAAAAAGTCATTATTCTAAATGTCACTAATGATCTCAGGATAAGCGGCAGGGCATAGTTCTTGTGGTTCAACCATTAACAGCTGTTGTATTTGTTGTGAAAAAGTCACAAAGCTTCCATCTATTCTTTTTGCAATTAAAGCAGGTAAAGCCACATTTGTTCCTTAAGGATGAAATATCTCAGCTCACAGGCCAGCATTTGATAGGACTGAATAAGATATGCACAGGGCAACATTTTTATCATCTTTGATCAATTTTTGCGAAATTTCACAATTGGTACATTGAAAATGGACTCTGAAATTAAATCATTGAAGCTATTGGAATTTTTTTTTAAATTTTCTATGGCATGTCAGTTGCAAATAAAAAGAAAATAATTAAACATCTTTATATTAAACATTTCATAACCATGAAATAGTACATAATGGGTTACTACTAATCAAAGTTTTGTCGCACATATACATTGTGTAATATCCAATAATTAATCATTCTACGCATTTAAGATTTATTTCCAGTGAAAGCATCCCAAAATCCTGTTTTTAATTTTTTTAGAGAGAAATATAGAAAAGTAACATTCCGTCCTCATTCTATATATACAATATAACTCCACAATGTCTCACTCCTAACCAGCACTGAAGAAGCACCTGTAAATTAACCTTTCTTCATCCCTTCCTCAGCACTTTTCCCAGCCTTTGGCAGCCACCATCATATTTTTAACATTTACAATCACCTGTTTTTTTTTATGATTCATGTATGAATGAGATGATGTCTTTCTGTGCCTGGCTTAATTAATAGTTTCATCAGTATTGTTGAAAATACAAAGTTTTTTTTCTTTATATACCTGAGTAATATTTTATTGTGTGTACGTACTGCATTTTCTTTCTTCACTCATCATGGTGGATATTTAGGCTATTTCCATTTACTGTTTTTTGTAAATATTGTTTCATAAGTGTGGGAATGCAGACTTCTCTTCAACATACAAATTTCATTTGCCTTGGACACACACTGAAAAGTTGGATTGCTGGATCATATGGCAGTTTGCTTTGTAGATTTGTATGAACCTACATAATTTCTTCCATGTAGCTGTGCCAATTAACATACTGTTTCAAGAGTACAGAAGGCCTCCCTTTTTCCACCTCCTCATCAACACTTGCCATCTTTTGTCTTTTCCACAATAGCCAATTTTACAGGAGTCAGGTGATGCTCATTATGGCTTTGATGTGCGTTTTCATGATGATTAGTGATGTTGAGGAATTTTTTTAACGTGTCAGTTGGCCATTTGTATTTTTTTTCTTTTTAGTAATGTATATTTGGATCCTGTGACAATTTTTTATTGAATCACTTGCTTGTTACTGAGTTGGTTGTGTTCTTTATACCCTGTGGATAGACACCCATTCTCCTTCTCAGATCAGAGTTTATAAATATTTTCTTCGATTCTGTAGGCTGTCTCTTTACTTAGTTATTTCCTGCTGCTGGGCAAAAGTTTCTGTTTGTCTTTAAAATAGGAGCATTGGAGAAGTTTATGAGTTCAGCATATAAGTTTTCCGAAATAAGTTCAAATAGAATGATTTTATTTACTTCAGGTCTAAACAGATGTGCAGGTCAGCGTAAAGCACCAAGAAGACAGTGATGGTGGGTGGGCAGTTAGTGCAACGTATAAGGTGGAAAAGACCACATCCCATGTCAAAGTGCTGAGAGTTGGTTCCTGGCTCCTTTTGATTCCAGCTTCCTACTGATATGTACTGTGGGAGGCCGGAGATAATGACTCAAGTACTTGAGTTCCTGCCACTAATGTGGAAGACGTGGGCCAGATTCCTAGCCCTTTGCTTAGGCTTGGGCCAGCTGGAATGAAGCTGATATTTGGGAAGTCAACCATTTAATGGAAGATCTCTGTCTTTACTATATGCTACTGTGCTTTTCAATTAAATTAAGTCGAGAAAACTTTAAAGTATACTGTACATTAGTGTATAGTATGTCTTTACCAAAAAATGCAATTGACCTAGTTTAGCTTAGGGGTGGTAGAGCACATTGAATGATTAGTAACTACGGTCTGTATTTTTTTAAATCACCTAACTTCACCAAAGGAGAGGGTCTTTAAATATTAAAGTGTTTTAATTATTGCTTCTGGGTTTTTTTTCTCTAAATTTTTCGTATTTGTTTCACTGTTTTATATGATAACATTTCAAAATAAACCAAACTAAATCTTAGTGCGGAGAGGTCATGGAAGTGGTTGGTGTCAGACCCACAAGAGTGAGACACACACATTTTAGGGTATGGAATCATCGGGAGAAATGGTAACTACCTGTGGGAAGAGGCCAGGAAAGTCAAAGAATTATCTATGAAATGGAAGCAGACTGCTTGAAAACACTATGCAAACCAAGGTTTTCCTGGGACAACTCTACATTTTTCTATTTGTATGTACTTTTTTTTTTTTTTGAAACTTTCCACCTATTCCAGGCAAGGGTTTTTGCCTACTTGGTTTTCTTCTGTACTTTTAATGACTAAGACAGCCTGCCATAGGATAGATTTTAAAATGTTGAATAAATATTGCTGCATTTATATGTATATGTATAGAGGTGTACATCCCAACAATCTGCTCTACCTGTTTCATTATTTCATTAGATATAATAATATATGCCTAAGAAGATCCACATTAAATAAGAACTCTCTGTCATATCCAACTTTTTCTAGTGTATAGTAGTTTATTGATATGCATTAACTGGTTTAAACTGGATTCTTTTTACTCTCAATTTAGCATTGTTCCTGTGAACATATGTATTCAGTTTCACACACACATTTATACACTTAAACAGTTACATATATGCGCAATAATTCTATTTACAGTTACCTAAACACACACTGATATGCACGTATTATAAATATGTTTACAAAATGATCATTGGCTCATTTCCCCCAATAAAATGAGTCATAGAATTACAGATAAAAAATAACTTAGAATTTTAAAAAATCTGTTAAGGTAAAAATTCAGAATTGAATTCTGAGGTTTTCAGAATACTCATCTGTTTGACTTCTGGTCTTTTTTTTTTTTGTATCTTAAGGGCTATTAATGCCATGTGAAAATGTCTATTAATTTCTGGAGACTATTAATTGTTATATTCTTAAATGGATGTCCAATCATATTTCAAAATCATGTGGATTTTTTTACAAGATTTATTTATTTATATGAAAGGCAGGATGAAAAAGAAAGAGAAGATCAGAGGTAGAAGAAGTGACAGTGACAGAAAGATCTTCCATTCACTGATTCACTTGCCATACGTCTGCAACCACCAGGGTTGGGCTGGGCTGAGGCCAGGGACCAAGGGTTTCTCACATGGTTTCTCATGTGGTTGCAGGGGCCCAAGGACTTGGACCATCTGCTGCTTTGCTAGGTGCGTCATCAGGGATCTAGATCAGAGATTGAGCAGCCAGGGCATGAACTGGTGCCCATTTGGGGTGTTCACGTCATAGACTGTCGTGTTTGCCTACTACATTATAGCACCAACAACAGGATCAGCAGTCTGCAACTCGAAGACATTTTTTTTTAAATGTGGGTGTCTCAGAGCTCTTCTTACACAGGAAATAAGAATGTACATCTCATATTTTCAATGATGAAATATTGTTTTGATTAAATCTATATGTGACACACTGAATTTTGGTTTAATGAACACTTTTTTTTTAATTCTTTCTCTACTCTAGAAGCTATTGTGTGTTTCCTAATAGCTTGATAATCTAGATCTTTCTGTACAAACACTTCTTTATGGGTCGTGGTCTGAGCTTAATCTCTTAACCTATGTCACTAGATTTTTTGTAAATACCCTACGACACATATTATTATCCTGATTTTAATATGAGGGACTGTAGCTAAGAGAAAGTAAGTGTCCAGTTCACCCAGCTAATAAGTACAAACCAGATTTGAACCGTGCTCTCTAATTCTAAAAACCCACAATATATATAAGGCTTAAAATAAATTAGAAATGCATCCTTTAAGCTGTAATTGGAGCTAATGTAGATTTTTTTTTCTTGAAGGAAGTGGTATAGCGAATGACCAGGGCCAGCCAAAACCAGATGTGGTGGATTTCGAACTGCTAAGACTGAGTGCCTTAGCTATTCAATGAGGAACTGTAGCCATTTGCTGTGTTGAACATTCTTACACTAAAATGTACAATTATAGATGTAACAATCACTCAGTATTTAATTTTATAGATCAGTCTGTTGATGTTTTTGCTTGTTATCAAGCTCTCCCGTGTTTGTCTGCCTCCTATTTCTTACTCATTGTTTAGCCCGAGGGAGGTGATGACCCTACTTGCTACTTCTTTTCTTCTACCTGCAATCCTCTCAAGAATTCAGATTTTTTTTTTTTGTTCTCCCTTTCTCCTCATATTTGGCTTGATTGTTCTTAAACAAAGTTTTTACAGCACAATCCATAAACTATGACATTTTATCCGATGGAAAAAAAAGGTCCTGGTGGTAGCCTACTTAAATAGGTTGGTTTTTCTTCATGATTTAAAATTTTGTGATTGAGCTAGGCAAGCTCTCTGTTTTATTAGCAACTGTCTCCCCTTTTCTTGTCCGAACTTCAGGTTTTAGCACCTTGCTCCAGGGAAGGAACACATGGTGTGGAGTTTTTTATTTAGATTTCACAAATCCTTTTTTCTAAACAGTTTTTCTCTTGTAAGGAAACAAATAACTCTGGTTATGTTCTTTCAAACAAAACTGTTAATATTTGTAACCTACATAAACATGACATCTGAAAGGAGTGATGGTTTGGTTTTACTTACAAATAAGAACTGCTGATAGGAGTGGGGATGGAGGGAACACTTGTGTACTTTTCTTCCCCAAAGGTTGAGAGTTAACCTTAAAGTGAAAAATTCTAAATGTTTCTTAAGACAGTATGTGAACCTTTTTATGTCTCCAAGACATTAGTTGCCGATATGTAAACATTTCAGGAAGAATTTTTACACCACCTCATATGTGTGTCAGACAGCCATATAATGGTTGAATGACAGATGGCCCCATGTTTTGGCAGTTCTTCACTGGGGATTAAAATGACAGTTGATCCATGGATGTTTTCTAGTGTCAACACCATGCAGCTAGTTCAAATCATTTGCTATTCACAAGTCAAATTAACTCTATTTTCCAATTAAAATTACATGATTTTCATTGGGGATAGTTGCTGTTGCTTGGATCCTACACGCAGAAGTTTGGAATCATTTTGGTAGGCTTTGTGGCATAGATATTTGATACGTGCTTTAACTAGTAACTTGCAAACACATGATGTATTTATGCATTGTTTCCTTCTCTCCTTGCAGGTAGAAATAACGCTTCAGGATATCAATGACAATCCGCCAGTATTTCCAACTGACATGCTGGACCTCACTGTGGAAGAGAACATAGGAGACGGGTCTAAGATTATGCAGCTGACAGCCATGGATGCTGATGAGGTAGTTTAGAGCACATCTTTGTATGTTTAAAACCTGGGACAGTGGTCATTCATTAAAATTCCCAGCAAGATTGATACGCTTTTATTATCACATTAAAAAACACTGCGTGGTTTAATCCTTTCCAAAGAAAGATGTTAAGACAGAAGCTACTAAGTGGATATTGCCATGTGATCAGCAATTCACAAGCCAGTTAACTGCTGGTGGCTTTTAAAATGGTTAGCTGAATTAATTTACTTTCTCAAATTAATAAGAATACTTGCAGACATCTTTATTTTTATAAAATGAAAAAAATTTGTGTATGCACAGCAATTTCATGTCCCCTGGTGATTGTGCATTTTGACGGTACAATTTAGATTACCGTCGTGTATACTCTTATTTGTATTTTAAATTTAGACAAGTAGTCATTATGTTCCAAATGGCATGGAAACATATATAATTTACAATTCAAATTTGCTAATAAAAAATCCGGAGTTTGTGTTTTCCTTCTTGCTGGGTAGCTGATTTAATTAATGCTAAGGATTTGAGGAAAGAGGAATGATTCTTTCAGACAACAGTATTTCTTTTCATGTTTTCAATCCAAACTCAACATAGAATAAAAAATTTAATCTTCCTACTCTCATCTAAACTCCAAGGATATTTGAAGTTTGACTTTTCAACTATATAATAAACGTTATTCAGTTGTTCCTTTAACTTCAGACAGGTGTTTCTTTGTATTTGGAAAGGTGAATAAATAAACATTGAATTCACTTCAGCAACTTAAGCAGAAATCCAATTTACTCAATAATTTTTCCAAAACATTAGCTACTAAAATGGACACAATACAAATAGACATTAAGATAACTGCAGTTTTTTGTTAGAAAATGATTTAGTATTGAAAATATATATTTGGAAGCATCAATTATTAAATTATATGAATTGTCATATGAAACCAGCAAAACTAAAACAGACATTATTCATTCAAGTAATAAGATCAAGTAATTGTACCACAATGACTACTTCATTTGCTGTATTCCCTGTACAGATGCAGCAAATGGAACTCATTTAGTTGAACTGATTTATTTTTTTCTAATCACTTTCAAAGAATGAAGCAATAGTCATATTAACTATAATATATATTCTGATGGAAGGCTGTTTACTTCATGTGATTACCTAGTTATCAATCAAGTTCTACTAAATCACAAAAAAATTGTATTTGGAAATGAAGTCATTTTAATCATTATAGGGCACTCTTCAGGGCTGAGTATTTCAAACCGATGTCAACATTCAACCCTTTTAATGTTATTATCTTAACGTTACGCTATTATTTCTCTCTATTTTCTTTCAAGAATGTTACAAACAAGTGTTGATATAAATGTGATCTTCTCTACATGTTTATTGTTCTCTATTATTCTTTACTCTGTGTGTTATTTCTGTATTGGTGTATGTGCAGGCACACACTTGTACTGTTATAAGGTTCATCTACCAGAAAATATTTATGATTATGATTCAATTTGAAGATGATTGGGAAGAGCCTGATGACTCTAAGTATTTACAGCAACACTGGTCACAAGCATGTTATCGTGTTTCTAGGGATTTTTAAAAATTTTTATTTAACTTTTAAAAATTTAGCCAATCAGGTGTCCATCACATACGCATCCTACTTTAAGTAATACTATAAAGTAAATGAGATATGCAAAGCATACATTTAAGGTGAAAGAGGGTGGGTGGGTTAAAAGCAGAAAATTGTAAGACTTAAAATAGGAATAAACAAGGAAAATAGTGAGACAAGTTAAGGGCTGTTGAGACTATTTACCTGGTGTGAATGTCTGTGGGCAAAGCATTACACAAGCTTTATCACAGCCATCTCTATCTATGTGTAGGCAAGCAAAAGAGAATGGAAGAACTGTGATGCATTTAAGATTATAAAGGAGGGAAAGTCATCTTTTATAACAGTGCTTGGGAACTCTTATTTTTATTTTTATTTTATTTATTTATTCCCAACTTATTACGTTGCATTATGTGATACAGCTTTTTAGGTACTGGAATTCCCCCCTCTCTTCCCCAATCCTGCCCCCCGCATGGTGGATTCCTCCACCTTGTTGTGTGTCCACAGTTCAAGTTCAGTTGAGATTCCTTCCCTGTGAGCCTATACCTAGCATAGAGTCCAGCATCTCATCATCCAGACAAGTTCAACAGCTTCTTGGGGAGACCCTCTCTAGTCCAGTGTTAGAGCAAACAAAGTAAAATCCTGGTCAGTTACAAGCCCCAACATAACATCAGCAACAATATACAATTTTGTGGAACTGACATAGTATGGAGTATGCAAGTTCTTAACCGCATTCTGTGACTACTTCGATGACATTTCAACAATTGAGGTGCGAGACACTTTAGGAGGGCTGTTATGCAGCGGAATTCTCAATACCTTGCTGAGGAGTACTTAATCTTCGTGTCCTCCATAGTGAAGTGTGTATGAGTTTAATCTCATCAGGCTTTCCTTTTTGTTATCTGCCTATCTATTCTAACTTGTGTGTGTGTTTGGGGGGGGGGGGAGGCGCTCTGGAGCAACCCTAATGGTCATTGCAAAGAGGGTGACGACCCAAAGTTGGAACCAAGCAAGGACTAGAGAAGGCTCCTCTCCCCAATTCCGAAGGTTTACTGTTCTACTGGTTCTGAGGACCACTCAGGGGGAACTCTTATTTTTAAAAGATGAAGCTTATATGTTTGCTTTAATTGTTGAATATATTGCATCTTAAAATCTTTACTAGTGTTTTAATAACTGCTGACTCTTTCAGTTCATGATAGGTGAAACTAACATTTGTTTGGTGCTGTGCCAAATGGAATGGCTACCCAGTGGTTATGCCATGGTATTTGGAAATTGTGTCTTTCCTTTTTTCCCCTTACTTTTAATAAATTAATATTAATGTTTTTAGGCAAACCTTATCTATTTTCTACTGTATTCTCAGCTCCTTAGTTGAATTGAAAGAATGTTTTTGAAATGTCTTTCTCTTCCAAATCATGGTTCTTTTTTCCTTGTCTAGTATGAGAGCAACTCAGCCTTGAAAAGCAAAGCGTTTTATTTTACTCTTTACATTGAATTTACACGCAAGTAAATGCTAAGATTCTATAATCATCAAGAAGTAATGTGTTGGTTTTTTAATTATTTGGGTACCTGAGTACATGTTCTTAATTAATTCACGTATAACAACAGTTAATGAGTTCAGGACACTCTTGAAAAATGCTAGCGGATAAACCGTAGTTAAAACTACAGCTAAAGAAAGCAGCGTGTACATCTTGAGCTTAATTTATATACCTTTTGAAACATGTGTTGGATCAAGATATCCATCATGCAGAAGCTGTGTCTGTGTGCCTTATTTCCTTATAGAAACAGAACTATTATGCCAGCAATAGCCAACAACACTCAAACTTTGTTTTATAGAATCTTATTTGTTTATGAAAATACTACTTAAGGTAATAAAATGCATTAGCAATATATAGCTATTTAGTTTCAGAATTCCTTCCATGTGCTTTTGTCTCTGTGGTTCCTCAGGAGAGTAGATCATTTTAAACAGCATGATTTCTCCTGCACTGTAGCTGAAACATAACATTTGTTTCTTGTGTTGCTGATGTGGCATGGTCTGGTTATTAAATAAATAAACAGACTTTTCAGAAGACCTAATTACGTCATAACTCTTGGCCAGGCATTTTTAAAAGGTTGTTAGTACCATGAATTCACCACATCAGCTGATTTCAAAGGAAAAAAAAATTATCTACATGGTCCGGTGTCTTTGCTTCTTTCCAGAATTCTCATAACCCTATGCGAATCTTAAACTAAAAGCTGTCGTGAAATACCTTTAAATATGTTTTTATTTCATTGCTCTCCTCAAGTTTCAAATACTTACCTTTTTAGTAGGCCGTTGTTAAGTATGACTGCCTTGAACCTGAACTACTTTCTTAGATTAATGGAATTCTTAGTGAAATAGAAGAGATAACATGGAATGTGGTCAGATTATCAGTCTGAAATCTTCTTGAATGTTTCATTAAACTATAAAATTACAATAGCTGTGTGAGATACTCCATATGCACCTGAATATACAAGATAAATGTGGGTAGTGTGTAAAGCTCAGTTCTCCCATTATTGAATTAAAATGTGCATTGAGGCTTCCCCTTTATTAATGTCACTGTTGGCTTGGGGGATGCAGGGGGACAAAAAGCAAATGCCACTTAATGTAACTTTTGAGAAATGGAATTATTTCTCCTGAGTTATGAGAAAGCATCCTTTTACGAATTTGAGCGTGAAGGGCAAAATATGTGTACAATTTATGATGGAAGAGATGTATGGGAACTGAAAACAGAATCGTCTCTCAGTATGTCAGTCATATATCCTTATATCTAGTTGTGTTTTTCCTAACAGATTTCTGGAATATTCTCAGTCTGAATATTCTAGTAAATACATTTTTTGAGGTTAATAATGTTATAAGCGAAATTCATTTTATGTAAAAATATTGAAATAAAAAATAGTTTTTAAGTCAACAATCCTAATACTGCTTATGCCGTAGTGTTTACATGGAGAATATAGACAATAAAAATCATATTTTGTTTTATGTATTCATGTGTTTCATATTCATTTATACTCACATGTATTTTATATATTCACATATATTATATATTCACATATACTCGCATGTATTTTAAGTATTTACACATGTCTTATATTGATATTTTACATATTTAATACATTCTATTTAGTGCATACGCATACTTTTTGTATGAATGTGTAGATATGTACACCTGTGTGACTTTTGTAACTGTCCTCTCCTCTTGCTGAGGTTATTTTTTTATTTTGTGGACCTTTTGCTATGCAGAAACTTTTCGGTTTGATACGTTTCCACTTGTGTATTTTTGCTTTCGCTGGCTGTGTTTTTGTGTGATATTCATGAAACCATTTCAGACATCAGTGTCACTACTTCTCTTGGTGTCATATCCATGAATGCATTGACAGTTCAGAAATCATCAAGGAAAAAAAAAAGACTTATGTTTTCTTTTGGGAGTCTTATGGTTTCAGATTTTATGTTTATGATTTTAATCAATGCTGAGCTTATTTTCATATGCAGTGTAAAGAAAGCATCCAGCTTAATTCTTTTTTATGGAATACACAATTTCCCCAGCACCATTTATGACAGACACTGTGTTATTCTCTATTACGTATCTTTGCTACCCTCCTTGACAAACAGTTGACTATTGTGCATAGTTTTATTCTTGGGCATTGCATTCTGTGCCATTGGTCATATATGCCAGTCCCATACCTCTTTTTACTGTAGATTTCTAGTGCATTTTGAAAATAGAAAATATACTTCCAGCTGTGTTCCTTTCAATATTATTCTGGCATTCAAGGTTCTTTGTGAGTATATGTGAATTTTAGAATTTATCTTCCTGTCTGTAAGAAATGTCATTAGAGTTATGATAGTAAATTGTTGTTTGCATTAGGATATATGGACATTTTTGCAATAGTGATTCTTTCAATTCATGAACATAGTTTTTTTTCCATCCCTTATCACTGTTTTACAGATTTGAGTGTACACACCTTCAGTTCCTTTATTTACTGTGGCTTCAGTTATCTTATGAAGTTTCACAAATGTTTCATAGATTAAAGAGCACAGCTGTTACTATACCACGTGCATCAGTTCACAAGCCTGCTTTCTTCTCCTAGGGAGCAAATGCTCTTGTCACCTACACTATCATTAGTGGAGCTGATGATAGCTTCCGCATTGACCCTGAATCTGGAGATCTGATAGCAACCAAGCGGTTGGACAGAGAGCGCCGCTCCAAATATTCATTGCTAGTTCGTGCTGATGACGGGCTTCAGTCCTCAGACATGAGAATTAATATCACCGTCAGTGATGTGAATGACCACACACCAAAGTTCTCCAGACCTGTGTATTCTTTTGACATTCCAGAAGATACAACCCCTGGTAGGTACCACATCATAATTTTACAATCATCACATTTGACTACGATTATCAGCTGTGACTTGACGCTCCTAATTAGCAACCAGTTTTTTCCATATACGGTTATTTATAAAATATATGTGCTAATTTTTAAATCCTTTGAATGAATCATTTCTGTTATTCTCAACCAAATTCCTGGTTTTTTAGACTAAATGAAGTTATCCATTTATCTAATTACTAGTTACAGATGTTTATGCATCTGATAGTGTTTATGAAACCAATTGTTACTTTTCTTATGACTGTCTCAACACTGTTTCCATTTTGAAAATATCTGATATGATTATGTTCTTATGAACATGTAGACAAAGCAAAGCAAACTATAAGTGCTATTTCTGACACTTTCTAGCTATGTGACCAGGGCAAGTGATTTTGTTTCTCTGAGCTCCAGTTCTCTCTAATGTAAAGTGAAAACAATGATTCTTGGTCAAATTAGGTGAAAGTTAATTAAGAAAATATGTGTGAATTTGCTAACATAGAGTTTGGGGATCAGCAGGTGCTCAATAAATTTTACTGGGCTCTGGATCTTGTATTGTCATATTACCTCTTAAAAATATGCTGTGGTACTTGAGTATAAGTCTCAATAAGAAGGTTTTTGGTTTTGTGTGTGTGTGTGTGCATATGTACGTGTGTGTGCTCGGAAGACATGCTTCAGTGCTATTATTGGAAATTCTTAGCTAAAATTAAAATTTTGTTTTGAATTACTTTTGGAATATTTTTGCATAAAAGTACTATGTTTCTGGAAAGTTATTTTCACAAGGGAGTTAAACATTTATAGAGCACTGCTTCTCGCTGTAGTTTTTCCTTCACTTGCTAGGATGAATTGCTCATGACCTTCATGAAATTATCACCACGGTTTCTTTTTATTATTATTAGTTGTTTGTTTGTTTCATATTGAGTTTTATGGTACAATTCAGTAGGGTCTTGGATTTCTGCTGACCTCCAAATTCCAACCCCCCCTGACTGATTTTATCCATTCTATTACAATAGTATAGGCCTTCATAAGCAGTCGTAAGTCCATCAGTCTGTTATTTAAGACCATCACTGTTTCTTACCTAAAGGGAAAAGATGAGCTCATGTACTGTGGAATATCATAACTAGAGCATAAACCTGTACTCTGGCTTGGAGTCCTGACACTTGGAATGAGCCTCAAGATATGCCCAATAAACTAAGTTTTTGTTAGCAAGTTTTTGAATTAGCAGTGCTAAGTTGGAATAATACTGTCAGAAGTAAAATTAATTTCCCTGGTCAGTTGTACTTCAGTTCCAGAGCTACATGTATTATTGACATACAGAAACATTTCTGTCAGTGCTAGTGAAGAAACCTGTAGAGTGTTGTATACACTGTGGGCCCATAGTTGTGGTCTAATGGAAATATTTTGCTTCACACTGGTAAGAATTTGTCTAATAGTTAAGAAACAGGTTGGGATGCTTAGATTTCACCCCACTTCTCCAAATTTCAGTTTCATGTTAGTGTCAACCCTGAAAAACATTGCTGAAGGCTCAGCATGAATACATTCTTGTGACTCTTGTGGGTGATTCAGACTGCTATTCCAGCACCTGACTCTGGCCCTAACCTATCTTGAACAACAACATTGCACTGGGATACAAACCACCAAATGGGCCCTGTCTACCTGTCTGTTTCTTTGCTTCTACTAACATTTTACAAATTACAGATTGCTTTTGGTATCTTACTAAATGTTTTCTTGCAGATACCCACACTCCACTAATCTTAGGCTATTAATCTATTTTTTTGATAGGTTCCTTGGTAGCAGCCATTTTAGCTACAGATGATGATTCTGGAGTGAATGGAGAAATTACTTACATTGTGAATGAAGATGATGAAGATGGCATATTTTTCCTCAACCCTGTTACTGGAGTCTTTAATTTGACTCGTGTATTAGATTATGAAGTACAGCAATATTACATCCTCACTGTTCGAGCTGAAGATGGTGGGGGTCAATTTACTACCATCAGAGTTTATTTCAATATACTAGATGTAAATGATAATCCACCTGTTTTCAGCTTGAATTCATACAGCACCTCTTTAATGGAGAATTTACCTCTAGGATCTACTGTTCTTGTGTTTAATGTCACTGATGCAGATGATGGTAAGTACTTTGTTAATATAATCTTTAAAACTTTATTAAAATCTCACTTGTACCTTTATTAAATGTTGCAGTTGGTTACAATATTCATCTGTCAAACATTTGTATATCTTTAGAAATGAAATTACAATTGATATTGTAGAAGAATTAAAACATCTATATTTTGTGAGTTCTTTATTAATACCTTAGTACAACATGCATTTTGTCAGTGGATAGTTTCAACATCCCTTTTACCTCTATATGAATGACAATCTTATACATTATTAATATAGTAATAATAGGATAAATTGTGTTATCACTTTGTTAGATAAGTGAAAATATTTAAGTTTGCATATATTGTTTTACTTGACAAGTTATAAAATTGGAAAGCAAAATGAAGACTGCAATTTAAAGAAAATACTAAGATTTATAACTATTTTCTGTTTCTGACAGATACTAATAAGACCAAAAAAAGGTTTTACACTTTGGTTTAATGAACAACCCCAAATTTATTTAATTTAAGCTGTGTGATTAAGTAGATTTTTCACCAATAGTATAATTTTCATAGATTTCATTTCTATTTCTTGTAAAAACATTTTCATAGTCTTTATTTTTATTTTCATGACATGGTTATGCAGATCTAGAAATTCCCCTATCCAGTTCCCTTTCTTCCCTTATTTGCCCCACCCCTGGCCATTATTTTAAATGAATAATGGCATTGTGAGTATATACAATGATAAAAAATCTGGTATTCTATTGTTAAGGTATATTTAGCGGTTATACTGGGAGTCCTTCTTTTAGTCCAGAGATGTATTCTGCCATAGTTTCACTTCCTGGTATACTAGTCTCCATTATATATGGTTCCTCTATGAGAATATATGTGTATATATGTTCACCTATATACTATAAAGTATATACATATATACTGTAGTATATATAGTAGATAAAACTATATACTAGTATATATAGTATATTAAGCTATAAAGTAGTTTTGTATGTTTATGAATGTTGCCTTACATCAGAGAGAACATATGATATTTCTCCATTGGAACTGGCTTATTTTACTGAGCATAATGTTCTCTAGCTGGGACCATTTTGTTGCAAATGCTGAAACTTCACTGTCTTCAATGGCTGAGTATTATTTCATGCAATAGATGTGTCCCAGTTTCTTTATCCATTCCTCATTCAATAGGCATCAGGGCCAATTCCAGATCTTTGTTCTTGTGGATTGTGCTGCTATAAAAGTGGTATTACAGATCACATTCTCATATGCAGATTTCCAGGAGTGTGATAGTTGGGTCATGAGGTAGATCAATTTTCAACAGGTCTTAGCACTCTGCAGACTGATCTTAATAGTGGTTGTATTAGCCTAAAGTCCTACCAACAATGGAGCAGGATATATTTCTCCCCACATCTTCAATGGCAATTGTTGTTAGTAAATTACTGTATCTAGGCCAATTGCATAGAGACAGGTGAAACCTCAATGTGGTTTTTATTTGTATTTACCTAACGACTAAGTAAACTAGGCATTTTTTTTCTTATAATTAGTATGCATTTTAATTTGCCCTTTTGAAAAATGCCTGCTCATTTCCTTCGCCCATTTCTTAACAGTGTGGTTTGTTTTACTGTCATTGAGTTTCTGAAGCTCTTTGTACATTCTGGATAAAAGTCGCCTATTGTTTGTATGTGAAAAGATTTTTCCCATTCTGTCAGTTGCCTCGTCACTTTGTTGATCATTTCTTTTACTATACAGAAGCTTCTTAGTTTATTATAATCCAGTTTTATTTTGGTTTGACACTGCTTCGGGTGACTTTTTAAGAAAGCTTTACCAATGCCTATATCTTGTAGCGGAATATGTTTTTCTCTAATAGTTTGATGGATTCTGGGTGCAGATTTGGGCCTTTGATCTCTTTGCAACTGATTGTTATTGGAGGGATGCACGTGGCTTATTACCTCTGCAAACTGATACCCAATTATCACAGCAGCATTTGTTATTTTTCCCCTGGATTATTTTTGTTTCTTTTGCTGAGGATTAATTGGTTAATACATGTGTGGGCTCACTTCTGGTGTTCATAGTCTGTTCCATTGATCTATTCTATTTATGTGCCTGTACTAGACCATTTTGATGACCACCGCCCTGTAATATGTCTTGAGATTTGGAATCGTGATTCATCCAGCTTTATTTTTTATTCTTCAGGATATGTCTATTTGTGGATTCTTGTGTTTCCAAATGAATTTTTTTTATTATCTTTTCCATCTCTGAAGAGAAAATGTTGGGATTTTGATTGGGAATGCTCTGAATCTATATATTACTTTTGGCAATATGGACTTTTTTTTTTAAAGATTTATTTTCTTTATTGGAAAGGCGGATATACAGAGAGGAGAGACAGAGAGGAAGATCTTCCGTCCGATGATTCACTCCCCAAGTGAGCGCAACAGTCGATGCTATGCCAGTCCGAAGCCAGGAGCCTCTTCCAGGTCTCCCACGCGGGTGCAGGGTCCCAAAGCTTTGGGCTGTCCTTGACTGCCTTCCCGGGCCACAGGCAGGGAGCTGGAAGGGAAGCAGGGCTGCCGGGATTAGAACTGGCGCCCATATGGGATCCCGGGCGTGCAAGGCGAGGACCTTAACCACTTGTGCCACCGCGCCAGGCCCAATATGGACATTTCTATGATGTTGATGCTACCTATGGTAAATGTCTCTATCTTTTAATGTCTTCCACATCTTTTTTAAAAAAGTATTTGGTCATAGAATCTTGGACATCTTTGGTCAGGTTTATTCCATAGTATTTAAGGCTCTTCTACACTGTTTTAAGTTACAAGTTATTTCTCAGCCATGGAGTTGTGTACTGGGTCCATCAATTTATGGTCATTCATTTTCTACCCGGCAAAACTATCCTATGAGTTCCATAACTTTTTTGCTTGAGTTTTTCAGTTATCCTATGCAAAGCATCATTTTATCTGTGAACAGGAATAATTTTAATTCCTTGATCTCATTTTGAATTCCTTTAAATTCTTTTTCTTGTAGCTCTAATGTAGACTTCCAATATTATGTTGAAATGCAATGGTAAAATGTGAGCATCTTTGTCTAGCTCCAGATCTTAGTGGAAAAGCTCCCAGTTTTTCTCTGTTCAGTATGATGCTGGCATTGGATTTTGTGTATTTCTTTGATCGTATTGTAGAATACTCCTTCAGTGCCTATCTTGCTTTAAGTTTTCAGCATGAAGTTGTGTTGGATTTTGTTAGTTACCTTCTTTGTGTCTATTGAGACGATCATCTGGTTTTTATTCATTTTGTTGATGTGGTATATCACATTTATTGATTTGTGTGTGTTAAACTGGCCCTGTACGCCAGAGATAAATCCACATGGTATGGGTGAATGTTTTGTCTGATGTATTTTTGGTTTCTGTTAGTATTTTGTTAAGGGGTTTTTGCATCAATGCTCACCATGATTATCAGTCTGTAGTTCTCTTTCTTTACTGTGTCTGTACCTGGCTTTGGTATTACAGAGATGTTGGCTTCATAGCGAGAGTTTGGAGGCATTGCCTCCCTTTCTATTGTTTTGAATACCTAGTGGAGAATTGGGGGTAAGTTCCTCTTGAAATGTTTGCTAAAATTCAACAGTGAAGCCATCTGATCCAGGGCTTCTCTTTGTAGGAATCACTGATTCCATCCCTGTCCTTGTTATAGGTCTATTTAGATTTTCAATTGTTTCATGATTCAATTTTGGTAGATTTTATGTGTCCAGAAATCTATCCATGTCCTCTAGGTCTTCCAGTTAATTAGTGTACATTTGCTTGTAATGGTTCCTGATTATTATGTCAAAGGTATCTGTTGTTATATTTCCCTTTTTATATTGATCTGTATTTTCCTTCTTTTTGATTAATTGGGCTGGTGGGGAATCTATTTTATTGATTTTCTCAAAGAACCAACTCTTTGATTCATTAATTTTATATATGGTTCTTTTGGTCTCTATTTTATTTATTTCCTCCTTTATTTTGATTATTTTCCTTTTTTCTGTTAGTCTTAGGATTATTTGGTTGTCATTTTTCTTGCTCCTTCTGATGTATTGTTAACCCATTTACTTGGTACTTCTCTAAATTCTTGACATAAGTGTTGATTTAAATGAACTTTCCTCTTAGCACTGCCTCAACTGTGTCTCATTAGTTTTGGTGTGTTATTTTGATACCCTCATTCATTTCAAGCAATTTATTTTTTAATTTTAATTTTGATTTCTTCTGTACCCCATTGTTCATCTACCAGCATGTCATTCAACATCTACATGCTTTGCATATCATCTGGTGCCTTTTGGCTTGTTGGTCTCCAGTTTCCATAATTGAGAATTCATGTTATGATTTCAGTTTTTTTAATTGTCTAATCCATGTTTTGTGCCTTATGATGTTATCAATCCTGGAGAAAATCTAACAAGCTGATGAAAAAAAGTATATTCTGAGTCTGTGGAATGAAAGATGATGTAGATATCAATTAAGTGCTTTTTTTTCTATTATCTGAGTGAATTCTGTAATTTCCTTATGAGTTTCTGTCTTGTCAGTCGGTCCATTAAGATTATTGGGGTGTTAAGATCTCCCATTATATCCACTAATATTTGTTTCACATAGCTGTAAGCACAGACGTTTGGTGCATAAATATTTATTATCAGGATTTCTTCTTGCTGAATGTATCCCTAATGAAAATGTGATACCTTCTTCATCTCTTAATGATTTTCACTTCAAAGTCTCTATTATCTGATGTTAGAATGATTTTATCAGCTCATTTTTACTTTCCATTAGCCTGGAATATTCTTTTCCATTCTTTTACTTTTAGTATCTACATATCTTTGTCAGTGAGATGTGTCTCATCTATGCAGTACACCAATTTATGATTTATGATTAATGAGCTTAGTCCATTTACATTCAGAGCTAATATTGATAGGTAGTGATTTGATCTTCTCATTTTAGCATTGGGTTTCTCATTGTTTGATTTAGGTTTCTTCTGTGGAGGGTAGAAAATGGGGGAGGATGAAGAGGGAAATCCCTGTGCATGTGGAACCATAACATGGTTAAGAATAACAATAATAATAATACTATATGAGTAATTTTTTTTAAAAAAGATTGAACATATGTATGTAGCTGCTAAAGATGTGACTGTTACACTAGTACTACTAAGTGTGCCTCCATCATAATCATGCTAGCAACAAATGGCAGCTGTCTAATCATACTAACAAGAAATGGTGTTCCACTTCCTGGAATACTGTGTGCTGGACCTCTACTCAAGTCTGTGCATTGGATCCACAGACTGCTTGCAATTAAGATTAATCTCTTTGAGAGTGCCTCCATTTCCATAACTGTTAGTTAACTTACCTATTTCCTGGTTATGAGCATTCTTATTATTTTATTACAGTAGGGTACCTGTGATCTTTCTCATTTTCTCACTGGAACAGAGTTTCACACCATATTTTTTGTAATCATTTTATTGTATATTAAAGAAAATCTTCTGTTTTACACAAGTGTATGCCTCTTTGGAGTAACCTACATCCATAGCTTAGAATCTAAGGATCCAGAAGACAACAAAAAATAATTTCTTAAAGCCTGCTCTAATATTCCAGGAACATATTAATACCATCATGCAATAACCAAGTCACATATCATGGATTTTTCTGTTAGTTTTGTTAAGTAAAGTTTTAAGCTACTTGTTCCCATTGTTTTAGTTTTGAATACCTTTATCTGTGCGATTTCCTGCACCTTGGCCTAAAGCGTAAGGCACATTTCCTATTCTTTCTGCTTTTAAGAATAGTTTGTAAGAATAGTGATAAGATTCTCCAGAGCTCACCTCGTTTGTAGAAGTTGCTAGCTCACTGACATAAAATAGTTCTCAAAATTATTATGCAAATAGTATTATTTTGACTTTAATTAAATAATCTCTGAAAGGGTCTTGATGAAGGATTATTGATTCTTCTTTGATGAAATATTATTTTTAAAATGAGCTTAGCAATTTCTGTTATCTATTATCTTAGTTGGCCCTTTAAAATTTTAGGGTATGATCATTTCATAATAACCAAGCAAACCATTTGCTATTTCACAAAGTAAATCTTGATGTTTTCATAAATATACTTCAAATATTCTGTAGAGGAAAACTAATTTCTATATCATGAAATCATTCTGATTTTAATAATTATTTTTGGTCTTCTGAAATTCGTATACATTTAGAAATGTTAGTCATGTAAGAATATTTTGATAGTAAAATCATGGCAATTTTTCTGAATAAATGTGCCATGCTTGAATTGAATTGCGAATGGGTTCACATTTTTTTGAACTGGTGGCCATATTCAAATTGCTGTCTGAAAATGAATGTAATCTGAAACATTGCACAGTGCGGCAACAGTGTGTTAATTGGGAAGGGATGGTTCTGTATACAAACAATGAAGCTTCATCTATGGATTATAAATAAATGTACACACATTCTATCAAAGGATGGCATGCAAAGATTTTTCGATGCATTCTATTATTTTTTGTATTTACTTGCATTTTATGTGCTATGCTTCCTGGAACTAAACAATTCACAAGACCTAAATCCAAATATATATGTGACACAACCATACACACACAATAAAACTGCCAGGAAGAATCATGTAACTGAATGACTTTCAGAACATTGAACACAGATGTTCCAAATGTGAGCTGGTTTATGTATAAGGTCTGGTGTGCCATAAAAGCAACTCCGGTCAAGTTCCAACACTTAGGACTAAAATTTTTGAATTTAATAATAATGCATTAGTGTTTCATGATTCAGATGTTCAGTGCAAGTAGAAGAGAGGAAAATGCTCCTAGTTTTGATTTTTCAAAATGAATTAGATTTGCATTATGACACAGAGGTTTAAGCTGTACTTGGGAAGCTGGAATTCCATATGTGAGTCCGTTGGAGTCCCAGACGCCTTACTTCCAAACCAGTTCCCTGCTATTGCACCAGGGAGGGAGGAAGAGATGGCCCAAGTGTGAAGATTCCTGTACCCATGTGAGAGACTGAAGGAAGCTCTTGTCTCCTGGCTTCAGCCTGGCACAACTCTGGGTATTGTGACCATTTCAGAGAATGATCCAGCAGATAGAACATGTCTATGTCACCCCCCACCCACCCCTTACAATTCTGCCTTTGAAAGTAAATACATAAGTACCTTTTTTAGTGGAGGAAAATTTTGAGTTTTAATGTGCTTACTTATAAGTTCTAGAAATAGAATAAATCTACGACTGGCACAATAACCCAACTGGCTAATCCTCTGCCTGCAAGCTCTGGGATTCCATATAGGTACTGGTTCATGTCCTGGCTGCCCCACTTCCCATCCAGTTTCCTGCTTGACGGCCCAGGTCCTTGGAATCTTTCATCCACATGGGAGACACAGCAGAAGCTCCTCACTCCTGGCCTTGGCATGGATTAGCTCTGGATCTTGTTGCCATCTGGGAAGTGAACCAGTATACAGACCAGTATACAGATGATCCCTCTGTGTGTGTGTGTGTGTGTGTGTGTGTGTGTGTATTTGACTTCTGCCTTTCCAGTTTAAAAATAAATAAATCTTTTTAAAAAAAGAAATAGAATATATCAGAAGTCACTGATTACAATTATTAGGAATGGAAAGTCCTTTGCTTTGTTTTTGTTTTGGCTTTAAGATTTATGTATGTGTTTGAAAGGTGGTATTACATGGAGAGATTGAGAGAGAGAGAGATTTCTCTCCTGGTTCACCCTCCAGATGTATGAAAAAGGGAGGGTTGGGCCAGGCCGGAGCTATGAGCCAGAGCCTTACTGGAATCTCCTACATGGGTGGCAGGAGAAAAAGCTAAACTTAGACCATCTTCCACTGCTTTTCCCAAGCCATTATCAAGAAGCTGGATGGGATGCTGCCAATAGCAGGCTTGCCTGCTGATCAACTTGATAGCCCTAGAAGTTTGCTTTTTATAACATAAAGTAGATGGCATCTAAGGCTTATAATTGCCACAGTTAGGTTTCAGTTCCTGAAATAGTATTTCTTGGTTAATTCGCACAGTTTATGAAAAATGGTTGTCTTTTTATCTATTTTCTCCTCAAGGATAATCATTAGTATCTTGAATTCATTTGGAACAGTGATAACTAATTTATTTATCATTATGAATGACTGCAAAACCAGTCTTTTTATAATTTAAAGTTTAGTATTTCAGAGTTTCTCTACCCATACATTCTGCCAAAATTTTTTCCCATTATTCATGAAGCCATTCTTCTATTTACAACATTGTAAAATGTTGATATCATATTCTCCTTTGGCTCTGCCACTTGGTTGTTTAATCAGAGACGGAACATACATGGTATACACAAATCCTAGATTTGTATCACTGCAGTTTATCACATTGCAGTTGATTTTTGTAATAATACTAGCTCATCATTTAATAGCCGTGTGGAATTTAGGTAGTATTTTTAATTTTCATCTTATTTTAGAAATGCTTTCTTGGAACCCATTTTTAAATTGTTCTTGTATTTTTATTGAGGTGTTTTCATAGCTGTGTTTCTCCACAACACTTACATTTGAGTTTGGACCTCAAAAATAGGGAGTCAGTATTTGTTGCTGGAATTTGCCAAAGAAAATGACAAAAATTTCCTTAAGAACTAATTTTAAAGTTGACTGGAATTTGTACATGTATACACATGTATGTATCATAAAAATAAAGCTTTAGCAATAAACATTTCTCAAGTCCACTTCTTTGTATATAAATATTGGTGAACATTTTATCCTCTGAAACTTGCTGAATTTCTTGAAAAAAATTTGAAGTATGTTATTTGTCTTGTTATATCCAGTTTCTTTCTTTTTTTTTTAATTTTTTTTTTATTGGAAAGGCGAATATACAGAGAGGAGAGACAGAGAGGAAGATCTTCCGTCCGATGATTCACTCCCCAAGTGCGCGCAACGGCCGATACTATGCCAATCCGAAGCCAGGAGCCTCTTCAGGGTCTCCCACGCGGGTGCAGGGTCCCAAAGCTTTGGGCTGTCCTTGACTGCTTTCCCGGGCCACAGACAGGGAGCTGGAAGGGAAGCGGGGCTGCCGGGATTAGAACCGGCGCCCATAAGGGATCCCGGGCGTGCAAGGCGAGGACTTAACCACTTGCGCCACTGCGCCGGGCCCATATCCAGTTTCTAAAATGTCTCTCCTGTTGAGAATTTACTTGTAACCTCATTATCTTTATTAATTCATATAACTCCTTTCAGAAAACTGCTAAGTATTGTGAAGTTTATCTCTGCTTCATTGACTGGTAAATTGCCTTATAAAAAAATTGAAAGAATAAAGAGTGTAATTCATAATGAAGGAAAGAAGTCTATGCTTCATCAATAATAACGCAAACATTGTTTACTACAATATTTTTGCCAATTAGCCAGTACTTCAAAGTTATTTTCATTTATAATTTTCCTTTCCATTTACACTTAGGCAAAGAACATTAGACAAAGATCAGCAAGTTATGGAAAAACAGTAATTGTTACATTTTTTAAAAGATAGGTCTACATAATAGAAAAAAGAAAAAGAAAATTTGGAGCCCAGAGACTCAACTGCCTAATCCTCTATCTCCATCTGCTGGCATCTCATAAGGGCACCAGTTCCTGTTCCGGCTGGTCCAATTCCCATCCAGCTTCTTGCTGGTGTCCTGGAAAGCAACAGAGGATGACCAATGCTTTGGGACTCTGCAACCGCAAAGGGGATCAGGAGGAAGCTCCTGTCTCGTGGCTCCTGGCTCCTGGCTTTGGATAGGCTAAGCTATAGCCGTTTTGACCATTTGGGCAGTGAACGAATGGATAAAATATCTTTTTCTCTGTCTCTGCTTCTCTCTGTAATTTGCCTTCCAACAATTTTTTTTTAAAAAATCAAGAAAAAAGATTCTATTAGTTACTGAAATTTCTGTTTATAGGGAGTTGATGAGTTCAAGGCAAGGCAAAAATAAACTTAAGTATTCACAGAATATTAAAATCAGAAAGTTTTCCCAATAAAAAAGGAGGGCAGGGTGGGGAAAGGGGAATTATCAAATTTTCCTAGGACACTCTTGGCAAAGAATGCACATCATTTCTGTTAAATACAATTCAGAAACCAATACGAATAATTTAATTTTAGGAATACAGGACCTATTCTATGTAATTCATGCTGACAGATACTGCTTAATGCTCTAGGTCAAAATCTTACTAACAATGGATTACCTGTGCATACAATATACTTCTAATCACAACATATAATATTCTCATCATCTTTAGGATAAAATACAGAATGCATGTGGCGTCACGGGTCAGTGACGCAGACACTAGACTGGGGTCAAAAATCATTTTCTTTCTGATTTTACTGTATATGTTAATTATCTCTTAGCTATTTACTAAAACAACAGGCTACTATACTCTTTCCACCATAGTATAAGAATCGCTACAACCAGTTTCTGAAAGCAGGAATTAGATTTTTAAAAATTAGGAGACAATGCATATTCCTCCAAAAAAATAGATGTCGTATGAATGTAGCCCTTAACAGTGTGAGCATTCATGTTTGGAGACTTAATGTATAATTTCATTGATATTGATTCTTCTTAAGAATTTTTTAAAACTTTAAATATTTATAATAAGATTTGAAAGAAAACAAATTTTCCTCAAAGATCATTTCTTGCCTAGATGCTTAATAGGAATTAAAAGTTATATATTGGTTCCTACAAGAAATGTAAAAGCAGACTTAAAACATCCATGACTAATGCCAAACATCAGCAATTTTTATTAGCTTTCTCTGAAAATTAAGGTTGGCCTCGGTAAATTACTGAAGTTGCGTGGGTCCCACGGGAGTTACGTGATAGAAGAAAAGAAATGTAAGGAACAGTGTCTGCTTTCTGGAATGTTTTTCTCTTTACTTTTGTAATTGAACATTTCAACAATATGGCCAATTTCAAGCAACACACACACACACACACACACACATCAGATTTTCCACCAGATTGTAAACATCTCTTCAGATTACGAATTAACAGTAAGAGTTCTTGTGTGTGTATTTTTTACAAATGTTGTTAACTGCAGCTAAGTAAAATGGGTGCTTGATACAGCAAACATGCAAAATTACATGCCAGACATTCTGATGCAGTTTAGTTAGGCAGCATTTCAGAGTTTAATTGTTTTTTTTTCTATTCAACTTCAGGTGTCAACTCCCAGTTGGCCTATAGCATCGCTTCAGGAGATAGCCTTGGACAGTTCACAGTGGATAACAATGGAGTGTTGAAAGTTGTGAAAGCTTTGGATCGGGAAAGTCAGTCCTTCTACAACTTGGTTGTTCAGGTGCATGACCTTGCACAGCACCCAGCCTCCAGATTCACAAGCACTGCTCAAGTCTCCATCATTTTGTTGGATGTAAATGATAATCCACCAACATTTCTTTCCCCTAAATTGACATACATTCCAGAAAATACACCTATTGACACCGTAGTTTTCAAAGCTCAAGCGACTGACCCGGATAGTGGTCCAAACAGCTATATTGAGTATACACTGCTGAACCCTTGGGGAAGCAAGTTCAGTATTGGGACCATTGATGGTGAAGTGAGACTGACCGGTGAACTGGATAGAGAAGATGTTTCCAATTATACTCTCACGGTGGTGGCTACAGACAAGGGTCAACCATCCCTGTCTTCTTCTACAGAGGTTGTAGTTATGGTACTTGATATCAATGATAACAATCCTGTTTTCGCACAGGCTTTATATAAAGTGGAGATCAATGAAAATACACTTACTGGGACAGATATCATACAAGTGTTTGCAGTAGATGGAGATGAAGGCACAAATGGGCAGATTCGCTATGGTATCGTTGGTGGTAATGCCAATCAGGAGTTTCGCATTGATTCTGTCACAGGTGCCATCACTGTGGCTAAACCTTTGGATAGGGAGAAGACTCCTAATTACCTTCTGACTGTTCAGGCAACAGATCGGGGCAGTACCCCTAGAACTGATACCTCCACTGTCAGCATTATTTTGTTGGATATTAATGATTTTGTTCCTGTATTTGAGCTCTCTCCATATTCTGTGAATGTTCCTGAGAATTTGGAGACACTACCCAGAACAATTCTTCAGGTCAGTATATTTAAATGAAACGAATATGATGTTCATTGTAAAACCCTGATTGATAAGCCCAATCCTGTTTAATTTCTGCTTATCCTATTATTTCCCTCACAGTTACCAAAAATATTCAGTTTCAGAGCCTACAAAAATTTCACTATAAACATTATACTGAGAATGTATTCATTACAACATTGCTTCCTTATTATTATTGGTGTATATTGTGTTGCACTCATGTGCAACATGTGTTGTACTCATTTGTGTATTTTTACATTTGCATTCCTAAGAAAAGTAAAATGTGCCACAATAAGGAATTAAAGTGACATATACATTGAAATTTTTTTCCAAATGCTATTCTCCCTTCACACTCAAAAATGTTGTAACTGTATGAAATATTACCAACTACTCCTGCTATTTCAAAATTTTTGTGAAAGTTTCCAAAAATGTTGTGCATTAGTTGTATTAATGGAAATGTATCTGTGCATGCAATACAAAATATTTTATACTATTTTATGGAAAATGTGAAGCCAAATAGTAGGAGATTTTAATGAGACCCCTCCTCTTTTATTAGTGGACACATTTCATTTCCTGATGTGCACAGTTTTACTCAAATGTGGCATGTACTATTCTTTCTTATAGGTGGTGGCAAGAGATGATGATCAAGGATCTAACAGTAAACTCTCCTATGTTCTGTTTGGTGGAAACGAAGACAATGCTTTCACTCTCTCAACCAGTGGAGAACTAAAAGTAACACAGAGTCTTGACCGGGAAGCAAAGGAGCACTTTGTCTTGGTGCTTACGGCGATAGATTCAGGTACAGTCATTACAAACTTGTTCAGTTGTGAACAATTTCTTTATTATGTGAGTTCAGCATTATTTTTATCACAAAATTGAATAATTTATAGAAATTGATGTTTGAAATGTTGATTTACATGTATTTTGTCATTAGCAGTACATGAATACTTTTATAAAACTTGATAATGGCTTGAGACTATCATGAGCAAAGTTGTATTTCAGGAAAACAGTGGCCCCTTTCCCCATAAGCCAAATGAGTGTCTCTACCTGAGGCAGTACACATTTATAGCATTTTAACTTCAGAGAATCCACATCCTTCTAACTTCTATTGGAAGTTGGGGAGTGTAACCACAGTCCTACTGCCAAAGTTCACAAGAATCTGTAATATTACCACAGCTGTAGCAGGCATTTGATGAGTGCCACCACACTCCAGAGAGTGTCCATGATGTTGGAGAATTCATCAGGTTAGCAGTGTCATGATCTGCTGTAGAATTAGTGAAAAGCAGTATCCAACAGATTTTATTATGTGGAAATAGTGTTTACCCACACTTTTGTACCAGGCAGCCAGAAAATCTAATTTATTTACTGAAAGTGGCAGTGCTACTTCTGTTGTCTTTTATATATGAACTCTGTTCATAAATATACTTTTAAAAATCTATTAAAGAATCTGTAATTTTGAAGAAAGTAAATATTAATTAAAGATTTGCTCAAAATGTGTAAATGAATATTGATTTCCTAATGGATTAGTGGCTAAATGTATACTTGTGGAAGCAGATATTGCAATTTAGTATTTAAATATTTAAAATTTAATTATGTTGACATGTTTAAGAGAAAAAAAAACATTTGTTGAATCCCAGATAGATTTGTTGGTAGCTCAGATATCTGAAATTATGTGTGTGTATATCTACATATATATGCATAAGTACATATATATATACAGAGATGTAGTCCTATCATATATATGTGTTTCTGTGGGTGGGGGAACTAATGGAGAACTATGAGCTTTCAGTTGGATTATTTCTATTGATGAAATGGTTTTGATTAATTACGTATGTTTAAAGTCATTCTCAGTTTCTTCCACATACAAAGGCTATAACAGTAAATTTTAAATTTTGATTAATATATCATACATTAAAGAGCTAAATCGTGTTTTAAAAATTATGGCTCACATGAAGTTTTACTTCACAGGTGGCTATATTAAGAATGTTCTTGGTATATCAAACATTTCTTTCTAAACAGCTAGATATGTAACACAGTAACTACTTGATTGTTCAGAAAGCCACATATTTTTTAAAAATGTAGTTGGGCTAAAGTATAGTTAAAGAGGATTATGTGGGCTAGACAATAAACTTCACCACTACTTGTAATGCTTCCCCATCAAACTGACAATACAAGGGGACATTTTATTAGAAACAAAAGCTAGCACATTAATAACTTGCAATAATAGAACTAAAACTATTATTATTATCTGATAGACATGGAAGAGTCAATCTGCTAGAAACTTTTACTAGATGACTCAACAAAGTACAGATCTGAATGCCCAGACTGCTGAAAACTTATGTTGTGATTCTAAGGAGCTATTCTGTCAGTTCTTAAAAATAAGGGACTTAGAGGGTTCTTATATAAGGACAAGTAACAAATGTCGAACTGTAATTGCTTTGATGAATGGTTATCTTGAGATATGAAGACCCAATGGATGAAGATTATGGTGAAATTGAGATAAAAGTACTATGAATGATGGAGAATCCTGAGTTATGAAGAGTGAGAATTTACATATCCAATAAAGCAAAGATCTTCAGAAGTCTGTCATTTGGGGTTTTAAAGTCATGTTAGAGCACATGACAGGAGGCCTCAGTGAGTTTCAGTGAAACTTGTGACTTAGGACTCGGGTTACAGTATTTTTAAATTTTTGAGATTATTAGCTTAATTGAGTCTTGATGGAATTCACAATCTCTGAATGTGTGTGTGTGTGTGTGTGTGTGTGCGTGTATGTGTGTTTGAGTTGCCTAAAATAGAGGGGCCTCTGATGCCACTGGAAACAGAAAAGTAGTCAAATGTCTAAAAATCACTGGTCATGAGTCATGGAGAAAGCAATCAGAAATTGTGTGGATGTGGGACTAGATAGTTTAAAGTCGTTAAAACACCTGTGTGACCAAAATTCCATGTTTCATTAGTTCCCTTCGTTCATCTAATGTCAAGAGTCATCACTTCAAGAGCTTGTGGTAGTTTTAGATAGCAGTTTCAGAATCTTTAACTCAATTCTATTTTGCAAGGGAAAAAAAAGGTTTTTGCCACAGGGCTTAAAATACATATTCACTGATATGATTTAAAAGTCAAATTAGTAGATGACATGAGAAAATTCAGAAAAATATGGCAGCCTTTAGACCCCAGATGCCATGTTATTCTCAAATTTGTAGTGTTCTGAGGACCAGGAAAATGTCAAAGTATTCCAAAGAATAAAAATTTGACATTTTTATTCCTTATCTCACAAATCACTTTCCCTTTGCTCCTTTTAAACTCTTACCTGGTGGCAGCCCAAGGATAGGTCAACTCTGGCAATATGGAAGGAATTGAAGTGGCAGCTTTTTAATCACACAAAGCTCTAAATCTTGGAATTTTTGAAGCGAGCATTAGCATTCCAACTATCATCATCTATTTATTTACTGACTGCATGGTTATGGGGCAGCACATCTGGAAACTCTCTACTCCTGTGTAGTGCTGAAAAGAAAAAAAAATCTATAACTACCCTCTCATGTGAGCAAGAGAATGTCGCATTACTAAATAGAAAAACCAGAACATACTATAATAATCTTAGCTCATTTTTCCTATATAATTAAATTGTTACACAAACTATAATTCAATTAAATAGAAAATTTCATTTATAGCTAAAGGTATTGATGTTGTGCTTTAACTTTGAATCACTTATTATTGCACCTATAGAAGTAGGTACTGCACCAAACAGAAACTCCTCCAGGGCCATAGTAAGGCAGGGACTGCTGGGCTGTGTCTTCTGAGACACAGCTTGCTCTAAAGCAGTTACGTCTTCCGTGTGGTAAAATTGTTATTCCTTAGTAGCCTTCCATGTAAGGATTTGCCCTACCATTTTCTCATTTGTGCAATTAATAAATAACATGGAATGATCAGGGAAACAAGAGCAGTGTACTTCAAAAATTGACAAAGAAAATTGATTTACAAAATGCAAATATAGACTTTACAGTAAACTAAGGCTTGGATTCCACCTCCACTATTTTCTGGCTCCATAATATTAAAACGAATTACATATACTTCAGGAATGCCAAGGTGAATAGCTTATTGGCCAGAGTAAATAAGAGAATGCCTTATTTTAAATATTAGTATCAGTTCTTATGTTTGTTAGAGATCTCAAGATTGGTGGGACTCAAGTAAAACACTTACTTCTCTGCCCTCCATAAAATACTCCTCTATAATTTAGCTGCAAACAACCCTTCTTGATCACTCCTCATTTCTCTTTCATTGTACTCCTCACTCGAGCTCAATAATAAATAGATTATGTCTCAAAAACATCCTGAATTTATCCATTTTATTTCACCTCCACTACTACCACATTAATTAAATTGAGAGCTATTTATAATGGATTTCTAAATGCCTATGTTCTCTCTTAAACAGTGCATTATCTAGTAATCAACTGTTTATTTATTTTTTTTAAAATCTAAGAGAGACAGAAAGACAAAGTTTCCATCCTCTTGTTGACTTCTCAATGGCCCACAATAACCAAGGCTGGCCATGACTAAAATCAGGAGGAGGGAACTCAACCCAGTGGACGACAGGGACACAACCATCTGCCACCTCCCGATGTGTGCATTACCAGGAATGAAAAGCAGAACAAGAATAGGAGACAAAATACTGTTCCGTGGGTTACTGGCATCTCAACAAGCATCTTAACAACTAAGCTCTACTCCTACCCTTTGTGAACTTCTAAAAGCGTAAATAAAATTGTGATATCACATTGATTGCTTAGGAATACTAAGGTAGGGTGTGGTACTGTAGAGCACCAGGCTAAGTACTGAAACTCAGCATGGGGACTGAATTGAGCCGTAGCTGCTAAACTTCTATTCTAGCTCCCTACTGAAACCTGGGAAAACAAGGGATGGCCTAAGCATCTGAGCTCCTCTATCCACAGCAGGGATCCAGATGAAGCTCGTTGCCCAGTCCTGAACAGCCATCTGAAGGGTGAACAGGAGAATGAAAGACCCCTCTCTCCCACTTTCTCTATCCCACTCTTTCAAATGAATAGATTCATCATTTAAAATATTACGGTTGTTCCCAAGAATAATGAAAAATTTGATGATGTCATGTCAAATGACCTGGCTTCTGCCCACCTATCTGGTATTATCTACCATGTCTTGCTGCTGCTTTTATCTAGAGCCAGCCATAATGCACTGGCTGTTGCTCACGTTTTTGTCTCCACTCAACTGCATTCAGTGTCATTTTGTTAGATTATGATGGCCCAAGGTGGAAGTTTTGCACTCTGGAAATCAGCAGGTACTTTATTTCATCCCCATGGAATGTTCTATCCTGCATGTAGCTGTATTTGTGTGTGTGTGTGTTTGTTGTTTGGGAGGGTGACTTCTAGTCTGATGCTGTCCTTCTCTTCCTCAGGACTCTATCACTTTACCTTATTTTTTCTTAGTACTAATTGGTATGTATAATCCTTTGCTTTTATAGCAAATATCTTTGCATATTCGTAATATATTACCCTCATAATCTTCCGAATCCTTTCAGTGCGAAAAACACTTTATAAATTGTATTCAAAACCAGATTCCCAGGAGCACTCCGAACAGGACCTTTGACTTAATAGACACAAATGCTTGTGAAATGAAAGACTGATTAATGAAATAAATGCACGGTAATTAGATATGGCATAATCACTAATATATTATTTTGTTTAATTTTAGATGATTAATTCATTTATTAATTTGAAAGGCAGAATGGCAACAAGAGGAAGTGACATAAAGAAAGAGAGAAAGACAGAGAGCGGCATCTTCCACTCATCCTTTTCACTACTGAAACATTTGGACTAAGCTGAAGTCAGGAGACAGAAACTCTCCTTGGGTCTCCTTTGCGGGGTCTCAGGAACCAAGTACTTTACCAAGCACATTAACAGGGAAATAGTTTGGAAGCAGAGCAAAACACAACATAGACCAGTGCTCTGTTATTTGTGATGCAATATCTTAAGTAGTGGCTTAACTCAATATGCCTCAACTAAGGCCTTACCAATCTGACACTTTGATATGTAGTTATTAGTTTCTTTATCATATCTATATTTAGTGTACAGTCACAAATTCGTTATTTGCAGACTTTTTTTTTAAAAAAGGATCTTCCAGAGGGAAAAGCGAAGTCTTTTTTTTTTTTTTTAACTAATGGTTGAAATTCCATAAGTATTTGCTACATTGGTTCTGGTCATTCGACTTGACCTTTGCCTTGAAAAGCAGCACAAGTGTTTGCAGCTCTGTAGCGTTTAGTGTGATGTGATAAATTGCAGTCACAAGCAAAGACCCAATGAAGCATTTTATGGCTTTAATTCTGTTTCAAGTGCTTAAAATACTGCTTGAACCTGATTCTCATGACTCTTCCCCTGAACCTTCTGGCTCTCATTCAACTCACTTATCTACACAGGCCTTGCTGCTACTCTGTGCTTTGCTGTCTACCTTTTCTTAATTTGATTCATCAACTCAAAGTAGGCTTTGTGTTTTTCAAGTTTGCCACTTCTCAGTTCTTTGATCCTTGGGCTTCCCATGGTAAGAAGTCCATGTCACCTAAACATCCAAGCACTTCTCCTACATGTATCATCCATGTGCCTTTTGTATAGTTTAAATATTAGGGTTTGTCACTCTTCACATCAACCTAATTTGAAATTTTTTATTATTTTGAATCTATGTACAGCTGCTGAGGGTTTGATACACTATTCCAGTATACAAACTTCTACACAAGTAATAGTTGTTTTGTTGTATTTCGAGGTGGTCACTGGAAAACTCAAAGCCTGTGTGACTCTGGTATCTTTGGGTTACTCTTTCAAGAAACTGAATTTGTAAGTGAGAGGGAGTAAAACAAAATACGGTGATCGTTTGGAGATGTCAGAGTTAAATATCTGGGCAGAACGTCAGTGTTGTGAAAAGAATTATACATAAAAAGATTTTAAAAGTTAGAGAAATCTGACATAAAATGATAATTTTTGGCCAAAAAATATCCTGGAGATGACCACTTCCTCCAAGTCCACTTCCTCTGTTTTCTGAATAAGCAAGCTGAAGCCTAGGGTTGAGAATCTGCTGGTCAATTATGCAGACCTAAGTTATGGCAGAAACAAAGGCAAGATCCAGGATTAGTGCTTTGCACCCAAGTATTTGTTCATCACAGCCGTATTTACCAACTAAATTAAGGAAATCAGAATGTCCCTTAAAACATTTTGACTGTTTGTAAAAAGTATTTCCAAAGTTGCAAACTCAAAGCCCTTACCTTTGTGAATCCCATTCATTTTCTTTTACTGAACACACTATTCAATAATTATTTTTTTCTTTTCCAGAGATAAATGTTTGTAAACTTTTATTTCATTTTAATTTATTTGTTAGAGAGAAAGCAAAAGGAACAGAAACAGAACAGTCCAATTTTCTAGCTCACTATCCATCCAAATGCTTGAATGGATAGCGGTAGGCTTTGTTGAAGCTGGAAATTCAATCCAGGTTCTCCCACGCCAGTGGCAAGGAACAAGTCATAAGAAGCATGACCTGTTAACACTCAGGTACAAATTATCAGAAAGCTGGAGTTGGGAGCAGTGTTGGAACTGCAACCTAACTGCTGTGAGATGAGTCATGGGGGTCTCCACTGTGATCCTGACTGCTAGGCCTAACAGCTTCCACTCCGCATTGTAAGTGAAGTCAAATCACCATAATATCACTTTCTCTTTATTAAAACAAAAATATAATACTAGTTTAATATTTGTTATAAGTTCTGATTATAGCTAATGAGGATATTATGGATTTATGGACTGTATTAGTGTATAATAAAATTTTAATATTGATTGGTCAGAAAATGTTTATGGCATTCTTCCAGAGATTCTTCTACATGCTAGAGATACTCTGTGTAAGAGAGCATGCATTCAAGTCAGAAAGATTCACAGCAGGGGTAGCAGAGTGGATATGATACCTGTCTCCCATTTCTGAGTCCCTGAACTTCATCCTCCGTGATGACTCTTGGCTACAGGTTTTTCTGCTCCTGCAGACCCTAGAGCAACTGTGATAACCCACATAGTTGGGTTCATAGAAGATCTTGGGTTCCTGGATTGGGTCTGGCTAATCCAGACATTGCAGAATTTGAATGAACCATTGGATAGAAGCTCATTATTTCTCTTCTCCTGAGTCTTTTCTTTACTCCTCCCCATTTGCCTTTGGGCTTTTAAATAAATCAATTTTAAAATTAAACAAACATAAGCAAATTTAATACATAAACCACAGTGATATGAAATGTGATGAAGTTGAGTAGAACAGCTTACATGGCTAGAGAGTAGAGAGTAGGACGTGCTAGTTTTGATGAAAGGTCAAGAATGTATACTGCAAAGATATGGTAAATAGCATGGCTTCTGGATGAAATAGCCCTGAAGCAGGGGATCAGGTTTATCCAAAAGACAGCCGGAAAGCCTGGGGAGCTGGACCTGAGTGAACTGCAGAGCCTTGAAAGCTGAGACAAGCTTGAGCAGACCGCAGGAGCACGACTTTAATTTGATTCAAAGGGAGAAGCTTGTTAGGCACAGAGGAGTGACAGGGCTGTTTGGAAAGCTGTGATTTAGCGGAGGCAAGCTTGTCAGGAGAAGTGGTGGTGAAGAAGAATGGAGATAGGGATGGCGATAAGAGCCCATTGCATAGCTGCTGAGAGAGCCCTGTGACAGTGTTTGAAATAGATGAGAATGTGGTGTGTGAAAAAGAAGGATTTATTTTCACTTTGATTCATTTTAGCTTCATTGCAGCCATTGTGAATCACCCTACCGAAAGAAAGAATAATAAGGCCCCTACATAAAAATATGTCTAAGCCAAATTTTGTGTGCCACACTCCTCCTAAGGGAAGAAAGACCTAAAGAAAACCATTAAGGGTCTTTAAGAACAGATTTGACAGAGAGCAGGAAGACACAGGAAACTGACAGCAAAAAGACGTAGAAGACGTTTGAAAGAAATGGAAGGGGAAATTGCTGAGCCTGTCTTCCGGCTGCCTTGTTACCCTCTCTCCTAGGGATAAAAGGGCTCCTCCTGTTTGGGGTGGGTGCCCCTCACCTGAAGGTCTTCTGGAGCAGAGAGGAGATTGGAAAGTCCTGTCTGGTTAGGCTGTTTTCCAGATTCCTTCAGGTTGGAGCAGTCCATAAACTGACATACTTTCTTGTGGGGGCAGCAGGTTCTGAATCCCGCAAGGTGCTAAGCGATTGCATGTTTTGCTCATTTAGTTGTTGAGCTGCTTGTATTTGAAAGAAGAGTCACTTGAAGTCACAATGAAGAGTCACAATGAAGGAGATGAGAAGAATGAAGATCTTAGGGCAAAAAAAAAAAATACAGAATTATTATTTTGAATATATTACAGTTGAAATAGCATGAAATAGTCATGGAATGGGCAACTGGAAAATGATATATGTAAAGATTTAGTTCTTAAGAAAGGCCTTTAAGAAGAGATAAAACTTCAGAAAACTCTTAAATAGATAGATAAGATTTGTTCTCTGTTCATGGCATGCTTCTATATGCCAGAATTTGAATTATATAATCTTATTTAATCTCACAAAAGCCCTGCAAATTAGTGAGATTTACATTTTGCATATTTAAGAGGAAAGGAGACACAAAACTGAGTGACTGACATCTCATGCAGTTATTGATTGGTGAGAATACGGTCTGAAGCTGGTCTAATCGGGGAAAAGTTTCCTAACCATGTCAGCAGGTCTATCATATCTTATTGTATATAAACTGTGCTTAGGAAAGTGTCCCCTGTTTGAACTAAAAATATTTATGTTAAAATGCATTGATTTAAGAGAAAAATTATAATGGATATCTGTCATTAAATTAGTCCATAAAGTAAGCCATAAAGTAATTTAGCAATCATAGGATTACTTTATCAAATCAAGAAATGTGTATCTAAGACTTTAATATAAACAAATGGTAAAGTGAATGCTAGATAGCATGCAGAAAGAATACAAATATATGTTATACACATGCACATAATCTGTAAGTCAATCAACTGGACTTTGTGTGTGGTTGTATTTAATTTAGAACCAGGGGATTGATCTATGCACAAATTAAATATGTTATCCTTCATTTGTTCACAGTGGAATATGCCAACGGGATAGACAGATATTCTGGCTATTGTTCATCTAAAAAGTTCAACTATGAAGTGTCTATGTGTCAGCATAATTAGTAGATCTACAGGGAAATGTTCAGTTTATTAGCATTTCTAATTAAGGACATTTATCATCCTGCTGAAAGAGGGAATAAGCTTCATTTGTATGCAGGAATTGGAAATTGCTTTTTAATGGAGGGGAAACATGATGCTTTTGCAAAAGTTAATGCTAAAAGCTAAGGGACTAATCACTGTGCTTTATTTTCCTGGTAAAGATATAATGACATTTTGAATTAATACCGTGTGTCACATTATTTTGTTGAAGAAGGTTGTTGTATTACAAATGTCTCAGTAATCAGCAGAGTTGTTACAATTAAGTTATATGACATTTTGTATTTGAAGAGTGTGTTTTTTAATTGTTCTAGACAGATTGTATCTTGTTATTATTATTTGTGAAAAATATTTCAGGAAGCCAGCTGTAGTTCTGCCATTATGAACATTTTTAAAATTAAAATTGCTTGAAGATTTTTTATAAAGTATCAATTATTTCCTAAGTCAGAATATGCTAGAATTGCCTTTGTGATGAGAAATGATTTGCATTTAATTTACTTGGAAATATGAATCTAACATGGCTGTGTGTATTTTTGCTAGACCATTTGGCCTATATGGGAATGTTGCTTCCAAAGTTGAAAATTGATTATTTCATTTCCTTCTATTTCTAATAAGATTTTGCAAAATGTCTGTTACTGACACGAATATTTATAAATCATTTATTTACAGAATATTTTTCAATAAGCTTCAATATAATAGAGGGAAATTCTTCCTACACAGAATTTAAGTGCTATTATTCATGAGATAAAAATACAAAAATGATTCTGAAATGTTGCTGAATGAAATAATTGTTATTATGATACATATATTTACATTTGAAAATTATTTGTCTATTGGATATTTGCTTCATTAAAACCATGGATAAGAGTACACAAACCTGGAACACTTCCAAGTTGATAATAGCAAAAAAACTATTTCCTATGCTAAAGAAAAGCTTATAAAAACTAGATCATGAACATACTAGTATGCAATAGAAAATCACTTGATTTCACTGATTCCATCCTGCTGAACTGTAGTCACTTTGTAGCCAATTTTGATGAATATTTTATAAACACACTTTGTTATTTTCACTAAGGAAATGAAAAATGTTGATGTAAAGTTAAATGTAGAATGTGGTGGTAATCTCCAATTATTTCAGACTTTAAATCTCTAAAAATGTTTAGGACTTTTTCTTTTATTGTTCTCAACACAATAGTTTTCTTATAATTAGTTTTTGAAGGAATAGGTAGCGTATTAATATTGTTTCCAAATTGTGCAAGATTTACATATCACAAAATTTATTTTTTAGGCATTTCATGTTGTTTTCCACCTTCTTCAATATCATTTTCCCAACACTACTAAATCATTTCTCTAAGTGTTCCTTATTGCTTCTATTTAGCATATGCTTTATAATAAGGAATTTTATTAAAAAATAATAGTGTCTTGATGAAGACACTTATAGAATTATGAAAAATAAAAAGAAATGGTACTTAACTGTATATAATTTATACCAGTGTGTTTATAGAAATATGTAATAGCAACAAATTATTTTTAATTGAGTTTTTTAAAGTTCAAAACTATTGGTTATGTTTAAATGTTTCATATTTTTTTTTTATACATTCAAACTTAAAACTAGTGAGAAATACTTCAATGTTATTTACAGGATGACTGAATTCCACTGTAATTTTCATGGATGGTAATATGTAAGATTGTGAAAAAAATAGATTTACCTCATAGAATTAAAAGAAAAAATATTTTATCACAACATTTTTAATCAAAGTATCTATTCACCAAAGCTTTTATGTTGGGAGTCAAATTTGCTTTGTAGCAAAGCAAAAGGTTTTGATTAAGCAAAGATTTGGTTTCTGCCAAATATTTTTTTCACTTTCAGGAACATTGCTTAATTTGTAGGCACTCACATTCAAAATGAGAACTCCCTCCATTCTGAGCATAGTTCTTTCTTATTCACATATTAAGTTTAACTTAGGTGTATTGAATAATTGCAAGAGTAAGTTCTGCAAAGTCGTTCTGTGTGTTCTGCTTTGTTTTTTGCATACTTAAAAATGTTCCTTAGAGTATAAGTGCTTTTTTTTCCATTTGTTCTGAAAACTTAAAAAGGTTCTTATCAATTTAGGCTTGTTTATTTTATTTATAAATGTGTATGTGTGTGCATGTGTTTACACAAATATGTATATATTCAATGCATATCACTTCACAATGAAATTAAAAATTTCGTTTATCTTTTCCCTGCTCCTTGTAGTTGAACTTTTGACTTCTATGTGTGTTTCTCGCTTCTCATTCACATGTCCACTATACCCTCATAGCCACAAGAATTGCAAATTTCTGAGACTTTGACCTTCCGTTCATTTGTATCTTCTAGCACTTTCATTTGCTGACTATCCTCCACCAGGAGCCTGTGTCATTATATCCTGCCTCGTCTTTCTGATGACATCTGGTTCTCATAAATCAATCCCAGATGAAATTGAATAATCTTGCCCTATTACGCCCCTACCTATATAATTCATCTTTATCAGATTCATTCAAGCTAACATTGGCCCTTGTATTCTTCTTCTCATGGGATTCAGGATTAATTGGGACCTTCTGTTTATAAATAGTATGCTATCTCCAAATCATTGACCTTTGTCTGTAGTCTCATTCTCCTACCCCGGCTTTAGGCCAAGGCCAAGATTCCTAGATTGTGTATGACTAGAAGTGTTCAGTTCTTTGATCGTTCAGTCAGATTTCAAATATATAAAATGAAAGGAGGAGTTAACACAGGCTGAGCACAAGACCTAATGTTATACATTATGTGTCTATATAAAGATGAATTAAGCAGAATTTACTTAGGTTACATTAATAGAGGCTATGGAAGCAGTTCGTTGCTAATAATAATAACATAAAGCAAAACATATGTAAGCAGACTGGCATAGTTTAATCTGAACCTAATAAACTTCAAAACAATTTTTTTTCATAGTTTAAATTGTCCGTTATGGTTGATGATGAATAAAATGGATCAAGTTCTTTATTCTTTAAGTTCTTAATTTTATAAAAGTAAGCAGCAGTTGATGGAATTTATATATTAAGTAGGTAATACAGATATTAAATACACAGAGATTTTGTTAGAAGTAATATTATAATATGTGAATATAAGTGCATTTATTTCAACTTATGTATAAATATGAGGTAGGTTTATAGGCAGTAGTTTTGCTTTTGACTTTTGAGATGCTTTCATTGAGCCTCTGTGGTAACCTTCAGGAGAAGATAACAAATAGGTGCTTGAATGTATCAGCCTAAAAGCGGAAGATGTCAGCTATATAAAGTAATAGTAAACATAGATCCAGAAGAATATTGGTGTTTGTGAGAAGGGTTGGAGGAGCAGGGAGATTTGGCATAAGGATTGAGTCATTTTGATCAGAGTGCCTGGGTTCAAGCCTTGGCTACACATTGAATCCAGCATTCTGTTGGCACCCTCGGAGGCAGGAGGTGGTGACTCAAGCACTTGGATTCTTGCCACTCACTGGGGGTGTCTGGTTGAGTTCTTGGCTCCTAGCTTTGGCTTGGCCTAACTCAGCCCCAACTCAGCCTTAGTCCCTGAGAGCATCTGAAGTGTAAACCAAACAATGAAAAAAGTCTCTCTCATTCAAACCTAGTGGGAAGTCTTTATGTAAGTCCTTGCATTGGAAGCATATCCTCAGAAGTAGGTCTCATGGTAGAATTGGTTTAATAAGCAGAGTGCTTCTCCTGTTTACCAGCTTGCCACATAGTCATTCCTTAACAGACATCATTGTCAGCTGCTAACTCTAGACTACTGGAGCCACCTGTTGGACTGTGAATGCCCAGACGGTGAACCTGCTGAAAGCTGAGTGGAGTGATATCTGAAGCTAAGGCTCTCTGGGGACAAATAAAAGGGATGTGTGGAGTCAAGCTTGTTTAGTCCCATTTCCAAGAATAGAAGTCAAAAATACCATAGGAATAAACAGGAGGGAGAGGGAGGTGATTATGTATCAGTGAAAGTCTTCGAAACTTAGACCAGCAGTTTTACAATATTTTTATTGAAAAATTAAAAAACAAAAAAGCGTTGACCTGTGTGTGTATTGAAACTTGCAAATATTTGCCCTACTTTCCATTCTTAATGTGAAAAATAACCAAACAAAAAAACTAGGACTCTAAGTACTTATAATGTGAGTTGGAGCACAGGTGACAAGGTGGAAATTTTGGGGAAGGTTCTTGGTTTGGGAAGAGGCCCTGTGGAGATGAAGCATCATCTACAAGACCACTTTTCCATCCAGCCTGTCCTGTTAGCTGGGTGTTTGTGCATCATCTGGAACAAGAAAATATTATCCAGCATGAATACAGTGAGGTTGAACTTGCTGTAAGTTTCCCTGTGTAAACATTTTTTTATTCTGCTTGCTTGCTTACTAACTCAGAAAACAAATCTGCAACAATATGTAGCTCACAAAGAAAGAAATCACATGTTTGTGACCAAATGAGTTAGTCATCATTTTATGTGGTTTTCCATATGTGAGTTGCCAAGACATTCTGAATCGCAATGGTAACAGCCTTTGCTTGGCAATTTCTGGGGTGGGGGATGGTGTTTCTAAAAAGTCCAAACATTGAGAATTAGAGAAGCAGTCTGTCTATTAGAAACATTCAAAGCTTGCTTAAAATCTCACCATAGATTTTAAAATTAATTTCAGTCAATCTCAGGTTTGGAAAGCTGAATGACTCACTCATTTATACCATGAAGGAATCAGTAAAAACAAATCAGGTTCTAAGTGTTTCCTTCAGCAGTATCATAGGATTGAGCTGAAAGGTTTTGAGGATAAAACGTCCTGAGAACTACAAATTCACATTCTAGGAAATGCAAAGTAGACCTTCTCTGTGTCATTTATTCCATTGCTGTGTCTAAAGCAAAGATAATAATTAGTGGTAAAACAGTGATATAGTACATTTTAATTGTGTTAAATGTTATGCTAAACTCATTAGATTTCTCATACTACCTCATTGGAGTAGATTAGATGAAAGCTGAGTTTCAAATAAGTGGAACAGAGTATCAATAAAAGATAATAAAAATTTTTGTGTTTCCTTCCTGTCTTTCGTCCCTGGAACCTTGATGTAGTTATCTTCTCGGTTCTGCACACCGTCTCCCATCCATACAACGTCTTTCATGCACACAAATGTATAGAGGTTCTCCAGCTAATTTTTGTTTTAATGCCACCAGTGGGAGGACTATTAATGTCTTTCACATTACTGTTTTCCTTGTCTTCAATTTGCATATAATTAAGCACACATTCAAGAAGCTTAGATCCAGCATCGGTCATCAGCAATACTATCCAAAATATTTACTTTAGCAATTCAGTTGTGCGAAATTTAATGTCCATGCCAAGATTATCGTTTCCAAATGCCGGACAAACTTAAGCTGGCAAATAACGAGTATTCCTCTCACTTGGAGCTTTCCTCTAGCCAGCCTTCTGTTTCCATGGCTTAGTGGCAAGCCTGCTTGTTTTGAGTGTCAAAGCATCAGAACAAAAACTGCTTCCTTCCAGCTGCAAACAGCACCTTCCTGCTGTTAGCCAGGATAAATGTCCCACTTCTGTGTCACACAGATTCGAGCTACTTAGCCATTCTGAACTTCATTTGATTTGTGCATAAACAACAGAGATGACAGTGATATTATTTTATGCGGAGTAGATAAGGTTATTCACCTAAGCCTCTTAAACCAATACTTGCATGTGGAGGGTTCAATAAATATTTGTTATTGATTACAAGTTGATGTATGAGATTTTTTAAATTACATTTTGCTGTGCTTTTTCTTTGCTTTTAATGCTTCCATGACTTTCTGTGTGTGTGTGTGTGTGTGTGTGTGTGTGTGTGTGTGTGTGTGTGTGAGAGAGAGAGATACTAAGCAACTAGTGCAAAAGCAAATACTTTCTCCAGAAAAGTTTCAGTTATACTTGTAGCCAATGAGATGAAGGCTTTTTTTTTTCTTTTAAAGTAAACATCAAACACTTGCAGGCTTGATATTCACAGTCATAACTTCTAAAATATTTTAATGTAAAACAAATGCACAATGTAAAATTCCTTCTTGAAATATACAGGTCAACAATTATCGATACACAGTCTAACTTTAATTGAACAGGTTTCTAGGCGCTCACGCCTGCTTAGGGTTGCCAGCTCAACTAATCCTATGCATCTTTTTTCACATCTCATAGAATTTAGGCATTCTGTATGCAACAAAGTAACACCGCACAAAAACCACTGCACTTCATTAACCTACAGCTTGTTGAATTGCGTTTTTATATAATCTGGATGTAAGAACTGATTGATTCCAGGTCATAAAATAATGTAACAATTGATAATGGAAATAACAGCAAGCCCCAAGGTCATTGGAAGAAATAACTGTGGAAATCTGTGAATTTCAAAGCCACTTTGTGATAATAAGATTATTCCATCAGTAATTCACAGATAAACTCATTTGCAGAACACTTAGCGACAATAATAACTGGTGCACAAACTTGATATAACTTTGTAGGAGGAAAAATGGTGTCAGGGAGGGAGAACTATATAGGGCTTTATTTCCCAAAAAAAACGCAGCTCAACAGATCTTCATTGTTTCTACTTAAAGTTTGAAAAGTGAGTTTGAAACACAACCAAAGACACATGATCTGTGTTTTAGTTATGGGGACAAGCCACCGAATTTTAACCAAACCTGTCAAAATGATACTACAAATTTTGTGTTGTACTGATAGTATACTCCAACCTTTTTGGTAAATGCTGGCTTTTAACTCTAAAGAGATACTTTTTCAAAAATCATGAAATTGTGTACTGTAAAGATTATGCATGAATTTCAAACTTTGGGGTGCTACAAGGCTAATCTTTTCATTACATAACCTCCATGGAGGGCTTCAAGTATCTTCCACTGCTAATAAAATAAATGAAGGGGGAAACAAGAAATCATTTCATGCTAATATTGTATATTGATTAGTTATAACAAATGTGATTCAACATCAGTTGAAAAGTATAAATTTATTTCTAGAAAGTAGTAGGGTTATAGTTTTGAGATACAACTTCAACATTTCCTTTTCTACAAGCAAATAGTCATTAAAATGGAAAAAAAATTGGTCTAAATACTTCAGAGACAGAATTTTTGGCAACAACAGTGGTAGTCACAGCTAAAAATACAGTTTTGAACAGTGCCTTGTTAAGTTGGCCAGCAATTCCATGCCCGTGGGGATTCTCCAGATCTGGTTTGTGCTATTTTAATGCAATTTCAGAGAAATTACCAGCATTGCTTTTTTTTTTGTAGGATTTAAATGATTAAATTTAAATTTACATTGTTGAATCAGCATCTTTACATAGACTAAGAAGAAATAACATATTATTTTTGTACAGAAATACCAGGAAAGAGCTAAAAGTTTAAGTCTCAAATGAAGCAATTGTTCTTATTAGATAATAAAAAATCATGTTTATTATGTCTTCAAAATTTTATTTTGAGAAGAAACTTTTTCAAACTCTCCTCAGTAATTCTATCTACAAATGCATGTTATTATTTTTTTCTGTTAATTTCATCATATATGAACATTAAGACCTAATTTTCTGTTCTTTACAGGATCCCCTGCCTTAACTGGGACTGGTACAGTAAATGTCATAGTAGATGATGTGAATGACAACGTCCCCACTTTTGCCAGTAAAATGTATTTCACAAGCATCCCCGAAGATGCACCAACTGGAACAGACGTTTTATTGGTAAATGCCTCAGATGCTGATATTTCAACAAATGCAGTTGTAAGGTCAGTTAATTTGCTTTTGTAAACTTTGGGTACCTCCTAATGAAACCTTACTCTTTGGACTGAGTGCACATTATAATCAATTTCACCGGACATTTCCACTGAACACATTGTTGAATTCTGCTTTTTACTAAACAACTAACTGCTTACAATGAAGATTTAAACAGTAATAATTGTATCATTTTAATTTTTATGTCATTTTTGTGTGATTCTATGGTACAATGGGTAGTCTTCTGCTTCATGTAATTGACAGTTGTCATTTATTATGACTTAGCTTGTGATTGATGATCTGGTGGGTACAAAATGGCTTCACGTGCCCAGCATCCTAGCTGGGATGTTGGGAAGATTGGACTCAGCTAGCCCCTCAAGGCATTCTAACAGCTATGACTTCTTCATGTGTTTTTTTTTTTTTTTTTTTTGGCAGAAAGTTGAATTTGTTACATGGTGGCCTTGGGCTCTACAAACTTCTGGTTAAATCTGCTATGGCTTTCAAAGGGCGGGCTCAGAAATGGCCTGTGGCCAGCCAAATTCACTTTGGCTACTTCCTAAGGAATCCTTAATTTTTGGACTTTGTGAGCATAATAATCAATTTTCACTGGAAACTGACAGGGAAATACTTACCACCCTTTGATGGGAGGCACTATCAAGCAATTTTGGATGTGTTTAATCTAAAAAATTTTTAGACATTTTTAAGCCACAATAGAACTTTTTGTGTTTTTATGTTTGTTTTGTTTTGTTTTAGAAATTTATTTTACTTTACTTAAATTTTCTTAACAAGAAGAAAAACCATATGTTAGTTTCATTTCAGGGTGCAAGGTCATGTCAGACAAGTCTAGGATTTATTAAGGAGTCTTTATTAATAAAACTTGGTGATAACAGAGTCATTTCCCTGGGGAAATGGGTCATTTCCCTGAAGTCCTATGTTCCAGCTTCCTCAGCAATATAAGTTATCCTAAGGAATATACAGTGAACAACATGGGCACACTTACAAAGCTGCAGGCGTTCACCTTTCCCTGGCTTCTCTGTTAACATTCTACTACTGTTAGAACTTACCTCTCCTGGAACTCTTGATAGTACACAATTTAGGAATGCAAAGCTTCTTAGCATTAACATCTCTACTGTCCCACCCAAGCAGTGAACAGAAGGTGAGGAATAGGCCATGCTCTGGGGCTACCTGCTCTCAAAGTCTGTCTGTGGGAAGTGAGAGACCAAGCAGGTGCTGGGGAAGTCAAGAGTTGGAGTGCTAGAGTGATGGAAGCACGTAACCAAGAGGGTCAGCCCCTCCCTATCATGAGCCTTTATAGGGGTTTCCGAGAGGAGTGGTTATACCACAGTACAATACTGCTCCCTCTCAGACTTCAGGTGATGATAGGTGAGAGTCTCAGGTGGGTAGGAGGGAACACTGAGGAGTTGGTTGGGGGAGTGGCTTCCAAGCTCATGATCCTGAACTAGCTGCCTACCCGACAACAGGTTGTATCAACCAGATGTGAAGGTGATTAAACTGTGAACATTTGATTGATCAAGCTTTTTCATTTCTTCCATGCCCCTTCTAAGCTACAAGAGATGAAATTTTCCAAGATTTCTAGAGAAAACACAAAGAAAACACATATATTTCCTATACCTTGCCAATACTGATGTTATACAAATTAGGGGTTTAAAGACTACAGAATAATTATCAGTTAAGGATAGTAAATGAACTGGTGAGATGGTTCATTAATATTTATGTTGTTATTTCTTTTTAAGCAAATCATTTTGAGAAGTGCTTTAGTTTATTTTGGCAGAAATGAATGAGTGACTTTAGTAGCCTCAGTGGTATTTCTCACTTTAATAAGTACTTAATGATTTACTGATAGGAATGAAAATAATGGACAAGATAAGACTTCTGCTATTTTTTGAGGTATATACTGTTATATAAAATAACAATGAGAGCTTTTTTATTCATTTTTTAATAGTGTCTTAATCTATTTTTACTACTCTAACAAGATGCCCCAAATCAAGCAATTCATAAGCAGCGCAGATTTGCAGTTCATATTTATAAAGGCTATAGGTTCCGGATCAAAGCATCCTCATGTTTGTTTCTTGTCCAGAGGGATTGAATCTGCTTATTATCATGCCCTCTTGTACTCTTCTATGAGAAGAGCATCACACACTGACATAGCTCAAGAGAGGAGACCTAGACCATGAAGCAATTTTTTAAGGGTCCTGATCTCATACAACCAAATGACTTAATAAGCTTCTAGGGTGTCATCCATTAATGCTATCACCTTGGTGGTTTTGTTACAACCCACTCACTTGATGCGTACATGCACATTTCAGCAGAAGACTCTCTCAGGAGATAGCATTTAAGCTGGGAGTACAGGCCAATTGAATGAAAACAACTATGGTGATTTAACTAAGGCGGCCCAACGCTGTGGTTCAATGACTAAATCCTTACCATGCAAGACCCAGGATCCCATGTGGGCACAAGTTCATGACCCAGCTGCTCCACTTCCTTCCAACTCCCTGTGTTTGGTCAGGGAGAGTAGTGGAGGATGGGCCAAGACCTTGGGACCCTGAACCCACATGGGAGACCCAGAAAAGGCTCCTGGCTACAGATTGGCTCAGCTCCTGCCATTATGGCAATTTGGGGAGTGTGCTAGCAGGTGGACGATCTTTGTCTCTTTCTCTTTGTAAATATGATCTGCCTTTCCAATAAAAGTAAATAATTCTTCATAGGAAGGAAGGAAGGAAGGAAGGAAGGAAGGAAGGAAGGAAGGAATTAAGAATACTGTTTCTACATGAAAGTGACAAAAGAATCACGTTTAATCTTTCCTCTTCTAGTACTACACAGCCTCCATTGATTCCCAGTCTTAGCATATTTTATGTCTCTGTTTCCTACAAACCTATTCCAGAACTTACCTTTTACAGACTGATATTCCATTTTTTCTAAAGGGGACCAAATTCCTCAGCCCTATCCCCAATTGAAATTCAATTCATATTCTCCTTTGCCTTTAGTCACCATCCTAATGCAAATCCCTTAGCTTGTGCTCTTAACTCCATCTCATTCAGTTTTCTCCACGTTTTTAATTCATGCAACTGTTATTTATATCCTCATCTTCCTAGTATCCCTCTTTTACAGACTCTTTTTATCCACTTTTTGTTAACATCTACGGCAATTACTGCGATATCTAATACAGAAGAGTGGGCTTTTGGTACGTTTGAGGACATTGGGGGCTGCATCTTATATTGGAGTGATTGGGTCTGACTTTTGGTTCTGCTCCTCTAATGTACATCTTGGGGAGCGGAATGTTGTAAAGTTCACATTATTGGGTTCATTCCTTTTATGTGGGATATCTTGATTGCATCTAAGGTTCCTGCCATCAGCCTGCCTACCACCTCTCTTGGTTGCCATAGCTATTTAGAGAGTGAACCAGGATATGGGAGATCTCATTCTCTCTCTTTCTCTCCTTCTCTCTCTCTTCTTTTATTTGCCCACCAAATAATTTTAGTGTTTCCAAATCTCATTGTCTGCATCAGTAAAAGTAGAAAAAAAGAATTTAGAGAATTTAATATTTATTGACCATGTTGTGCATCTCAAATGAAATGAGTATTGTGAGTTGACCAAATCTGTTCCCAAACATTGAGCTTGAGGCAGACTCTTAGAAGCTCAGGAGTCTTTATTCATCAGCTGGCACCAACCGGTGGACTGTCTTCTTCCACCAGACATGGAGGAGGGGAGCAGCCCTAGCTTTGTTCAGGGGTTTTTAAATAACAATCATCCAATCATCTAAGGGAGCATTGGTATATGGTAAGACTCATTCAGTTAACTACAGTGGCACAGAACATGGATATCAGTCAGTTTAAACATCTTGCATCTTTAGATATCCAATCAGTAAGAGTCTCATCCCACCTGGTAGCACCAAGAGCTACATCCCATCTAGTAAGAACAGTGGGACCAAGCAAATAGGTCCTTCCAGTTCTGTGTACACAAAACAATTTTGGTCATTCATATTACTGCCTGAACCATAAAAGAAAAGCAAGATCTCATCCTAGAATAAGATAAGCTCTCTCACTTCTCTTTCCATGAACCCAAGGTTATCACAAAGGTTATGGGCATGTCCCAGAGGCGTTTCAGAAGGCCTAACTTTACTATTGCCATTTTCTATTTTCTAGGCTGTCAAAATGGATGGAGTAAGTTAATAATCATAAATATTTTGGATATTATAATAATCATAATATTTAGGATATAGAAGTCACTCAATAGTATGAGGATTTTCTTTTCTATTTCTGCTGTTTATTTTGTGTATTCTTCCTTGCACAATGTCTAGCAAATATTAAAGTCTGACATATTGGTGTGGTGAATTTACGATTCCAGAATTCAGTCAATATGTCTTTATCCACATTGGTTTCATCAAAATACTCTTGAAAGGATAACTTGACTCAATATAGAATTTATGGTCATATGTCACTGAAATTTTTTCAGTCTTATTTCTCCTTTATTGATCACCCAGAAAGATTCTATCAGAGGACTGAATTGAAATTCATTGAGTTTGCTGATGGGATCTATTTGTCCTTATGTTCTTTTAACTTTTCTAATATCTGTATGTTGCGTCACACTTTATTTTTAGATTTTTTTTCCCCTCCTCAAGGCCTATTTAAATAAATACTAGTTGCTATTTTCACCCTACAATTCTCACCACACCTGATTTACTTTCTACATCTCTTTCTTTCCTTAGCAATTAATTAAAAATTCTCCAGATTGCTGTTGTTGCAGTTCCTCAATCTTTCTTTCTTTATCTTTGTGTGTAAATTGGGGTTAGGAAGAGGACAGAGCCACAGAGGTACAGAGAGAAGGAGACATTTTAATGATGATAGCCATTAACTCTGTGTAAAAAGCACCCAAGCCTGGCGCATCGATTCTGACTCTATCCCTGAGCCGCCACTTCATATTTATAATTCTCTGGTGGACATGCTCTACCTGGAGGTTCTGCCGACATCATAACTCTGCGTACGGGAAACTTCTTACTTTAGTTTTTTTTTAAAGATTTATTTTTATTATGTTTATTATTGGAAAGGCGGATATACAGAGAGGAGAGACAGAGAGGAAGATCTTCCGTCCGATGATTCACTCCCCAAGTGAGCGCAACAGCCGATGCTATGCCGATCCGAAGCCAGGAGCCTCTTCCGGGTCTCCCACGCGGGTGCAGGGTCCCAAAGCTTTGGGCTGTCCTCGACTGCTTTCCCGGGCCACAGGCAGGGAGCTGGAAGGGAAGCGGGGCTGACGGGATAGAACTGGTGCCCATATTGGATCCCGGGCGTGCTAGACGAGGACCATAACCACTGCGCCATTGCGCTGGGCCCCTTACTTTAGTTTTTAACTTTGTGTTCTATTTTGTCTTTAATAATGATGCCTTGCTTTCTTCATCCACATCTTGTGGCTAAATATTTGCTCCTTCTCCACCTAACCACTGGGCAGATTCTCATATTTCTTGTTTTCTAATGCCTCTGGCACCCATTCTGCTCCTTGCACTACTCCTGCCAAAATCCTAGTTGAGGCCATAATTATGTCCTGCCAAGACTATTATGATAAAAATTAACTTACTTCCCTCCTCTAATTTCTAATTCCTCCAATCCAAAAGCACACTATACTGTAAGAGTACACAGCCTTACTTTGTACCACAAACTCTGAAATTCTAAGTAGTCAGGTACTCTCAGTATCATAAAAGGAAAGTGGAATCCGAGAAATAATTGTGTAACTTTACAGTCAAAGTAGAGTCAGTTCTCCTTGAGAACACCAGTAAAATCAAGAAGCAACTGTTTTTAAACTTTTCTTGCAGAATTTTTTTGAAATTTATAAAACAAGAATTAGAAAGTAGTATAAACCATTTCAATATTCTCAGACTCTGCACCCACTATTAAAATAACTAAAGAATATTAAAAAGACTGAGAAATGATTTATGAGCAAGTAAAGAGACAAAAGTTATCCTAGGCAAGGACAGACAGGTTCAAGGGTAACAGGCATGGTTTTAGAAAAATCAAGCCTGGGCCCAGCGGTGTGGCCTAGAGGCTAAAGTCCTTGCCTTGAACGCGCCAGGATCCCACATGGGCGCCAGTTCTAATCCCAGCAGCTCCGCTTCCCATCCAGCTCCCTGCTTGTGGCCTGGGAAGGCAGTCGAGGATGGCCCCAAAGCTTTGGGACCCTACACCCATGTGGGAGACCCTGAAGAAGTTCCTGGACCCTGGCTTTGGATTGGCGCAGTATCGGCCATTGCAGTCACTTGGGGAGTGAATCATCGGACGGATAATCTTCCTCTCTGTCTCTCCTCTCTGTATATCCGCCTTTCCAATAAATAAATAAATCTTAAAAAAAAAAAGGAAAACGAAAAATCAAGCCTGTCATGAAGATTGGATTGAGAAGTGGGCTTTGCATACCTTAAGAAAAAAATTTTAAGTTTCTTCCTACTTCTCCTGGGAGAAACAATGGAAGGGCTTTATACTGGACCATACACTTCAAGACCATTGCTTTCTTGGTGCTTTGGGAAGAGATTGAGAGGAATCTAAGACTGATGGGACAATGGCAGTAACATAAGCCACTTTGAGAATACAGTATCTTCACTTTAAGAATAATCCTTAAAAATTTTCAGCTTCCAGTAATGCCTGGTGCTCATGTCTCCATCACTCCATAAATAGCCCCACTGTCTTCCGAAGCGTTTTCTGTACAAATCCCCAACATATAGCCAAAACTTCAGCCTCACTGGATCACTTTCTTTTCTTACAAAAAGGATCTCTGGTTCTCCATGCCTGATAGCTTTGTTCCGATCATTACTATTTCCTAGACCAGAGCTCAGCAAAGTGCTGCTTGCAAGCCAAATGCAGCACAGTGCCGGCCTTTGTGGAATGAAGTACTATTGGAACAGAGCCATGCCCATTCATGCACATGGGATGGCTGCTTTTTTACTAGAATGGTAAGCTGAGTGCTGTAAGTGAAATCCTATGGCCCCAAAGCTGACAATATTTACTACCTGGCCCTTTACAGAAAAGGTTTGCCAACTACTGGCCCAGAACACTTTTTTCCTCGCCTTTGAACACCATTGTAAGACTGCTCCTTTAAAACTTAAGCTCCTTTAAAGTTGGAAGCACCTCTAAAGCTTATTCAGCCTTTTCTTAGGACAACTCATTTTAATCATTCCTGTCAAAAGTGTTTTCTAAACACCTAGAGCAGAACCTTTTAACAGTTTTGTAGTACTGTACCTTAATGATCTATTTTATATATCCTTTTCTGCATTTATTTTTCTCCCATTTAAACTGTAGAATTGAAATCAGGATTGTTTTCAGTTTAATTTCTTTGAGGTTTTTATAGTTCATATATTAGTTTTGGTGCCATGCCTACATTAGGATAGGCTGTGTACCATAAATTATTATATTATAACTATATATGCATGCGTGCAGTAAGAAACCATTGCCTTTTGAGAGCTTGTCATTTTTTAACTTTCTAAAAACTGCATCTATTTTTATGATAAAGGTAGAGTTACAGAGAGGAGACACAAAGACAAAGTTCTTCCATCCACTGGTTCACTCCCTGAATAGCCACAATGACTGCAGATGAGCATATCAAAAAGCCAGGAGCCAGGAGCTTCTTCCAGATCTCTCACATGGGTGCAGGATTCCAAGGTCTTTGGGTCATGGTCCACTGATTTCCCATGCTGTAATATGAGAGCTGGAGGGATGTAGAGCAATGATGACATGAATTGGTGTCTATATGGGATGCTGGCATTTACAGGTGGAGGAGTAGCCTGTTCAGCCATGGTCCTGGACCCAAGAATACTTATCATATATCAGTCACAACATAGACTGATTTTCATAAAATAGCTAATATACAAACCACCAAGTCAAATTAAGGAAGGAAGCTTGGAAAGATTAGGAAGTTTTTGTTGTTGTAGTTGTTGTTGTTGTTATTGTTATTTTTTAAGATTTACTTATTTTTATTGGAAAGCCAATTTACAAAGAGGAGGACAAACAGAAAGAAAGATCTTGTATCTGCTGGTTCAGTCCCCAAATGGCCACAATAGCCAAAGTTAAGCTGATCCAAAGCTAGGAGCCTCTTCTGGGTCTCCCATGTTGCTGCAGGGGCCCAAGGACATTGGTGCTCTCTGCTGCCTTCCCCACTCCCTAAGAACGGAGCTGGATTGAGAAGTGGAACAGTCAGGATACAAACTGGCACCCATATAGGATCCCAGCACTTGAAGGGGAGGATTAGCCAGTTGAACCATTATCTTGGACCCAGGCTAAGAAATTTTGTGAATTTGTGTAAGCTGAAAATTCATGTTCAAGTGGATTGTATTCCACAGTTCAGTGTCTAAACTGTGATTGTACTGTTGTGTTCTCAAAGCATATAGCATAGTGCCTTGTTTTCCTAGCTTATCTCAGTAAGTAACTATGATATTAGTAATCAAAGGGGAAACTTAGATTTACAAATGGGAGAATGATCAACAGTTGAGATATTAATGTTACCTCTTTACACAAATACTTTTGAATTCTCTAATTATTCTCTAACCATAAAATTATTAATGTGTTTATTGATTTACATTGAACTAAATCACCATGAGCCAATTCTATAGTGACATATCTTGAAGAAGTCTATTTTGGCCTTAGCTATTAAGTATAGCATTTCCTGTGTTCCTTACAGTTGGATTTTACCTTTTCCATCTAGTAGTATAGCAGAAAAAGTATAAATTGAAAATACAATAGAAACTCAAACTCTAGATCTACCGTGCATAGTTTAATGTGTTTTTGAGTAACTATCTTAGTCTTCCTGAAAAAAATTAATGTAGGACATTATTATTATTATTGTTTTGAAGTTTAAATTGACATATTTATAAATTGCTTAGTAGTATGACTATTCACATTAGGACATCATTAAGATGCTAGAAATCTTAATTTAAAAAAAAAAGCCTAAGTGTTTAATTGTTGAGAACATAGTACAAAGCAAAACTAATAAAGGCCAGAAACTTAAAGTGAACCATCAGTTGGCAGACTGCTCCTTCTCCCTCTTTGGGTATCTTTATTTTTCTTTCTCTATAACTCTGTTCTTCAAATAAATAAAAATGTTCTTTTCAAAAAAAATCACCTAAAAATAGCCTTTTAGTTCACTACGTTACATAACTATTTAAATTATGAATATAATAGCAATTGGACTATTTAAATTGTGAGTATAATAGCACACTAGCAAAAGGGTAATATATTTTGCTCTACAGTTTCTTTAGCCATTCCTGTTGCTAAGTTTATATGGAGACCAAGCATACAAACATGCAGTTAACTCCAAGGGTATTTCTTTCTGGGTATAAATGACAAGAGCTTTTTGAAAACATCTGTCTCCTTACTATCATTCAACTTTAAAAGTTATGGATCCAGCCATGTGATGAACCATCAAGCTGAAGTCTGTCTTTTGAAAATGATTTCTGAGACTTTCATTCAGACACAAAATCTAGGATTTGTACAGAAAGAAGAGAGAAGCTATTCAGAGTGGAAACTATTGCCTACTAACCAATCTGGTGAGCATCAAAACATCCACGAAGATGGCATACTTCCCCTGACAAAAAAGCAACAAAGCCATATGAGGAATGACAAACCAGAAAATTAGTAATTGGGAATAAAATAACTATTATATAAATAGTTGATGAGTTATTCTGGATAGGTAATACAGGTCACGTACATTGTTTCATCTTTAAAGAATAAAGAAGACTCTTCAACTGCTCTTCTCTAATTTATTACATTATACAATAAAAAATAAATTTCAGGTTCGGTTTAAATGTACTCATTTATGACACAGACCACTACCACAACATCATCACAATGCTCTTTTTTATGCTTTCAGATTCATTTACTGGAATCACAATTGTCTTCTTGGTCTTTTGGGGGCTTTGCACAATTTGAGAGCCTAACAACCCTTCTGGGGAACTGCTAGAGACCACCAGGCACCTAATAATAACGATTGTTAGTGAAATGGCCACTGAAAAAATTATGTTAAGCCTCTACCCATATTCTTTCATTGTTATTCAATCTTGCTTTCAATGTTTTTCTCTGTATTTCTACCTTCAAGTATTTAAAATAGAATCAATAAACAACACAGTATTAGTACTAAAAAGAAATATATCTATTTCTGCTCCCTGCTTTAGTTATAGCATCATTGGTGGAAACTCTCAATTTACCATCAACCCATCCACGGGACAAATCATCACAAGTGCATTACTAGACAGAGAGACCAAAGACAATTATACTCTAGTGGTGGTCTCCAGTGATGCAGGATCCCCAGCGCGTCTCTCCAGTTCTGCCAGTGTTTTCGTCACGGTGACTGATGTCAACGACAATCCACCAAGATTTCAACATCACCCCTACGTCACACACATCCCATCTCCGACTCTTCCAGGTAATCAGCCGACTCTAAAGCTGTGTGAATACATGAAAGTTGTATACCAGATGCTTGCTTTCAAGAAGTTTATGTACTTTTCACATATTTATTTTTGAGATGGCATTATTTTGCTTATGGAGTTGGAAGAGCTTTGAATCTGACTTCCTAGATTGATTGCATATAGAATTTTATAGCTGTATTTTCTTTCCTACTAACTTTTGTTACTATTATTGCATATTGTCTGTGTTTTAAATGGATATCTTTCATAACCAAAGATGCTTTTCTCATGAGGTAAAACTGGTATGTAAATTCCCTGAGGGAAGAGACTATTTTCTCTTCTTTTTTTGCAGCATCCCAGTACCTGAAATGCATTCGTTGATTTAAAAATGTTTAATTTTAATCCTTCATCAGTAGATCTCCAAAATTATTTTATGAGTGAATAATTCCAATTCACACATTTATTTTTTAATTCTAGCTTTGGTGTTTTTTTTTTCTATTAGTAACCTTAGGGAGCCATTTATGGCCCACTTTCATACTCACAGAATGCATTTATCTTTTGAATTTAGTTGGTTTGACATCATTAGCTTATTTGCAGAAAATGGCACACTTCCCATGGGGCTGTTCAGATTTGTGATTTGTAATTTTTTGATGAATTTTCCATCACAAAACATGCAACTATGGCTTACAATTAATATTTATTACATGAAAATGATTTAAATTAGAAGAATACAAATGGATCTGGTATTCCTATTGTCAGAAGTCTTTGATCTCTTATTAACTTGAGAACTGTCTTATTGATATCGATATCGGGCATAAAAGCCATGAATGCATGCACTAACATTTTATCAGAAAGAATTCTAAATATCAAAGTCATCAAGGCTTGCTGGACATCTCCAGCTCAGACGAGCTGGCACCTGTCATCCTAATTGCATCCAGTATGAAGTGGTGCCAGATAACATCTTCTGTGTAAAATGAGGTGTGCTTAAGCATCTTTTTCTCATTATACTTATTATAATTCGTCAGAATCATTGGCCTTTTAACATAAAACACTTTTCACTTCCATCACATTCTCTTCAACAAGGATAGGAATACATGTTTGAGAATAATTTCTGAATTCATGTACTGAAAATATGTCATTATGGTAATTTTCTGCATGTTTTCTGCTGCATTGTTCCATTGGTGTACATTTCAAGTATTAATTTCTGGAATCTAAATTGAGTTCACTATTCCTCAGTTGTTATTTATTACTACATTCTGTTTATCTCAATTAATTTCTGCATATTTGTGTATATGTACGTAACCTCCCTGTAATAATAAAGGAAAACTGCCATGAAATAGTAGACATATGTTATCAGTAGCAATATTTAAAGATAATTTTGTTAATGTAATTATATGCAGTAATTCCTAGGTATTTTAAAGCATAATAGAAAAAAGCTCTTTGTTCATTGGTTAGAAATATAACTCCTTGCAGAGCTCACATATTTCGTGCTTTCTGGAATGTTGCGTTATGTGCAGATTTTTCTCCTAGGAACAATGATACTGAATGACTAGCCCATTCTCTTCACTATACTTCTCTCAAAGACATACTGAAAAATATGAAACCTAGCACACTGTGAGGGTTTTAGCTAGAAAATGACAAGCCCATCTCTGAAGATTGTCAGTAAGCAGATTTAACTTGGAAACTTTAGAGAAAATGTAGGAGACATTGTTCTCTTCAGTAATTATGAGAACATAAAGTCATATACGGCAGCAGTATAGTACTTTATATGCGTTAACCTACTACCAAATGTTTTATCTGGATCCCATGAGATTCTAACTGCACGTTCCCTCTTTTATAGGTTCTTTTGTCTTTGCGGTTACAGTCACAGATGCTGATATTGGAACCAATTCTGAGCTGCACTATTCTCTGTCTGGTAGAAACTCGGAAAAATTTCACATTGACCCACTGAGAGGAGCTATTATGGCAGCTGGCCCCCTAAACGGAGCTTCAGAAGTGACTTTTTCTGTGCATGTGAAAGACGGTGGCTCGTTTCCAAAGACAGATTCTACAACAGTGACAGTTAGATTTGTGAACAAGGCAGACTTTCCTAAAGTCAGAGCCAAGGAGCAAACATTCATGTTTCCTGAAAGCCAACCAGTAGGCACTCTTGTCACTACCGTTACAGGGTCCTCTCTGAGAGGAGAACCTTTGTCTTATTATATTGCAAGTGGGAATCTTGGCAATACATTCCAAATTGATCAATCAACTGGGCAAGTGTCCATTAGTCAACCTCTGGATTTTGAAAAGATACAGAAATATGTCATACGGATAGAGGCCAGAGACGGAGGCTTCCCTCCCTTCTCCTCCTATGAGAAACTGGACATAGCGGTGTTAGATGTCAATGATAATTCTCCAGTATTTAAAGAAGATCCATTTGTAGCTGAAATACTGGAAAACCTTTCTCCTCGAAAAATACTTGCAGTATCAGCAGTAGATAAAGACAGTGGACCCAATGGACAGTTAGACTATGAGATCATTAATGGCAACGAAGAAAACAGTTTCAGTATCAATCATGCTACTGGTGAAATCCGAAGCATACGACCATTAGACAGGGAAAAAGTATCTCATTATGTACTCACTGTAAGGTCTTCAGATAAAGGGTCCCCATCTCGGAGTGCCTCAGTGAAAGTTGTCATTAACATTTTAGATGAAAATGATAATGCCCCTAGGTTTTCTCAAATATTTAGTGCCCATGTTCCTGAAAATTCTCCCTTAGGATACACTGTTACACGTGTCACAACTTCTGATGAAGACATTGGTGTAAATGCAATTAGTAGATATTCCATAATGGACACAAGTCTTCCATTTACAATCAACCCTAGCACAGGGGACATCATTATTAGTAGACCTTTAAATAGAGAAGATACAGACCGGTACAGAATCCGAGTTTCTGCACATGATTCTGGGTGGACTGTAAGCACAGATGTCACAATTTTTGTGACAGATGTCAATGATAATGCTCCAAGGTTTAGTAGACCCTCCTATTATTTAGATTGTCCTGAACTGACTGAGATTGGCTCCAGAGTAACTCAGGTGTCTGCCACAGATCCCGATGAGGGATCCAATGGACAAGTGTTTTATTTTATAAAATCCCAATCGGAGTATTTTAGGATCAATGCTACCACAGGAGAGATTTTCAATAAACAAGTCTTGAAATACCAAAATGTCAGTGGCTTCAGTAATGTGAACATCAACAGACACAGTTTTATAGTGACATCTTCAGATCGAGGGAATCCCTCCCTCCTCAGTGAGACAACAGTCACCATTAACACAGTGGACAGTAATGACAATGCCCCCGAGTTTCTTCAAACTCAATATTTCACTCCCGTCACAAAAAATGTGAAAATTGGGACAAAGTTGATCAAGGTGACTGCAATAGATAATAAGGATTTTGGACTGAATTCTGAAGTGGACTATTTCATTTCTAATGGAAATCATTTAGGAAAATTTAAGCTGGACACTAACACAGGATGGATTTCAATAGCATCTTCCCTCATTTCTGACTTGAATCAAAACTTTCTGCTCACAGTCACTGCAAAAGATAAAGGGAACCCTCCACTTTCTTCCCAAGCAACAGTCGAAATAACTGTCACGGAAGAAAACTATCACACTCCTGAATTCTCCCAAAGCCACCTAAGTGCGACCATAGCTGAGAGCCAGAGTATTGGGACCATTGTCAGAACTGTTTCCGCAAGAGACAGAGATGCAGCTATGAATGGCTTGATCCGGTACAGTATTTCTTCAGGAAACGAAGAAGGAATTTTTGCAATCAACTCCTCCACAGGTGTACTGACACTAGCCAAAGCTCTTGATTATGAGCTATACCAGAAGCATGAGATGACTGTTAGTGCTATAGATGGAGGCTGGGTTGCGAGAACTGGTTATTGTAGTGTGACTATAAATGTGATTGATGTAAATGACAATTCTCCAATATTCATCCCTGATGAATATTTCCCCACTGTTTTGGAAAATGCTCCAAGTGGAACAACAGTTATCCACCTAAATGCAACAGATGCTGACTCTGGAACAAATGCTGTGATTGCATATACAGTGCAGACATCTGACAGTGACCTCTTTGTCATCGACCCTAACACAGGAGTCATCACAACACAAGGTTTCTTGGATTTTGAAACCAAACAGAGCTACCATCTTACTGTGAAGGCCTTCAATGTTCCTGATGAAGAAAGGTGTAGCTTTGCCACTGTGAACATTCAGTTGAAAGGGACCAATGAGTATGTGCCTCGTTTTGTTTCCAAACTTTACTATTTTGAAATCTCAGAAGCAGCTCCTAAAGGTACTGTTGTTGGAGAAGTGTTTGCCAGTGACCGTGACTTGGGCACAGATGGGGAGGTACATTATCTGATTTTTGGTGATAGTCGAAAGAAGGGTTTCCAGATCAATAAGAGGACTGGGCAAATTTATGTTTCTGGACTTCTTGATAGAGAAAAAGAAGAAAGGGTGTCTTTGAAAGTATTAGCCAAGAATTTTGGAAGCATTAGGGGTGCAGATATAGATGAAGTCACTGTTAATATCACTGTGCTAGATGCCAATGACCCACCCGTTTTTAGTTTAAACATCTACAGTGTTCAGATCAGCGAAGGGGTCCCCATTGGAACTCACGTGACCTTTGTCAGTGCCTTTGATTCTGACTCCATCCCCAGTTGGAGCAGGTTTTCTTACTTCATTGGATCAGGGAATGAAAATGGTGCTTTTTCCGTTAATCCCCAGACAGGACAGATCACGGTAACTGCAGAATTAGATCGAGAGACCCTACCCATCTATAATCTAACGGTATTGGCTGTAGATTCAGGGACCCCTTCTGCTACAGGAAGTGCCTCTTTAATAGTTACTCTGGAGGATATCAATGATAATGGTCCCACTTTGAGCACCAGTGAAGGGGAAGTGATGGAAAACAAACGGCCAGGAACTCTGGTGATGACGCTTCAGTCCACTGACCCAGATCTCCCTCCTAATCAAGGCCCGTTTACCTATTACCTGCTGAGCACAGGTCCTGCCACCAATTATTTCAGTCTGAATACTGCTGGAGTTCTGAGCACAACCAGGGAGATTGACAGAGAGCAGATTTCAGATTTCTATCTGTCTGTGGTCACCAGGGATTCCGGCATTCCGCAGATGTCATCTACCGGAACTGTGCATATCACAGTCATGGATGAAAATGACAATCCCTCACAGTCTCGGACAGTAGAGTTATTTGTTAATTACTATGGCAACCTGTTTCCTGGTGGGATTTTAGGCTCTGTGAAGCCACAGGATCCGGATGTGCTAGACAGCTTCCACTGTTCTCTGACTTCCGGAGTTACAAGCCTCTTCAGTATTCCAGTGGGCACCTGTGATCTGCATTCCCAGCCAAGGTCCACAGATGGCACTTTTGATCTGACCGTCCTGAGCAATGATGGTGTTCACAGCACAGTTACAAGCAACATCCGAGTTTTCTTTGCAGCCTTTTCCAATACTACAGTGGACAACAGCATTTTACTTCGCGTTAGTGTTCCGACGGTGAAGGACTTCCTGACTAATCACTACCTTCACTTCTTACGCATAGCCAGTTCTCAGCTCACAGGCCTCGGGACTGCCGTTCAGCTCTACGGTGCATACGAAGACAACAACAGAACATTTCTTTTGGCAGCTGTGAAGCGAAACAACAATCAGTATGTGAATCCCAGTGGTGTCGCTACGTTCTTTGAAAGCATCAAAGACATCCTGCTTCGGCAAAGTGGAGTAAAAGTAGAATCTGTGGATCACGACTCATGCATGCATGGCCCCTGCCAGAATGGAGGGAGCTGTATAAGAAGACTGGCTGTGAGCCCCGTGCTCAAAAGCTACGAGAGCCTTCCGGTTATCATCATGGCCAATGAACCTCTGCAGCCTTTCTTATGCAAGTGTCTGCCAGGATACGCTGGTAACTGGTGTGAAACAGATATAGACGAGTGTCTGCCATCCCCTTGCCACAATGGGGGGACCTGCCACAATTTAGTGGGAGGATTTTCATGTAGTTGTCCAGAAGGCTTTACTGGAAGGGCCTGTGAGAGAGACATCAACGAGTGCCTTCCCAGTCCTTGCAAGAATGGTGCCGTTTGCCAGAATTTCCCAGGAGGTTTCAACTGTGTTTGCAAAACTGGATACACAGGTATGACAATGTTTTTCATATTTTTTTTAATGAAACCATTTTCAAAGCTTTTTATTATAAATTGGGTATAATTGCAAAAAAAGTTTATTAAGTTCTGCTATTGATTAGGCACTTTGTAAACATTTATTATGTATTAATTTCATTTGCTTCTCATTAGAAAAATCAGTAAGTCAGGAATATTTTCCAGTTTTTTTTTTTTTTTGCAAGCCAGGAAGTTGAAGTAGAGATGTTAGTTTTCTAGTGTAATCTAATTAATTTGTTTTAGTGCAACAATTCAAGTCTACAGTTACTTCTCTGTCAGTTACAGCATAAACTCTTAATCCCTCTACTCCTTATCTCAGAAAAAAGAACAAAAAGAAAATAGTATCTTCTTAAATGAGTATACCAACGTTTAAAGAACTCAGTTTACATAAAGCATAAGATTTAGGTCTTTATCCTGTGGCTGGCTTTGTGCTGTAATCCCCTTCCCTTTAAACGGTGTAGTAGTTACCACAGTCTGATTTGTAGGATGAGTTCTTGAGCGCTTCCAGCAACTTCCTCCTCACTGTTCTGCTTAGTCTTCATCTAAAACTGAGAGAGAGTATATTTGAGAATGATCAGGAACTGGCTCTGATGGTTAAGCAAAAGGAAATAACTTAGAAAAGCCTCCAATTAATTGAGTGAGATAAATTAGGAGAATTCAGCAATCATCTCAGCAAGGAGGGCACTGTAGGTGTTTCAAGAAAGCCACACTGACCACTGCGTGCCTGTGCGCTGCTGCCCTGTGTGATCCTGCGAAGAAGGAGCCTGGCTTTACTATTACACGTCAGACACTGTTGATGGAAACCCGAATCCTGGAAGGTTATCTGACATTGAAAGATAGTATTATTAGGTCTGTTTTATATTGTGTCAAATTGAGCCTGCATTCCGACGTCTCTGACATCAGAGCTATCAATATGCTGATTATCAACTTTTTGTCCAAGCGTTATTTGAAATTATTTATTAAGGGGACATACTTTGAGGTTCGCGTCAGCTTCATTTGCATTGTTGGAGATAATTCAATAGATAAGGAATGACATGAACAAACATGAAATTTAATGATAGCTCTAATTCTTATATAGCTTAAATCATGTAATTCATTATCTCATGTTCTATCTCCATAAACTATCAAGTAAAAATAGACATTAATTAAGATAAAATACTTGGCATTTTTTCAGAAAACAGCAGCACAGAACTCATGATGACGAATGTTCATTTCTATTTGCAGTTAGGAATGTATAACCTGAATTTCTATATATGTTTAGTGGCCTTTGAAAAGTGATCACTAAAGGGCCGCAATGAATTCTCTTTCTAGCTAATTGATAACTGGTTCAGGAAGGTGGAGCTGTTATATCCATATATCTTCAAGAGACAGAGGTAAAAAGCCATAAGATCAAATACACATGAATACATATGTGTATATGTGTGTGCATATGTCATCTAACTTTAAAAAAATGCTCGTACAAGTTAAATTTTACTTTTGTTAACATTAATTAAACACCAGAGCTTTAGTAAAGTCTTTCTTCCCAAGAATATATATATTTTATATTTGTGACCATCAGAATTATATCATGTGTATTTTTCATATACTCTCTTTACTTTTGTCGACTTTCACCTTCCTTCTATAAATGATTTTCAAAGTCCCTAGAAAGGAAAATTGGAGCCACAAGGTTTTCTGAATTTTTGGTTTAAAATGGTCCTTAGCTAGTAGTACTGTGTCTTGAAACACACACCCTGAGAAACTCAACTGCATATTTTATATAGATTTTGCAAAGCAAAAGTGAATGTGTTGTCAATTAATATGAACTAGGAAACTATATCTTAAAATCTCATAGTGACATGGTGTATCTGAAAAGCCATTTTGCATAGAGAAGATATCAGATGGGTTCAAGTATGCAAATAAATCTTATGGAACAAAAAAAGGATGAAGGCAGATAGTTGATACTGTATGATCGCCCCCTTTTCTCTGAAATGTTGGTTCATAACTTCTTTAACCTTTTCCATTCATTGTCATATACCTGGAGGCATCTTAGATCTGGCTCTTTTGGCACAAAACCACCAGTTTATTACCGCATGGAGAAGTTGTCTTATTTAATCGAAAAGGTCTCAGTATTCTAAGGAAAGATGAGACTTTGATGTAACTGAAAAGTATAGTCATCTTTTCCAATTATAAAGTGTTATGCACACAGTGTAGACAGTAATTTTACTGAGAAAGTAGGCAAACTTTTGCCATTTTGACAATGAAAGGAGTAACTAAGAAACATCCTTTAAAATATAACTACGGTTGCGTTATTACTGTTGATGATCATGTGATGAGAAAAATCATAGACGATAAAAGACATTTGGTGAATAGATGTGCAATGCAATATTCTTTGTCATACAGAAAGGAGGCTGCTATGCAAAAGGGTAAAGTGTTCTGCTTTCTATTTTTATTTCCAAGATAGAACTTAGGTTAGTAATCTTAGATCATATTTGAACTTCACCTAAATACCTAGGTTTTTAATAGCTTAAACACTCCTATTTCTCAAAAAATATGTAAAATGTATAAATTTATCATGAATATTTTGTGTGTTATTACATATCATCATGTGTAGTGTCATTGAGATTATATTTATGCATAATTTCAATCACAGCTACTTTTAGTTTCCTTTCACAGTAGTTCACTGAATTTTGTATGATTTTTCAGGTTTCGTTGGAAAAAAACATAGTACTATTTGAAAGGTATTTTGATGAACTATTTTCTTTAATTTTTTAATATTTATCTTTATTGCAAGTCAAATACACAGAGAGAAAATCTTCTGTCCGCTAGTTCACCATCTAAGTGTCTGCAAGGGCCAGAGCTCAGCCCAACCAAAGCCTGGAGCCAGGAGCCTCCTCTGGGTCTCCCATACATGGGCGCAGGGTCCCAAAGCTTTGGGCCATCCTTGAGTGCTTTCCCATGCCACAGAGAGCTGGATGGGAAGTGGGGAAGCGGGGCCGCTGGGGCATGAACCTGCACCCATATGGAATGCTGGCACGTTCAAGGCGAAGACGTTAGCCACTATGCTACTGCACTGGGCCCAGAATAACTGTTTTCACAGTGCTTTTTTGCAGTAATGAGTAGCTTAAAGAATGGGTTAACGTATCAGCATACATAGTAACAATGAAGCAAAAATAAATAAAACTTTGTTTGTAAATCAAGTAGTGTAATTACATGTGAAATCGATGTATCCCCGTCTCTATGAGATACAAAACTCAAGCTAAAATTGTCGAATATATATGCAAATTCCATATATAATTCTCTGAGAATTTAAGTTAAGAGGCTAGAAAAGTATGAAATATAAAATATTATCATACCTGTATGGGTTAATCCAATGAACAACTGAGTGAATCTTAAGCATACATTTTTATTGAAAAGACCATAGATAATCACAAAAATTTCAGTTTATGTTTCACACAAGGTCCCATCTGTTGCTTCTAAGTGTGAAGATATAACCTATTTTTTTTTATGTCAATTTTAGTTGCATTCTTAGGAGATCTGTGCGCACATTGACCTCATTTTTCTGCATCTATTTTCATCGTTATTCATTCGCTTTTTCTGGGCACTAGGAATTTCTCTTCCAAATCACAGCTCCTGTGTGTGCTCTGCAGCGTATGCCAAGGCAACTAATGAATGGATGTCAAAGCAATGAGGCAGGTTTATTCTTCTATGAGTTGCTATGAGAGTAAACATATCTTAACAGAAAAGGCTGCTCAAGTTCAAGAGCCTTGGGTTGTTTCCCTTAATGCAAGTCCTATCTTAGAGTGCTGGGCCTCAAGGCTTTGAGGAGCATTGTTAATTGACTTGCGGCATTAATTAAGTTAATGGCAATGCTTTGTTTCACAATGCTGCAACTTAACAGCTTGTTTAGCCAGGAGAAAGTCAGCAATTCACACTGCTGCATTATCCTGTATGGATTATGTAATTAGCTCTACTATGAAGTAGACCAAACTACTTAGAACAACACAAAATTTTGTTGCTTTTTAACAGGATTACGGAGAATTAGCTTTCCGGATTGGAGAAATTTAGGGGTTTTATTTTGTTTCTAGGTAAAATTATGACATCCTTCTCTCACAAAAAAAGCACAAGTTTTAATAATATTTTAAGCATTACATTTTCAAATCTTGTCTTTGAATTATATCTAGTGTGAAAAACCACCTGGCTTATAAAAGAAATATTTAGTTATTAGAGAACTCCAAATACATTTTTGAATGATATATTCTTGATATGCTTTAATAAAATGGATAGCACTATTCTTCCCAGACTCAGTAAGAAATTCCCTTTGATATACCTGGCGAAGTTATTCTAATTCAAAATGTCAATTAAATTATATATTAAGAGATGATAAGAAAACTTCACTGTTTTAATTAAAGTGACAAATGAAATCCTCAGTTTGTTTTTGCTTGCAAATTTCTGCAAGGAAATTTATTGTTGTGTATTTAAGAATCAAATTCTGTTGAGACTTTAAAGAGAAATTCATTCTCAAAGCTATTTGCATAGTTTGCAACTGCTACAATTTCCCTGGTAGGTTTTAGTACATGTTGAAATCATATTTATTACAGAGTGCATGATCTATCATAGGCTGGCCACCTCTATTTTGGACTAATTATATGAGCTTCATATTTAAATTATATTCTGATGTCACTATTAAAATATCACTTGATAGGAAGAAGTAGGATTAAATCACTAATTAAAATTATACACAGAAAAACGTATCCCTAATTTTATATTATTATCAGAGAAACCAAGACTATAAACCATAGTGTTTCTCACAGGATTCAAAACAGATATAATCGAGCTTTATAGGGTAAACAACTTTTGAGCTATTGTATATATGTATTTTATTTAGGGATCACGTACGTCCAAGTATTTAACTAAGTGTAAATGACAGAAACTCCCCCAAATTTGTCATTTCTAGTCTCCGAGAAGTGAAGTGTACAACTCTTTCATCTGTTTTTGTGACATCACAGGTATATAACACATATTTTGAAGGCATTTGGTTTTATGTAGCTAAAACACTTAAAACCTAAGTATTTTTATATTTTGCCCTTAGAATTAAAAGATATTCTGAAATTGTCAGTTCAATGATTTGCATTGTAAGGTGGTTCCTGATTTTATTTCTTCAGGAGAAAGTGTGTGTGTTTGTGATGTACAGAAAAGGGCTTAGTTAGCATTGTCGTGAGGTCTGACTCACACTTGGAACTTCAGAACAGAACAATTGTGGCTGCATACTCATGCCACAAAAACAAATCTAAGTTAAACAAAATTTTTGACTATATTTTAGGCAAAGTTGTTAGGATGAAATGGATTTTCTGTGTTCAGCATTGCCTACTTGTACTTACAAATGCTCGTGCTTCCATGACATACTTAGGAGATAAACTAGTGTAGAGCTGTTGGGAAGTAGCAGACAGCTTCCTGAAGACCTACTCCACAGTAATTGAAACCCTTCTGTTAGTGACTGAAAACTAAGGGCTTTTATCACTAGCACTCTTTGGAAGAATTTGAAGAACTCTTTAACAACTCTGTGACGTTATTGCAATAATTCATAGTTGTAGCAAAATAGCATTAGAGCATATTTAAATTTATATGAAAAACGAGACAGGTATGATTTAGACCTTAAGTTTTTTTTCTACCAGGGTTCAACCATTCAGTCAAATCTTGATACAGAAAACAGAAAACCTAAACTTGTATGTATCGTAGTTTTATGATCTCTCAAGCAAAATATTAGAGTTTAAGGGCTTCTTCACATTCCCTCCCAAAATGTACATGTCTCAATTGTATGAATTAATTCTTCTCCCACCAACACGGAAGCTCTAAGGACAGTTGTTTGAGCCCTGGTCTTGTGGTGCAACAAGTTAAGCTGCCTGCTGCAACAGTATCAGCATTGCCTCTGACAGCTGGTGTGAGAACTGCTCTGCTTCCAAAGCAGCTCCTGCTGAGGAGCCTGGAGAAAGCATCCGAACATGGCTCATATGCTTGGGCCTCTGGCCAAGGGAGACCTGGATGGAAGTTCTAGCTACTGGCTTTTGCTTAGCCCAGTGCCAACTGTGGCAGCCATTAGAAAAGTAGTACAAAGAAAATTGTTCTTCTCTCACTCACTCTCTCTTTATTCTTCCTCTTTCACTTGCCTTTCAAATAAATAATATACATTGTGAACAAGAGAAAAGCAAAAAAAAAAAAAGCTGAAGCTAACTTTAAGTAATGATATTCCTCTGTTCTCTTCACTGTTTATTCCCATCCATTATTATTCCTGGCCTGTAATGTGCATTCAGTATAGCTCGATTAAGTTTAATATGATGATGTTTAGGAAGACTTTATAAACTGAAAATTATGCTTTTCTAGTATTATCATTTCAAGCATAACAAAAAAAAAATGATGTAATATGTACTCTAAAAAAAGTATTAACATGGATTTTGGCATGTTTTCTTATTCCTAATTTAGATTTACAAAGGATTTTTGTAAGTAAAGAGCTATTTCTTTAGAGCAGAAGGATTGTAGGTTGACGTGCAAGGTTTTTCTCACTTGTCAAAAACTTGAGTCAGCACAATGAATTCTATGAAAGTTTCCAAATGTTATCTATAAAATGCAAAAGTTGAAAAGAAATTGAGAAAGCAAAGTATTGAGTGGAGTAATTTTGATATGTTTACAATGTCATTTGCCTGAAGAGGATCTGTTCTCCCAAAATAATTATGTAAATAAATTCCTGCAGATTATATGCTTATCTTTCTAATAGGGTATCTAAGTAAGATTTTGAACTCTGAGATACCATTCTAATGCCCTCTTATATAAAATTTCCTAATACTTGCTTTTGAGATATAATCCTTCATATGTGTTGTTAATGATGACAATATAATTAAGAATAAGGTTTTTTTAAACAAATTTTATATGTTTTAGGGAAAACATGTGAATCATCAGTCAATTACTGTGAATGCAACCCTTGCTTTAATGGTGGTTCCTGCCAAAGTGGTGTGGATTCCTATTACTGCCATTGTCCATTTGGTGAGTAAAACTTCATTACTGACATTCCGTAGTGGGAATCCAGAAAATTTATGACAAACAAACTCAAAGATAATGTGGTGGCCAACATTTGGCAGGTAAGAGACCCACATCGTGTCTTGGAGTGCCTGGCTGGATATGTGGCTCTGGATCTGACCTCAGTTTTCTACTGGTAATTTACACGTGGGAGGGAAGCAGTGAGGACCTAAGTGATAGTTACTGCCACTCATTCTATAGAAGCAAACCAGCAGATGTATGTTCTGCCTTTTTCCATCTCTGACTAATAAATAAGTAAAACGCAAATGTTCTGTGAATTTTTGGAAGCCTCTTTTGGCACACTATTTACTAGTGTTGTTTTGTTAAGCACATGAGTACTTATGAGAATACTGGTTTATGTAGGAAATTTTAATAAAATAAAATCTTAAATGTTTAATATTTTTTAAAATTTAAATATGGAAGTCTTATTGAATAAATTTGTTTAGATCATTGCTATAAAAATAATCGACTCAGGGTATTTTCATCAAATTTGTCTTCCAAGGGTATCCTTCTCAAGTATTTACCGATGGCTTATTTTCAGCACCAGTTGATATCATGCTGTATTTCAAAATGTGTCAAAAAAGTAAAAATGGTTCTTGTTTGACTTTATTTTTGTCTCTCCTTTTTTATGTTAATTCAGCTAGTTCTAAAAAGATTTAATGACTAGGCGGTTTTCATGATAGACATTTTATGAATAATACTGTATAACTATTAAAACCTCACACTAATGTGTTCTTTTGAGGAAGAAGATGATAAAAGATTACTTTAGTACAGAAATATATTTACTCACTTTTATGAATGAACTAAAGAATTCCTTCTAAGTATCAGCCAAATCTCCTGGCCCTGGGCCAGGCAAGAACAATGAGAAGAGCTCTAGAGGATGCTCAATCAATTTGTGATCATTCCATTTATTTTTAAGGCTGCTGCATGCAGTAACACTGAACACATCTTCAGATGATCCTACCTTTCCTTAAACAAGATACAAAAATGATAATTTTCTGGTTTTTCTTGGGCATATATGGAGCTGAAAATTTAAGCTGCATTTCTAGTGCTGAATAGAACTTTAATTTTTTTTTAATTTTCTAAGTAACTAGTCAAATATAGTAATAGTTCTTTGATTAATCATTTTCATCCATCCCATGACTCCCTTAGTCCCCTTTTCAAATAAAATATCAATAGAATAAGAACAAAGAAACAGTATAAAAATATGAATTTCAAATCATACATTTCAACAATAGTTGTCAAATTGAGAAATTGAGTGATTTGCCCAAAGTTAAAAAAAATAAAGGAAATGTGAAAAATTAGTTCAAGATGGTATCACGTTTACAACACAGATTTTATACACAATCCTGTTTGATGTTTACGGCATCTCTCCTTGGTAAAAGTTCTTCGAGATTCTAAAAATGCCGCTGAAGTAGTGAAAAACAGGGAGAACTTCACGAAGTCCCTGGAGGAAAATGTGTTAAACTGCAGTTTACAGTGCCTGTTGAAGTGCCAGGTGCTCTAGTTCTGACACAGCTTTCTGCTAATGTGCCTGGAAAAGCAGTGCAGTATGACCCGAATGCTAGGGCCCTGCACCGATATGAGAGTCTTGGAAGAAGCTCCTGGCTCCTGGCTTCAGCTTAGCTCAGTGCTAGCTATCATGACCATTTGGAGAGTGAACCAGCCGTTGGAAGAACTCTGTCTCTTGCTCTCTGTCTCTCTAACTCCTGTGTAACACTGCCTTCCAAGTAGGTAAAATAAACTTTTAAGAAAACTCTACTTTTCAAAAAAAAAAAATTAAATAAAAATGCACAATGTTTAAGAAAGGAAAAATTGAACTAAAAGGCAAAATTTGTTTTGGTACTTCAAACAACAACAACAAAAAATCCACAGTTTTTCATGCTATACAATTTCATGGCATTTTTGAAGTGTCTTGTTAAGGCCGGATTAACCATAACTTTGCCTTTCTTTCAGTGGTTTAAACATACTCAGTGGGGCTGCTTTCTACAGGTGATCACAATTAAACTTCACAGTACAACTTATGATTTGGAATGAAAAAAAAAATTGGAGGGGAAAGCATAGAATGTTATCTTAGTGAATAAACAGAAGTGTAGGCGTTTTAGATATTATGTTACATTCCAGTTGCCAATGAAAGGATTTAAGAAATTTGTACCAAATTGAAACAAACTGTTGCTATAGCTTAGCTGATGTAACAGTTGTTACCTATGGAGGGAAGCGGATGTTTAGGGCTCACACTGACCTTCCCCTCACCCTGTCAGAGATCCCAGGGAAAGGACAGCACAGGGGAAATCAATAACCACAGATGACACGTATGTGGCTCTGCAAAGCTCTTTCCCAGCTCCTTCCAGAAGCAAAACCAAAAGCTGGCATTTAAACAGACGTGATCAGTTGATAACATAAGCACTTAGTGAAAGAAAAAGTGACAAACTTGAGACATCAGTACATAATTTATGACTTGCAGAAATTTAATTAAGAGAAAAACTACTTTCTTAAACGTGGATGAAACATGCAATAGAAGTGCCATATGAAACACTCCAAGTAAAAAAGCTGAAGTAGTACCACAGATATCCTAGAAATTAGAATTTTAGTGTAATTATGAAGATGGAAAATCTTTTGTCCTGCTTGATGAGAAATGAACGTTTAATTTTAAATTCATAGATTTTTAGAATATATTTTAATTAATATTTAATGATCAGTTGTATATATTAAGGCTATAGTTCCTTTTCTTTAACTTTTAATGATTTAAAAAATAAATTACATGTGTCCTAGTCATTTATGATTAATATTTTTCAGGCAAGTCACAAGAGGTAAAGGACATAAGTTTTTATACTATCTTCTGTGTCTTTTTAATTTAAAGAACATTTGGACATAAAATGTGGTGGAGTCAAAACAACTAGATAGTCCAGTAGATCTAGTTTCAAATCTTGGCTGTGATTTCCATGCTCTGTGACCTTGGGCAAGTTTTAAACACTCTGTAAAATAATAGCGCTGGTTCCTTCCAGCTGAAAAATTCCCTGAATCTAAATTCAATGCATTTACAAGAGATTGAAGCCAAAATTAAGGAATGAAGCCTTTGAAAGTTAATAGGAATCATGATGTATTGGCATGGGTTAATTTTCCAATCATTTGACACAGTCTACTAATATTTGTGGGAAGAAAATTTTGGCATAGCATTGTAATATCAATAAAAAATAAATGTTTTCCAGGTCTGAAAAAGAAGCAGCACAAACAAGTGGAAATGCTGAATTTCAGAAAAACAGAAATTTATTTTAAAGTTGCCTGCTATAAATCATACCCAGCAAGCAAACAAAACAAGAAAGAGATAAAGCGTAGACAGTTGCTTCCTTCCCTGAAAGCACTAATTCCCTTCCCTAATTTTGTGACCCTTGAGCAAACTGAATGTACCTTGATTGTTTTATTTTTAATGAAAACAAATGAGTTTACCATCCTCAACTGAGTTGGAATTGTTTTTAAGAATGATGTATTATGAAGGAAGCATCTTGCTTGAACGTTATAGCATAGTGAAATACTTAAAAGGTTGACAAAATAATTTTGGAAGCTTTCCAGGAAACAACTTCCCTTAGACATATTCTCTTCCACTCAGTCTTTAATTTTGAAAAATAGTGCAGGCTTGTATCCCTTCATTACACTTCAAGAGAAAAACAATGTTATCAGTTTACCATCTCAGTTACATGCTTTAAAGATTTTATTCTATTTCAGTGCTAGTTCAAATAGTATTCTTTGAGAAGCAATAGAAAATTGTTTCAAGCACAATTTATTATTGTAACGAAACTTTTAGTCAAAATATCTTAATAAAACTGGAATTTGATGTGTCAATTTGCATTTCTGCAACTGCAGGTGTCTTTGGAAAACACTGTGAGTTGAACAGTTATGGATTTGAAGAATTGTCATATATGGAATTTCCCAGTTTGGATCCCAATAACAACTATATTTATGTCAAATTTTCAACTATCAAAAGTCATGCATTGCTGCTTTACAACTATGACAACCAGACAGGGGACCGGGCTGAGTTTTTGGCTCTTGAAATTGCTGAAGAAAGACTCAGATTCTCTTATAATTTGGGCAGTGGTACCTATAAGCTGACCACCATGAAGAAGGTGTCAGATGGACATTTTCATACTGTGATTGCCCGGAGAGCAGGAATGGTAAGACATTTTATCCTACAACGATGTTCAATATTGTTATTGTTTATCCAAACAAGTAGAACTGCAAGGAACTTGTAGATTGTGATACAAATTGAGCAGGATGTTTGGCCTTTATTTGGACATTCTAGCTATGAATTACAATAGGCTTGTAAGTAATATTTTTCTCTTGCTCATGGCAGATACACCACTGTCTTAAAAACAAGAAATGAAGGAAGTAAAGCAAATAGCTGTGTGTATGGAAATTCCACAGCTGTATGGATGGATATTTCTTTCCCTCCCCTTTTTTTTAAAGACACATCAGAACTATGTTTAAGCTGCCGACTTTTCTTTCAGGCAGGTCTCTGGCCTAACTGATGAAACAATTTAGGAACTAATTGTGCAGTGACAGTAAAGTTTTGCTGACAGAATATGATACTTATTTCAATATTGTGCTATTTGTGGTTATCTTTGTGAGGCTAATTTCCCAATATACTATGCTCTGTGAGTTGCTTGATATGGGATTCTGTTATGATGAAGTTTGCTTTTTGATTACTGAGATATATGGAGAATGAAAACTCCTAAATAATGAATATTCCTGAATTATATTAATAGAAACTGTATCAGTAAAACCATATGGCTTTCATAACATGAATACCACATATTTACTTAGAAATTATATCTATTAAACAAATATTTTGCTTTATAATAGAAAATAAATCCTATCTTTTCCATATCAGTGTTTAAAAACATTTCAGATAATATGATAGAACAAAAGGGCTGAGTTATTTTCTGATAATTTTATCATTTGTTCACATTTCTAGCTGTCTCTTCATGGTTATCCAATATTTAGGACCTTCGGGGAATTTTGCATATGTAAATGCCAAGAAACCTAAAAGAGAATATTTGTGAACTTTATCTTTAACCTTTGAAAGCATCTTTCACCCTGTGAAAATAAATATAATATTAAGTCATAGTTAAAGTTAGCACACGGAGGATCAATGCTCTTAAACTATTTTTTGTTTTAATGGAGAAGCCTGAGACCTAAAAGCGGATGGTTTGATCACCATGCTTGGTGACATTCTATGAATATTCAGGGAACTACATATTTCTGACACTGACCAAAAGAATCGTAAATTTAGCTGAGAGAAATGTTTTTCACCTATTTGTGAAAATACATTTTAGGGCACATCGGTACTTCCGGAGGCTCTTAGAAATGAAATTAGAAAATACAGTGATGACGCAAGCAATTTTGGACTGTACACAGTTTTTAATAATGTACCTTTTCTCTGAACTTTCTGAAGACAATGTATAGAGACAGCTATTCGCAACATCTGGAAATAACATTTAAAATGTTTTTCTATTTTTCTCCCTCTGACCCATAATTAATTTTAAAGATAAAACATTAGTGTCTCCTGTAGCTATTAATTTTAGAAAGGCCCATGACAGACATGACCTTACAATGCTGATTTTTTTTCTTTCTGACAGATAGAGATGCCAGCCAGCCAGCCACTGCTGTCAAAGGACCAATGGCTTATTTCCTTTTACAAATACTTTATAAACACATGTTTATTTTAAAAGGGCAGCAGATACAATGACGTCTTTTTCTCTGCTCTACTTTAGTGCACTAAGGAACACATAACCAGTTTTCCAAATTATAGCTATTTCCAACTCTTGACAAAAACAAAGAATAATGATGGATTTTAGATGACCAAGTGATTAACACCCAGTCTACCCCGACATTTCTACCGTGCATATCATCACATCCACCATGTTATACTCAGCATCCCAGCACTTAATTAGATGTATGCTACTTGAATATATATAAGAAAAGAAGGAAAATATTACATGTTTATTATGCTTATTAATCATTTTGTTTGTTTTCCCCATCTCCTTATTGATTTGATAGTAATCCACAACTACAGCACCCTGACAAAATGTCTAATTTATGTCATCCTTATTTCATAAAATCACTCATGATATGCTGAAAATGAATCCTAAATGTATGAAGAAAAGTCAACACTTTAAATACAATTATAATATTCAATACATTAACCTTGACATATAAAATTTAGATTTTTTAAAAAGATTAATTTATTTTATTGGAAAGGCAGATATACAGAGAGGAGGAGAGACAGAGAGGAAGGTCTTCCGTCAGATGATTCACTCCCCAAGAGAGCGCAACGGCCGATGCTATGCTGATCCAAAACCAGGATCCTGGAACTTCTTCCGGGTCTCCCACACGGGTGCAGGGTCCCAAGGCTTTAGGCCATCCTTGACTGCTTTCCCAGGCCACGAGCAGGGAGTTGGATGGGAAGTGGAGCTGCCGGGATTAGAACCAGTGCCCATATGGGATCCCGGGGCGTACAACGCGAGGACTTTAGCCTCTAAGCCACACCGCTGGGCCCTAAAATTTAGACTTTTAAAAACTATCTATAGGAAGCTTATTTGGAATCACAATTTGCTAATAATTCTATGAATTGTTTTCTTTTTGAAAGTAGTTGGAAGAAACTAAAGATTTAGTGTCTAAATCAGAAAAAAAAATCCAACAGATTTTCATACTACCTTAAACCTTAACATAAATCAATCAGATTTCATTTCATTTTTGAAAAACAAATACTTAAGCCAGTGTTAGTTACCTAGAGTTTCCACAAATGCTCTGACACATGAAAAAACATTCTATTTTCTTCAATAGAGTGTAAATTCTGAATGGTGCCTAAAAGGTCACTCACAATTCAAAGAGCATTTAAAGGGAGACGGGCCTTATGCTGTAATTACTTAAGCCCAGTCAAAATGCTGGCATCCCATGTTGCAACTCTAGTGTGATTCCTGGCTGCTCTGATTTCAATCTAGCTCCCGGGTCATGCATTTGAGACCATGGCAGAAATGGCCAAAACACTTTTTTTTTTTTTTTATGAACAAAGTGAGATAAATCAGAAACCTCCAGCCTGCAGTGCTCAGAAGAATTTCCAGCAGAGACTTGAAAACCTGCTTAAAATAGTCTTTTGAGCACAGTTTTAGGGGTGAGGGAAGGAACCAGCAGTTTAAAAAAGTCCAAGACACAACTCCAATGACCAGAATTCCAATCCGAACTATCAAAACAAAAGCCATTATTAGGGTGTGAGTGGGGACTTCAATCTATTCTCAGAAGAAGTTAAAAACTCAGAAGGGTGGGATCACTGTTTCCTTGTTGTTCTCAACTGATAAGTGACCCAACTGAGTAAGAATAATTCTTACCTTACTTCAGCTCTCAGAGCATATCTAACCATCCCGCAGAGACTTTATCAAGCTATTGTATGTAATCAATGATTTTATATCATCACATCTTCTTCCATGTAATCTTCATGAGAATCTGCTTTTGTCACATTGACTCAGGATCAAGAAGAGGGAGGAGGTATGTGAAACTTACCAAAGCCAGAGAGAAATATTTTTTTCTATTTTATTTGTAATATGTGTCCATCATCACCAAGTTTTGAATAATACCAAAGCAGGAAAAAAAAAAAGCTGTCATTGTTACACTAATGACATGGAAAATGTCCCCTCATTTTAGAAAACATCTAGAGTAAGATTAGTTTTGAATTTTGAATACTGTTTTTACAGTTTAATATGATTTCTACTGGAAATAGATAACTGTGTTTCTTAACTTTGAAGCATTTCACAGAACATAAACATCTCAAATTACAGTAATTGGCAGAAAAATTAAACAGTAAAATGAGATTAAGTTGCATGAGTCAGACTTAAAAATCATTTCAATTAATCATTGTTCATCATCAAGCTTGCAAGAAGTAAGAAAATATTAAGTATTAAGAGTGATGCCTTCATAAGTAGTTATGCAATTCTCTCTGATAACTTTAGGGATGTCTAGGATGGATATATTACATACAGTATGTACAGAGAGGTGATTCTATCGAATCATGAAACAGGTTCGCATGAATTGTATCCTGAAGTCCTAATGCAAGTTTTGAGATGAAATGTCATTCCATTTTACAGATAATTGAAAAGAACCACACCTATTTAGAAAGTAACTAAATAGGGTATAAATATCTTGATGAAGAATTGGAAATATAAAAGTTTTCTAAAAACTGTCATTTATTATAATCTGCTTGAGAAGGCAGTAAGAAAGACATGATTCACAAGGTTTATTGTATGGGATATAAAAGAATTGCAGGATAGAAACAGGAGTACGCTAGCAAGTAATATATGATAAACAATTACTATAAAGTGGTGCCATTCATTATTTCCAAAGTGTGAGATATTTAAGCTTTAACAAACCTCCCATCTAGATTTTGTTTCAGGAATAATTCTTAGAAATTATAAGTTATCTTTTAAAAATTAGGATAGGAAGGCTGTGACTCATTTCCATTCATAATGTGATCTGATTCTGTAATAGACAAACCTCCTGACATCCAACTTCTGCGTGTGACTCAATGCCTGTTGGTACACGAAACCCTCATCTCCTTTCCTGTGCTTCATGTGTTTGCTTTGCTCTTAGCAAAATCAATCTCAAATAACAGATATTTTGATAAATGAATATTTGTATAATATGTATGTTTTTATATTATAAATATTGCAAAGTTAAATGAGATATGTGTACCACATTCAGATAAATTTAGGTGTATTTTGTGGAATCCGTTATTCTAAAATCTGGGAGAAACTCCTCTTAGTCCTTTGTTTCTGGTCATTGGATTATGATTTTGTAATGCATTGGCTGTTTTCTGAAATGCCCCATTGCCAATATAATTCTTTCACTAACTAAAATTTACTGAATTTGGTGTAGGGGGTGGGGAGTTGAGAAAAAAATGGGGGCATTATGAGAACCCTGCCAAGTTAGTATGAGTTTGATTGCAAACTGGATTACAACAATCTTCCACCATCCATTGGTTATAGTACAATAGGGGAAATCCTGACCTCTGTATTTTTTGTCCTTTTGACCATGAAGTGAGTTTATTGACCACATATGGAATTTATATATTTTTTTAAACAGAAAGTTCTTATCTCAAGAATATATGCATTTTTTCAGATGCCAAAATGACTACAGTTAATGCCAACTTAGATGATATTGCAGCATTATGTATGTATGGCAATGTGTAATATATTCTGATTATAAATAGCTATTCTGTAACATATCATTTATGAAAGCTAAATCTTAACACCAGACCAGTGTTTCTTCAATTTGTTCAAGAATTAAAATTATCATAGATTTCCTTTTTTCACCCCTTCTCTTATTTTTAATTTTATGGTACAATTCCATAGGCTCAAGGAATTCCGTTACCCTCTCCCCAAATCCCCTCACCCCAACTGATTTCCCCCTTATTATTACAGTAGTACAGTACTTCATAAGCAGTCATAAGTCCATCAGTCTGGTGTTTCTGTTCTGATTTTGCCAGTACAGATAATGGCAGGCAATCCAGCATCCTATTGTCAAGATATATACAATTGTGTGGCAGCAAAAACAGTATGGAAAGGGTTATTGAGCTGATTTGCACAAAGGTTGTCTTATATCAAAGACAATATGTGATATTTGTTCTTTTTGGACTGAATTATTTCACTGAGCATACTAGTCTCTAGTTGGAACCATTTGGTTTCAAATAGTATAATTTCATTCTTTCTAATGGCTGAGTAGTATTCCATGGAGTAGATGTTCCACAGTTCCTTTAACTACTCCTCTTTGGACAGGCATCTGGATTATTTCCATGTAGATTGTGCTGCTGTAAATATAGGATTACGGATTTGCTTCTCATATGCAGTTTTCATTTTCTTTGGATATATGCCTAGGAGTGCGATAGTTGGATCATATAACAGGTTTATTTGCAGTTCTCCATACTCTCCATACTGACTTCCATATTGGTTCTATAGCCTACACTCCCATCAACAGTGGAGTAAGTTATCCTTTTCCCCATATCCACGCCTGCAGTTGTTGTTAGCAGATTTCTGAATGTAGGCCAATCTTGTAGGAGTTAGCTGGAATCTCAATGTGGTTTTCATTTGTATCTCCCTGACTGCAAGAGAACCTGTGCATCTTTTCATGCCATTTGAATTTGTTCTTTTGAAAAATGTCTTGGGCCCGGCGCGGTGGTGCAAGTGGTTAAAGGTCCTCGCCTTGCATGCCCGGGATCCCATATGGGCGCCGGTTCTAATCCCGGCAGCCCCACTTCCCTTCCAGCTCCCTGCCTGTGGCCTGGGAAAGCAGTCGAGGACAGCCCAAAGCTTTGGGACCCTGCACCCGCGTGGGAGACCCGGAAGAGGCTCCTGGCTTCGGATCAGCATAGTATCGGCCAGTTGCGCTCACTTGGGGAGTGAATCATCGGACGGAAGATATTCCTCTCTGTCTCTCCTCTCTGTATATCCGCCTTTCCAATGAAAAAATAATAAAAATAAATCTTAAAAAAAAAAAAGAAAAATGTCTATTCAAATTGTGCGTATACTATGATTCATACTATTCGTATTTTCCAAATATGAGGATAAGTCTTTTCAAAATTGAAAATTATATGTATTTTTCTTTTTTAAAATAGCTTCATAATAGAATAAGTTTCTTAAAATTATAATCCCAGGAAGATGATCCAGAACCCCATGTGATACTCTCAGAAATATCAACAACATTTTTATTAATTCATAACAGAGCAAAAATAAAATTTTTTCTCAGTTCACTTTCTCACCAGTAAAGATAAGTACAATTTTAGCTCTAGAGATATTTTTAAAAATGCCCATAATTCACATTGTATTACAGTTGTAGTATTTGTTGTGCACTATAATGCATTAAATCAAATTGTCATCAGATTTGTAAAGCTCAGGTCTACATGGAAGTAAGCCCCAGGAAGGCTGATAGAAATAGTAAAATCCAACATAATGTTCCCATTCTTGCTTCCTAGGCAGCGTCCTTAACTGTAGATTCCTGCTCCGAGAACCAAGAGCCAGGATACTGCACTGTTAGTAACGTAGCAGTTTCTGATGATTGGTAAGTAAAATTATTACTTGATCTTTAATATCTACTTGTGACTTTGAAAGAAATTCTCTATTTCCAAATAATTGTGTCATTCTGTGTGCCATAAAAGCTTAAAACATTTTTTTTCTTTTCCAAGAGACTTTCTTACCATAAAGTAAAGATAATGAATGTGAAACAGTTCGTTTAGAAGTGACGTTAAATGAAGTGGCCAAGATGAGGTTGAAGCTGGATTTTATTATTTTTCAGATCTTGAAAACTTAATAATCCTTTAGATATCTGGTTAGGGCATTCCATTTGAAAGTACCATCCTTTCAGAGATCAGAGAGAGTAGATATGAGTATTCATTTGTTTGAATTAAACACCCTATTGAATCCATTGCATTGGTGGTGATAGTCTTGTTTTCCTTGTTTTCTTTAGGACCCTTGATGTTCAGCCCAATCGTGTCACAGTTGGAGGTATCCGATCTCTAGAACCAATCCTTCAGAGAAGAGGACATGTGGAAAGCCATGACTTTGTGGGGTGCATAATGGAATTTGCAGTCAATGGAAGGCCTCTGGAGCCCAGCCAGGCTTTGGCTGCACAAGGCATTCTTGATCAGTATGGCAATCTTATTTTTTATTATCAAAATATATATATATATTGCAAAAAACATAGGTTATCAGAACCTCAAAGAACATAATCATTGTTCCCAAATTCCTGAAACGAACAAACAAAACAAAAACCCAATATTTTGCATTGTTTGTATATGTATTTATCAATAGCTGTGAAAATTTAGGTAGTATAATAACGCAGAATCATAAAATGAACTTTATTTTTAAGTGTAAGGAAAACATACATGTCTGTATGTGTGCATGCTTCATTTTACCTTACAGAGTTGAAGGGAAAGTGGCATGTTGTAATAATACACTTGTTAGTTGAAATTAAGTAATTTTATTTATAAACATGCATATTACCAGATACTTGAAATACCCTTAAAAACCAGTAATAACTTGATTGGCCTATCAAGTTCAATTAAGGGGGCCCAGAGGCGTGGCCTAGAGGCTAAAGTCCTCGCCTTGAATGCGCCAGGATCCCATATGGGCGCTGGTTCTAATCCCGGCAGCTCCACTATCCATCCATCTCCTTGCTTGTGGCCTGGGAAAGCAGTCGTGGATGGCCCAAAGCCTTGGGACCCTGCACCCATGTGGGAGACCCTGAAGAAGTTCCAGGATCCTGGCTTCGGATCAGCTCAGCACTAGCAGTTTGCGCTCACTTGGGGAGTGAATCATCAGACGGAAGACCTTCCTCTCTGTCTCTCCTCCTCTCTGTATATCTGACTTTGTAATAAAAATAAATAAATCTTTGAGAAAAAAGTTCAATTAAGGGTTAAAAAGAATAAGACTTCATTTTTTTCTTATTTTATTATTAAATAATGCCTGAATAATGATTAGAGAATCTAAAAATTACACGTTTTATCTTTTAAAGATTTATTTATGTTAATGTGAAAGACAGATTTTGCATGGAGAAGAAGAGATAGAGAGAAACAGGTCCTGCATCTACTGGCTCACTCCCCAAAAGGCTGCAGTAGCCGAAGCTGAGCTGATCTGAAGCCAGGAGCCAGGAGCTTCTGTTGCGTCTCCCATGTAGGAGCAGGATCCCAAGGCTTTGGACTATCTTCTGATGCTGCTTTTCTGAGCTACACGCAGGAAGCTGGTTGGAAGTAGAACAGCTGGAGCACACATCAGTTTCCATAAGGGATGCTGGTGCTCAGGGCGGCAGGTTGGAGTGCTGTGCCACTTCTGGCCCTATACTGTATTTTTATAATAATCTTTGCCCATTAGAAATTTGGAAAAACTTAGAAATATATAAGAAGCATAATAAAAAATAATCCAGAGATAAATACCTTTAAGCTATTTTCACATTCATAACATTTATGTGCTCCATTGTAATTATTGTTGTCCACATTGATTATTTCCAATTTTATCATAAATTAATAACTATCATGAACACAAATTCACAGAAACTTTACTTCACTTTCATGTATTGAATGATATCACTAATAATGGAATTACAATAACGAAGTCACAATATACTCTATCATTTATAATAGTCATTTTGACATGTTGTAGCATTTGCCTTTGTGTTTCTCTGGTATGTTGTTTTCAATGTGCTCTAAACAATAGCGGGATCTGCTTGCTCACCATTGCTAATACTTTGGTATTCCTAGTTTTATCAATTTTCGTAGTCACAAAAATGCTTATTTAAGTATTGGGTTTCCTTTTTTTTTCACTTAAAAATATATTATGAACATCTTTTATGTCAAAACCTGCTGTGCCAGAACTCTGAGGCCGTTTTTGACTCTTTCCTTTCTGACATATGTCACATTCGATCTATCAGCGACCAAGAGACATTGGTAAACACAAGTCAGATCTTGTTACTTCTCTGCTCAAAAGCACTCCCGTCATTTCCTGCCTCCCTCGGAGTGAAAATTCAAGTGCTCAGCTTGGTGTGTGATTGGCTTGCCTCGCTGCCTGACCACAGGCAGACACCTCTTCTTTCTCATTTTTGTCTCACCACTTTGGCCCCATGTGCCTTCACTCAGAGCTTTCTCACTTACTGTCGACTTTGCTTGGAATATTTTTTGATCACATATACCCTCTGCCCTGACTTTGTTTAGAGTTGGAAAGATGAATTATTCCTTGTCTGCAAAATCCAGAGATTCTGCAGTTTCCTAATCTCTCTGTAACCATCCTCTGCCCTAACCTTCCCACAGAAGAGTCCTCTTTTTGATAAACGACTTATTAACCTAGGTTTCTCATATTCTAACTTTTCATATGTTCTTTAACTGCAATACACAGGAAAAACTCTATGAAGAGCTTTGGGTTTTTTGTTTTGCTTTGTTTTGTTTTCCAGATTACTTTACCTCCATGCTCAGCATAGTATTGGGTGTGTAATAGATCATCAGCAAATGTTAATGAGCGATCCGGTGCCTGATTCAGTAAATATGTGGCTTCTTGAGCATGCTGACCAAAACACTTATTTAGCTAAGATGTCTTTTTCTAATGAGAACAAATCAAAACTGAAATGGTCTCCCAGTTTTTCTCATTATGCAAGATACTACTTTCATTTAATCTGATTTATTATGAGGCTGACTGATTGTTACATGATTATTATAGTGTGACTCATTGCTCCCAGAGTGCCTTGTAACCGGAGCTTCAAATAACCCGGGACTTAACAATTCAACACAAACTAAAATTAAAGTTGCTGTCTACTTTTAGCCAACTTGCATGACTCTTGTTTGTGCTTCATGCCTCTTTACTGTGATTTCATTTTAGATGTCCTAGACTAGAAGGCGCTTGTACCCGCAGCCCCTGCCAACATGGTGGCACGTGTATGGATTACTGGTCATGGCAGCAGTGTCACTGCAAAGAAGGCTTAACTGGAAAATACTGTGAGAAATGTACGTAAGCTGTCCCAGATTCCACTGGAAACTACAGCCGCAGAAGTATAAACTATACATGCCTAAATAAGGAGCTGAATTTCTAGAACTATGCTTTCTTTCTAAGTTCTCATATTGAATATATTAAATGGGCAGTAATTGCTAAGATATTTGTATAATGGTGCTTTTATCATTTTATTTACCTTATTCACTTTAAAGCCAGAGATAGGAGAGGAAAGACAGGCTAGCAGACATGCACAAAACACATTCCCATCTGCTGGTTTCCCTAAATTCCCACGACAGCCAGGAACTCATAGCCTGGAGTCAGGGACACAATCTAGAAGATGGTGACACAGACACAACTACTTGAGTCACCACCTTTGCCCGCCAGGTGTCCTGTTAGCACAAAGGGCAAGCTTGAATACAAGCAATCACCTGTGTGTTGTGGGTATCCCACGAAGCAACCTGGCCTCTACCACAAACTACAGTATAGTGATGCTGTAATTTAACGTGTTAACTTGAGGAAGAGTCAAATCCTTTTGAAAAGTGGCTTACTAATTAAAACTGAGCATTTTGCAAACACCATGTTGATGTGTTTTTGCTTTACAGATAGGGCTCTTTGGCAATGGAAAATTCTAGGAACAAAGCTTTTTGTTTTGTTTGTTTTAATTTGATTTACCCTTGTGTGACAGTTTGCTGGTGAGTTCATTTCTACTTAATTGAAAAGTATAAATACTGAACTCAAAGCATCATACAATGGCAATATTAAAATTGATGATGATGGTTTTATTTATTTATAAATAGTTGGAATGGATCAAGAATATTGCTTTATAAGCTATCTCACTTAATTGGCTTTAATATTGCTAATCTATTGTGAGTAAGACATGTATGATGTTCAGACATTGCTAGCAAACAGTTCTCTAAATTCAAGCTGTGTGTTCTGTTGACCTAAGTGGCATCTTTACTAATAAAAATTATTTTGTCAATTGTAAACATCTATCAGTTTCTTAAAGATTATTTGATTCAGTTATGGAATGACTGAAGCAAATAACATTATGGAAATGTTTAATAAGCCTTAGGATACAGTGCAACCAAAAGGCCTTTTTTTCAAATATAATGAAAATGTAGAAAAAGCACATTGACACATGACTTTTGGAAAATACAGTAAGTACTTACTCAGTAGGAACGCAGTTATATCTGGAATAAGAAATGAATCACTGTCTTGAGAAATCCCTGAGACCCTTTTCTTAACCAGACACAGAATTTATGTGAAATTTACACCGATAAGCTGTGTTATTTAGTGCTAATGGAGCATTCCTTCTATGTATTAGTATTAGCCATGTTATGTCTTACTGTCATGTGAAGCTCTACATTTCTGGAAAGTGAACATTTTACCAGGTTATGGTATAATTGCACACATTGAATGCCTTTATGAAAAATTAAACCAAAATGATTATTGTAAAACGTCAAGTCAGTTACACATATAAAAGTTTGATTGTATGATTTGTCCAAATTTCTGACATGCAAGAGGTTGAAGGTCACACAGATCATTTTAACTATGCGACTTATATTCATTCATGAGCTTCGGAAATAAAGTGAAACTGGCTGTGAAAATCTCTCAAGTTCCTATTTTAAACAGGTGGATGGATACCTCCATATTCATGATTTGTGTCATACAATAGATATTTTGTTGAATATTTCCCAAATGATTAATGACTGTCTTAAAGATGTTTTAAATTTCATGGTCCTGAAATGGATTTAAGCAGTTAAAATAAACTCAAATGTAAAATCAGAAATGGAAATTACTTTTTTAGAAAGATTACCAGATATTAATATAAAAAAAAACCTATCGCATGATATTGTCCCTCTAGAAAAGTCTAAGACGTGCCTAATGTATACATTCACCTTTCTGTTTTTGTTGCCTTACAGCGATTACCCCTGATACTGCCTTATCACTGGAGGGCAAAGGGCGCTTGGACTACCACATGAGTCAGAATGAGAAGCGGGAATACTTGTTAAGACAGAGCATCCGAGGTGCCATGTTGGAACCCTTTGGTGTGAACAGTCTGGAAGTCAAATTCAGGACAAGAAGCGAGAATGGCATTCTAATCCATATACAAGAAAGCAGCAATTACACTACTGTGAAGGTGAGATAAAAACTAGTGGTGACCCCATTTGATTAGAACACTGTGTCATGGTTTAAATCATTTCTCCCACAATTTCTGTTCTTTTCTTAACAACGCATTAGAGTTTGGACTAATGCTGGACACTATTCCAGAATCTTCTGTTTTATCCATGCCCTAGGCTTGACCAGAGATACAAAATGTTAGTGCTTAGTTTCTCAAACCTTTTGTCTTAGTTTAGAGTAAAAACCATTGCCAGACAGAAAGAACTTGCAATATGTTGCAATATGTTTTGTCAGAAAAATTGTATACTGTTTTGTTACAATGTTTAAATAATGCAAAAGAAAGTATGTATCTTTGAAATGGAAAAGAAAGTTTCTCCAAGAATTATTTCAATTACTGATATGTACTTGTTCAGTGACAGAATTTAAAAACATGGGGCTTAATTTTGGAACAATATTCAGTCTACTGTCTGGGTGAAATATATAACATGTTGTATATAGTATCAGTAAAATTTCATCCAAATACTTCAAATAAATTTTAAATAAGTAATCTTTCAATATATTTCATTAGAATGATGGATCTATTTATCATTTGATTTTTAATAATCTTTTCTTCTATGTGAGATACTAAGCTAGCAAATGATTCCATTAAGTACAGATTTTTTAATTAGTTCATAGATTTCTGCATTTCTGAAACTATTGTTCTGCTTTTCCCCTGCAAATATCACCACCAAATGATTAAGTTTAGTTATATTGAATGCTCTCTGTTAGTTCACTTTTTTTCCATTATAAATTGACTGATTGCTTTTTATATAAATCTTGGTAAATTCATAAGAAAGCAAGCCCAGAATTCATGAATTCTTTTTATATATAATTCAATATTATGACATTCACTACAGGTTATTTTATAAAGAAATACAGTCATATACATAGGAAATTGCTTAGTTTAATTACAGATAGCGTTAAAATAAATTCTTCACCTCTAAACATCCATTTTTATACTCAAATTTTCTTTCTTTGGAGCTAGCTCTGATTGTTATGTTACATGGTCATATCTCTAATAAGTAGAAAAAACTACAACCTTTTAAGAATCTCTAATTATATTCTTCCTATTCTGGGCATTTCCAACTGGAGGTGACTCTACTCCCTTGTGAACCGGGGCTAATTTGGCAATGCCTAAGAGCCATTTTAAGGTTAGAGTTGGAAAGTGGGGTGTGTTCTTGGCGTTCGGTAGAAAAAGGTCAGGAATGTTGCCACACTACATTATCCAACAAAGCAGACCCAAGAGCGAATTGTCAGATGGCAGAGGTCAGTGTGATATCCTATTCAGATCAGGCCTCAGATAACATTCTCAAGTTATATATCTGTGTCTGTTTAATTGAATTCAAGAACCCAGTTTAAAAATTAACACAGCAATTGCAAAATAGAACACACAGGTTATTGTATAATGCTATTATTCGTGTTTACAAGCTTGATTGACAAAGGTATTAGAGGTAAAGAAAGCAAAGCTGTATGGAATGTAAAGTGTAGAAGGAACTTCATCGTCTACAAGCAAGAAGTACTTCTGCATTTGCAGACTTTGACTTTGAGGTCTGTGCATTATCTCTTAAACAGCTTCCAAGTCCTCATGCCATTTAAATGACATATGAAATATTCCTGTATGTTATCTCTTTAAGCCAAGGAATTCAGTCAAAATACAACGTGGCTGAAAAAAATTAGAGACAGAACATTTTCCTCTTTATAAAGAAGAAACTGAATGTCAGCATCCATTTTTGTTACCATAAATACTTGCGATTTCCAAAAGCACAGCAACATTCAATTTCTGGAGCTTTTGTGGCATTGGTAGGCTGCACTTAGAAAACATTTGTTAAGGGAAAGTTAGTGCTGATTAATAAAAGCAGTGACTGGGGCAGACCAAAATGCCCTATTCTACAAGGCAATTTGGAAAAGCAATTTTGGAATTAGAGGGCTTGACCAGTAAAGTCGGAAGGGAGGAAACAAGTTAGAATGACTTACATTGGAAGAATAGCTGCTGTGAGCAGGAGGATTATTTGGGTGGCTGGAATATGCTCTGCTAACAGGGACTAAGAGCCTTGCTAGAACGCATTTGGGCTAATTAGTTAGCTTATCCGAGGCCAAAACCCTATTTTTCTTTTTTAACCCCCTACCCCTTTTTGGTTGATTTCTGAATAGTCTGAGGAGTGTCTATCTCATTTTCTTTTGTTTTGTTTGTGCTAAATCAGCTTTTCTTTGTCTCTCTGTGCCCTGTTTACTTTGCTCCCCTCGCCTCTCTCACACACATACAATATTCTAAGTGTGAGAAATTAAGACAACTTGTGAAAATTAGAAGAAACAGTGGTTAAAGAAGATTCCATATGATTAGAGGAGAGAGGGTGCCAGAGAGGGCATTGCAATGTGAGGAGAAAGAAGGTTATGGGAAATTGAGAGGTTCTACTCAGAAAAAAAAAGAGCACATTTCAAAGATGAAAGCTAGACAAGGTACTCATGTCTCCATTTAAAGCATTTAAATGGTTGAGTCTCCATTTAAAGCACTTCTTCATGCATGCCATGTTACTAGCCCTGTATTTGGAGTTTTGTAATGGCATTCCAAATCAGTTCCATTGTTTTCTGCTTGCTGATGTAAGATACAGAACCAAAAAATAAAGATCAGGTGAATGAACAAATACTCAAATGTAGGTAAAAATTCATATGGTATTTTGAAAGTTCTGAAGGATATCATATGTTAAGTATAGTGTTTCTCAGGAAAAGGGACACACAATGTTTTAATGAGGGGTTTATTCCTGTTTACCTGACTCCACTACATATTGCAACTGCACTTTCATCGGAATTTTCTCGAATAAAAGGAAGCCATCATAAGACCAAGTGGGAGAGAAACAGCTGGGACATGGCGCTTTCCAATGTTGCTTTTCCAAAAGGACTCTGGCACAAAAAGAGAGTTGCTGTTTTTACTATCTGTGATGAAATGTTGCCCATTTGATGAAATGTTACTGTCATTTAACTATAATTTTACTTTTTCTCCCATCTGAGTTTGGTACTGAAATATATTATTATCTGGAAAGATGGCTTTCATAAAATATTGCTATATGAATAACATATGTAAATGTGTTAGGCATATTTTCCATCAAGCACAAATGAACTGATTTTTAGTTCTCCCAGATGTGTTTGCTGTATGGAGAAATAGCATCTGATCAGAATGACAAAATAAACAGATACATCCCTCCAGCCCTGTCGTTTGAGCAGGGCCACTTCTCCCCTTTGCCAACGGAGCAGCTCTGTCTGACAATAGCGATGGGATTGTACTCCCAAAACCAAATGTTCATCTTTCCTCATCAAGTATTGAATTTCTAAAGTGGACTACTCAATACTGGAAACTCAGTAGCTGGAAATGAGAGTAGGAGCATCCTGTTACCCAGCGTTTGCCTATAGAACGTAAAAGAAACCAAATATCCCTTAGATAAATTGTTAAGGACAAAGCGAAGACTTGTCCAGACACCTCAGTCTTAAGAGGGCAGTCTGTGTTGATCGTAGCTTTTCATTTCAATAAATGATATAAATCACAGGCATCACTCTTTCCTATAATTCCACTGTATGATAGAGGATAGCAAAACTGCTTTCCTTTTCCCCTAATTTTTCCCAGCTGTGATTCTTTTCTGGTGTTAATGGTTTTGGAATCAGAGCTGTTTACTAACTGAGCAACTATGTATGTGTATGTGTGGCTACATAAATATGGACAATCCTCAAAAAAGCAGTTTGCTTATCTCAAGAAAGCTATTTGCTCCCTTGTAATCACAACGGTATACTGAAAAAATTATATGCATCTTGAGCATATTAAGTATAAATAGAAGAATTCCTTGAAAAGTATTAAAAATATGAGAAAACTTTGAAAAGTTTGTGGAAAATTCAATTAAAAATTCATGTACTCGATAGGCAAAAGCTGAAGTACGTGAAGTTTTTTTCAAGATATGGATTCCATTAGTTTTTTGAAAGCCTTTCGTACCAAATATGGAAGCATATATTACCCGATATTGCCGAGACAGTGTGCGTCTTATGCACTCAGACTTGTTAGCTGTTTCGACTACTTGAATAAGTCAAGGTTTAGATTCCTTATTTTTGTATCAGCCAATTTAACTTTAACATTACTTTTTGAATGTTTTACAGATTAAGAATGGCAAAGTACATTATACATCAGATGCAGGAATTGCTGGAAAAGTGGAGAGAAATATTCCTGAAGTGTATGTGGCAGATGGCCACTGGCATACATTCCTGATCGGGAAAAATGGAACTGTCACCATATTGTCTGTTGACAGGATATATAGCAGAGATATCATCCACGCTACTCAGGATTTTGGAGGCCTCGATGTTCTTACTATATCTCTTGGAGGAATTCCACCCAATCAGGCTTATCGAGATACTCAAACAGGTGACTTATTTTTGTTGAATACATTCATAAAGGAGAGTGGAATTGTTCCTCAGTAATTGGCTTTTTTTTTTTTTTGCCAAGTCCAGCTACAATCAGTTCATATAGGGTGATTTACATGAACTACACTATTTTATGAAAATTAAATTTATTTCTTAAAAACATTGTATTTTAATACTGTCACTTATGAGTATTATAACTATGATAACTATCTACAGAAAGTGTCTCATAACTTATAAGTTATCGTTTCCTGTAGCCATGGACATCTTTCCTATCAGGAATAAGTCGGTTTCCGGTTCTTTAAAGTTTTGTTTGTCTACCATGCATTTATTTGCAATTTATCTATCAACTTATTTATTTACTTATTTCGCAACTCATTCATAGACATTTTCCCTGTGGAACATGAGAAATGAGGGATCTGAACATTTATAAATGTTGTATTATCATTTATGGCAAGTGATGTAAAGGAAGAATTTAGAATTCTAACAGAAGAAGAAGGAAACTTACCTGGGAAATTGGCATTTGTACTTAAATCTTACTGGTGTGACTGAGGATAGGCTAACAAGCAGTACTAATTTATATTGATGTAGATATTTTAAAAGTAGATAACGTCGGGCCCGGCGCAGTGGTTAAGGTCCTTGCCATGCACGCTCGGGATCCCGTATGGGCGCAAGTTCTAATCCTGGCAGCCCCGTTTCCCATCCAGCTTCCTGCCTGTGGCCCGGAAAAGCAGCAGAGGACGGCCCAAAGCTTTGGGACCCTGCACCCGTGTGGGAGACCCAGAAGAGGCTCCTGGCTTCGGATTGGCATAGCATCGGCCGTTGTGCTCACTTGGGGAGTGAATCATCAGACGGAAGATCTTCCTCTCTGTTTCTCCTCTCTGTATATCCGCCTTTCCAATAAAAAAAAATAATAAAAATAAATCTTAAAAAAAAAAAGTAGATAACATCTAGGTTACAGGTGATAGCTATTACAGGCATAAAGATGCGGATGAGGGGCAGGCGTTGTAGTTCAGCAGGTTAAGCCACATGTGGCAGATCCAGCTGCTCCACTCCCCAGTTGAGCTATTAGCTAACACACTTGGAAAGGCAGTGGACTGTGTCCCGAAAACCTGGGACCCCATCACCAGGTGAGAGAGCTGGATGGAGCTTCAGTTTCTGATTTCCGCCTGGGGCATGAATCAGGAGGTGGAGGATGTCTTATTTTTTTAAAGATTTATTTTATTTTTATTGGAAAGGCGGATATACAGAGAGGAGAGACAGAGAGGGAGATCTTCCTTAGGATGATTCACTACCCAAGTGAGCGCAACAGCTGGAGCCATTTCCAGGTCTCCCACGCGGGTGCAGGGTCCCAAAGCTTTGGGCCTTCCTCCACTGCCTTCTCGGGCCACAGGCAGGGAGCTGGATGGGAAGCAGGGCTGCCGGGATTAGAACTGGCTCCCATATGGGATCCTGGCGCATTCAAGGCGAGGACCTTAACCACTGTGCCATCGTGCCGGGCCCAAGGATGTCATTTTTTTTTTTCTTGTTCTCTTTCACTCTGGTTTTTGAATAAAGAAGATCTTTTAATGATAATTTTTAAAGTTAGTTTATTTATTTTTACTGGCAAGGTAGATTTATAGAGAGAAAAGGGACAGAGAGAAATATCTTCCCTGCATCGATTCACTCCATAAGTGGCTGCAACTGCCAAACCTAAGCTGATCGGAAGCCAGAAGCCAGGAGATTCTTTGGATCTCCCATGTGGGTGCAGATTCCCAAGGTTTTAGGCCATCCTCCACTGCTTTCCCAGACCACAAGCAGGGAGCTGGATGGGAAATGGAGCAGCTGGGACATAAACTGGAGGGTAGATGGGATCTCAGCACATGCAAGGTGAGGACTTTTAGCCACTAGGCTATGGTGCAGGGCCCTAATAAATTTTAAAATGTGAAGTTAGAGGATAAAATAAGTCCTTGGTGATCATGTCATGGTTTGGGACTTATTTGGAGAACAATGAAATCTGTTAAAAGCTTTAATCCCCAGGAAGTCAAGGTTAGCTGTGCAGCAGTGCTAAATGTTTTGTAGCTACAAAGTGGAGAATGAATTGGAGGAGGACAAAAAGAATTTGCTGAAATGAATGGGTAAACTATTTCATTACCAGGATTGTGAGAAGTGAAAAGGGGAGTGGAAAAGTTAGAATCATTCTCAGAATGTATATCACCGCATTGAGTTGATGTTGATAAAATCAGGGAGGGGTGGGGTTGGTTCTGCTTAACTCAAAGAGAAGTAGTACTACTGAGAATAACTGCAGGCTAGTGCAAAAGATTCCCATGTGTGGGAGACATCAGGATTTGGATATGGGACCTGCTTAGTCGAATAATCTGTTGAAAAAAGCCTTTCTATGGCAACCTAGAAACCATTGGTTAACTCAGGCTGAAAATCTGGGTTTGTGAGAGATTGCAGTGTCTGGCATCAGGTATGAGTATGATTAGACATTGTAAATATACAGTGTGAAACATCTAGAATTTTCCTAGAGCGAATGGTTGTGTAGAGAAAAAAAGGGAGCCCTAAGAAGCATTTGGCATGGTAGGAGCATTAATTGGGATGGCTAAATCCCATATTGGAATTCAAGGATTGAGTTCTAGATTGTCTTAAGATTCCAGCTTCATGTTAATACACAACTGCGAGTAAGCAGGGGATGGCTGAAATCTTGGAGTCCCTGTCATCCACATGGGAGACTCAGATTGGACTCCTGATTTTAGCCTAGCCCAACTCCAACTCTTGGGGGGACTTTGCTGGGCGAACCTGCAGATAGCTGATATCCTTTCCTTCTGTCTCCCTCCCTCCCCTGAGCCTTCTCTTCCTTTCCCCACGCTTCTGCGTTTCAACTAAGGATGAAAATAAACAAATGAATAATCGAAAGTACTGACTTTTAAAAAGTAAGAGAAAACCAGTGGGGAGAAACTTAGGAGTGTATGAACAAACACTAGGAATACTGAGTGGGTCACAGAAGGAGTGTATCAGGAACAGGAAAGGAAATGTCACAATGTAAGAACAACGCATCAAGTAAGAGGAAACACTGAAAATTACAGGATAGAATAAATAAATTGTGGCACAAAATTTAAGTCCCAGATTATACGTTCTTATATAAAATGTAGGTGATTTATATGAATGCTGTAAGAAATTCAGTCAATGTAGATTGTTATGATTATTTTTGGTGAAATAGATTCTTGTGTGCTGAGACAATATTACTGAGGCATCATTTTGACACTCAAGTCTAATAAAGTGATTTTCAATTTGTATGTGTTTTTAAGCACTTATCACCCTATGCAGCTGTATCAGGTTATTTATTTATTTATTTATTTATTTATTGTGTTAGCACTGCTCTTCTCACTTTATAAAGTATTGCTGCCACTGTTGTACTCTTGGGTATCCAACAAGTCATTGCAATGACTGCAGTTACTCCTTTGCTTCTGAATAACCTGTGTTTGAATCCTTGGCAGCAATATCACACCCTCCTTTTGTATTTTGTTGAAACTTAGAAAACATGATTTCTTGGTGTACAAATCTTGTATATACATGTACATATATATATCATATACATGTACATATATATCATATATATGTACATGTATATATGTATATATATGCATTTCACAAATAAAAACAAACATTTAGTTAAACCAAGGAAAAGTGGAATAAAAGGAAAAATTAGCCTGGAAGCAGAAAGTTATCTGAACAGATAAGATGCCAGTTAATCAAATCCATACATAAGGGTGATTGGGTTTAATACAGAACTCGGCCTCCCTATCCCAGCTACCTGCTAATGTAGACTGAAAGGCAGTGGTGGTGCTCGTGTTTGGGTTGCTTCAGCCACAGAAGACTCGGGATTACATGCCCAGCCCCTGGTTTCAGCTCTCATTCAAACATAGGAATTATAGGCTTTGATGGAATGAATCAATCTTACAGAGCTTCTTCTCTCAACTCCCCTCTCAAATCAATCAATCAAGCAATCAATCAATACCTTCATTACAAAAATTGGAAATATGCAGACGGACTGATGTCATTCGTAAGTCTTCAGAAAAAGCAGTGACCCGTCAGTCTTCTCCCTATTTCTGTCATGAAAGCATTACATATTTTACTAAGTTATACTAAAATAAGATCCACAGACTTTTTCCTTCCCCATAGGAGGAATGTGAGGTGCGTTAATAAACTCTTCGTGTGGTATTTGTGAAGATTTTCTGCAGCAGCTTTCAGCCTTGCACTTGTTTAAACTGTTGGCTTTTCCTCTAAGACCTCTTCCTGCTCTCGCTTTCCCACACAGGGTTTGACGGCTGCATCGCATCGATGCTGTACGGCGGAGAGAGTCTTCCTTTCAGCGGGAAGCATAGCTTGGCCTCCATCTCAAAAACAGATCCCTCTGTGAAGATCGGCTGTCGTGGGCCAAACATTTGTGCTAGCAACCCCTGCTGGGGCGATTTACTGTGCATTAACCAGTGGTACGCCTACAAATGTGTTCCTCCGGGAGACTGTGCTTCCCACCCGTGCCAGAACGGGGGCAGCTGTGAGCCAGGCCTGCACTCGGGTTTCACCTGCAGCTGTCCTGAATCGCACACAGGCAGGACCTGTGAGACGGTCGTGGCCTGTCTTGGCATCCTCTGTCCTCCAGGGAAGATGTGCAAAGCCGGAAGTCCCGGAGGACATGTCTGTGTTCCGACTCAGGGTCCCGAAGAGATCTCCTTGCCTCTGTGGGCCGTGCCAGCTATCGTGGGCAGCTGTGCGACGGTCCTGGCCCTCTTAGTGCTCAGCCTGATTCTGTGTAACCAGTGCAGGGGGAAGAAGCCCAAAAATCACAAAGGAGAGAAGAAACCAAAGGAGAAGAAGAAGAAGGGAAGTGAAAATGTGGCTTTTGATGACCCAGACAACATCCCCCCTTACGGGGACGACATGACTGTGAGGAAGCAGCCTGAAGGGAACCCTAAACCAGATATCATTGAAAGGGAAAACCCTTACCTCATCTATGATGAGACCGACATCCCGCACAACTCAGAGACCATCCCCAGCGCCCCGTTGGCTTCCCCGGAACAGGAAATCGAACACTACGACATTGACAATGCCAGCAGCATCGCGCCCTCAGATGCAGACATCATCCAGCACTATAAGCAGTTCCGCAGCCACACCCCCAAGTTTTCAATCCAGAGACACAGCCCACTCGGCTTCGCTAGGCAATCTCCCATGCCCCTAGGAGCCAGCAGCTTGACATACCAGACTTCCTATGGGCCAGGGTTAAGAACCAGCTCTCTCAGTCACTCAGCTTGCCCTACGCCCAACCCCCTGTCCCGACACAGCCCCGCTCCTTTCTCCAAGTCTTCCACTTTCTATAGGAACAGCCCAGCCAGGGAATTGCATCTTCCCATAAGGGATGGGAGTACCTTGGAAATGCATGGTGAGGCCTGCCAACCTGGCCTTTTTAACTATGCCACGAGGCTGGGCAGGAGAAGCAAGAGTCCTCAGGCCATGGCCTCACATGGTTCTAGACCGGGGAGTCGCCTCAAGCAGCCAATTGGGCAGATTCCTCTGGAATCGTCCCCTCCAGTCGGGCTTTCCATTGAAGAGGTAGAGAGGCTCAACACGCCTCGCCCTCGAAACCCAAGTATCTGCAGTGCAGACCACGGGAGGTCGTCCTCAGAGGAGGACTGCCGAAGGCCCCTGTCCCGAACCAGGAACCCAGCAGATGGTATTCCGGCTCCAGAATCCTCTTCTGATAGTGACTCGCATGAATCTTTCACTTGCTCAGAAATGGAATACGACAGGGAAAAACCAATGGTGTATACTTCCAGGATGCCCAAATTATCCCAAGTCAATGAATCTGATGCAGACGATGAAGATAACTATGGAGCCAGATTGAAGCCCAGAAGGTACCACGGCCGCAGGGCAGAGGGAGGACCTGTGGGCACCCAGGCAGCAGTGCCCGGGGGTGCCGACAGCACGTTGCCCATGAAGCTTGGGCAGCAAGCAGGAAACTTCAACTGGGACAACCTTTTGAACTGGGGACCTGGCTTTGGCCATTATGTAGATGTTTTTAAAGATTTAGCATCTCTCCCAGAAAAAGCAGCAGCAAATGAAGACGGCAAAAGTGGGACAACTAAGCCAACCCCCAAAGACGGGGAAACAGAACAGTACGTTTAAAAAATATAAACTGGCATTGGAAACATAGCAAAACAAGAAACACTCCAATCCTCGTGAAGTTGCCCACTAGATTGGGTCACATTTGAAAAGCAGGCCAGTATGGACTGGTGGTTGAGGGAAACTTTAAAAATAATAACCACAATGCTGCTGAAACGGACTCAAGACAACTCTTTAATTTAACTACGCTTGGTTGAATTTATTTGCCTGCATGCATTGAATTCTGTAACTTAGTTATGTGGCATGCAGCATTTGGAAAGTTTTTCTTCTTTACCAGTGTTTGATTTGTGATTTAAAAAAAAAAATTTAATACCATTACCATGCCAGAAATGAACTTGTGCTTTCACAGTGGGGTTTGTGTATTGTTGCCATTGTATCATTATAATTATGTTTTGCCTTGCAAGATCCTTGGGTTTTAACCCATTTGTGTAAAGTGTAGAAAAGGTCCCTCTTATCCTTGAGTGAAAGACTAAGTAAGTATTAACTCTTTGCAAAATTATAGATTTCGTATGTGAGGCTGCTCAGAAATGGCTGAGTATTTGCTTAAGTTTTACATTGACAGTGGGTACTGAAATGAAGTCATTCTGTCCGGCACTTTAAACACTTTCTTACAAAGTTGTACTCAAACTTCTGAATCTCTTTTATTTTATTTTATTTTTTTCAAGTGAGTGTGGTCTTCGGACCTCCTCAGGCTTCCATCAGGCACAAAATGACCGCAGGCTGTCCTTAGAACACTGCCACCCTCCCACCTTGGAATGATGTTCTCAGTAACTCTTGTAAGGGACACTTGGAAACTTATTTATTGCAGCACACATTTTATACTTGTTCAAAGAATTGACCTGAGCAAAGCTTATGATTGGACTGATTTTTCAACTATTGAACATCTACCCCAAGTACCCAGTTTTTATAATTTATATAAAATTTCAACAATTCGTACTTTCTGTAATTTTGTAGTTCTTTTTTTTTTTAATACTGTGTGCAGAAACTTTTTTTTTTTTACACCTAAGCTGTGTTTTTGATACTGATATTTTCCTATGCTGAATAGTTTTCTTACTTTCAGGGAAGGTAAGAAAATACCTTTTTGGTTTTTTTTTTTTTTACATTTGTTACTTTTGTAACGTTCATATTTTTCACATTTTGATATTTGTAACATACTGTATGCTTTCTACTTGTAAATGCCAACAATAGAATTAAAAATATTTATTTAAAATACCTTGTGCTCGTAGTCTGCTATTAAGTTTCCATCTCTCTGCACTCTACACATGCCCAATTGAGAGTGGTCGTTGCTTGTCAATAGAGTACGGTAAGTTGAACCGTGTATGGAAAACATCATTTTCTTTCACAAAATCTGATTTGGAAAATTGCCAACACAGATATTTTAGCGTTGTTTCAGTGCATTTCTGCCTGTCAGAGTTCTTGGACGTCCCAGGAGTATGAGTCTAGACAAGGTCGGTCTTGAGGGACTGACTTAGCCATGAACCTGATTTAAACATTCGAGCAATAAACGCTTGGAAGTTCCCAGTAGAGTGTGTTCACTGAAGGCCAGCTTTGGGCCAGGGCTATACTTATAGAAGCTGTGGTGAATTAAAGGTAATTATGGAGAATGTCTGAGTCTGATTTTCTCCAAGGATCCAGCCCAGAATTTTCTAAGTCCAGAGGTAGGTACAAAGAATTACAGCAAAATCTCTACTACACATTCCTTTCTTTAATTTATTGATGACTCTGATGCATAAATCCTGAATAAATTTTGCATGCTCTCTTTGCCAAGACATATCTCTCTTTCCTGTTAGTCACCCAAGAGTGACACAAGTTAAAAAATAATGGCACAGAACTTGAACTATTTGTGAATATTTATACAGTGAAGACTTCAGCAAATCACTTATCAAGGTCAGAACTTTGGAAATTAAATAACTGCCCTGTTGCTAAAATTTATTGGGGATGTATCCTTTAATATTGACTGTGCTATTTTGAAAAGGGCACTTTTAACAATGTTTGATAGTTTTAGTAAATTAAGTAGTTTTAAATGATTGCCAATGGATCGATATATATATGCCAGAATCATTTTATTACCTAAGCATGTTGAAGTGAATTCTGTTTCCCAATAGAAAGTAAAATATAAGTTTCATCTAAATTAATATATTTCTTTCACGTGCCTAATAGACTGAGTGTACCTTTAACTGAATATTCTTTCTGTTCTGATCACCTTTGATGCACTGACAAGTTTTAATGTTTCCCTGTGAGGTTTATTCTCATGAATTTATGCACCAAAGATGACAGCATGTTGATTGCTTTGTGTGAGTCAAAACAGAGTATACTAGTGTTTCTCAAAAACTCTGAAACATGTTAATGTCCTCAAGGATGAAAACTCTATAATTTAGAACAGAGCTGGAAGTCAAGTGATAGACATGATTATAGCTAAGGGTTAAGCAGACAGACTTTGGGACCAAGATTCTTTTTTTGTTGTTGTTGTTCTTAAAATTCTTGGTGAGACAAAGATTCACTATTCTCTGGGTTAATCATTCCCGGTTTAAGAATAAGACAGCTTTCCTGTAGGAAAATGTTTGGTCTCTGATTCTTTTTGGGATCTTGTCCCACCGAAGTAAGAACAATATTTAGAGCAAAACAAATAAGAACAGCATGAAATTAAGATCCCATTTAAAATGAATTTTAATGTTTTGCCTACTGAGTTGTTAGGTGACACAGCGCAGGCTTCAGAGCTGATTCAGATAAGGAGGGCTTTAAAACACTTGTTTACAATGATGGTAGTTAATTTCAATTTTCAATCACTAATTCAATTTTTCCAAGGCACATTGAGATTTCAGTAAGTTTTCAAGCAGGGTATACTGAATTAGGATTAAGATAAATAGGTCATTTTATGTATAGACCATGAACATTCTTGAAGTCTTTTAGTTTACTACATAATGTTTACATATGAGACCCATGATTTTGTGAGAAATTATGAAGATAACTAAAATGTGTACCTGACATCAATATAGATAGCAGACTGCTGGCACTTTAATAAAGGAGTACGTTGGGTGATTGACAGACTCAACCCATCTTCATGCAATATCACCTCTGTCCAAAGTAGAATCACCAAGAAAGACATTTGTGAGAGGAACTCATTATCTGAAGAAATGGAAAGTCCAGTGGTATTTTGGAAAAAAAAAAAAACACTGCTGCAGGTAAATGATTTTCAGATAACCCCTTTCGCTACATCCAGCTTTAACAATTGATAAAACAGTTTATCAAACAACCCAGATTAGGTTGCAAGGTACAGAATTGGTTATCTTGGGTACTTGAGCAAAGAATCTCGGTCTATGCACCATCTTAGCACAATTCAAACAACCAGCAATGTATACAGTTCCTCGACAATGTCACTGATTCCCTATTTCAAATGAAACCAAATTGCTGCTGGTGTAGGTATTGATCAAAACAAAATTCCATTTTGTCAGAGCTGTCGGTTCTGTCCAGGGTCTCTTATCAGACAATGTTTGCACAGTTTTATGCCAAAACACAGCCCCGAACAGAACTATTGATAGTTGAATTCAAGGGGAAAGAATAAAACGTAGTAGGAAAGTATCTCTTTGAAACTGCATTGTGAAAAATTAAAAACCGTAATAAAAAAGAAGAAAGAAAGCAATATCAGGAAGAGGCTAAGCAATGAGCAGGTTACTGTGAACTCTAATTATGGAAAGGTAGCTGAGAAGTCAGATGTTGAAATGTGATTTTTAAGGGAAACGTGAAATAGCTTGAATAAAGAGAAATTTAGAATTTGAGAGAAAATTAGATGAGAATTACTCTTTTACTTTCACAAGATTAACAAGAAACTTCATTTGGTAAAGATCTACTACTCAACAGGAAATCATTCATGTCTTAAAAATGTTTTTTCTAATCTAGACAAAAAGTTAAGAGTAGCTTATGTTGCACAGATAAATGGAGCTGGGTAGTGAGTGAATCTAAACCAGAATTTAATTGCCTTTTTTTGTTTTTTTCCTCCTAGGCTTTCTCACCAGAGAGTATTGGATAGTATTCAAAGAAAGAGGATGGTTTGGACTGTCAGTTTTGTAAGCAAGAAAATATTATATTTTCATTTAAAATTATCTTAATTTATGCAGCTTCAGCTCAAGAACAGGATGAGTCCAAGAAATGTTCTGCAGATTTTAGAGTGGCAGACAGCTCTTGCTAAATCATAGCCAGATTTTGATTGCGATTAAAATCAGTTCCTAGGCGTTCTGATTTGGTGGCCAACTTGAATTAGATACTTGTAAGACATCAAATTGAAAACTAACTGTGCCTTATAAACTACTTTTTCAGTTTGACAGTGTATCTATTTGGCAATTTGTTCAACTCTGGGTACAATGTGCCAGCCACCCTGGGTACCTAGCTGAATGAAAAATAACCTCTATCTTCAAGAAGCTTGATGTTTTGCTATCTAGATACTGTCCTTCCAAAAACAGTTAAAATTTTGTGCAGGCCCATTTTAGATAATTATTTGGATATGTGTAAACTACTTATATAGAGACATATATTTATTTTATTTAATATTGGAAAGTGAGATATGCAGAGAGGAGGAGAGACAGAGAGAAAGGTCTTCCATCCAATGGGTCTCTCCCCAAGTGGCTGCCATAGCCGGAGCTGCTCTGATCCAAAGCCAGAAGCCAGGAGCTTCTTCCAGATCTACTACCCAAGGACTTGGTCCATCCTTCACTGCTTTCCCAGATCACAAGCAGGGAGCTTGAAGGGGTGGGAAGCAGGAGTGCAGGGATTCGAACTGGCGCCCATATAGGACCCTGGGAGTGCAAGGTGAGGACTTTAGCCACTAGGCTACTGTGCTGGGCCCCAAAAGTACTTACGTTAATGTTTGCTCCACAGGTAGTCTCCTAGACACTCAATCACTTCTTGAACTTTCTCTTCATAGAACTAGTGGTTTAGCTTGAAGAAACATCTCGGACATTTCCTCATACTTTACGACATTTCCTGCATTATATTATCTAAGAGTTATTAAAAATTTCAATGTTTGAATGCTACTGCATGACCAATCTCTCTTGTCCTATTATATACTACTGATGTTATGCTAATTCATTTGGTTTCTATATTATACGTTTCACATCATTTCATGTTATCCCAATTAAATCATATATGAGGAAGTTCATCTTAATCATGCATTGCTGAGTTTATGATAAATAGGGCGAAAGCATAAATAGGATACAATTACTAAAAAATTTAGTTCTGAGAGTTGTTTAGTTATCTCAAAGTTTCCTTTGCCTTCCAATTTTAGGACTGTCAATTTTCTGTTTTAATTTCTGTAGGCCTCATTTGTGGGCTGTGCTTTGTGGAAAAGAGACACTCAGAATTATGAAGAAAAAAATAACCAAATGATTCATTTTTTCTGGTATTTTCATTTTCCAATCATATATTTTTCTGATTATCCAGCTGAAACTGAGTAAAACATCTATATGAGTCCTGATTTAGCTGGGAGCTTCCCTGATGAATTCAACATCATTTCAGACACACTTTTTAAAAGGTTTAACCGAAGCAAATTATACATTTCATAAATTATTTTAAGATACTTATCATGGAATAAATAACTTGGTTTTCATTTATGGCTAAACCATAATATGGCTACACCATAACTTTACTTATGTTTGAGCACAGAAATAATGTCAAGAACAAAGTAATATAATATGATTAGTAACATTGTGTTTAAAAATGCAGAAGAGTGATTGTGGTGTCTCAGGACAGTCAGAAGCAAGAAAACATTTTGCTTGTCATATCAAACATTGAGAATATTTTTGATATTTTTAAAATGTTGTCTCTTGGTTGGTGTTGTGACATTGTAGGTTAAGAGGTGAAGCCAGTGTGCCATGTCATAGTCCCTCAAGGAGCCTTTGTGGTTCCACTTCCAATTCAGTTCTACTCTTAAGCCCCTGGGGAAGTGGAAGATGATGAAGCTGTGCATACTTGGCCCCTGCCACCCAAAGGGAGAGTCATGTGATGGCCCTGGTTCCCTGCTTTCCCTTTGCCCAGCTCAGACAGCTGAAGTCATTTGGAGAATGAGCCAGCAGAAGGGGGATTCTCTCTCTGTCTCTCTCTCACACAACTGCAATTAGGAGAAACAACCAAGTTCTTGGGATGTATCGAAGTCAAGTCATTCCACTAGTAGGGTAATTGAGATTTGGGGACCGAATTCAAAGACAAGTGAAAAATACATGTATTTCCGATTTCATTAAGTTATAGAATCTCTTTCATGTTGCCCCTTTTATTCAAATTCTTTTTGAAGTACCAACATGCAGAACAAGTTAGTTAATACAGATGGGGAAAACGGCAGCAACTCAAACTATTGTGAGTGATATCCTAGAATTTCAACTCTGATTTCCCATGGGGAAAGATTCACAAACTCATAAACAAAGTGAGTTCTACAAAATAAAATCTTGGTTTTGACAATTCAAACATATTAAGACTTGAGAAAACTTTCTTCATTTCTTTAAATCAAAGATATAGATAGAATTTTGCAGCTAGCTTACTTAGTGTTTTCTTATTTTCTAAAACGATATGACTGAGATTTGGTATGAGAGCAGAGGGAAAAGTTACTTATCTGGGCATTTAAGGTATTATCTTCTGCAAAGCACACATTAAGGCTGAACTTTAGATCAGAAGATTATGAACTGGATTGTCAACTGGAGGGAGCGCCTTGTGCCATGCAGTGGAAGGGGTGAAGCCATCACAGTACAGTGAACTGAATTCCAGGAACTGGGAAGGTTATAGCGGATGGCAACATGGTGAGATGAGAGTGAACAGCAGTGAAATCATGCACAACCTCGCAGCGTGGTGAGGCATTTGGATCTTACTGGAAGCTACATTCCATGTCCCTTGTAAAAACAGACCATTGGACCTCATGCATATCTTTAGTTTCTCAATGTCACATTTTTTGCTTGTTGTTAATCTTGGATAATTCAGATAAGGCCTTGGTAACAAAGACTTGCAACAACGTTATGCTTTCAAAGATCTGTCAGGCACTGGGCAAGGTTATTTAAGTACATCTGTTTTGAAGAATAAACTCTAGCAAACCTTATTACAAGCATCTTTGTTTCACATACTTACTGAATATTCATGAAACACTTAGTTTGTGCAAGCATGACCGGACTGCCCACCAAAAACACTTGGTTGCTATGAAAACAATTCTTAGATGCATGAAATTAAAATGTATCTGTGGAAATCTATCTGATTTGTTAATTTTCTTTTCTGATTCAGTGATTTTTCAATAGCTGAAATACATCCCCACATGGTAATTGCAATTGAAATAGGTCTAAGACAATATCTTAACACATTTGTTTGATATGCAATTCTGAGCTATTACTCTTTGAACCCGTCATATTACTGTCATTATTTTTATCATTTGTGACCCTTCCTTTTGCATTCAGCATAATTAGCAATTCTATAGCTTAAAATGGTAAACGAATGCCTTCCTGCTTTAGGCCAGCTGTCTTGTCAGCTCTTTTTATTTCCCTGCACTACACCGCTAAGCCAGTGTCTAACGCTGGCCCTCTCTGGGCCTCGCTGTCACCTATTCTCTGCACATTTCTAATTTAATGAAAGTATAGCATTCCCTATAGTTGTGTTACATAGTTAAATCACCATGGACTGTAAGATACTATCCCCTTTGTTTTATAGTTCTGATGAATTTGGGTCTTTTAGAATCAGGAAGCTAGAACTTATGTTTTCTGCTAAAGTATGTTTTAGACCCCATTATCCCGGTGATGATAAAGCAGCCTATCTGCAACAATTTATTGTGTTTTCCCAAAAAACTAGACAAGAAGCGTTAGAAGAATCTAAACACACACACATATACAATGAGAAATAAGCGAAGAGATGGAAGTGTTAATTATCTTAATTTGATCACTGTGTACTGGATACTCAAATATCACACTAAAATTCACAAGCATGTACAGTCATTATATGCCATTTTTCAAAAGGAAAAATAAACATCAGCAATCCACAAGACTCCACATGAACACTGATGAACTTTTTAGGGCACATCAAGATCACTCTTCTGCTACATGTTTGCGCTTGCTGTTTGTCGACTTTCGTGGTCATGGCAGGATAAACAAAAATTGTGTAGAGCTTAGAGGTACCTTGATATACAGATGTGCTATACTCTATCAAAAGCTACAATAACAATATTTGAAAATAAGGTATTATTTTTTCAAAGTAGACGTCATTCTTTCCAATTTAGTTGGAACTATTGAAAATCAAAGTAATTTCTAATCACCATAAGACTGGTACGACCCAGTATGTACAAGTATGTACAAGATTGAACAAAGTGTGTACAAGATTGTGAAGTGCAGTCTACTGCCATCTAATAATTATATATTTATTTTTGGCTTTCATAGGGCTTTCAAATCAATTGCTTAATTTGAACATTATTTAGCATCTGTAACATTTGTCAGGCAAACATGACTATCATATTTGACAGAGTGAAAAATAGACTGAGAGGCATTTTCTATGGAGTAACTATGGCAGAGATATTCAGATTTTTAAAATACTAGAACACTTCAAAAAGTTTATGGAAATTGAATTAAAATAGTTTTCTTAACTGTATAAAATATTTTAAATTCATGCATGTTTTTCAAAATAATTTTTCAAACTTTTCAAATTAAAGACAATAGACTTTAACTCCATAGGAAATGTTCTTTCAATTATGTAAAGTAAAACATAAAGGAGCTGGAAAGTCAGGGTGATCATTTTTATTTAAAAAAAAAAGTTAAGGAATGAGTCAGGGATTATCTTGAAAACAATGATGCTGTTGAAATATTAATCTGGTAATACTGTACATAATTAGACATTAATAACCAACACCAAATAATTTAGAAACAAATGACATCTAAAAAATAAAAATAAAAAGCAATGTATCAAAATAGAAATCAAAAAGAAGCGGCACTGTGACGGTGAGGAGCTGTACTGCAGCTTCTTGGGCCGGCATTCCATTCGGTGCTGGCTTGAGTTCCAGCTGCTATAACTCCAGGTCCAGCATCCTGCTGATGTGTCTGGGAAAGTAGCAAGCAATGATCCAAGGCCTTGTGCCTCTGTACCCACGAGGTAGACACAGACGAAGCTTCTGGCTCCTGGCTTTGGACTGGCCCGACTGTTGTGTCCATCAGGGAATGAAACAGAAGACGGAAAATCTCTGACTTTCCACTACTCTCTGCAATTCTCTGCCTTTCAAATAAATAAACAAATTAATTTAAAAAAATCAGAATATTCTGAGTACTTCATATGCATCATTCTACTGAGGTAAATCCTTAATTATGAATTTTGTTATCTTATTTGCATATGAATAAATTGAGGTTGAAAGTCTTGTTCATTGTCACATGATGGGTGAAGGATAGGACTAAAATTTAAATCCAGACCTCTATGAGTTCAAACTCAACTTACTACTAAGCAGATCAATGATGCTTAAATTGCTAAGGTTCTTACCCTTTGTCTATATTTCTTAACATGGTGCATTTTTGCTTTTTTTCCTACAACATGGCTTGTACTTTGGCTCTTCGTTCTCATGCTAATGGTACAGGACTTGTGTTTCTTAAGGCCGCTGTGTTTTCTTTGCTATTTCAGCTTGGCCATCATGAGGATGATACTGATTCCTATTTTGTGGCACAGGAAACCAATTAAACGAATTAACTTATGTTAGGTACTTAGAAAACAAAGAATTCTTGATGCATATTAGTAGAAGGCTGCATCAGGATTTGAAGTCAGGTACTCTGACTGGACTGTGGGTGTCCCAACATAACTGCAAGCTTCCCTGGGATACCAGAGTGTTAGGTCAATAGTAGAATCTGTTTGGGGCTCTAGTCAAAAGTGCAGTGAAGATATGGAATTACTCTCCCAGTGGATAGGCTTTTTTTCCACAGAACTTGTAAATCAATCTGGAAGATTTTTCTGATTTCATATGCGGCCCCACGGCATTGCCTATAATGTGTCTAAGTGCACAAGATCATGGAGTGTGTCTCAGGTGTGAGTGAAGTGCCTGAGACACACAGGCTAAGTCACTGCTTTTCACCAGGCTTAAGATGAGTTCAACTTTTCAACTGTTTCTTATCAATGCTATATTTTTTAGTAACCCATTTTATAGTCTCTGTTTGAGCTTTCTTTTTAAAAAATTATTTCATTTTTATAATCTTTACATAGCTGATTAGGGCACAAAGGGTTAAAGGCTATAGGAAAGTGGGTAAGACCACTGTTTCCACATTATTATTGTTATTTTTTCAATAGCTGGGGTGAAGGGGGAGATAAAGGGAGAAGACCCCCCCACCTTCCCACCCATCCTAGGTCCCCGATGTGGGCGATGCTCGGAGGGTCCTGATCAAGTAGTTTTGATAGTTCATCAGTTCCGAATTGCTGCCAATCTCACCATTCCAAGCATGATGAAATAGCTGTAGAATCTACTGGTTGACATAGTCCACCTTATTGTCTCCATTTGCCCAGATTTTCACTGCCAACACATGGCTGGGGTGGATTGATTTGTTCGGTCCTCTGTTGTAGTGCCAGGTGTCCTCTGCAGATTCCAGTGGACTGCCACATCCTCCGTGTGCACCTGGATATACTCTCCACTGCTCCATCTGAGCCTCTGAGGAGGCTTAGCTTTGACATTTGCATTCTATTATCAGACCATGGAGGCTACACTTCTATTCATGTTTGAGTTTCTGAGATCAGCAGTTCAGTTGGAGGGATCCCCAAAGAAACTTTGAGGTGATTCCAGACCTGATTCTTGTGTGTGCTTGCCAGCACAGGGTCCAGCACAGTCCGTCGCCCCAATCAGTTTATGCATATGGTGGTGGTTGCAATTGCTGGGTCAGTTCTGTTTCCAAACCTGTCTTCCACACAAATCAATGGGTGTTGTAGTCCAGCTTGATTCTGCCCAGCACACACTCAAACCTGTGGGAGCTGCAGCCTACTTGGAGTGACCCACATTAACCCCTACCAGGCCCACCCCCTGCCCTAGTTCCCATGATTTCCAGTATGGACAGCAGACTGGTCCAGTCTGTCCCACATCCCATTCAGCTCTCATACATGTCAATGGTAATTAAAGCCTAGTTTAACCCAACCGGTACACCTATTCAGCCCACACACATGCTGGCAGGTGCTGTTCTGTCTAGCCATGGCTGCCCCAGTCCTGGTTTTCATGTTTTCCAGTGGGAGTGATAACCCAAGAGGGAGGTGCTGATTGTTTCCCTACTGGTCCACTCCCACTCTTGGAACATGCACTCTCCAGGTGGTTCTGCAGTTTAACTTGACAGAATTAGCCCCCAGTACAAGCATCTGCCAGCTGATGCTGTGGCTAAGCCCAACCAACCCTCACCCACTCTGATTTATGTTTGTGCCAGTAGGAACAATCAGCCCAGCATCTTAAAAACTTAGTTTGATGATTGAGGAAAGGTCTTATAAGCTGATCTGATAAAAAATTCTTACAGGGTTTTTTATATTTTCATCAAAATTGTGCTTGCAGAAACTGTTCCTGTTGAAATGTTTCCTCACATACCATTTCCAGTCTTTTTTTTTTTTAAGGTTTTGTTTATTTATTCATTTATTTGCAAAGTCAGATATACAGAAAGAAGAAAAGAGAGAGAGGAAGATCCTCTGTCTGATGATTCGCTCCCCATAGCCGGTGCTGTGCCAATTCAAAGCCAGGAGCATGGTGCTTCATCTGGGTTCGCCTCGTGGGTGCAGGGTTCCAAGGCCCTGGGCCATCCTTGACTGCTTTCCCAGGCCACAAGCAGGGAGCTGGAGGGAAGCAGGGCTGCCAGGATTAGAGGAGGTGCCCATATGGGATCCTGGCATGTTCAAGGTGAGGACTTCAGCTGCTAGGCCACTGTGCTGAACCCCACACCAGTCTTAATCTTGTGAATTTCTTTTGGTGGTAAGGATGAGTGGAAGTAATGTGTGACAAGTCTCAAAGAATGTTTCAAGGTAATGTACTCCTCATTCCGTTTCTTTTTGTCATGAGAATAAGATCATCTAGGGAGAGAATTCTGTTCCCTCTTGGAATAGCCATGATGCCGTTCGTAAAAGAGGTGCGTGGAAACACTGTGAGTGGTTACTTTTTCTCTGTTGGTGGTCATCATGACATTGGGTGGTATAATTGAGAAGAGTCCTTAAAGTTGAGTGATAAAGACATACTAAGAAAGCACAAATTTCAGTGTTTCTTAGTCAAGTTTGATTATCAATGATATTCTTGGAACTAAATTGAAATGGGGGATATTATAGGTTTTAGAAATTATAGAACAATCCCTTTGACTCTTTCCTTTTCGTATCAGATTATTCCACTTACCGTATAAATAATATAGTAAGGTGGAAAGTGATCATTCTACTTTTCTCTTCCAACGGATGAGAGCAAATGAGAATTAATTTGTCTGCATGTTTCAGTGGTACATTTAGCCATCTGTTGATTGAATTATTAATCTCCCTCTGAGTCCATGGGATGTTGTGATTTTTCCCCCAGCAACAATTAAGAAGCACCAGTTTGTAGATTCTCCTTCCTCCTGTAATATAACTTTAATTTATCCTGTATCATTAAAAATTACATTACAGAGGAACATATTAAAATATTCAGCAGAGGGTAATTAGCTGTGTATGTTGTATATGCAGTAATATTGTTTGAAACGACTGCTAAATTTAGTAAGTAAACTCAGGCTGGAATAAAACAAACTGGCTGTCAGAAGTTAACAGCTAATTCAAACAAACCACATGAATTATGGTTCCTTGTAGGTTTTTGTGTTTTCTGTTAAGTCTTACATTGCTTCATTTAAACACAAATAACAAAATTCAAATTACAAAGTTTTCTTTCGCGGAGATACAAATTTCCCTAATGACTCTTATCAAAAAATCAAGGGAATCAGCAATGCACCAGAAAAACCAATAGATGATTTTTATTGTTTCAATAAAGAAATTAACTAATTATTCTAATTAAAAGTCACAGATATTAAAACACAAAAGCAAACATTTTCTTTAAAAAAGAGTGCCTTCAAAACATTTTGGTTCACTGATCTCATGCCTATTTTAAAAAAATATTTTATTGATTTTCATCTGCTTGATTGGTACAGTGATGCAGAGAGAGAGAGAAAAGCTGAGAGGTCCTTGTCTGCTAGTTCTTACCCCTGATGCCCGGTAACAGCCAGGCTGAGCCAGGCCTAATCCAGAAGCCTGGAACTTCATTAGGCTCTGCTACTCAGATGACGGCACCCAGAATCATCATCTGCTGCCTCCAGGTTGTGTTAGCAGGGAGCTGGGGCAGAAGGGAGTGGCTGAAACTCGAATCAGCAGCAGTGGCTTAGCCACAACACTTGTCCTCTTTAAGATTTTGAAGTAAGAGACACAATTTAATCCCAATGTCAGCTGATAACTTTCTTGTGAGTTTAATGGCGAATAAATTAGCCCCCTATTTTATTTCCAAGCTTTGGATACAGTTTGATTCTGCAAATGCTGCATAGTTTGTTAGCACATGGGTTACTTTTAAAGTGCATGCTTGCACTTTAGCATAATCTTTGCAGGTTTTGAGCTATAATATCTTCAATTAAACTGAATTTTTGTAGGGAGATGTAATCGTTCTGCCTCCAAACAAATGACAAAGGTCAAGAATTTCAAAGAAGAAAATAAAGAAGAAAACCCGACATTTTTGCAAAGCACTGATGAAGCATAGGAAAAAAAAAATAGAGCAGAACTGAAAATCCATTAAATGCTTTGTGTCCCAGGGGCTGACCAGTGATAGTCTTGAATGCTCAGCAGTTTTTCCATAATAGTTTTTTTGGGAAATGAGCATATTTTTTTTTATAGGAAAACAGTTTTCTGTATTCCTGTGACTCTCATTAAATACTTCAAAGAAAGTACTTTTTTTCTTTATCACCCTCCTTAGGTAGAAAAATCTTGATTGGAGTTTTTCATGGTTAATTGTTTTGTTTGCTTTCTGGTACTTTTCCTGCATCATGAAGTCAATATAGAAATCTTCATATCCCTTAGCAAAACAAGTGTAAAGAGATTAGACTGAAGCACATTCTGTCTGGAAATGGAAAAAGGAACCTACGCAGGACTAATATGACCAGATCCTGGCTATTTAGTAGTTCCTTATTCATATCTTTCTTATTAATCTATTGTGGAACACAAAATGCACCCCACTGCCTTTTGCAGCCTCTTGGGCCACCTGTGATGTTTGATCTCCAGCCTCTCCCTTTGTCTTCACAGCCAGCAGTGTAACACCATTTTTCCTTTCTGATCTCTGCTTCTGTCTTTCCATCCTTCTCACTCTCAGCTTCCTGTCTGTATTGTGAACATAGACATGATTATACAGGGCACAAATGGATAATCCAGGATTATCTCAAGATCTTTAGCTTAATCCTATCTGCAAAGTCCCCTTCACATGTAAGGTAACACACTCCAGGTTCCTGAGACTAGGATGTGTCATCTTGGGAGAACTGTAGTTAACACGCTGCAGTGCCCATTCATCTGAGTTGAGGAGGGAACAATGGCAAATACAGAGCTTGAAGGCAGATATCAGGCTCCATTATAAGGAGCTAGATTTTTATTAATGTTGTGAAAGAATTTTGAAGATATTTGTGTTTTAAATTTAAGAAAGAAATTTACATGACCTAATTTATGTTAACCATTCTGTGAATAACTGTGGGGTAACCATGTAGTGGAAATAAAGGCTGGCTTGTTTTCTGAATGTTCATAGTCAGTTGAGAATGGAAGTGTTTGGAACATGAAATACGTAATTATTAAACGAGTGTTTGTAGGATAAAATATGTTACTTAGTAGACTGCAAAAAGAAGCATTGATTCTTAGCTTCTATACTGGAAAAATTACAAACTGGTAGGAAACAAAGACCATGGCACACAGATTTTTTTTTTTTTCCTGAGCTCTGAATTTGTGTTAGACACAGAAAATTCTCAGGTTGGTGCACATTATTAATTGGAAAAAGAAATGCCAGCACTACATAACCAAAACCAGTTACTCTAAAGCACAATATTCACAGCTGTTGATCTCTGCCATAATGTAAATTACCTCTTTAATTTGAATATGATTGCGTCAATACCTTTAATTAGTTGAATGCCCATGCAATTAGGCACAATCCTCCTCCTTCAGTTGGTTTTGTTGAGTTGTGATACAGGAACATTTTACAGGTTGATAACCCTAAAAGAGTCATACACTGCTTTAAAATAGGACATTCAATGAATTCTGATAGATCTGGGGTGTGCCAGCCGTGGGTTACTGCTGCACTGCCACTGCCTCCAGTTGTTTCAAAGAGGAAAACACTGGGCAGTGCTGGCCATGTTCTCACCCCGTGCTGTGGCCAGGTGATTTCTCACTGGTGCCATGCTCACATCTAGGGTCTGAGTTCAGTTTTGATCTGTGTTTACTGACTTGAGTCAGCTGAAGGCGGATTGTTAAACTCTGCTTAAAGGAAAACCAGACTCAGTGGTTTTAAAATAATTTTAGGTATTGAAACCACAACAACTAAAGAAAAGCAGGGTGGGGTCTTCCACAAAACTGGACAAACTGTTGAGTACCACACATCTGCCTCTAAGAATTCTCCTACTTGTGCAGCTGGCTTTGTGTCTGATTAAACACTTGGAGCTCAGTATCGGAAGATCCTTGGCTCATCTCGATGTACCCACAATGATGTACACTGAACTACTCAGTGTGCTTATCCTGGCTAAAATGAGATTTCAGTCTTGAATGAGCATCTGTCCTCATACAAATTCTATCTCTGGAAATAAATACCTAAAATGGTACTTAGAAATAGTTATGTTGTTGAAATTAAGCTATGTCTTTCTGTTCACAGCTACCTTCGTTTGCATTTCAAGTGAGCCTTGTGCTATTACATACTTGGACAAAAGAAGGTCAGGCATAAACAGAAGCAATTGCAGTTGCATCAGGACAATTTTCCATTAGTCAGCTCTAAAGGAAATCAGAGCAATTAATAAAAAGGCCAACTGAGACACTTTTTGGATACTTGGAAAATTTGCCCATGTTAAGTTCCTTAGTGCAATTTCTTTATACCTCTCAGCAAAATTAAAGGCAGTCTTGCAGAAAGAGAGAGCTGAAGAATAGTGCAGCTTCTCTGGCTAACCAGTCTTCACCTAGTGATTAAAGAGTCTGGCTCCAAACCACTCAGATCATTGTTTTTTTACCCACAGTGTGAAAGAAAAATCATCTTTGTGCCAACCCCACATCGTATAAAACCCTAACAATGTGTTGAGTGTGACTTAAGAGCCCATAATGTATTTTTCATGAAAGTAAGGAAAATCCATTAGGAAGATTAATTTGTGTTTGGAGAGCCTACCTCTCTAGAGCCAAAAATATTTGTTCTGTTAACTGTGGTTTGCTGATACACTATGATAGCACCGCAGCCTGGTAATGGCATTGTTATTTGTAGCGTTATATCTTCTGAAGATGGGTCATTTGTAAATTCTAAATAGCTACTTCTCTACGGATTTGGTGCAAGAACTTCTTGGTTATCATTATCATTAAAGGCTTATTAAAAAGCAGCTTTTCCAAGTCTAAATTTTCTGCAGCAACATGTTGTGGTAATGTCTATTTGCGTCTATCCAGCACAACTTTCTAGAAAAAAACAAGTGAAATGTTTTTGATGGAACAGTTGGTTATTTAGCACTATCGCAGATTCAGTCATTAAATAAGCATTTTTGAAGAAAAATAATTAATTGACTTACATTTTTTAGAGAAGGGGAAAGCAATTGGAGGATGAAGTATCTGGGTTTGAGTCCCAGATCTCCTTTGCATCCCAGCTTCCTGCTCATGTGTAACCATGATGTGCGGTAGGAGGCAGAGCAGGTACTTGAGCACTTCTGAACCATCTTCATGGGAGAATGCTGAATCTGGGTTCCCTCAGCCAGCTGGCCTGATTACTGCATGCATTTGGAAAACAAACCAGAAAAAAAGATTCTTTCTCTCTTGTTCTCTCCCTCCCTTTCAAATATGAAGAAAAAAACATGAAGGGACAAAAGTTCAAAATTCTGTAGTTTAAAGTTTCAAACAATAATAATATTATGGGCGTTTTATGTTATGCATAATCTGAGTCATACCAAGTCAATCTGAGGACGTATGGCCTATGGAAGGAAGGATTTTAAACAGTCGGATCCTTATATCACCTTCTAATTGTGCAGTTTATTCAAATTGAAAGTGATTCTCAGTTCAGCTCATTGCAATCACTGGAAGCATTTAAAGAATATAGATGCCTGGATCCAAGCCTCAGTGCTTTTATTCTGCCTGCCCTGTACAGAGTTTTCCAGGTTGTACTGGTGATTTCAATACCTGGCCAAGGCTCTGAACTGTTAAACCAATGGAAGAATAAAAGGTCCCATGGAACACCATAGTGAGATGCAGGCAGCCGAAATAGCAAGAAATAAATTCAATTTTTTTTCTAAGTGCTTCCATCAACCATCTTAGTTTCATGTTTTCCATTGAGAGCTTTCCTAACTATGAGTTACTGCTGTCAAATATTGTTGCTAGGCAGAAATACAAGGTCTCTGAGACACAAAATTCTCCTTTTTGTGGCTGCTTTACTTTCTAGGATTCAGTGAAGAACTAGTATGTTGCATGGGTTAGTGCAATGCTTTTGTTATAAGTGACTGCTCAACAGGTAATGCTATCTAACGTGTATCCCCTCTTTAGGTGACACACTGATACAGGGATATTTTCCCTCAAAGAAAGATAGCCTTTCCCTAATTCATGAACAAGACAGTGTTAAACTAGGTCAAAATGGAAAAGTAATGTTGCAGATTAGCTCACTGTTTTGGCCAACAGAAGGTGCGCTTGTACCAACCTGCATTCTTTGGTCTTAGAGGAAAAGCCTGGAAGCAAATTGCTGTCTCAGTAAATGCAGTTTTAGCTTTGGGCTACCGCACTACACACCCATTCAGCAGTGCTTCTTCATTGCAATCTGGAGGCTAAGAAATAAAATTGCAAGACCCATGCTGCAAAGGCAAGGAAAGAGAGGTGGCCAAAAGAGATCCCAGCATCTTTTGAAACAGCAAAAATGAGGATGTGCTCTTACTAGATGGGATATGCCATACTCATTATTCTTTCGCATGCAATTGATGAATGTTGTGATAAGGAAACAGGTAGCTACTACTGTTGTGAGTAAATTTATGACAAAGAAAAAGTGTCCAAGAGCTCTTGATGGAAAGAATTGTTAGATGTGTAGAGTGCTGTAGTTGTAGCAACAGGAACACCAAGCACAAGCACAACTCATAAAGCAAGCACATGTTTATTTTATTATGGTTTCTGGGTGTACCATCCAGGCTATTTTCAGAACATGGAATTAGCGAAAGAATTGTACTAGTTAAATGACCAAGACTGAAGTAGATTGAATAAAGTTTTACTTCTGTATGACCTCAAGCAATTCTTATACTGTATTTCCTCAATTAAGTAATGAAGGTATTGAAGATGGGATGGTACCTGGTGGTGCCTACCATAAATGGTGGTGGTGAGTGTTAAATATTGTAATTCATGTAGGCAGCAGAATTCAAAACTTGGCATATTGTCATTTTTAACAATTTGGTATTATGCAATGTATTATCAGTTCTCAATCAAAGCAAAACTAGTTTAACTTCATCATGTTGGCTCTTTGTAAACCTGTAGCAGAATGCTCTAAAGTGTCTGCATTACAAAGTAGGCTGCATATTGAGAGGGTTATTCCTTTTGGAAATTTTACAGTTATAAGCTTAGAGAAGGATGAGCTTGTAAAATATTGGCATGGGGCCTGGTATTTTAAGAAAATAGTAATAATCATTGTCCTTTCAATCATAGGGGCCACTGCAGTCATTGCCAAAACACTTTTCTGTAACCATAGAGACCCATAGAGATATTCATATATTAAATAACAAACATCATTCAACAGTAATAGAAAGGAGGACAAAGTACTCCTGTCTAAACTCCTCAGTTAGATTTATTGTTGCCAAGAAATGGGCATGCAGGAGAGCTGGATGTATTAGAGGCATTGGTAAGTTTAATCATAAAGCAATTATTTTTTTTTCTTACAAAACTACTGTAACTGGTGCATTGTGTAAGTGGGACTCGTTGGGTGTAATTAGAAATTGTATTCTCTTCTCTAATTATTGTCCCGCAAAGACATTCTCTATGTGGATTTTTTCCCCTCTCTACCTCTGTGAATACCATCAAAAGATTTTTCTGGATGCTCTTGGATAATAAAATACCCTTTTGTGACCTTAATCCTCCAAACAATCTCAATTCATAATGTCCTTTTGTTATGTTAATGTACTTAGCACCATAAAATAGAAAAATTCTGCCCTCCTTTCAAAGGAAAACCTCCTGGTTTCCACCAGCTTCCTGTGGGTTTCCAAGACGCATGGTACACTTCCCCTAAAGAAATATTCCCAACGCGCAGCATTCCTATCCCGGCAATTTCACAATGTCACTCGATAAAAAGGTGGAAAAATCAGGAGAGAGGACTGCAACATCTACATCCTTCTTTTGTAGATGCTGCAGAAGTGTTTTTCATCCTCATTTTGACATTTGAGAGAAATTCTTGTTCCTTACCTGAGAACTTTCATTGAAACTGTTTCCTTTTTACCACTTAATGAAGCACTTTTATTTTGTGAAGCATAGTTGTCTGGAAATGAAAAAGGAGCAGATATTTTGAGAGATCTTTTCCAGTTTTTGAATGACTAAATGTTCATTATAACTGCTTCTTCCCTTATATGTATGTTTTCCAACTAGTGAAATCGCCATGTGATTCAAAACTGCCTTTCTTTACCCTGAGACAATAATGGAGGATATCTCCGGAAGTAATGCAGATAGCATCTCTATGTCATTGAGTGCTGTAGGTACTTTACATCTTACACCTTTCTTCCTTTCCCCTTCTTTCTCCTTTTCAACAAAACTAATAACTCAAGACTTTCTGTGTCTCAGGCCGATTGCTACAATCTACATGGGAATCCATGAAATTTAGCTGAAGCATAATGCGAGGCAGCCCTTCATACCCCATCATCACGTAAATGTGGAATGGAGTTCAAGAATGAAATTGCTTTCAGCTGAGGTTTCAGCAAATGAATCTATCTGAAGCTGTCTTATCAGCACTAGGGTCAATGAGTGTAATTCTCCCTGTTTTGAGAAGAGTGGACAGGCATTTTGTCCATGTGAGATTCTGGGAAATGCCTTCGGGGAACTAAAAATATTCTGTTATTTCTTTACAAACTGCAACTGCAATACCTCCCACCTGTCAGCATCAGAGACGCCCCAGCAAGAGAGTTTAATCGCTTTCTCAAGCTCGTGTGTTGCGCTCAGGCCTCTCCCCATGTGACATACAATGCGGGCAAAGTACATATGCATGAGGAAGAGATTCATTAACTCCATGGCAAGTCTGTGGTGCAAGGCACCTATTTTGTGGAGCTTCAAAGAGGTCATGTAACTCATTTTAACTAACATTTCTAAAATGTTAAAGTAGACTTGTTTTCTTTAAAAAAAAAAAGAACAAGGGTTGTGGAGGGGGAGCAGAGATAATTCCTGCTAATAGTATCAAATACACTTTCAAGCAGACACTTGGGAATCAAAAAAAAAATCTTATGTGCACATTTTCAAGGACTTAAAGCCTTTCAAATAAATGTATGCACCATTAGCATTCACTCAGCTATAAAGGCTTTGATCTTCCTGTAAAAGAAGCTGGGAGGAAAAAGGGAGGGAGGAAAAGAAAGAAGTGAGAAAGCGAAGTTGTCAGCAATTTGAATGCTGCCAATTATTACACCACTTATAAAGAGCTAATTAAACTTGATTGCTTCCAAGAAGAATCATTTTTATTCTTTTTGTGTTCTCCTTTCACTTGGACTGCAAAGAGACTTGATTATTGATCAGACCCATGTGGCAAGCTGAATCGGCAATATCTTAGTGCAGTAATGGTGCCATTAGTTAGTACACTTGAGTCCGGGCTGTATGATATCACTGCTCTGGGAGGCTTCATCTTGTAACTTTAGCAGCTCACAAACAGAACAGAAAATTACTCAATTTATATCCTCTACTTGTTCCTTTATTTTCAGCAGGACGAAACATGATTTACTTTATTAATATGTCCAGCAAATCAATATTTCCCAGCCATAATTTCAGATGTGGAAGTCACTCTATATGAGATTTTTCTTTTGCTTTATCCTCTGAGCCTCATTTGTCACCACACCAGGTTTATGTTTCATCGAATATTTACAGAAACAGCTTCCTTCCTCTTGCTTTCTCTGTCTTTCTATTCAGAACCGCATTTACTTTCTTGGGAAATACAGAACGTTACTCTTAATGCCCAATTCCATCCTCTGTGTTGAGGAACACTTTTAGTGGCACAGCAGATAAAGCAATACCAACATCCCGTATCAGATACCTGGCATCAAGCCTTGCCTCTGCTTCTGTTATATCTACATCCAAAGTATTTGGTCCCTGTCACCTGCATGGAAGACCTGGATGGAGCTGCCTCCTTGTTTCCACAAGGCCCAGCTGTGGCTCAAGTAAACATCTGAAAGTAAATCAGTGAGTGGGCGATATCTCTCCCGGTCTGTACCTCCATTTTTCTCTGTCACTCAAACCTGGATATCGATAAACAAAAGAATGGTTTCAACAACTGTTTTTTCACTGAAAATAATCTTGCTTTATAAACTTTTTAAATGATTGAAATGAAATATGAAAATCATCATAAGATTATGAGTATGTTATGCAGAGCAAAATGAACATGAATGGGGTAATCACCAAGGTCAATAAATCCAACACAATCATAGCATAAAATCTCCTCGAGGCCCTGAAATTTATAAACCCACTGCCTATTCAAATGACTTGTTTGCTTTTTACAGAGTTCTTTCCCCAATATGTAGGAGTTTATATCATACTTTATGTATGTAAGCCCTTTGAAGCCCAGTAGACAATATTTCCAATATTTCCTATTCCTTTCCTCATCCTACATTCTTAAAATAACATCTGTTCTTCCTGTAGAATCAGCTCTCAATAGAGTATGTAGAAAGAGCAATGCTGTTTACATGTTTAGGGTGCTGTTAACCCTGTGCTCAACACCCTACAGGAGAACCCACACTGCAGGGAGAAGTAGATGAAGTCTTGCTGACAGACACCAAGCTCCCAAGTGACTTGCTCATTTCCTGCTCTCTGTCTTCTTTTTCTCTTTTTTCTCTCCAGGCTCTGCTATTGCCTGGATATTCCCAGGAAACACACAACTCAGTCTTTGGGTATAAAATATGTTGTCCTATTATAGTCATGTGACTGATTCACACACTCTTCTGGTCCTTACTCTACTGTTACCATGGCACTTGATGACCATAGCCATCCTTCAACGCTGCTTTCTTGCTTCTTAGCATTTGTCATTATCATTGTATAAAATAACATGCATTGTGATTATTTATTGTTTTTTGACTTGTATGTCTCCCCCATTAAAATGTAAGTTCCATCAGGCTTAACTTTTTAAACTTGCTGTATTAACAAAATCCCTCAAGACTTAGAACAGGGTCTGACATGTTACAGGTCCTTAATACATATTTATTAACATGGTTAAAAAAAACAAAGATAATGCATTTAGTTTTCTAGAATAAGTCTAGACATCAGTTTGTAAAGTAATACATTTCATATTAAAATAAGGACCTTAAAACAAGCATTTGGTACAGTGGTTGAGGTGCTGTTTGGATGGAGAGGAAGGCCCTATCTGTATTTGTGAATTCCAGGTGTGTACTTGCTGGTATACCAAATCGTCATGTGGAACCTGAACATTGTACCTTCTGAGTCCTGCAGCATTGGGAATGTGAGTGATGGAATCATATTCCAGAGTCACTAGGGTTCACCCTGAGGGATCTGGATAAGGATCCCATGACATCCTGCAGCTCTGGCGTCCCAGGGATAACTGTGCTCACCTACTGGTCTGAGGAAGGACAGTTCTTAATCCACTCATTAACATTTGCACTTTCTAGAGTTATGTATCCCAGAACTTGCTTTCAGTTAGAGGGATATGGATAAGACACCCTGTGAATCCCGTATTGCTGAAAAATATCAGCGTGAAGTCTTATCTCTCTGGAGACTAAAGATCCACACTTGGAAGCTGGAAGCCCACATCCAGCACAATGTCTGACTAGTACATGCGCAGATTGCCATAGCCCAGATAGCAGTAGCTCTACAGATACTGTGAAGACAGAATGAAGTGGAGGAAATCACTCAAGATGTTACAGGAATAGACTGACGTAAAACCAAACCAAGTCACCACATGACTAACACAATTCATTTGAACCAAAAAAAAAAAAATTCTCCAGTGATAATGATTATAAGTAGAAGATGTACCCAACATCTACATAGGGACATAAAAAAAAAAAAACCAGGAAGAAAGAGAATATGGCATCTCCAAAAAAAGCACTGTTTTCTCTAAACAGAAATCCTTATTTGTACTGATGGGGAAACAAAAAAAAAGGTATATTCTTTACAGAATGAAATGTTCTGTAGATATCATGTAAGTCCACCTCTAACTTTCTGTTGCTTCGCACTCTGGGTAGCACTAGGCGCTGGCTCAAGTACTTGAGTCTGTACCATCTCTATGGTTGAGTTCCTGGCTCCTGTTTTCAAACTGGTCCTCAACCAATTGTTACATACACTTGGGACATGCAATAGCAGATAGAAAATTTCCCTCTTTCTCTTTCTATTATTGAAATTTAAAAAATGAGCAGAAGTTTGGTTTTACAAAATTGAATATATTGCTTTTTCAGGTTGCTGAAGATAACTAAAAAAAGAAAAAGAAAGGAACTATATATATGGATATATAACATACAATTCACTCATTTAACCTCTTTACTGAATACCGACAAGTCCCAGGTGTTTGTTGGATAGCAATAGATAGGAAAGTTAAGTTAGACGTGTTTTTACATACAAAGAGTTCAGACTTAGAATTTTAAGATGCAGTTAACCTGAACATTCAACACATACAACAATGAGCTTTGATAGTAGTACATGGAAGTACTTCCCTTGTTGGCAGGATTGCGAATTGTTCCATTATTTTAGGGGAAAAAAATGCTATCAGCTATCACTTATCTGCAGATGCTTAAAATTGTAGAAGATACACATTGGGAATCAGATAAAATCTACAATAGAAGGTTTGTTCAAAAAGGAAATTCAGTATCAGTTTAGTAATATAAATATGTTAGTTTGAAGAAATTTAAAGATGAGTTAATGGATCTGAATTTGGTATTCAAGGTCAAGTTTATTCTTCTGCAACTGCTCATGTTTAATGATATAGCATTGAACTAATGAAAATGAGGACACTTTAAAAGGTGAACAATTTGTGGTCCTGGACAATAGCCTAGTGTCTAAAGTCCTCGCCTTGCAAATGCTGGGATCCCATATGGGCGCTGGTTTGTTTCCCAGCTGCTCCACTTCCCACCCAGCTCCCTGCTTGTAGCCTGGAAAAGTAGTGGAGAATGACCCAAATCCTTGAGACCCTATGCCTGCATGGGGAAACCCAAAGAAGCTCCTGGCTTTGGATCAGCTCACCTCTGGCCGTTGAGGCCACTTGAAGAGTGAATCAAAGGATGGAAAATCTTTTTCTCTATTCTCTGTGCACCTGCCTTTCCAATAAAAGTCATTACTTCTTTTTTAAAAAGTGAATATTTTGTGGAAAACTACAAAAGATTATTTATGTATTATAAATGTACTGAAAACTTCAGGCATTTTTGATCACAAGGGATTAGAAAAGAGCAGTGCTTTCTTAAATTTGAGAGCATATAATCATAAACTTAATAATAACAAAAGTAAGCTCACATACTTTATGAAAATTTTTATTATGTTTAAATAAAAAGCAAAAAATTACAAAATACCATAATTCTGTGTAGTCAGCTGAATAAGAGTCTGATTTGATTTGAGAAACTGAATTGAGTCATCAAGTTCACTAATTTAATGCAGAAACAGCTTTTCAGATTATACAAAAAAATACGTATCCTCCCTTTTGCATAGCACAAATTTTTCCCAGAGATTCATACTTCTAACATTATTGTATTTAAATTATAGAATGCTAAAATATTATATAATTTTATTTTTAATTAGTGTTTATGACTAAATAAATGTAAAATAACCATTCATTTGAAATTGGTGATTATGTATACAAATGGGAAAGTTTAACAGAAGCTTGTTCTTATAAGTTCCTTCAATTGAATTTTTGTTTTTTTGGTTAAATCAAATGCAGATGGTTTATGCAAGCCTGAAATGCTCATGTGTCATTTTGGTGTTTATCAGAAACGAAGCATGCTGCTGATCACGTTCATATTCTTCCTTCAGAATAGGCATGTGTATAGTAAACTATTATAACGTAATCGGGACAGATGGATGCTTACATTGACATGAATGATGTGTAATTTTCCTGATCATCTTTTTGCCTTTTAGAAAGTCTCTTTTGGCTCTTGCCCAGCTTTGCTCTCCATCATTAGTGCTCCATGAATTGTCCCACATGAAAGTTATTTGATTTAACCAATGCAAAAGCATCCTACTGAGTAAGAAGTCAACGCCTGCTGATTCAACATTATATTGTAGAGAAGTGTTTCAAGCTGTATCTTCTAAGTCTATAATTAAAAGCACTTCTAAGTTTTGAAAAACACACAGTGAATTTGCACCTGAAACTTCACATAGGTGAAGATATCCACTTATAAGTGTGATATTAACCCCAACAGTTGGGCTAGAGACAAATGAGCATTAGGTGTCTGCAATCAATACAAATCAATACAAATTTAATGAAATTTGTATTTATTTCAGGTAAAGTCTCTCAAACGTCATATATTGCGATAACATCAACATTTCTTAACTCTATAACTAGGTTTGTTATTGTTGATTAGTTTTTTGCAAGTATATATTGTTTATTTTTGTTCAAGATTCTGGGTACTCTTCCACATTTCCACACATTTGGAGAAAAAGGATGGAAATGTTGATATGCTTCAAAAAAATTAGATGATAGAGAGGATCTGTGTGCGAGCACATCATTTCCTATTCAAATCAGAATTTTAAAAACATATAGAACATCATGAAAATGTTTTCATCAGTTAGCATTCAACACATTTAAGTTTAACCTCAGCTGAATTTGATTGTGTGTGTAATCCTGTTTGTTTCTAAATCTCCATTCAAATCTTAATTATCTTCATCAGCAAAAACAGAATGTAAGAGAATTACTTGAAGACCAGTAAGTCTTCCTTTTGGGAGCTGACTCAGTCTGGAAAATTCTCTTTTGATTAGAAAAAAATAGTTTAGTAAGCTTATTTCCAGAACGCTAATAGACTCTGAAAATACTATGATAAAGACAAAGAAATAAACACTCCAAGAACAATCAGGACTATTTTTTTTTAGAAAATGAGATAATGCTGTTTTAAATAGAATTGTAATTCATTGCAATTTATTTTGAAATCATCACACGAGTAATGTCTTCTATCTGGTTGAGTCAATACACCTGTAGTTAAAAGGTGAAACAGTGTGATTGAGAAGACTACAAATTTGGAACAAATGCGGTTTGGTTTATAAACAATCTGATGATGCCTTTAGAACTGAGATAAAGTAATGTTTTAATCCATTTATTGAAAATTTAATTATCATTCTTTAAAGTGTATTTTGTCACTAGTATAATTTAGATGACTCCTTTTGTTATGATTTACACAAATTTGTTAACAGAGCATAAAAGTAATTAATTATAATAAAACCCAGAAAAGATCATTATACTAAATATTCAAGAATTTTCACTTGTAGTGCATATTATTACATGAAGTTTAATTCTACATTCTTTAAGATCATTGGTTTTTCTTTGCTTCTAATTTTTTCATATTTTTGAAAATATAACTAATCCTAATTTGAAGGTTTTTTTTTTTTCATTTTAGAGAGGTATTTTTCTTATATACAAAACTAAATATCCAAACTAAAATCTCTGGGTTTCCGTTTAGATTAAACAGGGTCCAATCTACCTTCCAGCAAAACAGAGATAATGTATGTCCACATTCCATGATGTGGTGAAATAGTACACAGTACACAATGTGTTATTGCTAAATGTTTGTATCCTTTCCCAAATTCTTCTGTTGAAGCCCTAACCCCCTGTGTGATAATAGGATAGTTTTAGGAGGTAGGATATTTTAGAGTTGATTAAGTTCAGATGTGGTGAGAAAGGTGTACTCCAAATGATGGGATTGTGGCCCTTATAAAACGAAAAAATGGTCCCAGAATACCTTATCTTGATCATATATGAATATAAAGGCAGTGGTCTGCAAGCCATAAAACAGGCCCTCCACCAAGAAAACATCTGCTAGCACTTAGATTGTGGACTTTGCAGACTCCAGAACTATGGGAAATAAATATCTGCTGGGGAAATCACCAAATCCATGGAATGGTGTCACTGAAGCTCTAGTGTATGAAGACAGTATCATTAACTAGCAGACAGAAAAGGCAAATTTTGACTGTCATTTAATTTGAAATTACCCTAAAGTTATTCATATATGCATGTTTACATAGATATATGGATTATTCTCTCTGTTTTCTATATAAAGTAATTCTGTAATCTCTGAAATCTATGAAATAAAAGATCTTGTTATAACTGGAAAAAATAAAATGTATTTGGACAGAAGGTGAGAAAATCAGATGAGTGTTTTCTGCTGTTAGCTAATGCTAATATGCTTATGACTGCTTTTTTATTGATACTGTTGACTGATAAAAGTGTGTATGACTGAGCTACACCTGCCTTAAATGTAATAATTTATCAATTTTCTTGTGCAATTTCAAATATGTTTGGCTTTGATTAAATTTCTGGAAATTTCTGGGGAAACCACAATGACATAAGATCCCAATGCTTTGGGGACAACTTCCTCAAAGAAACACCAATCTAAACACCTGTTCCAGAGTCACATCTACAGCAACTGCAGAAGCCAGAGCAGAGACAAAAGTGCCTCATTTCCACAATGACAAGGAAACATGCATTTAACGAAGCAAAATGGAAAGAGTAGTCTGACTCTGCCCACCCTGGGCTACACAGGAATCCTGCATGGGGTGCTCCGTTGTAAGAATACCATTTTCTTTAACCATCACCAATAAATGTGTTTGTCCTCTCAGCCCTCAGTAATAATCTTCTTGAGGTTCTTCTAGTTTTTGTTTTATCTGATCCATGCCCACCCAACTTTGTCGCCTGGTACCACATGCCATATCCCATTACAATTATCCATTGTTACATAGCAGATTACTTCATAATTTAGAGACTTAAACAGTAAACATTTTGCTTTATCTCACATTTTTCAGAAATTCAGTTGTGACTCTTTGGCCAAATCTTTTGCTAAATGTGTTATTGATGGAGACTACACAATAATATCCTACTCTTTAATTTAAAAAGTTTAGTGGGACATTGGAGCTTCACTTTATAGATCTGATACTTTATGGAAGCAATGGGAAGGGTAGGCCTAGCTGGGACTATTGGCCATAGCAATAAGGCATAGCCTGGATTATTCCTTATACTTAAGACAACTCTTAGAAAGTTTGTTCTGCAAATACATGTGCATAGGCTCTTGTTCAGTATGATGTCATCAGACCACACTAGGGAAGGTTGCTATAGAACCTATTCAAAATGAAGGGAAAATAAAATGTAAAGGTATTAGTGTCCTTATTTAAACCATTCATATGCCTTTTTATGCAGTATGATGTTAGTCACAGTACTATATCGTGAGTAAAAGAAACTCAAATAGCAGAAATAAAAACGAATGTCATTTTCATTGTCATAATAAAATGTTAAAAAATGCAACTTTAAAGACTGTAAGTAGACATTATGCATTTCCACCTATGAGAAAACTACAAATGTTGACATAAGAAATCATGAAATTTGGTGGGGAAAAATAAATGGAGCAAAGTCTTGAAGAAAAAAAGAACAGGGATGAATTTGAAAGAGGATTGATAGTTTTTTGCTTTATTTTGTTTTCAATGATGGTGGGTAGTTAGACTTTAAAGCAGAAACCTTCGTAGGAGTGGGGGTTGATTTATTACCAAGGGAAAGGTGACAGCTGATGGGACAGGGTCATGACATGCAACTAAGAAAAATGTGGAATTTTGAGGAGTAATGTTGGGTTTACTCTTGCAAGGAAACAGAATTTATGTTCTATCTAGAGTGTAAAACCTTTTAACAAGTACTATTTAAAACACTAGCAAATTTGAGTTGGAGTATGCTCTCTGCAAAGGACATTATACAATAAGCACTGGAGCCTGTAAATATGTCATTACATGACAAAAAAGATCTGAGCAGGTATGGCTCAGATAAGGATACTGAGATGGGAGTTATCCAAGTGGGCCATAAAGCCAATCACATACATGTTTCTTTTAAAGATTTGCTTATTTTTATTGGAAAGGCAGATTTACAGAGAGAAGGAGAGACAGAGAGATCTTTTGTCCCCTGGTTCACTCCCCAAGTGACCACAACAGCCAGAGCTAAGTAGATCCAAAACCAGGAGCCAGAAGCTAAGTCTAGGTCTTCCACATTGGTTCAGAGGCCAAAAACTCTGGGCCATTCTCTCTACTTTTCTAGGCCATAACAAGGGAGCTAGATAGAAATGGAGCAGCTGGGACAGGAACTGGAACTCATCTGGGATCCTGGGCACGCAAAGCAAGGATTTAGCCACTAAGCTATTGTACCTATCACGTCAGTCTGATAGTTGCCTTCTCACTGCCACCTGAAAACTTCTGCCATCTCCCCACAATGGGTAATCGGGTTGTTTTGATTAATTCCTTGCATTTGTGACTTTTTAAACTCTAATTAGCTGTGTCTCCAACTGTAATCAAAATGAAGATTATGGGGCTAAGAATTTTTGAAGAATACAAACTAGTTCATACAAAGCACACAATAATAAGTGATTTTGATGACAGAAATTACTGGAGTCAGATACTGAATCTGCCATTTATTCACTGATCCTCAGTGAGTTAATTAAATCCTCTAATTTTTTTTTATGGCAAGCTGTAAAGAAAATAATATATAGTATACAGTGTTATTCAGAGGCATAGAATTACAATGGATGTAGCAGCAAGTATGGTTTCAAATGTATATTTTTGAAACATAACTGACTCTATATCTGTGTGCTACTGTAGTCATGGAATGGAAAGATGTGGTATGCATATACCAGAAACAGCATATAGAGCATTATGGTTAATTTTGGATTTTGGATTTCAAGTCCTTAGTTTCAATTTCTGGTATAAATTCCTTTACTATATGTAATCTTTGATTCTTTCCTTATGTCTAAGTTTTGTTCTTTAAGAGCAGTAATAGAAAACCTATGTTATGGAACTTATTTTTAAATAACTGTTTATATTTATTTGAAAGACTGAGTGACAGAGGAAGAAAGAGAGACAGAAAAAGAAAAGGGTGGACAGTGGCACAGAGAGATCTTCTAGTTCATTCTCCATGTGACTGCAGCAGCCACAGCAGGCAAGGCTGCAGCTGAGATTGTTGATCTCCAACCTGTGCTTCTCATACGGGTGGGTATCAGAGACTCAAAAAGTGAGTCATCATCTGCTGCCTTCTGTGTGCATATCAGCAGGAAGCTGAATTGGAAACACAGTAGACAGAACTGAGATACTCAGTTCTGGGATGTGGCCATTCCAGGTGGTAGAATTATGACCTGTGCCCCACTTTCTGTTTCAGTGGGTTTGTTTTGTTGCTAGCTTTTTAAAAATTGTAGCCCACATGGAATGTCAGGGGTTTTGTTAGGAATCAAACTTGTTACTGATGTTTTACTGAAACCTAAGGAAGATACGCATGCATCTTCATTTTTATGAAGTTCTCTTTATTCATTACATAGTTTCATTTTCATTTGAAGGATTCATCCTCCATATTAATTCTGGTTGTTGTGGTCCAAATATCAGTTTATCAATATTGCTCAAACATGAAAATTTGAGGAGTTCTATTATATCTACATCTATATCTGATACTGTTAGAGATCTAGCCACTGATAGATTTCATGTCGAATATTTTTTGTTACTGTGATGTATGGCTAGAGTTGGTACTTACAAAGGATTCATATAAGACGTGGAGTAGAAAATACAAATACAAATGAACACATCATAATCGAACACTCATGGAAAATTTAGAAATCTTGAAATTTTTTATATTCCTCATTAAAATGTCTAATACACTGGAAGACTTGACTTAAAACAGCCATCAGACAGACTGGACATCTGCTACACATACTGGCAAACCAGGGTAGGGGGCAGGCATGGTGGGGGTTATTGTGGGTCGCTCCAACTAGGGTGCAGCTTCCACTGGTTTATGCAAGGGCCGAATATGTGCTGGCCAGAACCAGGCTGGACTGCAAAACACATTGGTTCCAGTGGAAGTCGGGACTGAAAACAGAACCAACCTAGCAATCGCAACCACCAGCTGATCAGGGCCATGGACAGTGCTGGGCCCTGTACTTGCTAACACATACAAGAATCTGGTTTGAGAACACCTCAGACAAAGTTTCTTTGGAGATCTCCCCATCAAAATGCTGGACTCAGAACCCTAACCAAGAAAAGAGAGAAGACAGAACAGGTCAACCAACCAACTCAGCTATATGTTGGCAGCGAAATACGGGGCAGAGACTCTATGATGGACTAAGTCATTCAGTGGATTCTTCAAATACTTCATAGTGCTTAGAGAGGCAAGATTGGCAGCGATTCATAACTGTTGAAATATCAAAACCACTTGAGCAAGAACCTCAGAGCATACCCTACATCCAGGACCTTGGGAGGGTGGGAAATTGGGTGGGCCTTCTCCCTTAATACCTCCCTTTAAACATGAAGGAGACAATGTGGAAATAAAAATAAATAAAAAAAAACCAGCCATCAATAAGTGAGTGTATAATGATCATTGAAGCATAGTCTCAAATACAATCATACATCTGGTATGTTATATTCCATTCTACTAAAATTACTAAAAATTAGAAATATACACAGAAGCCTCGTGGCTAAAATCCTTGCCTTACATCTGCCAGTATCTCATATGGGCATTGGTTTGTGTCACAGCTATTCCACTTTCCTTCCAGCTCCCTGCTTGTGGCCTTGGAAGGAAATGAAGGATGGCCAAAATCCTTGGGACCCTGCACCTCTGTGGGAGACCTGGAGGAAGCTCCTTGGTCCTCACCCAAATCAGCAGACCTTTGACAGGGAGACAGCATCAAGCCCAAAGTTTGTCTTTTGAGAGGGAAAGGGAAAAAGGAAACTTGTATACTTCTGAAACTTTTCAAGGTGTTTATTTATTTGTCTATTTTTAATTTTTATTGGAAATTCAGATTTACAGAAAGGAGAGATGGAGAAAAAGATCCTATTCTCTGGTTCACTCCCCAAGTGGCTGCAATGGCCAGAATTGACATGTTTGAAGCTTGGAGCTTCTCCCAGGTTTCCCACACAGGTTCAGGGTTCCAAGGCTTTGAACCATCCTCTACTGCTGTTTCATGCTACAAGCAGGGAGCAGGATGGGACATGATCTGGTACCCATATGGGGTTCCAGTGCATGCAAGGAGAGGATTTAGCCTTCTGCACCAGGCCTTCAAGGTATTTATTTCTTCCTCACCTGAATGCTTAGGCATCTTTGGGAGCCTGGGTACCACTGAGAAAAAATGAAAACTGGGCTCCTTGAACCATCAGAGAATCCATGTGGTAGTGTGGGCAGGTACCAGAGGGAATATGACAGTATCGGCTATTGCAAGAGAAAGTAGCAAACTTCTGTAAATGAGACATCACAGGTACAAATTTAGGGAAAACATATTCCCAGAAAACATGTGAGGGGCTCCCTGTATTCCTTTGGGTGGTGGGTGGGGGTCTTCCCTGTATTGCGTCAATCACAAAGACCAAGACATATGAATCTTTTTCTAAATGCACAAGATGCATGAAGAGACATTTGAAATGTAGTCCACACAAAGGAAAAAATAGGTCTCTAGATTAGCTTCTAAATCAATACTTATGATTCCACTGACAAAAATACTGGGAGAGGCATCTTAAAGAAACTCAGTGAGCATAATGTAGATCATTAAATGATAACTAGTAAAATGCATGAACAAAATGAGTATATTAGCAAAGTGATGGGAACTATTTTAGAAAGATCCACATAAAAAGTCTGGATCACAGGAATCTGAAATCTGGATTGGAAAATTCACCAGAATAGTTTAACAGAAGTTCTGATGAAGTAGAAAAAAGGAGAAAATTTTAAGAGTGGGCATTTAAAATTACTGAACCATATGACCCAGCAATAGCACTCCTAGGAATATATCCAAAACACCTGTTTTACGACAAACCAACATGCATCCCTATGTTCATTGCAGCACAATCAGTAATTGCAAAAACATGGAAGCAACCGAAATGCCCATCAGCAGAAGATTGGATAAGAAAGCTTTGGTTCATCTACTCCATGGAATACTACTCAGCTATTAAAAAAAACAAAATGCAGTTCTTTGTGGCTAAATGGGCCCAGCTGGAAACTATAATGCTAAGGGAAATGAGCGAATCCCAAAAGGTTAGATACCACATGTTTGCCTTAATTTAACCTGTAATTTTTTGTTTGGATGTTTATTATTTTTTTTTGAACCTGTCATTGATACTGTCTCAACCCAGATGTTTCGAAGAATGGAACTTGCATTATCTTTAACATATTGTTTACCCAATACTATGTCAATTAATTCCATAATGTTGTATATTGATACTGAGGTTTTGTTGGGGATTTTATATGACCAGATCTTTACTCTGTTAGCCCTACCTTCAGACCAGAGAAGGTCTCCCCAAGAGGCCACTGAACTTATCTGGACAATAAGACGCTGAACTTTATGCTAGGCATGTGTTTGCAAGGAATGAATCTCAACTGAACTTGAACTATGGTTATGCAGCAAGGTGGAGGAATCCACCATGGGGGGAGGGGTATGGGAGGGGTGGGGGGAATCCCCAGCGCCTATAAAACTGTACCACATAATACAATGTAAACAACAATAAAAAAAAATTACTGAATCAGAGAAACAACTTACAAACAATAAGGTAGAAAATGCCTATGGAAGATGCAGTAAGAAAAATGTGAAAATCCTTACCCAGAAGGAACTACTTCAAGTGTAAGTAGTCCGTATACTCAAAACACATAGACAAGCTGGAGGTGCAAAAACAGGATTTAGCTCTATGTTTTCTGCCAAAGGCTAACTTCAGGTGTAAGTTATATTTATATTGCAAGACTGAGAACATAAACTTTAAGAACATATGCTGGATAAAAAAGCTAGTCACAATAATAGATGAATGATATAAACCCCAACTTTCATAGTACACCTCCAGCAGGTGCTGTAAGAAAAAGAAAAATTTATTACAGAACTTCATTTTTACAAAATGAAAAATTTCTAGAGATCTGTTGCACAACAATTTGCATACAATTGGTTAACACAAGTGTAACTATGCACTGAACAATGGTTAATATGGTAGATTGCATGTTGTCTTCCTTTTTAATCAAATAGAAAGAAGAAATGAACTAGACCTACAGTGTTAAGCCCAAACTACCTTTCTTGACAATATTTCTTTTTTAAAAATTGTTTTAATTGTATTATTATTTTTTTAGTTTTATGATGCAATTGGATAGTGTCTGCAATTTCCCTATTCCCTCTTCAAATTCCTGCCCCTCAACTGATTTTTCTCCATATTATTACAATAGCATAGTCCTTCATAAGCAGTCATAAGTCCAACAGTGTGTTATTTAAGTGTGTCCTGTCATTGCTGGTACAGACAATGTCAGACAGTCCAGCATCCTATTGTCACAATATCTGACAACAGTTTCATTTGGAGTCCATCTTTGATTTGGATGTAGAGATGCATACTGCATTGTACCTTCACATCTGGATGTGATAGTCTCCATTATGCCGTCACTATAGTTTCTCTCAAACGAGAAGCCATACAACAAATTCAACAACAGGGATGAGTTAAAAGAAAAAATTAAGCACCATGGAGTTAAACAATGTGCTACTGCATAACCAATGTATCGATAAAGAAATTGAAGAAATGAAAAAGAAAACAGAAAATCTTCTGTGTAAAATGATGCTACTATGTGATCTATGAGTCAGTGAAGAATTTGATAAATGAAACTATTTGGAAGAAATGAAAATAAGAACAAAAACATCAAAACACATGGGTTGCAGCAAAAACAGTATGAAAAGGGTTATTGATCTTACAATTTGCATGAAAGCTGCCTTATATCAGAGAGAACATATGATTTTGTCCTTTTGGGATTGACTTGTTTCACTGAGCATAATGGTCTCTAGTTGGAACCAGCTTGTCGCAAATGATATAATTTCATTCTTTTTAATGGCTGAGTGGAATTCGATGGAGTAGATGTACCACAGCTTCTTTAATCATGCCTCTTTGGATGGGCGTCTGGGTTGTTTCTTTAGTATTTTTTTTTTCTGATGTGGTACCCTGTAGTTATTAAGTTATATTCATTAAGCTGTTTTGACTCTTCTGAGTAAATTAACACACCTCTACAAAAAAAGATAATACTATCATAAAGTAGAAATGTGACAATCAAAATGAACCTTCACACAGTGCATATAAGCTTTGAGTAAAATGAGGGCTTCACCATTGAGTCAGGTGATAGCTTGATCATGAAGAATATGGGCTCAGAGTTCAGGCTGATATGCGCTTAAATTCCAGACATAACAGTTTTTTCATAAATGTATGACAGTTTGCATTGTCTTCTTTGTGAAAAAGCTGCCGACATTGAAATCTATTTTGCAGGGTGGTTGTGCGGATTAAATGAGTGCTTGCCCTACACATTTTACACACAATGGATTTATGGAGTGTTTAGGCTATTTAGGCCATTCTTTACAGAAAAAGAAGTGACAAATGAAAGAACGAGGCTGGAAGCGTGGAAATCAGAACAGGAAGCAGAAAACAAGAATGAAGAAAACAAGGAAAAGAAAAAGGCAGGATGGTTAGAAGGAAGAACGTATGATGAGAAGAAAGGAAGGCGATAAAAGAGAAAGTTCCGTGAAAACTCAGTAATTAGGAACATTAGAGTTTATTAGAATTTGGTATTTGGTGCAGCAGTTAGGATGTCACTTGGAATGTCCACAAACCATAGCAGTGCGTTAGCTGCAGTTCTGGCTGCACTTTGTACTTCAGCTCCTGCTGCAGTATGTCATGGCTCCAATCTGGATCCATTCTACTCAAAAGGGTGACTTGGACAGAGTTCTGGGCTCCTAGTTACAACCTGGATGTTGTAGACATTTGGGAAGTAAACCAGCTGATGAAAATTCTTTCTCTACCACTGCCTGTCTTTTGACTTATTAATTGACTCATTAATATTTTAAATTTGTATGCTATTGATGAATTTTTGTAGGAAAACATGTCTTGCATAGGAATTGAGGTGCAGAATGCTTAATAATGAAAATCTGTCTCAGACAAAAAGAAGGGAGAAAGGAAGGGGAGAAACACCCCCCAAGAAGGCTTAGTACTTACAATCATTGCAGCTCATTAATGAAGATTGCTGAGCATAAGCACACGGTTCAATCTCCTAAGCCATTAGGCACCTGCTGTTTGAGAAAAGTAGCAAAGTTCCCTGAGAAAGGAAACTGGGTTGTCAGAGTCCCAGCCACAACAGTGCAGGTGAGTTGGAGACTAATGTGAAGGCACTGCATTAACTAAAAATATCACTGCTTTTTGAATATTCTGATAAAAAGGCACAAAACAAAAGACATACACACTCCAAGGCTCTGACAAAAGAACAGGGAATATAAGTTACACCTTCGTCTTTAAGTTACTTTGAATATATGTAACTTGACTTGTTAAATGTGTAGGAGATTGGATAAATCAAAGTGACTGTTGGTGTTCATTGTGGAGTGTAGCAAATAATTTAGGCTTAGTTCTCTTAAGTAGAGATCAGAGATAAACAGTGCATGTTATACCACCAGTTACTAAGTCCTTAATTTGTTGACTTGTTTTGTTAAAAGACAAAAAAGCACCCAAGGGTGGTTGTGCTTGTTTCCAACAATCCAGTAGCAAAACTGCAAATGTGAAGCATTTCCAGGAAACAAGATTATATTGGTGTGAAAATCTGGAGTCCTAATTGAAAATAAAAATAAATCAGTATCACCAGCTTTGAAAAAATATGACTTCCTTCCCTAATTTCCCGTTTGATAATCAGTATTGTGTTCTTACAATCCATTTTTTCCCAGCAAAGCAAAGCTTCCTAAGTATGTGAGTATGTGTGTGGCTGAAGAGATAATCGGGTTGGGTTATTTAGTGAAAGGATATTCAGCATTTAGCACTGCTCTTACTTTTTAGATGAAATAACTGTGTGTCAAAGTAATTTAATGTCAAATTTGATGCTTCTAAAATAACACATCGAAATTCAATATCAAAGATCTTTACATATCAATTTCATGTGGGGGTTTTAAGTTATAAGCAGCATTTTTATTTATAGGGTGTAAATTAAAATATGCACATGAATATACCTTAAAATTAATTGAAAATTAAACTGAAAGATAAGTTTATTTTGCTGTTTAACTATTTTGTAATAGTGCACTTTCAATCAACTTCTGGAATATCTGATATTCTGTGTGTGTGTGTATGTGTTCAAAGGCTGATTCATAAATTTAATAAAAGTCGCATTCACATAAGCATCTACTGTACTGTACATTTTGCTAGACTAGGGATTTATAGGGTTTGAAAGTTTCCTCATCTGGCAGAACCTGTATTTTAGTGGGGCAGAGATGATAAACACATAAGCCGATGAGTCTGCTGAGAAAGCAGGTTGCTATTAATGTTATGAAGGATGTTCTGCTAAGAAAATAAAATGGAGTATCTGCTTAGATAATTGCACATCTTGTTTCCAGATTATAAGAAATATGTAGCAAGATTGTTGGGTTTAAAGAAGAAAGCAAATGGGTAAAGTCTGAACTGTCAGTAAAGCTACAAGTCTTTTAGGCAGCATGGTGGTTCAGCAGATTGATCCTGATCCCCATGGTGCCAGCATCCTATACACATGTCGGTTTGTGTCTTGGATGCCCTGCTTCCTATCCAGCTCTATGATTATGGCCAGGAAAGTAGTGGATGATGGTGCAAGTCTTTGGACCCTTAAAGGCATGTGAAAGCCTGAGAAGAAGTTCGTGGCTCCCAGCTTTGGAACAGCTCTGGTTATTGTGGTCATTTGGGGGTGAATCGTGGATAGAAGATCTCTCTGACTCTTCTCTCTCTCTGTAAAATCTGCTTTTCAAATAAAAATAAATAAATCTTAGAAATAGTGCTAAGGGTATCTGGTAATTGAAAACAACCCTTTTCCTCTGCAAATAGGTACACAGGAAAGTTGGTCCACAGCAAAAGGAATGACACTTCCTGCAACCACGAGTGGGCTGGACAAAGGATCACTTGCCTTGGATGAAGTTTGCTGTCCTGTTAGGCAACTTGAGTCCAGATTATAAGATATGATCAGCAGATGCAGGTAAATCCTGCCTGGTTGCCCAACCTGTGGAAAATGTGAGATCATATATGTATATTGTTTTAAGCTGCTAGGTGTGTTACAGCAGTAATAGAAATTCTATGCAATGCTGTAGGGAATAATGGGGCTATTATGAACGGAACTTCCTGAATACAGAGGTGCGGGCAGAAATAATATTGGAATGGTAAAACAGTCACATAAGCTTAATAAAATTTTTTTGGAATCGTTCAAAAATGAAAGGACTACGTCACTTGTTAAATATTATATATGTATAATCTAATTTAAAAATAAATTCCCAGGCCAGACACATCAGATTTATGGTGTGTAATGTATAATATTGGGATTTGAAGAAATTTATAATCCAGGACAGTGTAATATGTGCATATACATACACACACAGATTGATTTAGATTGGTAGAAGAGGTGTTGGTACGTATATGTACAGAAGCTCGAAACATTTAGAAATATGCAGACTGGGCCCTGAAAAATGAATTGAGTGGCTCAGAAAGACTCTATGTTCTTCCTCATGGAAATACAGTAAACAAACACAGCACTGGGTTTTGAATCTCCTTGCCATAAAAACAATAGAAAGAGAGTGACAAGGCAAAAGGAGAGAAAGAGAGACCTAAATATGGTTAAGGCTTTCACACTAACAGTGTGCTAGATACACTAGCAGTTATGAGGAAGACATTCAGTGACAAAAGGCACATTCAGCCAAACACAGATTGTGGAATTTTTCCAAGATAATTATGAAGATTATCCTAGAATTACCCCCCTCAAATTAGACAGGAGCCAAAACACTGCAAAACAGTGACTGTGGAATCTTTAATACAAAAATATCACTATAAAAAGTCATTTTGGGGATAATTGTGGAAAAATGGAAACAGAATAGCTGTAAAATGGTACCAAAGGATTATTTGTAATTTTGGTAGGTAAGTTAGTCTAGAAACTATTTACTTATAAAGGTACTGTGTCCATCTGTTTGTATGTTGTAACAGAATTCCATGAACTGGGTAATTTATTTCTTTATCGTCAGAATCAGGACAGTTCAAGATCGCATTAGGTACTTATTTTTTAACACATTTGGTACCTAGTGAGAGCCCTCTTTCTTGTTGATGTATTACCATCTTTGTGCTACATCCTCACAGGGTAGGAAGAATGTCAAAGATCTCTAGTGTCATTTTTGCAGATTTATTATTTATTCTTATTAGAAAGTCAGATTTACAGAGAGAAAGGGGGAAAAAGAGAAAGATCTTCCATGTACACATTCACTCCCCAAGTGGCCGCAATTGCTGGAGCTGAGCAAATCTGAAGTCAGGAATCAGGTGTTTCTTTTGGGTCTCCCACGTGGATGCAGGGCCTTAAACTTTTGGACTATATTTGTTTCCCAGGTGACAAGCAGAGAAATGGATGGGAAGTGGAGCAGTTGGAACAAGAACTGCCACCCATATGGGATCCTGGCACGTGCAAGGCAAGGATTTAGCCACTGAGCCGTTGTGCTGGGCACTGAAGCTGTAATTTGAACACAGGCCTTCTAATATGGGATGCAGAGCTGGCGAGAGTCATCGTAGCAGTCACACCAAACGCTTGCACCCTGATGACATCTTGAATGTTTTAAAGTCTTAAAAATATGTGCTGTAAAATTATTATTCTTCTGTGCTAGTGGTATTTTCTATTTACTATTTTCTATTTTCTGTTTTCTTATTATCTTACCCTAAAACAGTGAAAGAGTGTACATACAAGCAACCATTGATAGCAATAGTTTAATAAAACGATTACTTAGCAAATACTATTTTCTTTAAGATTTATTTATTTTTATTGGAAAGCCAGATAAACAGAGAGCAGGAGAGACATGGTTCACTCCCCAAGCGGCAACAACAGCTGGAGCTGAGCCAATTGGAAACCAGGAGCCAGGAATTTTCTCCGGGTCTCCCACACGGGTGCAGGGTCCCAAAGCTTCGGGCCGTCCTTGACTGCTTTCCCAGGCCAAAGGCAGGGAGCTGGATGAGAAGGAGAGCTGCCAGGATTAGAACCAGTGCCCATATGGGATCCCAGTGCATTCAAGGCAAGGACTTTAACCACTATGCTATTGTGCTGGGCCCAGCAAATATTACTGTATCAATTGTTATGCTTCCTTTTCATCATATGGTAACTTTACTAGCTAAAAGCATACAGTGACTGAGTCCAGTCGAAAGCACTCACTTACAAACATCTTTAATTTCTTCATCCGATTGCATTTAGCTGTCAGGAAATGTGCCTTCACAGATATAAAGATTTTGAGAAAGGCTCTTTCTTCCTATTCTTCATAAAAATGTTAACTAAAATCAGATTTGGTGAACATGTATGAAAGATTTCCCAGTAGAAAGACAAGTTCATATTTTTGTTCTTTTGTTTCATTCATTTTAGATGATTTTCCATCCATCCATGATAAAGATCTTTTCACGCGGAGGTTCGTGGTGACTTGATGACTCATTAGGTCTGTAAAAATCATTGAAGTGCTATCTTTTGTTTTTGGCAAAGCCTTTAGAGCATAAAAATGCTGATTTATAGTTTGAGTTTCATTTACATGTTATACAAAATCACAAAAAATCAAAACTCCCTATCAATTGAAAGAAAATATAGAATTGAATAACAAAGAGTACGTAAATGAATGTCAGAATTACATGAAGAAATTTCAGTGTAGAGATATCTAATTGATATAGTAAAAATGATCTTCTATGCAATGGTTTATAGCACAGAAGGCATTTTAAATAAAATTTTTTCATAATTGACTATTTTGTAACTTAGAATTATCAGAAGATTCTGAAAGTGATTACAAATCATTAATTGAAATCAAAGTGAAACCTTTTAAAATTGATTTTCAGTTATTATGGGGCATGTTAGGGGGCATCTTAATCCCCACAATATAAAAAAATTGTTTCTTCAGCCAATGGCTAAAAGCCCCTGCTTAAAATGACATCTAAGGTATAAAAACATAGTTTTAAAATGAAAAACATAAACATTTTCCTTGCAAAATTTGAATGTTTTTATTTTACCCCATAATGTGCTATTTTACTAGAACTATTTTTTACCCTAGGTACATTCAGTAAGTAATTCACACATTAGTTGTGTATTTGTAGTATGATATTAAAGTCATTGAAAGCGTCAATAAGATGTCATGAGTCCCATGTCTATTTCAAATATGATGTAATGTGTAAAACAACAGAAGTTTAATGTCTGTGTCTGAGATTTTATATGCATTTTCATTATGTACACTCAAAATACCAATCTTATATTTATTGTGGTTCCAAATATATTCTGAGATTATATACTGAAAAAAATTTCATAATGAGAGATGTTATTATCTTATACTTACCAAAAATATTCTTAATTCATCATTTATGATTGTTAATTAATCTTTCAGCATTTGTTCACTTTGCTGACAGCAGAAATGCAGTTAAACAAAACATTGCCTGTTGAAAAACAATCCTTCATATTGTTATGCCTTCAAAATTAATGTTAAGCTTCATAAGCAAAATATTTATGTAAAGCATAAAAACTATATGCTTCACCGCATTGTAAAAGTCATTTATACAACATGACTCAGTAAATGTTTATTTGCAAACTGAAGATCTGCCAAATATTTGTGTCACATTTACAGTGTTATCTGATAATGTAATGGAAAAACCCTGTCACAGCATATAACTCCATTTCTGGTTTCATATTACTGTGAGAACCCAAATTCTGAAACTCGTGATTTATGTCAGCTTAAATAACTCAGTTTAATACCACGCTCATAGACCATTTTGACATTCAAGCCTATATACAAGTAGGGAAGTATGAGTATGTGAATATGGAGATATTTATTGGCATATACAGGTGGTCTACAGTGCATATATATGCAGCCATCCACAGCCATGTGACTCTATGTGTAAATTATCACTGGAATTTGCAGAGAAGATGATTTTATAAGAGAACTAGGATCCTAGGACAGAAATATAAAAGCTAAAATAGCAGGAGTTTAAGAGAATAGCCTGAAAATTCTGTTTTCACATATGGAATACATTGAATTTAGTAATAATAAGCTATTATAAAAATAAATAAAAATCATTGTACTAGCATAAAAACACTATAGTTTAATAAAACTGAAGATGCAGTTCAAGAAATTGGGCCCGGTGTGATAGTGTAGTGGTTAAAGGCCTCACCTTACATGCCAGGATCCCATATGGGCTCCAGTTCTAATCCCAGCAGCCCCACTTCCCACCCTGCTCACAGCCTGGGAAAGCAGTTGAGGACGGCCCAAAGCCTTGGGACCCTGCACCCACGTGGGAGGCCTGGAAGAGCTCCTGGCTTCGGATCAGCATAGCATTGGCCGTTGCGCTCACTTGGGAAGTGAACCATCGGACGGAAGATCTTCCTCTCCGTCTCTCATCCTTTCTAATAAAAATAAATAAAACTTAAAAAAAAAGAAATTATAGGAATTAATTGGCTAATGTGTATACAACTGATTTTTGATGAAAGTACTACGAACACAGAAGGGCAGTTTTCCACTACATGCTGTTGGCACATCAGCTGGAGAACAACAGAGTAAGTGAAATAATTCAGTCACAGTAAGGCAAATATTACAGTTCCCTCATACATGAAAACTAAAATAAAATTTGCTTAATCGGACACAGAATGTTGATTAACAGAGGGTGAAAGGAGTTAAGGAAATAGAGGAAGTTTTAATCAAAACTGGGGAGAGCTGCTTGTGGTTCACTAATTGTAATAAACACAGCATGCTACTATGTTAATAACAGGTGAAGTTGAATACAAAGAATATGGGAACTTCATGTTACACTTCCCAATGTTTATTTTTAAATTTAAAGTTATTCTAAAATGAAATGTTCAATAAACAAAAATGAACACAATTAAGTTTGAGTTAGAGAAAACGGACCATAGGTCAGTTTGTGCTCAAACATTCCTGAGAGTCCGCTGCATGTATGACTCCATCTTAACCGGCACTAGCTCTAGAATATCCAATTATAGAAGCAGAGAAGAAAGAGTTTTCAGAGGCTGCAATGATAGAAACATTGTGTATTTCTGCGACGGAGAAATTTGACTTTAAAAGTCTCTACAGCTTTGGTTTTCAGTTTGAATGTCTTAGAACCCCTAGAGAAACTTCAAGTACAGGCTCCAGCCCTCTTGTTCCTCAAGAGCCACAGTCTGGGTTCTTTAGTGGATCTCCAAACGATTTTGCTGCATAAATTGAAATAGCTAATGCATTATGCAGCATGAATCTCCAACAATCTGGCAAGGAAAACCAGCATGGGAGTCTAAGGAGTAATTGAATGATGAACAAGTACAGTGAGCAATGAAGACAATTGTTCTGACATAGAAGTGTGTCACAGAAAGAACAAGAGAGAGAGAAACAATGCCATGTCAAAATAGTACAGTTCCAGCTCAAGATAGCTACACGGAGCTGGGGAACACGGGGTAAACACAGAGAGTGGAAGAACATAAGGAAACGCAGAATCCAAGCACAAAGAAACGTGGGAGGGAGTTGTAGGAACAGCTCCATTGCCAAGATTAACATGGGGAAGAGGGGAATATCTTTCCTCGAAGCAAAAGGAAGAGGACAATTAATAAAGACAGGAGGTTTGAGAGAAGTGGGGAGGTAGGGATAAGAAGATATTAAGGGAATTTTGTAAATTTTTCTTCATTTGCTGAAGATGAGGGAAGCACACATGTATCAATCATTAAGAGATATTGGAACCAAAACATTTGGATTTGCAAAAAGGTGAACAAGAAGAGCTAAAATAACACCAATGCTTGAAGGTTTCTAGCCTGTTGTTCTAATAAGAAAATTTCGCTAGACATCTTTTGCCACATAGAATGTTTGTTGAAATGAAAAAATCAGTAATATTTACTAGTTTGTTCTCAATCATAAATAATTGAAATGTGAGCTTTGCATCTTATAGTATTTTTGCTGTCTTCATTTGAGATTGAGATTGTCAAATTCATAGGCCTCATAAAATCCTTAAGGAAAAAGAGTATCTGTCCGAGTTTGCAATGTGAGCTTTAATGATCCTAACAGAGATAGTAATTAGAAATAAATGTTCCCTGGGCCCAGCGTGACAGCCTAGTGGCTAAAGTCCTCCTCTTGCATCTTCCAGGATCCCATATGGACACTGGTTCATATGCTAGCTGCTTCACTTCCCTTCCCAGTCCCTGCTTGTGGCCTGGGAAAGTAGTAGAGTATGGGCCAAAACCTTGGGACTTGCATCTGTATGGGAGACCCTGCAGAAGCTCCTGGCTTTGGATTGGCTCAGCTCCGGCCATTGAAGTCACTTGAGAAGTGAACCAAAGGACAGAAGATCTTTCTTTATCTTTGTCTCTCTGTGAATCTGCTTTTCCAACAAAAATAAATATGTATATATTTGTTTTACTTGCAAGGATTAACATCCTTTAATGGCTAGCACATCAAGGTCAATGTAAATATTTTCTTTGTTCAGAAAATTAGAGAGTGGTGAACTTGGAGTATCAAAAGAGTTTGTAGAATCTACAAAAAGAAAAGAGATTCCTGATTTCCATGAGAAAATAATAGTCTTGCAATATTCCCTTCATCCTATTTGACACATCAAAAACTAGAATAAATTCTGCTTTATGATAGTGAGAGAAGTAAGTTTGGTTTGGCTATGATCATGACAAAATTTAGGAAACGTCAAGTCCTGGTGCAAGGGGAGAGTGGGAAGTAAAAGGAAAAAAGAAATAGAAGCAGGAGAAGAAAGAGGATAAGTAGAAGGAACTGGAAAAGGACTTCTGTGTGTTGCATTTTCAGTTCAGAACTCTAGAATTGAGCCTGGGACTGTTGGAGTTTGCCACATAGGGATTTGGAAGAAATCAGCCATGCAAGATTTTCCGTTTATTAATCAAAAGAAGTTAACTGACTACAACTGAAAATTCTATATTGTTGGGCAGCTGCAGAACTTTTGATTATATCCTAAATTTTAATATCTAACATATTGAATGACATGGAGGGGATACATTTTTCCTACATATTCTAAAATAGTAGCGAACAGTTCAGAGCTTGTGAATTTACTGAAAAAAACAGGATATCCGATATGAAATGACCCTGTGGAGAATGTCCAAAGCAGCAGTGCAGGAGCCGGGTGACCCACGACCAAACCTCTAGATTATAATGTGTTCTCATTGAGAATCAGGTGTAAGTCAACAGGGACACTTTGGCTTCCTGGCCAGTCTGCAAGTGGAGACAAATTCATTCCTTAAAATTTACTTGTAGCCTACTATGTGCTTGGTGTTTGAAAAACTGGGAAGACAGCAGGAAGAAAATCAAAATTTTGTCAATTGTGGAGCTTCCATTTCAGTCATATATATTGGTCTCTCTGTAATGTTAAATGCTTTTTGGAAAATCTAATAATGGGGCTGTGGAGTTTTCCATTTAATTTGAGAAAGGTTTCTATGGCAATCATCCATTGGAACGCATACATTTGGAGGTAAGGAAATTACAATGATAACTGGGAGAAAAGCAGAGTCTTAGTCCGTGTGGAGAGTAGAAGAGAAATGGATGTGCCTAGGAAAGAAAGAGATTGCTTGTGAGTGGACATGGCAAGATCTAAAGCTAAAGGTATTCAAGGGCTCGGGCCTGCAGGCTCTTGTGAGTCTTGGCACAAGCATTAGCTTCTTCTATCAGTGAAGTGGGCTATGAAATGGTTTTGAACAGTGTCATTTCACACTTTAAAGTAATGACTCTAAGGGGTTGCTCTGGAGTATAACCTGTAATGACAATGGGAACACGGAAAAAGATAGTGCTGCAGTCATGAGGAAAAAGATGACAGGCACTTACACCATACAGCTAGGGGTGGAGCCAGGGAGAAGCTGTCAGGGTCTTGACAGATTTGAACAAGAAAGTCTATTGGATTAGCTTACAGATAACTTGTGATGTGTCCGTGGAAGAGTAGTGACTGAGGATTTGAGCACAGGTAATGAAGCAAGATTGAGTTAAGAATTTATTTCAGGAGAGTTCCCTACATTGGTTTTTCCTCTGCTAATAGCAGCTATATACTCATCTTTTGATAGCAACACACGGCGATATTAATTGGTGTGCATATACGTACAAAGCATGAAATGTAAGAATACACAGTGGAGGATGGCCCAAGGCCTTAGGGCCCTGCACCTGTGTAGGAGACCTGGAAGAAGTTGCTGGGTCTTGATTTTGGGTAGCTCAACTCTGGCTGTTGCAGTCATCTGGGGAGTGAACCAGCATACGAATATCTCTCTGTCTCCTCTTTCTGTAAAAATCTACCTTTCAAAGAGAATAAACTTTCATTTTGAAGAAAAATGTTCTGTATTGGAATGCTATACACAAAGCAAATTGGATACTATGTTACCATAATGTTAATTTTTCATGCTCTACATAAAGTTCAATTATTGGAAATCCTTGAAACGAATACACATTGTGGGCCTAGCATGATGGCTCAATGACTAAATCCTTACCTTGCAAGTGCCTGGATTACATATGGTTCCTGGTTCATGTCTTAGCTGTTCACTTCCCAACTAATTCCCTGCCTGTTGCCTGGGAAAGCAATGCAGGATGCCTCAAAGTTTTGGGACCTTGTACCCACTTGGGAGACCCAGAGAAAAATCCTGGCTTCGGATTAACTCAGCTCCGGCCATTGTGGCCATTTGGGGAGTGAACCAGTGGACAGAAGATCTTTTTCTCTGAATCTCCTTCTCTCTGTAAATCTGATCTTCATTTCCAATAAAAATAAATAAATCTTTAAAAGAAACAGAATACAAATTGCTATGAGTAAGTGTTCTGTGATTTATTTTAGGTTGCTATAACAGAATGCTGTAGGCTGGGAAATTTGTAATAATATATAAACTTAATAGGCTTATGATCTGAAAGTTGGGAAGTTGAAGATTGAGTGACTTTTAATGAATAAGGGATTCTTCCTTCATCCCATGGTAAGAAAAAAAAAAGATGAAGGAAATAGTAAAGAAGAGGTAAATGAGCTCATTCTTTTCTTACTCCGGCATTGGGATGAATGCCTTGGTGAGGATAGAACTTCAAGTAACACTCTTGGTAAGATTGCCTTTCTTAGTATTGTAACAGTGGCAAGTATGTTGCAAAATGAGCTTCTCCCCCACCCCCTGCCTTAGCCACTATGTAATGATAGTATTCTACTTTTGGACCCCCAAAACTCACAGCATCCTCAAATATAAAATAACATTTATCATCCTCATTAACAAATATCCTCATTAACAAAATATCATCTTCAAATATAAAATAACACCTAGGGACATTCAAATGTCCCTAAAGACTTAATTTGTTTCGGGCCCTGCGCGGTGGCGCAAGTGGTTAAGGTCCTCCCCTTGCATGCCCGGGATCCCATATGGGCGCCGGTTCTAATCCCGGCAGCCCCGCTTCCCTTCCAGCTCCCTGCCTGTGGCCTGGGAAAGCAGTCCAGGACGGCCCAAAGCTTTGGGACCCTGCAATAAATCTTTAAAAAAAAAAAAAGACTTAATTTGTTTCTACATCAAATCTAAATTTTCATCTAGATAACATGAAGACCTGATTTACTTTGAAACAAATGTCCCACTGGTTGTGAAACTGAGAAATCAAAACAAGTTGGTTACTTCCAAAATACAATGGTGGGACAGGTTTAAGAGACATTTCATTGTAAAGTGAGAAATTGGCCTAAAGTAATGGGGAATGGATCTAAGCTCAACAGTGTGAGCACTGTCAAGACATTGTCCCACTTCTGGGGTTGTGGTTCAGTCCCCAGTGCCTTGAGCACATCCATGTATACAGCTTGCGGGGCTGAGCCCTTGCATCAGCATCCACAGACCGAAATCTGGTGCCTGAAACTTTCACAATGTGGTGATCCACACTGGCAATGGCAGATCTTACATATTTGTGGCAGCCTCAATCTTAGAATTCCACTGGGCATTGTTTTAGTCGGGGTTGTGTGTGGTAATTCCCTCTACATGACAAGTTTCTGCTTGGGCTTTAAAGCTGTTCAGAAAATCCTTTCAAATCCAAATAGAGAGAGGCATGCTTCCAAGGCTTTTACATTTTATGAATTTGTAGAATTATCACTACGTGGCTGTTGCTGAAGTATACCTCCTCTTGTCCCCTAAACAATGGCCAGAGCCACACCTGAGCCCCCTTGATTCACAGCTGAGGTGGCCTTTTTATGCTGCACTGGAATGCAGCAAGAGTCTTAGGGCAGCGCTAGGCAGCAGGCTCAGATGGCATACTGGGTCTATTCCCAGCATGCCTCTGCTTTGTTAAAGCTCTGTGATGGGTGGGAAGGCTTTAACAATCTCTGAAATGCCTTTGGGGTAGGGTAATTCCCTCATTTTCTTGATGAATAGCATCTGGCTTCTCCCTAGCCACACTAATCTCCTTGTTAAAGGTTTGCTTGGACACACATTTGCTATTTGCTCCCAAATACATTTTTTTTCATTCTTTATGTGACCAAATTAGGTGATTTTACAATTTTTGATTCTGCTTTCATTTTAATTATAAATTCCATCTTTAAACCATTGTTTTCTGCACGTATCACTACATTCGGGTGACATGGGACTTTGACAGTATGGATACTTACGAATTTCTTTTACCAGATACCAGATTCTTTGGAGTTAAATTCTGTCTTCTATCAAGGGCTGATGCATAGACCAGCTAAGTCTAATTCTTTCACGTTTTATCATAAGGATGAGCTTTACTAGAGTTTATAATTTATTGTTCCTCATTTCCTATTAAGATCTTGTCAGAAGTACCTTTACTAGTGCTTGTACTTTCACCAACATACTGATTACTATCACTGAAGTAATCACTAAGAAATTTCAAACTCCCTTGTAGTGTTTTTTTTTTTTTTAACAGAGCCCTCAACAGAATTTTCCTCAATGCTCCATTGAGGCACTTCAAGGTTTTTGTATCCTGTCCCCCTAAATTCTTCAACTTTGGCATGGTGTGCATATGATTAGGCTCCCAACTCATGTGGTTAGTACCCAGAGTTCTATGTTCATGGTATTATCAGGGTAGCATCTAAATCTAGTAATGGATCTTGCAGCCATGGCCTTAGGAAAATGGTTATATTGGATGCGTTCATTAGAGCGGAGTACCTCTGATTGAATTATGGGAACTTCATAGGATAGGAACAGACAGAAACAAGCATATTCTCTTTCTTTTCATGTAGGATTATGCCGGAAAGCTACCACACAAATGAGGCTTGCTTAATTTTGGACTTGAATCTTTACAACTATGTTCTACAACAAGGCATTATTGCTTTTTATAGGTGTCTCAAGTGTTTCATTATAGATTTGAAAATCTGATTAATAGGTGCCTCTGCTTAGTATCTTCTTTCAAATCCTTTTTCACATTTCTAGGTATTAGTTATAGAATTTCCTCACTTTATTGTTTTATTTGTGGTTCATCAATAGGATGCTTCAAATTGAGTGATTTTTAATGAGCAGACATGTACTTGCTCACGTTTAGAACATCAAGGAGGTGAAAGTGGTAGAGTCCTTTCTCATGAGTCTTCTCATAACTGAAAGTAGAGAGCAAAGATAGCATAATAATGCATCAGAAGAATGTAAGAGATTCAAATACATCCTATGATAAGGAACCCACTTCTATGCCAATTGCATTACTCTCTTGCATTTGTTTAATTCAGAGTTTTTTTTTTTTTTTGAGGAGAAAGAACTCAAAGAGTTTCTAGTTCTATCATTTTTTTCAATGGTAAAAGGGATGTTAAATATACTTATTAGAACATAGCATTAATGTTACAGAAAGTAATCATTGTACTTTTGGCTTATTAGAATAATCAAAATATTACAGATGGAGCAATACTGTTTCTTAATGAAGCCAGATTGAGGAAAATGAAATTTGGCTGATCAACAGAATCAGTTGAACATTTTTTTCATTAATTAGACCAGATGGAGACCAATTTTGGCAACATTGTAGAAAAGAGTAAAACTAAATTAATAATTTTTCATTATCATTAAGTAAATTCTTACGTGATTAGAATAGTTCTCCTAAAAAGTTTACTTCCTGAAATCAAGTTTTCCCCTGAGATTTTGTTGGTAGATATTTTTTTCTTTACTATGATGGTCCCTAGCCATTAAAAACATGTCAAAGTTTGTGGCAGCCAGGTTGAAGTAGCCCATTCATTTTCTAAATATAAACAAAAATATATATTAACTACTTAGGACAACCCTAAGTAAAATGTTCTTAGGACAACCCTAGGATATTGGGTAGTAGGTCTCAGCAAATCTGAAGAGGAAGAAAATTCAGAATATTAAGAAGCTGCTGCGTTTGGGTTATACAATTTAAATATAGGAATAAACGGCTTATCTATCCAAAATAGTCATACTAGAGGTTAATTTACCCAAAATATGGATTAGGATACATAATAAAATTACATGCACAAAAGCACAGTCAGTTCAGCATGAAAAAGCTTAGCTTTCTGATATATCAGTGTCTCATGTCATGGTAAGTGTAACGGAAATGTAGAGAACATAGTATCATAGTGTTAAGGTATATTTGTAAATATCAATAATAACTTGGAGACAGAGTGGGATGGGAATATGCAGAAAGAGGAAGAGCAGGAGGAGGGATGTTACCCTATAACACTGTATTGTGGGAAATAACAAACAAAGATAATTTAAAAAATAAACTAAAATGTTCTACTTCTCTAAAAAAGAATGCACATAAGACTTATTTATTATCCAGTAAGTGTTAAGGCTCTTGTTTACCTTTCTTTTTCTTTCTTTTTTCCCTCCATTCTCCTTTACTTCTCTCTTCTTCTCTTTTTCCCTCCTGCCATTGCTTCCTCGCTTGCTTTATCTTTTATATATATTCTGAAAGAAATTGAATAGGGAATAAAGGAAAAAAAATGTCTGCATGTTTCAACTTTTAAAGCCAGGATATTTGAGAAAACATAGGATAGCAAAATAAACAACTTCAGGTCACTTTGGGAAATTTGAAATAATTCTGGAAGTAATAGATGAGTCTTTTGTTAGGAAAGTTGATTACAGCAAATGTAAGAGCTAATTTTCACAAATTTAGCTCTGGGTGTGAGATTTCTGAAAAAAAAAAAAATAAACAAACAGACAGACAAAACCCACATCTCCTCAGAGGAGACTGAACATCAAGATGTTACTGAAGGAGTCCAGATAAGTCTGCTTAGAGGTGCGAGTGTCTGAATCTCCCAGTCACGTGGCTGTGGCTGGGAGAACCCATGCTGGACCAAGCTTCCTGTTGGGAATCCTAGATCCCTGTCTACCACTGCCAAGCAGTGGGTTAATTCTGGGCTTCTGGATGGCCAGAGTGAAAATGGAGCCAGGCTTTGCTAGCTGGCCACTTGGCAAGAAGCTCTGGGGCCTTGGAGGTCTGGAATTATTAAATAAGGACATCCATGGATAAGGCCACAGTACGTGTAGATGAGGAATAAATCCTGAGGGATACTCAATAACAGGGCCACTGTACTTGCAGGAAAGTAAGGAGACTGAGGCTTGCTGATTTGGAGGGAAGAGGCTGAAAGATCTATTTGGGTCACACTCATGTACCAACCCACATGGGAATCCAGAATTGGGCTTGTTAGCATGAAACACTGCTGAGCACAGCATCACAGTCCACATGATGGGTATGGCTGGTGACCTGTCCAGTAGGACTAGATCCTAGTACCTGACTGAATGTCAGTACAGGGGATAAGTCACATGAGGCAGGGCTATGACACTATCCAGCACGAGAGATAATCAGCTCCAGAGGTACATTCTGTGGGGGATTTGTGAGCCAAACATTGTGGAAATGCAAGTCTTGCTGGTTAGCTCAAAGCTGGGGTGATGATGGGCTGAGGTAGGTATGACTATGGAACCTGCCAACACTCATGGATACTGGGACCAAGAATAGTCTGCACAGGTCCAGTCTGCAGCACCTGCACATACATCCTAAGGCAGGGAGTTGGGTGAGCTGGGCTGGAACATTCACCAGCTCATATTAGGCCAAGATAGAGGAACAGACTATGCCTAGAAAGGACCTAGCGTCCCTTGAGTGCATGGGATCTGGGTCTAGGAGTGGATTGATTTGAGGAACTTGTGAAATTTCCCTGATGGGTCATAGCTCCCGCTGGTGAGCATGTGGTCCAGGCCTGGGATTTGGGCAGGTTGGGCAAGGTAGCTCCAACTGTTGGCTAATGTGTGGGTTTGGTTTTGAAGGGGGCAAACTGGTCAAACCTGAGCAAACCATAGTTCACTGGCAACTGCAGAAACCAGGTTTCTGAGTTGTGGATCTGAGTTGTGCCACACTGCGCTAGACTCCAGCACCCACTGGTGCTTGTGAGAATCAGAGTGGTGTAGGACAGATTAGACTAGGTCTCTGCCCCTCCTGAGCCACTGTTTCTGGGTGTGGACCAGGTTTGGTTGGGCTGTAACATCCAACAGTAAAAACCATAATGGGTGAAGGTCAGTCGGGAAAGGCCACTGTTCCTGCTAAATGGGGCTGGCCCTTGGATCCACTGGCATACATGAGATCTGTCAATGAGAGAGGTTCTCATGGAGGAGCTTGGGTGACTCCTCTGTTGGGACATAGTCGTTGAAGATGAGTGCAAGAAACATGATAGGGAGCAGCCCAGACCAGACTAGGGAATGGTTCCCACTGATATACATTTGACACAAGTCAGATGTGAACCAGACTTGGCCAATTTTTATCAACCACTAGTGAATCTGAGCACCAGAATAGAGTGTGGGTTGGGCCAGGTTGGGTCACAACACAAGCCAGTTCACATGAGGGTCAGGACTGGAGACCGGATTGACTCAGCTGGGCTAGGCTGTAGTCCCCATCAGCATGAGTTGGAATTGAGTCTGGGCTGGGTCCAGCCAGCCTCCAGTACCCATTGGCAAATGCAGAGGTGAAGCAGGCCATGTCTGACAGGGCCACAGCACCCAACCAGCACAGGTGAAACCCTGAGGCGGAGGGAACAAAGCCAGTGAGGGGGCTGTGGAGGGTTCCTCTGCTGGACCACCACTCCCACTGGAGAACATGAGTTGCAATGGGAGCATACAAGACTGGGTAGAGCTATAACACCCATTGGCTTCATGTGGTTGCATCAAAGGCAAGCCAGGCTGGGTTGACTGTTCCTACTGGTAAATGAATAAGTCAGAGTAAGTGTTGGTTCGATATGTTTTGCCATAGCATCAGCTTGCAGATGCTGGCACTGGGGGCAAATTCTGTCAAGTTAAACTGTGGAATCACCTGGAGAGTGCAGGATCTGGCAGAGAGATTTGGCCCAGTGGGGAAACAGCTGGCACCTCCCTCTTGGATTGCCACTCCAACTGGTGAGCATGAGAACTAAAACTAGGGCAGGTGTGATCATAGAGAGGCACCTGCCAGCACCTGTGTAGGCTTATGAGTGGGGCCGGTTGGATTGAACTAGACTTCAATGCCCATTGACATATGTGGGAGCTTAATGGGATATGGGACAGACTAGACCAGTCTGCTGTACATACTGGCAAGCATGGGAAACAGGACAGGGAGCGGGCCTGGTGTGGATTATTGCAGGTCGCCCTGACTAGGCTGCAGCTCCCACTGGTGTACATGAGGGCTGAATGTGTAGTGGGCAGGATCAGGTTGGTCTCCAATACCAATTGGGTCATGTAGAAGATAGGGCTGGAAACAGAACTGACCAGCAATTGCTACCACCAGCATGTGCATAAGTTGACTAGAGCAACAGACTGTGCCAGACCTTGCAGGGCAAACACATAAGAATTAGGTCTAGGATCACCTCAGAGGAAGTATCTATGGGGATAAAAACTGAATTGCTTGACTCAGAACCCCAACCATGGAGAAACTGCAGGTTCCATGGTTTGACTGTGGAGTGCATGTATCAGAGCTGGGCCTCCTCAGTGGCTTAGATGGAGCAGTGGACTGCATATCCAGGTGCACATGGAAGATATGCTAGTACATTGGAGTCTGCAGAGGACACGTGGTACCACAACAGAAAATAGAGGACAGAACAACCACCCCTGTCAACTGTCAGTAGTGAAAATTTGGGCAAATGGAGACAGTAAGCTGGACCATATCAGCTAGTGGATTCTGGAGATATTCCATTATGCTTGGAGTGGTGAGATTGGTAGTAATTCAGATCAAAATTTCATGAGCAGGACCCTCAGAGCATGCCCCACATTGGGGATCCTCCTGTGGTGTTGGGTGGCTCTCCTCTATCCCAGGGTGCAGAGTCATCTGAGAGGCTGGGTGTGGCTTCTCTCCTTGTCTCCCTCCTTCCCCCATATACAGGAAGGAAAAAAAAAAGAGAATGTGGAAAAGGTGATCTCACCCACTTTCCTGTAGCCCTCAACCCTAATGACCCTAATTAACTATGCAAACATAATCAAAAATAAAAATAAATGATAGTTCAAAAAAAGATGCTATTTGTTGGGCTAGCACTGTGGCATACTGGGTTAAGTTACTACTTAAGATGCTGGCATCTCATATTAGAGTGGGGTTTTCAGTCCTGACTGTTCTGATTCTAATCCTGCTCCATACTAATGAATGTGGGAAATCAGAAGAAAATGTCCCAAGTGCCCAAACCGCTACCACTGACATGAAAGTCCTGACTGGAGATCACGGAGCCTGGCTTTCTTCTGGCCCATCTTAATGGTTACAATCAATTGGCAAATGAAACAGCAGTTGGAAGGTCTCTCTCTTTCTCTCTCTCTCTTTTTTTTTTTTTTTTTTTTACCATGGCTGCTCTTTCAAACAAATAAATAGGCATATATATTCACTTATTTATGAGGCCACCTAGCAGAATAATTGACCACATTGAACAGTTGGCCCCTAAGGGAGATTTTTGGATAAGCAGGGACAAATTTCTCACATTTGGGGGGAACAACTTTTTTTGAACAGTGATTGGTTACAAACATTATTTCTGGTCAAAGCTGTTGAAAGGAAGGCTACTGAATGATGTTAAGAGGAACATTTCTGGAAGCAGATAAAGAATGCAAACATGAACAACAACGAATTGCACAAGTTGGTTCCAAATGATGGTGAGTAAACAAATTGTGTACATCACCTAAGTCACCTTGACCTGCAAGATAAACTTAACGACTCTTCCCAGGCATCGCTTAGACACTGCGGTAAGTATGTCTTTTGAATGTGTTGTAGGCTTTTTAGGGGAGTTTGTTCTTCCCCTTTTCACTCTTCTGGCCCAGGAAGACATGTGCTATATTCCAGACCACTGTAGCCATGAATCAGAGTCCCTGTTTCACAAGATCTTATGCATGGACCTTAAACACTTCCTTTTCCAATTATCCACTACCAGGCGAAGTCTTTGGTGAAAGTGGTTATGGAGGTCCTACTTATGAAATGGGAGATCTCCCTTTGGCATGGTGCACTGAAAATAAAACCGTGGCCCTAATTATCGTCATTCTAGTCTGGAACCAGTGATTTTATGGAAAGCGTAGCTAAGGCTGCTGCATCCTAACCTCTCCTGTAAGGGGTCAGTTGCAATATTAGATTTTTCCGGAAGAATAAACTTGCCATTCTTTTAACCTCACATAGGAGAATTTGCTGACATAGACCATAAAATAAATGCTCTTAACTGTTTCCTCATAGTGTTCATGAAAAATTCCAGCTCTAAGGGCATTTACAAATATATTGAAGCCTAAAGTGAAATGAATTTGAAATGGACTTATGGACTGAATATAGACAAATACTAGACTACGTGATTATTTCTGAAAAGTTCATGAAAAAAGCAGAATTAAATGATGTTAATTTTCAGAACAAAATGCATAATTCTTGTATACTCATAGGTCTGCAAACTTCTGGAGAGAAGTAAAAAAAAAAGTGAAGCTGGAAGGAGCTCTCCCATGGGTCAGAACAAATATCACAAGTTTATCTTTAATACCACACCCTTAAAGGAACCACAGCTCGGTTATATCAGCTTGAAAATCATTGTAGGCCCCAAGGCATTATGTAAAAAAAAATTAGCTGGTCATCAGTTTACATAAGCACAATGTGATGATATCAAAAAGAAGAGCTAACACTAGCAATATCCTTGTCATTTCAAGGCTGATTGACCAAATGCAAACTTTCACCTTTTTAATGCGTAACATCAGGGACTCAGTATTTGAGAGAGATGTGTCTTAATAGGAAGCTAGTTTAGGTCTGAATGAACATTGGATATTAACCTCAATATGGAATTTATGCAGATGGCTTCCTCCTTGTAACAACAACACTCCTGTTTAATAAAAGAGACCAACAACAAAGAGGGAATGCCTTCTCTCTCTAGCAGCGCCAGAGTTGCAGGGGCAACTCTGTCTTCTCTTCATAAACAATTTTTGGCCCAGTTAAAATGTGTATTTCCTATGTGAAGTAACCCACACTCACACATGCATGCGTATTCGTTTCAGACCTTTTGGCTAAATCATGTCATTCCTTTGTGTGCCTTATACATGTCTCAACTAAGAATGCATATCTTCATCTGATGGAAAAACCTAGTAAAAGCTAAAATGTGTTGTGACAACAAAGGAGCAAAAAAAAAAAAGGATTTTCTGAATTTTTGTAATTATTTGTGCATTATTGGATCATTAAGCTAATCGATTTTTAGTGTAAAGTTATTTTATTTTCATTTAAAATTCTCATATTTAGTTTACCTTACCCCACTGCCTTGCTACCTGCATTATAGCTCATTTTCTAGTGAAGATACAATCATTTTTTATATGTGATAGCATAATGAATGCTACAAGGCTTACAAGAATGAAGAATACATCTGCAGCCATGCTTGGTTTCAGAGGCATAACCTAAGTTAATTATTAAGTTGAAATTACTGCTTGAGAAAATCACACTTAACTATTTCAAGCTGTTTTAGGGCACATTGAAATGCATATTTATTCTAAAAAATTTTCTGTGTTTTCAGAATAAAAAATGAGAACTGATTAAATTATTTTAAAATTTCAAAAGAGTGAAATCTCTACAACATTCAGTAGCACTTGCTATTATTCTTTATAATTATAGCTGCATTTTTTTGCTCTAATAATATCATAGCATTATAATCTTAACCCAAAACATTAATAAACATTTCACACTAGACTGAAATTCTTAAAGAAATGCTAGGATTTATTTATTTTGATTTATAGAACAGAGTGTCACGGTTATTACTGAATAATGTTTAATAGAAAGAAAGGATTTGGGGATCGGGGAGAAATGGAGACATACAGGAGAGAGAGACACATTGTGAGCATTAGAGTAGCAACTAGAAAGCTTCTTATACCAAATGCCAAATGCAGTAGGGAATTATATATAGAAGAGCTTTGAGTCCAATTTAAAATTTATTCTGGAAGAAAGAGCCAATTGGCCAGTTAACTACAGTTTATTTTTTCAGTGTTGTGACAGAATTGATGGTCTGGTGAACCTTTAAAGCATTATTTTTTTTTTCTCCACAAGAAAACTAGTTCTTGGCTTTTTGTTATATTGTATATAATTTTGACTTACTAACTTTTGCAGGTTTTAGTAGAAAACTTATGAGCAGACCTATCCCCTTTGGCATTTTGATTCTCTTCTGGGTAACAGGTGCTTTTATTTCATCTGAAAAGAGCAGCCATTTCCCTCTAAGTACAGCATTTCTTCTTTCTTTCTTTCTTCATTAAGGTGTCAGCTTCTTGTTTTACTGTATTCTATTTGATTATACTCAGCCTAGCTGCCAAACAGATTTATGGTATTGGCAGATCAGTCCATACTGTTTATTTTTTTTCCTGTGCTGAGACAAATATGAAGCACATTGTTTTAAAATGGACAGCACAAGTAATTTTAACTGACATCAAATACTTCATACTTTAATATATTTTCTATTTTTCTAAGAGAATTCTTTTAATATATAACTTCTACATTGTCTTAACTTGCAGAGTATCTTTTTGAAATTAATTTACCTTTCTTATGGACAATGAGAGAAATTGAGTATGTATAACATAGCTGTATTAATCACTTTGGAGACAATCATTCATTAAATTTTACTTACCAGGTTGCAATGGAAACTGGAACATCTTTTAGAAAGTTATTATTGTTAGCAACACTGATATTATAAGCTTGAACTTGAAAAAAATAATGCTGAATGGTGAAATTGGGAAATAAAATTTCCAACCTCCTATTTAGCTGGGTTCTTTAATAATAACAGAATTGGAAATTAATTGATGATAAGATGATACATGTCTCTTGGCTTTGAGAGACATAACATGCTTCATGTAACACTAGAAAGTGTTGCTTTAAATTATTTTTGAACACGATTTTATTTGGAAATTGCAATTATTGAAGAAACACGTGCTTGACAAAAGCCACTGATTATAATTGTTGTGAAGCTGTGACCTAAAAAAAGATGTGTGGAATGCAAATATGGTATCACCGTTAGCGACTGTTGATAGTATTCCCAATCTTTTCACTTTCAAGTTTTGCCTAGAAACTATTAGCAGACTGTGCAGAGCACACATGATAAATTGACAATTCCACAGCTTGAGCAGAGAGGAGGAGCAGCTTTGGCTGCCGAAGAAATCTCTACCCAGCATGGGTGAGTTGTTCTCCAAAACACATACCAAAATATAATATAACAAGCTCTTTGGCTAATTCTCCCAAACTTTTTCTAGAAAATAATTTTTATTACACGAATGCAAACCCTATGTGAGAAGTGTGTTCATTTTCAAGAAGCCATTCAAATGAAGTGTCAATATGATTTCTTTCTCTTGTTCTCTTCAAAGTCACATTATTTTCTCCCATGCAGATACTAACCAGACTTGGCCCTGCCTAGCTTCTGAGACCATTGCAACTATTTGGAGAGTGAATTTTCTCCCTTTGCCTCTCTTTTATTCTTACTCTTTCTTTCTCTCCCTATGTAACTCTGCCTTTCAAAATAAATAAGATAAATTTTTGGCAAAGTCTGAGGCCACATATCTCATACAGTAAGCAAAGGAACAGTGACAAAGTGTAGAGAACCAAGATTCTCTGTTCTTTGAACTAGAATTCAAGATCCTATTACAAAACAGGAAATGAATGCTATATTTGTCTTTCTGCATTGCTATAACAAGTTATCTTGCACTTGGTAGCTTAAGTAACTGAAGCTTACTTTTAGTTCTTTCATTGTGTTGTGGGTGTCTTCACACTGAGTTGCAGATGGCTTTCCTTTTGTTATGCCCATTCATGGTGAGGAGAGATCTCTTTTACTGTTCTTATTAGGAAAGTGGCCTAAAAATTCTACTCTCAGATTATGAATTGGAGAAAAGGTGATTCTTTTTATTTTAAGTATCAAAAAACTCAGCTGAAATAAATTCTACTGTTTTTTTGGTAGCTACAACTCATAAGCAGTGAAATTGGATATGTAGCAAAGGGAATTTAGTATGTTGAGTTGGTTTCTCCCAATTGTTTTTCAGTAAAACGTGGGGAGAGAGATGAATTCAAGGAGGAATTCCAAAGCAAAAATAAATCAGAATAATGACTGAAAATTCTCCATCCATTTATGGTGCAATAAAATAGAATACTTTGGGAGAATGCAAAAGGTATGACTAGACTATTATTACCCTATTAAAGATTTATAAAAATATACAAGCAGAAATTACCACTTTGCGATACATAAGGTGGAGGTGGAAAAGACAATATAAGGTTGTTAGGCTCCTTGTATTTGGCAGGACAAAACACTGCAGACATTTTGCTGTGAATATGTGGTATATTTTAATAAGTGTCATGGGAACAAACCATTTGAGGCCAGTATTGCAGGTGGTGAAAGAATTCACCAGCGAATGTAAAGTGAACAAAGCTTGACTTATTGAATGCATGAAAGAAAGAAGCAGAAGAGGGTGTATGTGGGTAAAATACAGCTTTAACATGAGCTGTAATCTGAGGGTATTCCTGTAGCAGCAATGCTTTCTTAGCTAAAGTGACTACTGTGCTCTTTGCAAAGGATCAGCAGGCAAGATAACCCGAGGCTATACAATGAAATATGGGCAATAGTTGAAGAAGGCTGAGTTTTCTGGGGTTCAGTAAGAGCTGAGGAGCTTATGTGCAGCTTAAAGACCACATCAAATGCCCTAGGACCACTCTACACAAACGGAAAGATGATCCCTGCCCAAACATGTGGAATTGTCAAGCACATCCTTTAGTTTCAACATGGTCAGTGGACTCTACCTGCACAGCCTTGGATCTGGGACTATCCAGGATCTTGGGAGAAAGATCAAGTGTCAGAGTCGCAGGGCAAGAACTTCATTTAGAGCTGTGAATGTGACACAGCATACCGGGAAAACAGTATCAAAGCAAAAAAATATTACTATTCAGACTTAAAATCTAATGAAACTTGTCTTGCTTCTCTGTTGCCTCTTTCTTCTTTATGATTTCTAGAATTTGGAATGTGAGTCTGTGTTCTGTACACGTCCCATCAACACATTTTGGAAACCCATAGCTAGTCTGATTTCACAGGTTCACAGCTGGAGAGTTTTGCTTCAGGAGAACCTGTTCCTCAAGTTTCACTCATTCCTAGTTTAGATGACATATAGACAACAGTATTTTGGACTCGGCTTGAGGCTGGAATCAGATTGACTCAACAGTTTCAATATTTGGTATAGTGTCACCTGTGCATTAGTCAGAATCCCAGGATCCTTGATGCGAAGGATTCCAAGATCTGTGACCAGCAAACTGGAGACCCAGAAAAGCCAGAGGCTTCAGTTTGAGTCGCAAGGCAGGAAAAGACTGATGTCCCAGATTAGGACAGTCAGGAGAGAAGAGTTTCTTTCGCTGGATAAGTCAGACATTTTTGCCCTTTTTAAACCTTCAGCTAACTGGAGGAGACAAGCAACGCTGGGGAGGACAATCTGCACTCTCAGTCTATTAACCACAATATTAATCTCATTCTGAAGGACCTTCACCAACACACCAGGAAATGTTTGGTCAAATACCTGGGCAGTTCATGGCCTGGTTAAACTGACACTTACAATTGACTGTCAAAAGCGGTATAAAGTAAAGCTAGCATAAATCAGTAATTCAAGAAGAAAGCAATACTCAAGGAAAGGAACTGAGTCATTAAAATAATCAAAATGGACTTAAGTTTCAAAAGGGGGAATTCAGTGCATGTTTGGTGTCTCCCATTCAAAGTAACACTAAGAGCACGACTGATCTGATTCTGCTATGGCAATTTTGTACATGACAAACCGTCCTACAGTGTCTAGGTATTAAATGTGCAGAGGTTTGTAGTTCACCAAATGCAATTAGTAAATTCATGGATGAGTAAAGTCTTACTCAGAAAAGGTGTATAGTGGCTAGAGATTCATTCAGACACCAACACAATCACCTCCTAGTGATTTTGAACATGTATAGGTGTTTTCATAAGTTTTAAATATTCACTAAGGACATAAAGGTCTGGTAAGATTGCTCTGTCAGTTGCTTTCCCCAATAATAGCTTCATCAACTGACAAAAAGTGTCTTTCTTGCTATCCACTACAAATATTTTCATATACATGCATCAAAATAAGAACTTTGGATTTATAACATAAACTATTTTAAAAAGAAAGCCAAATGCTTTAATGTTATATTGAAAATCGGCAAATAAAAATATATTAAAAATTGACAGAGTTTAAAGCTTAGTATCCTTGACATGCAAATGCATCTATTTCATTTTTTGTGAATGTATCTATCCCTATCTGTTCATCTCCCTGCTTATTGAATATCACTTATTTCTACTAAGTAGCTACTTACATTTCCAATTAAAGTAAACCTTTTATCCACTACTAAAATGTACAATTTTATAACAATTTTAATAGAAAGCATGAAGAACAAAGTAGAGCAATTTCTCAAACTTTGGAGCATTTAAAATGTCATGATCGCTTTTAGACAAAATTTCATGCCTGTAAAGTCTTAAATAAATCAACCTTTTGCTCCGGGTATTTCATTAGTAACTAATTTAAAATTCACTGCTGTCTAAAATTTGCTATTTAGAAATTCAGTTTAGGAGATATCACTCAACAACTTAACTCTAATGTAGGGAGATGTTTTTTTTAAACATTAATTTATATGGGAGACCTGTATTTTACAGAGAGAGGAGAGACAGAGAGAAACCATTTGCTGATTCACTCCTCAGGTGGCTACAATAGCCAGAGCTAAGTTGATCTGAAGCTATGATCTGGGAGGTTCTTCTGGATCTCCCACATGGCTGTAGATACCATCCTCCCCTGCTGTATCAGGTCATAAGCTAAGAACTGGATCAGAAGTGAAGCAGCTGGGACACCAACCAGCATCCATATGAGATGCCGGCACACAGGGCAGTGGATTAAGACTTGCTTGTTTTTATACACAAACACATGCACACATGAAATCATTTTCCCATGAAAACAATAGTGTGAGAGAAGGAAGCCATGGCCACAATAATATTTATTACAGGATCTTTTAGTATTATTCAACATAATAACACTCTGGCACATTGGTTTTTTTAAATTTTAAATAGTCAAAAATAATTTAATATGTAACTTCAAGTGATTTCATAATTTGACTAATTGAATAGTAAGTTTTAATTTATGTTAAAATAAACCCCCTAACCCAAATACTTACAATATGTTTATTTATAGAAGCTTGAAGAAAGGGAGGGAATGGTGTGTAATAAATTACTCTTAAGGGTTATCAGATACATCAGGGATAAAATAAGGTTTAAAATGAGCAAATACAAAGGGAGAGGAAGTTGCTCTCAAAGAGGGAATGATTCAAGAGAATTATAGGGAAAAGCACAGACTGAGAGAAGATATCTGTGAAAGATAAATCTGAGAAAGAACTGTCATAAAAATGTAAGCACTCTTTTAAACTCAGTAAAAAAGTAGTGAAGCACTTGATCTCAAAATGAGCAGAAATTGACATCACAGCAAGTAAGATCTCACGTAGCGCGCACGCGCACATACACGCGCGCACACACACGCGCACACACAGTCCACATGGCTGGGTGCTGAGTCCTGTCCCAGTTGCCTCTAACGTGCAACATGACCATATTTGGAGACTGAACCTTTAGGAAATAACTTAGGGTAAATGACAGTACAGTGATGGAACTCCAAACTGAATTACTGTCCTGAACATTAGAGGAAGAGACATCTGAGAACTTCCCCTGTGTGCACAGAAGAAAGGCTGCGACACTGTGAAGGAGCAGCTGTCTACGCCACCAGGAGAAATCTTACAAGAAACCCACCCTGACAGAAGTTTCATCTGAACTTTTAGCTTCTAGAATTGGAAGACAATCATGGTCTGATGCATAAATCACTCACTCCGGAGTATCTTGCCAAGATAGCGCCACAAGGCTAATACAGCATGTCCCCAGGGAGCTGAAACAGTGAGAGACATCATGTCTGTTAGAATGGCCCAAATCGAAAACACTCCAGCTTCAAGTTCTGCTGAGGACAAGGAGAAAAAGAAGCTCCCTTCAGTGCTGGTGGGAATGTGGATTGGGTACAGCTACTTTGGAGCATAACTTGGCAACTCTACATATCATTATACAGTCCGGAGATTGTACTCCTTGATATTTACTCAAACCAGTTGAAAATATATGTCCAAACAAAAATCTGATGTTTATAGCCACTTCATTTGTAACTCTTCAAATTGGGAAACAACCAAGATGCCCTTCAGTAGATGAACGGATAAACAAACTATGCAAATTCCAGGAAATGAAATATTAGTGCTGAAAAGAACTGAGCTGTCAAGCCACGAGCAGGCATGATGAGGATTTAACTGCACGTCACTAAGTGAATGAGATGGTCATATTCTATTATTTCACAATAATATGAAAATGACAAAACTACAAGCAGGTAGTGCACAGAGAAATTTGGGGGTGGTTTGGGGAAGTAACATCATTCTGTATGATACTATGATGTTGAACACATACCATCACACATCTGCCAGGTCCCACAGTGTACAAACTTAAGGGTGAGGTTAGCCCTGATGTAAACCACAGATATGGGATGGGCATTCATGTTCTAATGCAGTTTCAATGTTTTTAACAAAATTATAGCAGCATGGAATCTGGAGAGTAGGAGATATTTGTGAAGATATTGGAGACGTGTAGGAAATTTTTGTATTCTTAGCTTAATTTTTTTTTTGTGAAAGTAAAACTGCTTTCAAAATGAGTGTGGTAAAAAAGAATGTCGCCACATTTGCGCATATATTTGTGTAATAAAGAGGAAGATTAATGATTATTGTTGTTTGTATATCCAGACCTTACTTTGTTTATATGCAATCTCCCTATGACTGTGTCATGTGTATGTGTGTGCATGTGTTCATTTGCTGATAGCTGAGTTATTCTGTGTGTAATTTTAGGCAATTTTCATGCTTTTTCTGTCTTCATGTCTCCTATATTCTATATATTATATGTAAACGATGAATAAAATCTACACATATATATGGATAGTTTTTGGATCCATAGTTCATATCATTCCCTTTTCAGATACATATAGAAATTTGTTGATACTATACTTTATATACTTTATATTCTCTATAGATACTTTATAAATTTATAGATACTATAGAAAATTGTTGTTGGTTTCTTACTTTTAGAAGGGTGTTTACAATGTAACAGCTTTTAAAGAAGAGGTATGATAATTGAGAAGTATGCAGGGCACAAAAAGAATGGAAATTGGACGAATCCATGATCTTTTTTAATGTTTCAGACATGATCATCATCTTAAAGATATAGTATTTCATTCTTACTGTTATTGAAATAACACATCAGTGCTGAAGTATTACCATGAAAATACACTGGTATGTGATTTTTTTTTATGTCACATCCAGGTATTCAAATAGTCATTTGATTTAGTTTGTTCCTTTTAAAATTTATTTTCATTATTCCAATTAAAAAGCATTGGTGGTTTGTTTTTTGTTCTTACATCGCTCTTGCCATGCTTGGTTTCAGCAGTTTTCTATAGAGAATGATGCAGCAAGATACACTGGTAAGATAACTTTTAATTCAACCCGTAAGATGGTCTGAGAAGAAAGTGAGAGCATTGAGCAGGTCCCAATCCCAGTATCACAGAGGATCAGACAAGATATAGTTTCTGCTCAGGATGGGCAGGGAGAATGTGTGCAAAAAATCAAGTTCAGAAACTAGGAGCCAAGAAATAGCAAAGAAAAAGGAGGCGGAGATGCAGGCATATAAGGATTTAGACACTCCTACTGAAAATAAAAGCCAGAAGGGACTGGGATGACACCAAACCTAATCTACCAGGAATAATAAGGTAATTTTGCCCTCACTGTCTCGCAGATACATTGTGTTCATCTTCTAGATTTCCTGCTTACTTTCCACACCCAGCTATAGAATTTCTCTACACAATAAAATGGACTGGGGAGCAATCTTGGTTATTACCATCTCTTTCCTAGTTTCCTAAACGCACATTCTGCAGTATCTTCAGTGTCATGGAAATGTGAAATCTGATGATGCCTGTTTAAGTTCAGTTCTGATTTCCTGGATTTAGGGTGTCACTGAAATGTTGCTGATAATCACAGTGATAATAATTAAGAGCAAACAAGACAAAGTTGGAAGACCACTTGAAACTAACATTGTTTGCGTCACTTGTCACTCTATATATTACAGCCGGAATGACAGGATTTTGCTGAACAAGAGTCACTGAATGTGTTTGTAAGTACTATGGTATAAGGATAAGCTTACTTTCTGAAGAATTTCAACCAGGATGTGGCTTCTATTTCAGTTAGAATGTATTACTTTAGCTTTTACTCGAAGATCGGGCTACAAGATTCATGTGGCTTTTGATGTATTGCAGGTTCACAACAGCATTATCGGGAACCTGCCCAAATGTAACTCATTTCAGTTTCATCAGTTTCACAGATGAAATTTCTTTTATTGAAGCCAAATATCTTCCTTTTCAGCCTGTATCCACTGGTTCTAGGTCTGGCTTCTGAAGTTACACACAGTACAACAGTCTTGTGACCATTTCAAAGTTTCTTCTTAGCACATCTGCTAAGAACCATTTAACTTAGTTCCTGACCTTACCCCCCTTATTCAGTTCTGCTACACACACACACACACACACACACAAACACACATCCACATGTGTGTGCTTTCCTTTCAAACTAAGCATGACAGTGTCCAAACTCTCCACTGTTTTATAATTGCCTTTAAATATCCTCAATATTCCTGAGAGTTTATTAAAAATATATGATCAACAATAGAGCACAATGGAATAGGAAGACTATTGCCTTCTCTGAGTTTTACTCTTGGGGCTGGTGTGGTAGCCTGGAAGACTAATTTTTCATCTGTGGACCGGCATCCCATATGGGTGCTGGTTCCTATCTCTGCTGCCCCTCTTATGATCCAGATCCCTGCTGATTGACTGAGAAAACAGAGGAGGATGGCCCAAGTCCTTTGGTTCCCTCCATCCACGTGGGAGACCCAGAAGAATCTCTTGGCTCCCTGCTTCAGACCAGCAGATAGAAGACATTGCTTCGTGTTTTCCCTTCTCTAATTTTGACTTTCAAATAAAGTAAATAAATCTTTAAAAAATACATAATACTCTTGATTTATCTGATGCAATACAATTGTCAACTAATGCTCTGATTCTAAAACACATCTCCCTCAACACTTCACAGCATCTATTTGGGCTTATCAAAATGGAAAAAAAAACTTTATTAGAAATCATTCCTTATTTAGATTTATGAAATTTGGGGTTCTTTAAATGATGTATATTGTGGCTCCTTTTCCTTCTACAATCGTATCTTACAAGTAAATCTTTCATGGAGTTTTTATTTATACTTTTCCTCCAAATCTGACTTTGTCTTTTTTCTGGCAAAACTTATTTGCTGGCAAAAGCAAAACAAAACATAACTAATGTCAGGGATTGCTCTCTAGTCCACTTGGGAGCTTTTATATTTGGCTTTAGTAGCACATAGACATTTGTGCTAAACTCTGAGGCTGATCTGGGTCCCTGGACAGCTTGCATTTATTTTTTTTAATTGATTACATTGCATTATGTGACACTGTTTCATAGTCTCTGGTATTCCCCCAACCCCTCCCCATACCTCCCTCCAATGGTGGATTCCTCCACCTTGGTGCAGTACTACAGTTCAAATTCAGTCAAGACTCTTTCATCGCACAGCTTGCATTTAAATACCAGGTCTTCTAGGCATGGTGGAGGTATCATGTCAGTGACAACAAAATTCAAGCAAATTCAAGTAGGATTGTTTTTAAGTGAGGAATACCAACCAGTGATATATTTGATACTATTATGTGCTTTCAGAAAAGGGGCATAACTGTACCCTGAAGTATTCTTGCCAGAAAAAAAAAGATCTAATTCTAATCACATCTACAAACTCAGATGGCAATATATAAAGGTAAGAATACAAAGATGAATAAATACCATATTATAGCAAGGTTCAGATAGAGGGAAACCCTGAAAAAATATATGATAAGATGAAAAGATATTGGTAGGTATTATATACAATCAAGATTTAAAGATGCTTCTTTTATTTTGCATTATCCTGGATTATTTACTTTAAGGTAGACTGGCAGAAAGAGAAGGACAGACAGAGAGCTTTTTTACCCACTGGCTCACTCCCCAAATGGTCATAATAGCTGAGGTTGGGCCAAGCTTCGACTATGAGCTAGGAACTTCATCCAAGTCTTCCACATGGATGACAAGGTCATCACCCACTCCTTTCCCAGGCACATTAGCGGGAAGTTGGATTGGAAATCTGGATTTGAACAAGCCATCCATGATGAGATGCCCATGTCTGTGGGTTACCAGGCTACTTATTTTTAACTCAAAGTCAAGCATCATCTGGATACTGATTGTATGAAGAAATTACTGCTCTTATTTGCAGTAGGAGCATTGTGGATACAGTTTTTTAAGGTTTGTTTTGTTTTAGTTACCATAATAAAATTTCTGGATGAAAAGACATACTTACTGGAATAGACTTCAGAATAATTAATTACAGGAAAAATATCTTGTAGAGATGAAAGATTGGAAATGAATTAGCAGTGGTTGAATCTGATGATTAGTCTGGGCAAATTCAGTTTATAATTAGATGTACTTTCATATATGTTCATGACTGCAATCTGGTATAAAAACTGTACATAAGGGATTACATAAGAAACTCTTTTTTGTAAGTAGACTCTATTCTTATACATCGATTATTCAAGGAAACATCTGGAGAACAGAATTATTAAACGAAAATGCAATCGTAAAATTGGAAACAAGTGCTGGAAAGTATAACATGTGAAATCTCCATCTCTAACAAACTGATATAATGAACGAGGTCAATCAAGAAGACATCCAAAAATCAGATTATCGATCTAAAATATGCAAACTAATTGTGCTTTGGAAGGCAAAGGAAAATCATCACATTTTGCCTACTTGCAAAGGGCTTGAGATTCTTATAGGAAAAGTCAGAGCAAGAGAACAAAAATGTGATTTTAAACTCACATTTTTAAATATGTGTGCTCCAAAAGAAATGCAATCATGCTGAGAAGCTATAACATTCTACATTATAGCAAATTATTATGATGATTGGTAATAAAATTAAAAATATTCAGAGAAAGAAAAGAGGAAGTGTCTCATCCTCCAGTTAAGTACTCAAATGCCTACAATAGCTGCGGATTGAACCACATCTCACCCTTGGGTGATGGACTCATATTCATTGTCATCGTTTCCTACTTCACAGGGTTTATAGGAGCTAGAAGCTGAATTGGAAACATAGGAGCTGAGTCTCACACCAGCTTCTCTTATATTGGATGTAGGCATCCCGAGTGGCAGCAAAATCGATCTATTACTATTCTAGTGGGCGACATTGAATATATATAGCAGTACTTCATATTTTGCCAAAGTGTACGTTCTTTATGATTTTGCTCAACAAGTCTGTAGTTTATGCACATATGTGTCTACATATACATATATTTCACACAGTTTTGTTTTCTTCTCTAGAAAAATCCTCTTAAAAGCATTTGCAATTTGTATAAGTTGATTGCAAGGTGAGCTTTAACAACAAAGAAATTATAAACTTTGGTGATGAAAGAGTTTATTGTCTGTCAGGCAACTGAAGTTCATTAGTGGTTCTGTCGTTATCTTTACATTGCTATTGTGAAGTCCAATATGGCTGATCAATTTCTAGTGTCCAAATTAATGAACATTGGTGAGAGACTTTGGGGATGATGCCTCATTGCTTTAGAACGAGACCTAGAAACGATGCATACATCAGTTTTCCCTCTTCCCGTAAGTGAAATAATGCGTATGATGTGCTAGCTATGTATTCACTCCAGCTTTTACCTGCTTTTACAGATGAGAACAGGAAGCTCATAATATGTGAGTAACCAAAATATCTTCACAGAAAGTGAATTTGGCTAGTCACCTGCTTATTGTTGAGTCCAAAAACTCTTCCACAAGGGAGAAGGAGTGTGACTGAGGAATCACTACAAGTTTAATACATGGAGCAAACAATTACAACATCAACAACAACAACAACAACAAAAAAAACAGTGAGTTTGATCAATTCCCTTAATGAAAGAAAAAAACAACATTTGGTATGGAAAAGGTTCACTTACTCATTTTTAACTATTTTCTAAATTTAATTCTGTTATGTATTATTTTGTAATTACAATACTATTATTATTCATTGTGACCAAAGCGTGCAAAAATAGATAAGGGGACAAGTACTTACTTTTTTTACTATGTAGTTTATTTTCAGACTTTCAAGGTAAATGGAAAAATGAAAATAGTTTAATTCCCTGAAATCATTCATACATGCAATTTTTCCATTTCTTTTTCAAAAACGTGGATAGGATTGAAATATAACAAACTACATAACTTTCTTGCTCTAGAATTCACTAAAAGGCGCTATCATGAGTTACAATTTAAAAAAGAAGTCTCTGACGAAAAAACTGCTCAGATGCTATTGTCAAATTTCAAAGTCTGAAAGAATCTCAACCAGAAAGCACTTGAGTGTTCACAAACTTTAACATGAAATAATATAATGTTTGCCTATGGTGGACAGCCCAGGGACTAAACTGTAAAACTCACTTGACTGACCGAGTTTGTAGCCAGAAGCAGATTGACCAAGAGAACAGAGAGTTATCAAATTGCAAGTAACTGCCAACTTTGCAGCAGCGTCTACTGGGAGGTTCTTTGTTAGTCATCAACCCTGGCCTGATGTCGGGTGTTTTAATGAAAATACTCAGCTACTTCTGCCTTTCAGTTAAACATATATGAGGCACACTGAATTGGAAGCAAAGACAAGACTCTGAACTTTTGATACTTCACATGAACCTTCCTTTCAAATATACATTTCTCAGCTGTTAATTCTCACTTTGGTTTCAGAACACTGCTTGCTTTTGACCTAACCTCCCTACCAAATCCTGTTATATGAAGCAAGTAAGTGTATTCCCCCTCCGGGACTCCTGAAAAATGACTTAATTTGACAAAGAAATAATCCCCCCCACCTCTTTTTTTTTTCTGACCATAGGCCAATGTCAAACCTGAAAAATGATCCTCCGCTCTTATATCAGCAGACTTCTCAAAGCTAAAGAACTGGAAAAGACATACTAAATAAACTACTTGAACACACTCTAAGATTTCTTTATGGGGCTTCTGGCTGTCTAATTAGGTACAGTGAGTCCTAGGTTATACCAAAAGCAGACAACATAACACATATACCCACATGTATCTTTTGGGTCATAAAATTAACATGAAACTAACACTTTACATTTGCATTAAAATTTGTTGTGAGCACTGTGCAAAACTCTCAGTTTCATATAGTGTAGAGTCAAATGCCAATTTTACCTACAATGATTTGCTTGCTTATAAAAGAAGAATCAAGAGTGACATATGATTGGATATCTGAATTGCTCTTCTCCTTTCTCTTTATCTCTCACCAATAATGTAATGCAAGATTATTATTTATTCCTAAATGAAAAGGAGAAACAACAAATGGCTGGAAAACTTCATTATCACAAGCTTGAACGTTCAGATGTCTAACAAGTTCCTATCAGTTCACAGAGTGAATAAAACAAACATACTTGTTATAGTCAGTCTTCCTTCTCTTAGGTTTTTAGCTGTAACAATATAATTTTCTGCTATACTAAGTGAATTCTTGCACATTAAATATTTGCAGAATTTCCAAATATGATTATGACAATTTTACCTTTTATATTTAATATTTACTTGCTTATTTCTCTCAGGAATAAGTTCTGTAAAATGTTTTAATCCCATTTGGCCAGTGCTTTTGCTTTTTATTGTGTTTAGGAACAGAATTTCTCCACAGTTTAGAAGGCTTACTTGAATATGGGCAAAATCACAATAAATGCTTTGTAATGATTTATTTTTATTTGTATCTGATTTAATACTATTTTTAAATTTATGTATATCTCACCTTTAATTATCGCCAACAGCTTTTTAAAAAAATGTTGGTACACGGTAGAGGAACATCCTGAAATTAACTCTACCTTTCCAATTCAGATTTTTGGTTATTCTTTTTAAATTAAATGTTGCTAATTGAGTAGATTATGAATTGGAACTGAGTGAAAAAAACAACAAAAAGTAACAAAAGATTATATCACGTATGGTGAAAGTAGGTAGGATTCCAGGAATTCCTTGTTTTAGTTTGTGTATGTGCATATGTGTATAGAGTAGGATGTATTCCTTCCTTTGGGAAATGGTGGAAAGGTTTGGGAAACTAAAGGATGAAGTTCAGAGGCCGTTGTTACACTCAAGTTGCTCTCCTCTGATCCCAGCTGGTCCCTTTCTAATCTCCCATGGAATGCTGAAGGCTTCCTAAGTAGAATCGTTGCTTTTGGTAACCTGGAAAAAATAAAGCACACAATTTCCTCCCAGGAGAATCATAGACCAGCTTCCAACTTCCCAGGATAGCTATTGTAGTACTGCAAATCTGGATAAAGAAACCATAATGGATAATCCTCAGGCTTAGTCTGGTATACGATTTATAACAGAAGTTTCTACCAACTTTCTATTAAAAAACCTAGAAATCAAATGAAAAGGTTGGGGGAAGCCTTCAGCATAAGAATTTGTGTCCATTACATAATCTGATGCCAGAATACTGGAGACTATAAGCAGACGGGGTTAGAGTGAGAAAAATTTGTCTCAGATTTCAGCTCAAGATAAAGACATTGCCTAAATAAGGTAGGAATTCCCTTTATAATTTGCCACATCTTTTCAGGAACTTCAATCTTAATTAGAAAACTTGACAGGGATTTTGCTTTTTGAGAGAGTTCTTTGGTTCGTAGGTTTAAAAGATCATTATATTGGTTTATCTTTCTGTTACTAAATTTTGCTTATCAGATTTTTGGCTTATATACGATAAATTAACTCATGTTTATGACTTTGGGCTCTTTTTTAAAAAAATATTGTATTTTTATTGGAAAATCAGATGTACAGAGAGGAGAAGACACAGAAAGGAAAATCTTCCGTCCATTGATGCACTCTCCAAGTGGCTGCCAAGGCCAGAGCTGAGTTGATCACAAGCCAGGAGTTGGAGTTTCCTCCTGGTCTCTTACACAGGTGCAGGGTGCCAATGCTTTGGCACTCAACTGCTTTCCCAGGCCACAAACAGGGATCTGGATGGGAAGTGGGGCTACTGGGATTAGAACTGGCACCCACATGGTATCCTGGTGTGTGCAAGACAAGGACTTTAGCAGCTAGACTATTGTGTCAGGCCTATCTTTTGGCTCTTTTAAAATTTTGATCCTGCCACATTAATTAAGCATGCACTTATGTTCAGAAGATTTCTTCCCCATCCCTGAAAAAATAAGAGCTAAACAAGACATGTGAAAATCAAGTTTTGAGTTATCAAAATTATTTGTAAGTGTTGATATTTCAAAATCTGATCTGAATAAAGTATGTTTTCTATTAAGACAGTCTTGTTTTTATTGTACAAAGTACCTCAGTTTGGAGGACCTTTCATGATAGTTTTTAAAATACTACACATGACTCAGAGCAAATAATATTTCACAAATGCTTGAATAATAATAGATTTTTTATAGGTTTCTTTTTTGAATTTCTTTTTTCTTTTAGGAGTAGACAGGCATGCTATTAATTTCAATTAGCATTAATATATGCTTAATATACTTCTGATTTATTTCATATTTCCCAAAAGGAAAGTAGCTGAAATCTCAGCTGTATTCCCTGTGGCAATTGGCTTATGTGCTTGTTTCAGCAGAAGGTTGCCTTCTGGATTTTGGTTTTTCAAACTTTATTTTTCTAATAGACAACAGTATGGTGAAATTTTACTTTATGGTGGACATTCTTAAGGTTTTGTATGGTTTCATATTATTAGACTGACAGAAATCATTGTAGAAAAGTTGTGAACACAGGATAAAAAGTAACACTCTACTAGAAGTGTTGGAAGATAGAAATTTTTAGTTTCGGTTTTACTCTATATTAGAAGATAGACATTTTTAGTTTTCAGTCCCACCAGATAATGGAATCACACAAAATATAGTGTCCAGACAGTTGGCTTGGTGTTTGTGCTGTCATTCTGCTATTTCACGTCATATAAAGCACGGGCTGTGAAATGGAGAGAATGTGTTCCCTCATGTTGAAGGCAGTCTGCGTGGGGTCTGGAAACTGCCTACTTTTCTGCTTGCCTGACCAATATTCTTTTTCGCCCTCCCAGGAAATCCTCATGAAATATATATATTTTTCATTTTGCTTTGTTTTTGGTATCTTGATGTTTTCCTGCCTTTAGCTTCATTCCTGTCTCTTATCAAACAGGATATTATGCAGAGCATTCAAACACTGTTATTTTCTGTAAAAGATAAAACACAGGAGATCTGGATAATAAACAAAACTGTTCCTGAGTGGTCTTCAATTCATTTATAATCATTTGCTTGATAAAAGAAACCCGCACCTTTCACTTGTGGACCAAGTCTTCTATCCTTTATCTGTGAATCCTCTAGGGCTGAATAAACTATCCACACTGTTTTCTGCACATTCCATTTCCTTCCTTTAGTTTCCTGCATTAACTTCTTTGAAAGTTTGACATTGGTTAGTATTCTAAAAGAGGATAAAACAGCAATTTATATATTTATATATGCATATGTGTGCATATTTGGCATATATATGTATATATATTTGACATATATTTATACATATTTGGAATGGCATGATTTCTTATCATGATTTTAAAAAAATTATTATATTTTTGACAATCTTTACATAGTTAATTGGGGCAAAAGTTTCAAGGGCCATAGGAAAGTGGATAAGACTATGATTTCCATATTGTTTCCTTCATGTTTAAAGGGGGGCATTAAGGGAGAAGGCCCACCCAATTTCCCACTATCCCCAGGTCCCACATGTAGGGTATGCTCCAAGGTTCTTGCTCAAGTGGTTTTTACTACTCCATTTTCTACTTAAGGGATCATATAGAACTCGTATAAAAATAATTGGCTTACCACTGAAAGTGTCTCCTTAGCTTCTTTAACTGCCCTTGTGCTTCCAGTAACCAGTATGTGTCTCCGACATAAACTCTGTCCTGGATTGGTGTTATTTTCTGGAGAGACAAAGCAAACAAAAACACATTCACAAATCAAGTAATACTATTTTTTTAAATGAGTTGCAACTTTTCCTTAGGCAGAAATTAGGACATTTCAGGTTTCATTGAAAACACGGCATGTGACTAGACTTTCTGGTGCTAAACACAGAGCAACCCTGGGGTGTGGATGAACATTCCCAGCCAGCTGTGGGAGAAGAGGGAAGCCCTACTGCACATGTGCTGATCAGTTTGTATAAATGCATCATTGACAACTGAAAGTTATTTGAGAAATATCCATACTTTTGTCATTCTCTCTCTTTGGCATTACTGAAATAGTGATAGAATATTCTGCATCTTAGTTTTTGATCTATACAGAATGCTGAGTTCTTAACTGTGTGCCTTCCAAGTACATTTAATTTTACTCACTATGTTCTTGGTGGTAAGATGAAGTGAATGTGTTTCTCCATATAGTCCAGTTGTAAAGCTCCATCTAGGCACGCTATCTACATACTTCTGTCTGAGAAAGGCTCATTGCCCCCATCTTTTCTCAGGACTCACAAACTCAATAATTTAGCTCTTTCCAGGATTTTTATCCAAGCACTGAGTCTCTTCCTCCCTGAGTATTACCTTCTTCTACATAATTAAAATTTCTCTTACAACTCTAATCATTATCTTGGGTACCTGTCCTATGTCTGGGATTAATTTATACTGCAGAGACTATTCAGCTTAATTTTCTTAAATTTATTTATTTATTTAAAAGTGGTGGGTATGCATGAGGTGGGGGGAGAGAGAGAGAGAGGAAGAGAAAGAAAGAGAGAAAGACAGAGAGGGGAGACTTTACTCTCCTCTGGCTCATTCCACAGACAGCTGCAACCTGCAATAACCATAGATCAGGCAGAACTGACGAGGCAGAATTCCATCCATCACTGTCGACCACATTGGTAGCAAGGACCCAAGTACTTTGGAAAGTCATCTACCACCTCTACTGATGGATCAGCAGGAGACTAGATGAGGAATGGAGCAGCCAGCTGGCAATGCGACAAGGAATGCAAGTGTCACCGATGGTGGCTTAACTCTCTTTACCATAATACTGGTGCTTGCCTCAATGTGATTTGTGAGTTTTCTTCTTTTAACTCCTTTCCCAGATTTGAGCATTTGTCTTCCCCTAGGAGCTTAACCTTCTGGAACTCTAGAGAAGGGGAGAGTTACCCTTTTCTCCTTGATAGTGTCACTTTCTTTAAAAAAAAAAAAATGCAGGTTGGGCTCCATTGCCTGGTTTGGTATGGCCTGCCTCGCCTCAGCTTTTGCCAGTGGGTGTTGTAGGGCTGCCCTGCTGGATCACCACTCCCACTGGCGAGTGTGAGTTGGGATGGTGGAGGACCAGACCCAGCAAAGCTACAAGACCTGTTGGTCTCATGTGAACTGGAGCACAGAAAAGCCAGGCTGGGTTGACTGTTCCTACTGGTGAAAGCATAGGTCAGAGACACTTGCTACCACAACAGAGGACAGAACAAATTGATCAATTACAGCAGTCAAGAGTTGGCAGTGAAAATCTGGGCAAGTGGTGACCCTTAAGGTGACTATGTCAGTGGATTCTGAAGAGATTTCATCATTCTTGGAACGGTGAGATTGGCAGCAATTCAGAACAGATGAACTTTCAAAAATACTTCAGCAGTGCCCTCAAACCATGTCCCAGATTGAGGACCCTAGGATGTTTGGGTGAGTGGGTGTGGCTTCTCCCTTTGACTCTCCTCTTCCCCCAGATACAGGAAGGAAAAAAGAGAATGTGGAAACAATGGTCTCACCCACTTTCCTGTAGCCCTTGACCCTTTGAGCCCTAATCAACTATACAAAGATCATCAAAATAAAAGCAAAATTTAAAAAAAAAGGAAATGCAAAAATGGTTGAGCAATTAGACTTGGAGAAGGAAAAAGCAGGAAAAGAAAATAGCAGGGAAAGGAAAAATATTAAAATAAAAATAAAATTGAGTTACATTAGATTATTGGAATTATAATTCAGGTAGTTTTATCAATTGTTTTGGCTACAAATATAGAAGAGCTAGTAGTTCACCACCAAGAATGTTTGCTGTTTGAAATTCATACCCCAAGAAACATTGATTTAAAGCGTCATCAAAGGATCATCCCCCCTCCCTGGGTGCTTATGTTGTTTGACAGCAAGGGGCAGCCCCTTCTCTTCCTTGTCAGAGGACACAGAAAATAAGAACAAAAGAACTAAAATATGTACCTCACCCACTTTCCATCGTATCGCAATCCCCTGCTCACATATCAGAGCCTAATCAGAGGCTCACATATATGAGCATCCCTCTCAATTATATAAACACCAATAAAATAAAATGAAGATTATAAAAAACAAGCCACCAAAAAAGAAACTTGATCTAAATTTTGAAAGAATCCGTGGGGCGACAGCTTAAATGACTGAGAGCTCAGGGGAGTATATTACCACAGCACACAGCAGCATAATGGATTGAACTAATATATATACCTCTGGGGATCAGTACAGAAACCTAGAAAGACTGCATTTTGGAGAAACACAAGATCTCAGAAGTCTTCAGAAACTATAAATAAAGAAGAAACTTAAAATTAGAGCAATAAACTTGAAATAAGCTTGCAGAATGCTCTCAATATGATATAGTGAAGGTTGAAAGGGTATCGAAGCAGAGATGGGATTTGGCCTGGAGCCTAAGATGATGATGCCCATTTTGGAACAAAAGATATGAATTCCAGGAATGAAAGCAGGGAGGCCAGAGCTGAGATCACTCATAGGACCGGCACCCTCTCAGGGAACAGAAAACGTTATGTGTGTGTGTGTGTGTGTGTGTGTGTGTGTGTGTACAAGTCCTTGTTTCTCTGCGGTTTCACTGCCTGCATTTCAGTTACATGCTGTCAATTCTGGCATCTTACCATCTTGCATCACCCCAAAAGAAGGGTGAATGCAGTAATATAATATAGTTACAAAGAGCAACTGCTTTCATTTATCTTTTATTATACTGATTATTATAATTCTTTCAGATGGCTATTGTTAATCTTACATTATGCTTTCTTTATAAATTTAACTTTGTCATATATATGTATAGGGAAATATAGTTTATTTAGGGTTTAGTACTATGGAGAATTCAGACATGTTGCAGTTCTCAAATATATCCTCTATGGGTAAGGTTTTATGTACATATCTATCTATCTATCTATCATCTTTATCTATTTATATTATGTATGTCTATCAGTTATCTTTTATTCAAAAGAACAAAGACCTAAGATTTTCTATACTACATCTAACATTATAGGTTTCCAGTGTATATCTACAAACAGAGGAGTTCACATAAAGCTGAAATTGTTTAAGAGAAAACTTTCCTAGGCAAATATTGTTCTCTCTTGTGTCCTGTTTCACAGCCCCCTTCAATACAATTATTGGCGATTGATACAGTGCTTGATTTTTTTTTGATGATACATTTTCTGTCTTTTCTTTTTAAAATAGTGTCCTAGAAATCAAGAAGTTGTTTTAATCCCACTTTATAGAGAACAGGCTTGGGTGTCCATGATGATTTTGTCACTGGGACCAGCTTTGTGATACTGTGGTAAACCTGAGAAGTGGGTTCCTGTCCCGGCTGCTGTATTTTCCATCTAGCTCCCTGCTAATGCCCTGGGAAAAGCAGCAGAAGATGACTCAGTTGTTTGATACCTAAACTAAACTGACTGATAAACCTGAAAAAGGTCCTGGTTAATGGCTTCAGCCATTTGGGAAGTGAATCAGCAGACACACGATTTCTCTCTCAGTCTCCTCCTCTCTCTCTTCGTAACTCTGACTTTCAAATAAATAAATATATTTTTCCATAGAGTATAACATTATTATGACTTTTATCAAAACATGATTGAGGAGTTGTAATGTGTGTTCCGCTGTGTTAAGCTTCTTGCAAGTCGCAGTAAAATGGCCTTTATGTATAGTTATTATGACTACACATTGACAGTACCAACTCCCTTCTGAATTTTTTTGTCTTACAACAGAGGCTCTGTCATGTGGATAGCATAAAGCAAAGAGGCACAATGTTTCACATGGATCCGCGGGAAGCTACCTGATGACTGTACATCTGCAAACAACTGACCTGGTCTGGATCCCTGTCATTTCCCCAGGATGAACATCTGGAAGCTAAAATTACTCAGCAACAAGTATTCTTGTCTTCAAAGTGTCATTTGGTTGTGTACTTCTGTGAGAAGTCACTTTGGAAGGGCATTGGCTGGGCAGCATGGAGAACAGGGAGTAGCCCTGTTCTGGACATTTGGAGATTTTGCTCTGAGATGCATACTGCTTTCTTCATTGCTTCATTGTGACTTAGTAATGTACTTTTTGTCTAGTTTTACTTCTATTTCCCATTTTCTTTTGCTTATTTGTGCTTCTTCTGTTGAAGTTCCTAGAAAAAATTAAACTAACTTGAGATTTATATTTATCTCATCTATCTTTTTATAATTTAAGTGTAGCAGAACCTATGATCTTGGAAATAATATGATCTTTGGGATGGAAATTGCCACATATCAATGAAAGTGAGAGCTTCTGGCTGGTCTACTCTGACAAGAGTGTCACACTATGTCTGTAGCAGGGAAAATTCTTATTAAATTTCAACAGTCAAAATGTTTTCTATATGCTTTGTCTCAAGATAATTTTTTTTTAGAATTGTATTCCCCATAGAATTGAACTTTCATTAAGGGAAAAGTATTGTGTTTTGACCTTTACACATGATGTAATATATACAAGTGTCTGAAATTTTACGGCAATTACTCACTCTGAAAAAACCACACATTGATATTTGTGCTACAATACATTTGTCATTGAATTCAAATTTTCCCGAAGTTTCTGAAACATCTTTGTATGATATCTGAAAAAATCACCAAATGCAATCCATCAAATAGTACTCATTATCAAATAATACCATATTATTTAAAGAAACATTTAGAATATAGTGGGAAGATATAAACAACAGAAACATTTGTAATAAGAGTTTAGTTTGAAACTTCTATATATGTATATATCTGTACTTTCTGATTATACTTTTGGTTATAAATTAAGGTTTTATGTAAATATTCATAAATCAGAAGGAATAAATGAAATATGAAGGTTGACTAAAAGTAAACTGCCTCCAAATTCTTCAAAATGCTGATGCTTACTTATCAAGCAATGAGAAAATAACTTAAACATTTCTATTTAAATATTTTTAGAGATTTTTCTGGGAATAGAGTTCTATACTAATTTAAAAATATATATCAATTTGGAAAACAGATACCCATGTGCTGACCTCTCTTCAGTCTTTGGAAAGAGTTATGTATACTTGCAGGATAGCAATTGGACTAATTCTGTAGCATTATCAGCACATTATGTTCTTGTGGCCAAGCATATGTTATCCTACATCCACTATGAGCTGTTGATAGGGTAAAGCGCTAAGAAAAGTCACTTGATGTTTCTAGGCCATCTTTTAAAAGAATTACTACCACATGTCGAATGGCTTACCCGTATTGAAGAATTTTCTGTAAATGTTTTGTGTATTTGTAATTAATATTTTATATGATGTAACTTAAAGAAAGATAACATGAAAAGCTCTGACTTAAGTTTCTACTAATCAGAAAGGCAAACAAATGGCATAATGCATGGAGGGTACCAGTAGTTCACTTGGTATATTTTTTTGGAAGTTGACTATTTTGACAGACACTGAAGATATAGTCTCCCAGACATGAAGTTCAAAGCAAGGAAATTTAATGCTTTTAAAAATAAGTGTTTTTAAGAGTATTTATTACGAATGTTTCCTTATGATCAGAACGGCTATTTTTTGTCATTTTCCTCTCCAAAGTTTAGTATCTTTATCAAGTAAAACAATTATAAAGTTTAAAATCGTTTTTGTACTTATTAGGATAAAGAAGGCCTGATGAATTTGTTTCAGTGAATCCTTTCAAAAAGGGTGCTTTGCTTCTCACTAGAAAGTTGGAACTTGCCTCAATGTGTTCACTCAGTCAGTCACTACATCAATGAGCAGGAGTTGATCATGTGCAATGTGGCTGACATGCCAATGGCCAGTGTTTTAGCATACAATGATGCTCAATAAAGGATTCTCAACTTTGGGGACGGTTATAATCGAGTGAAAGAAAAAAATGCTACCAAATGATTTCATTCCTGTGTGTTTAATATGAATACATTGGGCATTTTTTGAATATGAAAGCTTAAATTTTTCCAACCACAGAACTATAACAGGGATTGCAATCAGGAATGCAAATTTTTGGAAGGAATTTCATATGCAAGAAATAAAAATACAAGAAAGGAAAAGAATGGAAGGAAGGAAGAGAGGCAGGGAGGCAGGCAGGAAGGAAAAAAAACAGAGGACCAAATTAAAATATCACCCAAAATACATGTAAAGAATGAAGACAATTTTATAAGTGTTTGAATAATGATAGCCATTTCCAAAATAAAGCCCATGAATTATGAAAAACTGGAGTCAGACCACAGAGGAATGAAGCTACAAGAAAGAATTTCTTAATTATTGATGCTAATAAAACCTGAAATCGTTGCTAGACCTCTCAGCTATGCAAAGAACTTGGAGTATGCACAAAGCTGAAATTTTCACTTTTCAGATGCAAAATTCTGATAAAAGATCCCCATATTTCAACAGGTCTTAGAAAACGGAATGCCTCTCTGCATAATAATTGATACAGTGTGTAAGTTTGCTATGCTTGGTTCAAATAGTTGATTCAGATTAAATCTGACCCACTAGGGTTGATGGAGGAGTATATTTTAGACGGTTGTTAAGATGGTTTATGCCATTTGTGGAGATTTTTTTTTATGGGGACTAGCAGAGATTGTTGGCCTTGACCTGTGAGAATTCTAGCCCTGCAGCTAGGTTTCAAATGATGACTGATGGATGTCCACAGTGTGGGAAGTACTTCTGCTTCCTTCTCAACTGGAACACAGCTTCCCCCAAATGTGCCTAAGCCATGATCCTGCCAACACACCACTGCCCCTGAGCAATGCCTCAGTTCTATATTCTGTGCAGCTCCATCAAGCTCCCACCAGAAATAGGCCTTTCTCTGAAGCCTCTCCTGACACAGCACACGCTGCTTCTTCTTGCATCAACCCAATTCTTGCCCAGGATTCTGATTCCTAGAAAACGTAACAAATTCAACTTTCTTCTTAGCTATTTCCTGCCTGTGTCTCAATGGAACAAAGGAAAAATATCTCATTCTTTATTATTTGGGAAATACTGTTGAGTTCTTCTCCCAGAGGGTTATGTCAGAGAAAGACTCGATTAACGCAATTTTCCTGCTCAGATAAAATTTCTTTAAAGTAAGTTTTGAAGAGATAAATGGTGAATTCTGAATACTGGGAGGAAAGTTAAAAGTTGTGGCTTCTGGGTATAGATGGTAAACAAACAAAATCAATTGAACTGTAACAAGAAGCAGAAAATGATTTTTAAGTGTTTTGTTTTAGTAAAATACAGTGATGACATTTACGTTTCCCAAGGGTGGTGCTCTAGACAGAAGTTTTCCATGAATTGAAATCCTAGAATGCCCTTTTACATTTAATTTCAAGAGATTTAAGCATCAAACTTTCAGGAAGTTTCATCTCAGTACCATATTATCAAATTGAGAAATGTATGTAAGTCACCACATTAGCAGTGTGTGTTGAAATTTCTCAAAAATTTTAGAATCAGTGCTCTGAACTTTGAAATGAAAGCTGTTGAAATCTGAATAAGTCACACTCAGAATATCAAATTATTTGTTTTTTAGTCATTATGTTGTTTTCTAAGGAAGCTCTAAGAATTATGTTCATGTTTTGTCCAACTGATTCTTTTTTTTTTTAAAGTGTCAAGTTAAAAATCCTTTTTTTTTTTATTTTCTTACTGCTTTTTTAAACCAAATTAAGTAACAGGAGAAATGAGTTGTTTTGTGTGACCCAAAACCGCTTTATATGCCCAGGGACAAATACTGAATACCATTTTAATTAGAGCAGATTAGTTTACATGGATGGATTACAATCAAAATGATATCTGAAACCTTGAATAATTCAATTTTGCTAAAAAAGAGGAGCCAGTAAAAAATGAAAAAAGCTATTTTATTAATGTAATATTTTTATTACATTCTGCTTAAATAAAAAAGTCCAAGAAAGATGAGCTCTAAAAATATTTTGATTGATAAATTGTTTTGAATTTTAAGGTGCAGCACATACCTAGATGAATGTAGATTCATCTTGGATGGATACACTGTCTGATTTTGACTTCTGGTGGTTTCAATATTTTATCCATAAATCATTCCTGTTTCAATTCTTGAAAATGGCAGAAAGTAAAGACAAGGGAGTGAAATATTTTTTCCACATTTCACATTTCATCTTCTGTGTAAAAATATATTTCGAGTAATATACTGATATGTTAAATGTTACTCAGTAATAGATATATATTTATTTTAAATACTTACAGTATATTTTAAAATACAACTTTCCCCATATCAATTTATAGATCATAATGAAATTATTTATTAAGAAATATATTTAAACTCACTCATTCTATATGAGTGTGCTGAAAGTATCTCTAATTTAAAAGATGGTAAAGAAATTGTGTCTTAAGCTCCCAATTAGTAAGACTTGGGTCTCAGCATGGGTTGACCTCAGCAGGCACCGGTGGCTAGTTAAAGGAATTATCCTTGGGATGTCAGATAGCATTGTGTACAAAGATGCTGAGTCATTGCTCAGGAACAACTAGTAAGATGAGATCACATGAACCTCCGTTCCCTTTTCCACTTGGAGTTTGTGTGTCCTCTGGAATGCTGATGAGTTTACCAAAATAATTTTGGGGATTTGGGTACAATGGTCTGAGATGGATGATACCATCTTCTTGAGAAGCACCATTAGCAATATCATTGGAGAGCTGACCTTGAATGTTGTGTGGGCATCATTTGCGAACTTGGAACCTAAGACAAGCAGGATGGATGCTGTTTTGACGCTGGGAAGTTCACCTTTGAGGACTTTCCTTTTGTAATTTCACTTTAATAATGTTTACATAGTTGAGAGGGATGCATATCCATATGCGCCTCCAATCAAGGTTGGGAGAGTCCGGCATGGAGGAAGGTGGGCGGAACAAGTGTTTCCTGAGATGTTGAAATCTTCTGCTTCTTTTTTTTTCTTCAGCAGAGGAAGGGGAGGAGGCTGCCTCTTGCTGTCAAACTACATCAGCACCCTGGGATGACACATTAGAGACCCTGATGTGGGGAAAAGTGTTCTGAGGATATTACTTGAGTGGTTTTAATAGTTCTGATAAGTTGTTGGCCTTGTTGCTACAGGGATGATTTAGGGTTCCAAGGTCTAGTGCCAAAACACACCCAGACACTTGCTTTAAAGCTTGCCCAGGAGAATTGTCCAACTTGCTCTGCTCTCCATCCTCCAACAAGGTAGTCAACATCCCCTGCTGACTTAAATGAGCTGGTCACCATGTCTGCTGCATGCATCTGGGCATGCTGTACACTGCACAGGCATCAACAACTGAGGAGGACCAGTTCCGATACACGCACTTCAAGATTGGAAGACACCACATACCCTATAGTTTTTCCTGTGGCCAAACTTGGAGTCCAACAGTTTAGTTAGGGAGTTTGCCAAGAAACCTTGCCTGAGGTTGACCTCAGACTTGACTTTTGTGTGCGCCAGCCAGTTCAGGATTAAGTTTGTTCAGTTACCTGCACCAGCCAACTGGTGAATACAGCTGCATCATCAGTTCTATCCCAGCCCATATCTCACATGAGCTGACGGTCCTGTGACTCATCCTAGCCATCCTTTCACACAGTCCTGATGTATATAGCTGGATGTCTTGACCTAGTTGGGGTAGCCCCAGCAACCCCCATGAGGCCCACTGCCAACCCAGTTTTTGCACATGCTAGCTTGTGCTGCGATCTAGTCCAGCCCAGCTTGCATCTCATCCAGCTCTAGTGGTTCCCCAAAGGTGCTGTGGCTTAGCTCAGGTTGACCTGCCCTCAAACCCAGCCCCTTCACATATGCCAACAGGTGCCTCCACCTTATCCAGCCTGGCAAACCCCCAGCCCGGGTTCTCATGCTCACCAGTGGTGGGTACAGCCTAGCAGGGAAGTACTTATGATTTCTCTGCTAAGGCATGCTCCAAGCCCTGAATCTTGTGCTTCTCAGGGATTACTGCATTCCAGCCTGACATGATTTGCACCCAGTCCTAGAACATACCAGCTGTTATTACAGCCTAGACTGGCTAGTCTGCACCCATTCTGGCTCTCATGAATGCCAGTGGGTGTAGCAACCTAGCTCAACCTAACCTGCCTCAGTCCTATCTCTCACACTCATCGATGGAAGCAAGACTCAGGAAGGGAGTCCCCTAAATTCCCCTACCAACCTGGCTCACATTTTTGGGTCTTGTGTGTGAAGGCAGGATCTGTGGCCAAGTCTGAGATGGCTTGCCCACAATTTGGCATTCATTAGTAGGTGTTACAGCCTGGCTCAGCCAGGCCCTCCCTGAGTTCCAGCTCTTGCTGGTGGCAGCAGCAGCAGCTTAGCCCAGCCTGGCCCAGCCATAGCCCTCATGTGAATTGGCTCTTGCAATAATAGCCAGCAGATGTTGGATCCTAGCCCAGTCTGGCCTGCCTCCAGACACAGGCCACATGCATGCTGACGTGCTGCAGCTTTGCCCAGCCTGGTCTGTCCACAGCCCTGGCTCTTGCACTTACCAGTGGGAGCTGCAGCCTAGCAGGGGAGTTCCCAGAGTTCCCTTGCTAGGCCCTTTCATACCCCAAGGTCTTGAGTATGCTGGCAGGTGCTTCAAGTTAGCCTGGTATGGGACCACCCGCAGTCTCTGCTTTTGCTGGACTGTATCACAACCTGGCCTAGTCCAGCAGGGTGCAACCCACACCACGTCCTGACTCCAGTGCATGCCAGCAGGTACTGCAGCATGGCCCAGCCTGGCTTGTCACCAGACCCAGCTCCCACAAATGTTAAAGAATACTGTATTCTTGCCTGGCCTTGCTCACACCGAGCCCCAGTTCTTTTGCTCCCCAATGGGAATTGTGGCCTAGTTGGAAGTTCTCTAAATTCTCTCACCAGGCCTGCTCCCAACCCCTGATCATATGCATGCCATTGAGTGCATATGCCCTGCTTGGCATACTTTGTTCTCATTTCCATCCTATGCATGTGCCACTGGGTGCTACACCTGGTCCTGGCTGACCTTCTCCCTGTCCCAGTTCCCACCAGGATCAGGTGCGTTCTTGTCAGCTTAGTTCTCTGGTTCAACCCGATTGGTCTTTCTCCACACCCAGCGCTCTGTGTGAACCAGCAGGTATTTCAGCCCCAGAGAGGTCAGTCTAAGTCTGCCCTACAAATCTTGTACTCTTGTGTGGCCCAATCCCTGCTCCTGCATTTGTGGGCAGATATTGTGACCTAATTCAGCCAGGCCTTCCCCCAGGACCCAGTGTTTGTGCCAGGGGTGGTGGAAGTGCTACTTAGCCGAATCCAGGTCTCCATCATGGGCAGGTGCCTTGGCCTGTCCCAGATAGATTCTCTCTCTAAACCATTCCTTCTTAGTTCTGTCACCTACCTGTAAATGAAGGTAGTTCAGGGAAGACCGCAGAAGTTATTTCTCCCCCGTCAAACATTCTCTCATCTGCTCCTATTCCAAGACATTCTCAGAACTCCTTTCCAGGTAATCTGTTTTCCCATTTTTTTTCTTCAGGCTGGTAGTGGGAGGGTTTATTCCAAATCGGTTTTCCTTGCCTTCCCCACTTATCTAAACAAACAAACAAACAAATACCCCAAAGAATGAGCAACAGTGCTGGTACACTGATATAGTTAACACTTATTTGGCATCAACCAGGCCCAGAACATCCGCCGACCACTGGCTGCTTTTCTTCCAGTAGTCTAACACTTTTCTATGTTCAAAACAACCTACACAGTTGCCTGCAGGTGGTATACCTTTGAGGTGGAAATCCAACCCACAATACCATTGTAGAAGAGGAGATTCTGCACACTCTGTCAAGATTAAGTTGATTTAGCAGCATCAACTGGGGATCAAAATTAATGTAATGACTCACATTTGAGAAAATTATATATCACTTGATTTCTAAACTAAAAATATTTTCCCCTAGGGTATTTATAATATCAATAATGTGAATTTCTTTTTCAGTCAATTTATCTAGGATGATGCAAGGTTTCATGTGGAATTGTGTTCATACTTGCTCCTAGTACAAGCTTCAGTGACTCAATGTTCAGACACAACTTAATTCAGCATTCTTCTAGACTGATCTCCAACATGATATTGTCCCTAATGTCAACAGTATAGATTTATATTATTTACTCCTAATTCATCCATTGTATATAGAACAAACTAGGCAGAGAGTAAACCTTCAGTAAGTAAATTCTGAATGAAGAAAATAGTTCCCTTCGTTTCTTTGTCCAATTTATTTCACTAAAAGGATAATCATATCTCATTTTTTATTAAACTCTTTACACACAACATCTTGTAATCCTTGGTAATCCACTTGTCTGTTTCCACCATCATACCTCTTAATTACATTTCCTGAAACATGTGACTGCAGGGGTCAAACAATTAAGCTGACTTCCTCTGTTTTCTCAGGCACATGAGCAGAAACTAGACCCAGCGCCCATATTGAATGGGGGCACTACAGGCAGCATCCTAATACAGAATACAACAAAGGCAATCCTCTTATTCCATCTTTGAACTTTCAAGTTCATTTCTTTTTTTTTTTTTACATTTTATTATTATTATTATGATGATACAGTTCCATAGGCTCCTGGCATTTCCCATATCCCCTTCTCATCTCCCTGCCCCCTAACTAGTTCCTCTATATCATTACTAAAATATAGTTCTTCATACACAGTCATACGTCCATCATTGCGGGCATGGACAATGACAGAGAGTCCAGCATCCTATTGTCAAGTTATAGTAAACAGTTTCATTATAAGTCCATTTTTGGCTGGAAGTAGAAATGCATACTACATTGTATCCTCACATCTGGATGTTAGTCTCCATTTCACAGCTCCTGTACATCCCCTCAAATGAAAATTCATGATACAAAATCAACAATAGAAAGAAAAACAGAAATTTACAATGCCATGAAGTTAAATGACATGTTACTAGATATGACAGTCTCCACTGCACAACTACTATACATTCCCTTAACTGAAAAGCCACAAAACAAAATCAACATCAAGGAGAAAAAAGAAATTAACAACACCATGAAGTTAAATAAAATGCTACTAAATGACTATCGTGTAGCTGAAGAAATGAAAATCAAGAACCTTCTAGAAGAAAATGAAGCTACTGTATGACCTATGAATCATTGAATGATTTAATCAGAAGAAAATGTTTTGAAGAGACGAAACTAACAGAAAAAAACCATGCCCATGTAATATAGTTTCCACTGATTTTTGTTGAAGTGTGTCTCTTCTAAACAATAAATAGATGTTTTGATTTTTAATCCAGTCTATTAATCTATGATGTTTGATTGAGCTTAAGTCATTTACATTCAGAGTTAAATATACATGGATGGTACTTTGGTCCTGTCATTTTAGGAATGGGTTGTTCATTGGTTTAGTCTTCTGTTGTCATTTTACTGGAATGTTCTTCCCGTTTGCCTTTGGTTTTGATAGGTGCTATTCCTCTTCTCTGTCAAGAGAACATCTTGAAGTATCATTTGTAGGACAGACTTGGTAGGGGCAAATTCTTTTAACTTTTCTTCACTGTGGAAGAATTTTATTTCATTTTCAAAGACAAAAGAAAGCTTTGCTGGATATGTTATCCTAGGCCAACAATTTTTTTTTCTTTTAGAATCTGGAATATGTCACTCCATTCTCCTCTTGCCCGTAGAGTTTCCTGTGAGAGATCCCTTGTGAGTTTAATTGGCCTTCCGTTATATGTTAATTAATTTTTTTCACATGCACATTTAAGGATCGTTTCTTATGTTCAATTGAAGAGGGCTTGATGATCATGTGTGTTGGTGAAGATCACTTTTGATCAAGCCTGTTGGGAGTTCTGTGCCCCTCCTGGATCTTGTTTCTCAATTCTTTCTCCAGATTAGGGAAATTTTCCTTTATTATTTCATTAAATACATTTGCAAACTCAGCTTCCCTTCTGCACCTTCTGGGACTCTCATAACTCTTATATTTGGCCTCTTAATAGTGTCTTTCAATTCTTGAATACTTTTTTTGGCTTGATCCAGCTCTGCTTCCAGCTTTTTGTTTGCTTCCCCCATGTGACAGGAATTATCTTCTAATTCTGAAATTTTTTCTTCTGCTTACTTCATTCTATTTTGGAGACTCCATTGTACTTTTAATTTGCTCTACTGTGTTCTTAATTTCTGATATATCAGCCTTGATTTGGTACATTGGTTCCTTAAATTCTTTGAACTCTTGCATGTGCTTCTCATTGATGATCAGAAGTTTAAAAATGAGTTTTATGAATTCTGTATGCCCCATTTTCTCAATGTCTTCCTCAATAAACTCTGAAGTTGGCAAAGGGTTTTGCTCCTTTGTAGGGGAGTTTTCAGTAATATTCATTGTGCCTTTGTCTCTTCTTTTGCTCTTGGTCATTGTACATCTGGTTAGCAGAGTCTTCTTCTTGGGACAGGTTTCTAAGCTGTGTCACCCACAGGTCTACAATGCAATTTTACTTATTGCAGTTGGTACACAACTTTTTGCTTGCAGCCATTTGTGCCACAACCTTCTGCGAGTTCCAGGTCTGGGTTCTTATGTCAGATTTTCACCGTGGTCTCCACAGCCCCAGCTCCTGGCTCACCATTCTCTATCTCCTGTGATACCATGCTGAGGCTGCATTGTTGTGTCTGCAACCTTTCTCCCACATTCGGTTGGAGCAAGTCCCAGGATTAGAGAGACACCAGGTGTCCTATATAGTTCGGTTGCTGATGGCGCTGATCTTGTCAGAACCTGGTAGACGCTAGGTCTGGGTGCCACACGGATCTATTTTGACCAGTACAATGGCACAGTCAGTATTATTTTCCTGTGGAACTAGTGCAATCCATGGAACTCAGTGAGCGCTCATGAGCTCAGTACATGTGCAGTTCACTGTTGTCCCCTTCAGTCCTAACGCTATTGCCATAGTGTACAAAATTGTACCTAACATACCACTACTACAGTTTCTGATCTGCTGGCCATCAGTTCTGAGGTCTACCCAGACCTGTCTTGGGTGGAATCTGTAGAATGCCATGTCACTGCAGTTCACTGAGTCAGAAACGAGTTCACTCCCAGCTCAGCATATGCTCAGTTCTTTCCCTTGCCTTTGCCTCCTTAAGCATAATGGCACCCAATTTGGCTCTAGGGGGCTCACTGGGCTGTGAAACCCACCCTGTTCTCATGCTGCCTGTCTGGGATCTGCTGTTCTGTCTCTGCTCCTCGTCAAATCAAAGAGTCCAGCAGGACGGATGGTTTTTTGTCTGGGTTTACCTCACAATCGCCCTGTGAAAGTCCCTTCCCACCTGGTTACTGGAGGAGTTCTGGCTGCTGGTGGAGTTCAGATTGCTGTTTACTGAATGCTGTTGGAGTATCAGTCACTGCAACACCACATCTTTGGTGTCCACTGCTTTCCTGTGTCTGTCAGTCTCCAGATACCCTTCTGCTGTTGTCTGTCCTCCCATATTTCCTGGAATATGTCCTCTCTACTTCATTCTAATTAAATGTTTCTCCCATCCATTTAAAAGTGTCCTTATCCTTTTCCACCATCTTGATTCATCCTCAAGTTTATTTCTTAGGACTCTTTGTGGATGCAGAAAGGATCTTATAATCTATTTCCCAGTCATCCCCTGCCTATCAAACTTCTTATGAGCTCAACTTTCTTCATTTTGTGATTCTCTTTCATTATTAATTATATCTATTCTCTGATCTTTTCTCCCAATTTCTCTTTGCAACACACACTTTCCTTAAACCCACACCTAATTCCAGTTTTGCAATTGTTGGGGCTGAAAAGATATGTGAAAATACTGGTTTTAATTTTGTAGCAACATTGAAAATAACATTTTGTTTCATTCTTGGCACATGTTTCTAAATGAATAAAAAGTAGCCTTATTCTGGATCTCACTCGTAGTATCATAAAAATTAATTCAAAACAAATAATAATGACATCAAGTTAGATTCTAGGAGAAGGAAAGGAGGGAGGAATTGTTACTGACATTTTATTGTTTCTCAATATAAAAAAAGTGGTTAAAAAAAAGCAGCAATAGCCTCTCTCACTTAAAAAAGAAAGAAAAAAGAGATTTCCATACAAAACAAGAGATTTCCAAAGAAAAAGAGGTGGCTACATGTGTTAAATAAAGGTAACAAAGTAGTAGTAATAACTTTAATCGAACAAAAGAGAAGCCCTTAAGTTTCTATCTGTTCCTGTGACTCTAAACATGTGTTTCTGAATCTAGTTGTTTGATTCACTTTGGTCCATGGAAAGGTAGCAAACATTCAAATAGAAGCTTCAAAAACGTTTTTCTATTGCTATTTTGGTTCTGCAACTCTACCTCTGAGGTAAAATGCCTGGGTTCCTGTGATGAAAGAATGTAAGACAGAAGTGGAGTGGAGCTAAGCTATTCCAATCAACAGTCAAAATAGCCCCAGATGTGAGAGCAACTCTAGCTTAACCCAGTGAAATCACCTAGCCAACACACTGACCACAAACATATAAGCCAAATCAATGCTTGCTGTTTTAAATGTTTATTTAGGAGTAACTTTTTTTTAATCCAGTTTACTAGTGGCAATGGAACCAATGCTACAAGCATGTAAAAATGAGATCCTTTTTAAATGGTTAAAGATACACTGATTACAAACATACATACACATAGTATAAAGCAAACTATACAATGCGTATAACATAAAATATGCATGAACTGAGGCCAAAGTTATTGTTCATATCAACAGCTGTATAATAGCTAAAATAACTCATTGGCAGAAAAAAATTTCAAATTACCTACCACAGTAAAATTCAGTATTCTACTATATTTACAAAGCAGAATGAAAATGTGGAGATCCTAAGGATCAGGGAGTAAAGAATGGACATTGTTATGCCAAGCAAAAATGAAAGTAGAAAGAAAAGTAGATTGATGTCTAACAGATAAAATATTGACCAAAAGGCATTAACAGAGGAGTCCTAAAGACACTTTATGAAGTCATGGTTTAGAACTCAAAATAAATTATCCTTCTTATAAGCAATAGTTCAGCATCATTTTCATAAGGAAGATATTAAAGTTGTTGCAAGACCAAACAGGAATCTGCAACTAGCATTAGACTTTTGCCACATATCTCAATCCAGAGAACACTTACGAAGATCAGACTAAAATGTGTTAAAATTTAGACATGTATCACATTTGTTAACCCACTCTTCTCTCCCAATAAAAGAAAAACTGGGTGTAAACAGAATGTTCTGACTATCATACAGTAAGATTGGAAATTGATTTCCATGATTTCCAAGAATAATGTTCCAAAAACCAAAAACCAAAATACTGTTAAATGACTTTTATGTCAAAGAGGGTATGCATAAATTCATTATTACTATTTTGAAATGACAATGAAGAAGCTTTGAGAATTTCATGGTGCACATATTTTATACAGTTAAAGTAGTAGAAGAGCTTCGTAGAATTAAGTTTCAACGGAAAATTGTGACATAAACATTGAGGTCAGTATGTAGCACTCTTTTAAAAAAGTAACAAACAAAATAAATACAAATAAGTAGAATAAAAACATTGAAGTAAAAATAATTACTAGGATAAAACAAATCTTATGTCTGGTCTTCTATGAAAATAATTTAAAGAACAGTATTAACGTGAATTCACTTAAAAAGTAGTGATGTTTAGGAGAGTCAGGGACAAAGTATAATATTGAATGAAAAGTAATAAGGGTAAAATGGTCATTCAAATAGCGTTAATTTTTAAAAATACTGGATAAGTTTGAGGTTGTACAACTTGATGCAAATTAATTTGCATACATAGAGAATTTCTCTCATATAGAAAAAGCAACTTATATGCATACATCACCATTGTGTTTATGCTGCCCCTTCTACCAGCATTTGTGTTTTTTATCATTTATTTATTTGACAGTGAGAGTTAAACAAAGAATGAGAGATGACAAGAGATAAAGAGAAAGAGAGAGAGCAAGAGAGTCACCTGTGTGACTTGCTAAAGCACAATGCCAGCTCTCAGGGGTTTATCTGTTTGTTTGATGATTACTTGGTTCAGATTCCTAGTGTCTAAACACTAACTTCTAGGCTTTTACACTTGTGAAGGAAAGACTGATGATAGGCAGTTTGACAGTGATAGGTAGAGAGAGAAATTATTGAATAAATCGGGAAATAAGGGCAAGAATCAGGTGAGCATGTAGCACATTGCTGGGAAGCCTGCATTTCAAATTTGGATATTGCTCTCCTCCCCATTCTAGCTTCTTGCTAATGCACACCATTGGAGGCAGCAAATGATGAACTAAATAGTTGGGTAGCTGCCACTTAAATGGGAAATCTAGATTGGATCCTAGGCTGCTGGCTTCAGCCTTGTCCCACCTCGGCAGTTGTCAGCCTGTGGGAGAGTGAACTAGTGTGCAGAAGATCTCTGTCTCTGAATTTCAAATATAAACTGATAAATAATTAAACAAATTTGTCCTCTGTTACAGTAAGGTAATATAATGTGATCTTTGTCTCCTAAATTGAAAGATTGATTCAGTTATACAAGTCAAAGATTATTCATGGAAAATTGAAAAAAAAAAAAAAAGAGCAAGAAAGCTTGGAAAAATCAGTCAGGCATAGCTTCCAGCCAAGGAATTACAGAGTTTTGGAGGAAAAAAGAAAAAAAAAAAAGAGCGTTGGAAGCAGTATACTGAGTTACGTAAAAGACAATAGGGAAAACATTTCAAAAACAGCCCAGAAAAGCTTGGTTACTAAAAGAAGCTTCTTTTCACCTTGTAAATATCGTTTTAAATTTGCTTTTAAGAATCCATTGCCGCACAGCCGTATAACGTGCTTAAGTCCTTTGTTTCTTAACAAATGTTTTACAGTATCTGAGAATGTTAATTTTGTTAAAAATTTAAACATCCCATCATTTCCCTATTTGGCAATCTTTCTCTATGAACAGGCACATACAAACATTTACATTTTGTTATTATTGATTATCACCTAAGTATAATTGTTGGGACATCCTTTATCAAAGTACAGTCCAATTCCTGTGTGCTTGCTAACAGAATTTTGTGTGGGCTTCACTTCTCTATCTGTGACTCAATCTTTGACAATCCATTCTTGGCTCAGAAGAGTCTTTTCTTTGGTAACTTCATTCACATGTTGAGCCACCCTTTTTTGACTCCCAGTTTGGCTTCATTGACATTTTATATTCCAATTAAATTATCATTTGGGGGAATTTTTAATTTCAATATCTCTGATTTTTATCATTTTATTAAAAACAGTAAGTGTTTTTTTTAGGCGCAGACTGGTAATGGGAGTCAATACTCCCTAATAATAATTTTTAGGAGAACTCAAGGCATTTTAAAATAGCACTCAAAATGTACTAGTACAATTGTGTTAATAACTTAATTAATGATGGATTAATTTCACTAGGTAATCTTGTTAAAAAAAATAGCAGCAAGAAGCTGATACTAAGCCAAGAAACTACAGCAACACTCTTGGGACTTTACAACGTGATGTCAAACATAAAGATCCTTGAATCACAGTCCTAACGACTAATGTCACAACCACAGAAATTATACTCATACTTTTACAGTACCAGAGAAATAATAATCCCATTAATTTTATAATAGAGAATTTAATTGACCAAAGGTGTATTAACTACTAAGATAACTAGTAATTAACCATGCTAAAGAAGTCCAATCTAACATGGTTTTGAAAAGTTTATGGGAGATGAGCAGTTTTTAAGAGTATCAATGAGGATTGGATTTGAAGGCACTAAGTTGCTATTTGGGATGTTAAGGCTGTACAGAAGCGACAGTTCAAGTTCTGGCTATTCCATTTCTTATCCAGTTTCCTGCCAATGCATCCAAGGAGAAGCTGGCTTATGTGCTACCTCACATGAGACCAGGATGGAGTTCCTGGATTCTGGCCAAGCTCTGATTATTACAGGAATTTGAAGAGTGATTCTCTCTCTCTCTCTCTCTCACACACACACACACACACACACATACACAATAACATTTTAAAAAAGATTTATTTATTTTTATTACAAAGTCAGATATAAAGAGAGGAGGAGAGGTAGAGAGGAAGACCTCCCATCTGATGATTCACTCCCCAAGTGACTGCAGCTGCCGGTGCTATGCCTATTCGAAGCCGAGAACCAGGAACCTCGTCCGGGTCTCCCATGAGGATGCAGGGTCCCAAAGCATTGGGTCATCCTTGAATGCTTTCCCAGGCCACAAGCAGGGAGCTGGATGGTAAGTGGAGCTGCCGGGATTAGAACTAGCACCTATGTGGAATCCCAGCGCATTCAAGGCGAGGACTTTAGCCACTAGGTCACGCTGCCGGGTCCTCACGATAACTTTTTGTATATTTCTTTGTTATTCTGTCTTAGCAGCTATACAGGAATATATGCTGTCTTTATTCATTGTTCTTGAGATGTTTTACAGAACCCAGGATTCAGAATAGAATCACTTAATTACTTACAAATCTATTTTTCCTATAATAATCACAGGATATCTTCAAAAGTTCAATAAACATGAACAATCTTGAACTTTAATTGTATTGTCAGCATCAATATTTTAAGACAGGTCTTTCAAACAGATGCTTAATTTTGGAATTTTTGAAAGAATGCTTAGTTGAAAGAGTTACAGAGATTAAGGGAGAGACAAAGAGATTTAGATATTCCATCTTCTGGTTCACTTCCCCAGTGATCACGATAGCTTTCCTAGATGTAATAGGCTGGTGGTAGGAGCCAGATATTCCCACATGGATGGCAGGGACACAGTTGTTCAAATCCTCTTCTGCTGTTTTCCCCCAGCCCATTGACAGGGAGTTGGATCAAAAGTGGAGCAGCTGGGACACAACCACCACCTATGTAGGATAAGGGCATTTTAGGAGATAGCTTTAGTCTCTGCATGATAACTCAGGTCCCTGATTTTGGATGTTGAGTAAGCATGACCATTAGATATAACAATAAAGAAAATAGTGCCAGAAACTAACACATTCTAAATGACTATTTCAAAAGCATAACTGTCTTTATGGTGACATTTGACAAGCTTTCAATGGGCACATGTCTTTTAAAATATATAATATGCAGTACTTGCATTCAAGATTAATTATTTTATTCAGACTATCATTTTGTTCAACTGAAATGTGGCAGAGGTATAGAAAGTACACACATGGAAGTCTGGGTAGAATTCTCATCCCTTCCTCTTTGTCTGCTGATCTCACTGTGGGTGCTAGTCTCAGACCCAGGCCCTTTACCATTATTCTTAATTATAACCCCTCTCCTCTCGCAGCTGTAAAACAACATCTCTAATCCCAGAACTGGACACCTTCCTATGTATCCAGTTAATTGGCAATTTTATCTTAATAATGACTGTGTGTAGAATATCCAAAACAATTGATTAACTTCCTATTGACAATTTAAATCTTGCTACTGCCTACATTTCTACACAAGTAATTTCCATATGTATTCATAAAGCCTTTCTCTGTGTATTCAGGTACCTTTGGAATTAGTAATCTGTGCACTGCCACTGAAGGACTTAGCATGATTGTGGCCTGGCAAGAGGTGAGAAGGAAATGAAAGCCCACTCCCAAGGAGACTGAAATGACATTGGATGTTCTGACAGGTTTGGAAATGAAGAAACACCACTGTGTTCAGATGAATGTTACAGCTACAGCTTTACTCTTATTTTCAGAAATGGCAACAGAGCCTATAAAGAAAGTGCTGAAGGCACTGTTTCCATGGTAAGAAAAATATATATAAATAACTCCCTCATGGAAACAGACTGTGTATCAGCAGCCAAAAATTAACCAAATGCTGTATTTATATTTTCATAGTATTTTATGTCAGGAAAATCCCAGACTGTCAGTACTGAGGATTATCTACTTTTTAAATTGTCATTTAATAGCAGAGAGATGTCTTTTGTGGATTCCTGTTTTAAGAAGATAACTTGCAACCAATTCTTCAGAAACATCCTCAGATCCGGAGCCATGTGAATGTTCTAACAGAGCACCCTTGCAAAGTAGAGATTCAAATATTTGTAGCTTGTTCCAACACACACATTATGATGACAAATATGGCTCAATCTTTTTATCCTACTTGAGGAGATATGTTCTTCTGATGCTGAGGATATAAAATTTGAATTTATGTATTTCATTTATTTTTAAGAAACCTAAACCAATTTTCCCTTGACTTTTAATAAAGTCTGTCTTTAATCTGGAAAATATACCCAAATTCTGCTAACCAGTTACTAAATATTTTCCCTGTCTAGTTCATATGAAATCATTCAAAGATTTGTAGATCTTTTTCATGTGAAGTTTAAAAGTGCCAGCAGTGCCAGCCTGTCCCAGAGTTTTTAAATGCAGAATTTCAGGTCTTAGCAGGGAGATATAATAACAGAATCTGCCTTTTAACAAGATGCTGGTGCTGTGAATGAGCATCCATCTGTGAGAAGCCATAGTGACGGTCATAATGGGAACAAGAAGAAGCAATCTTATTGGGATAATGGCAAATTGTGATGAAGTAAATGAACTTTAAATAAAATTCTTGGAGGAAAGCTGGGACCCCACCCAGCAATTCCCACCTTGACTTATGAGCATTATCCTTCAAAAAGATGAAATGTTATTATTCTTTGCTAAGGTAGGCACCGAGTTACTATGCTAAAATAGTTACATAGTCACATTGTTATCCTTTGCTAACAAAGTCACAGAGGTGGAATTACACGTGGGTGGAAAAACATGGAACTGTTCCTCTTAAACCCCTTTCCTACTCTCAGTGCTAGCACTGCGTTATAGTTTAATTTTCTATTCTTTGATTGGATCTATGCAATCCCATGTCAGGGATGGCGAGTAGGGGGAGAAGGGACTTCCTTAGTTTCAGATATCCCAAAGTTAAAATATCTTTAGTCTTTTTCCAAGTCTAAATTGGAATGGACTTGAATGTGCATGGTACAAGTAAGTAATCTAAGCCACCATTATTTCAGAGGCTACGCAATCATCTCATCTTCTCTGTGTCAATGTCGATGGAAGAAAGTTATGTATTATTTTACTACGAAGTTCATTAATAATGCTTACCTATATATTCTGTTTGTAAAACTTTCTGTTTAGGATTATCCAAGTTTTCATAGTGAGTTTTGCAGCTGCCTGGAGTTCCTGGCAGGCAACAGAGTTTAAGGCTGTGTAAATCTAAAATGTTTTCCCTAAAGTTTCAGTTCATATTGAAAACAGACGCACACTCTTGAATGTTTAAAGCAGAATCATTTCTGGCCAACTTTTCAGTGTCAACACAAAATACTGCAGAAGAAATTGCATTCTAGTTTTCATTTTTATTTTATTTTATTTTTTTTTGTGGAACTCAAGAGTGGAAAAGAGAATGAAAGGTAAGAGAGAGAGATGGAAGAAAGAGAAGAGGAAAAAAAAATGTATGACAGTATTTAGTGAAGTTTCTGTAAATTAATTTTAAGGAAGTCATCCTTGACTTTCAGTTTCCCAAAAATGTTTACATAAATTTTAAAAAAGTTTCTATCTAAGCCTATGAAATTCAAAACCAAGGCAAACAAAGCACCAAGTAACAAACTGCCTTTTGGAGAAACAATTAGTGCTCCTGTGCTACAATTCATCCCCCACTTACTGAGAACATCATTTCAGTGGAACTTTTTTCAGAATTAAAATGTCAGAAATGTAGAATCATAGATTAATAATTATGATAAATGTGTCATTTTTAAATTGACATTTGAAATTTCAGTAAAATTGTCAAGCAACATGTCATTTTTTTTTTGAAGTCACACTTAAAACATAGAGCATGGAAAACAAGGTGAAATTACAGAAAGACTCTGAACACTGTCTTCAAAATTGTGTGAAAAGCCCATAGCTAGCATCATATTGAATGGGGAAAAGCTCTTGATATGTGACCATTTCTCAAGAAGACAATAGCCCTTAAACAAATACAGTACATAGGACTGCCTTCTGCTCTGAACTGTATAGCTGTGTGAGTTGACAAGAATTGGTGATTACTCTAGATATGACCTTGCCTTCCCTGCGTGGGATTCCACAAGCATCCAAAGACTTAGTCAAGACTTGATTTATTGACTGATGACGGATAACTTATCTTTTCAGTGGAATGATAGGTTGTGTGATAAAATATGTGCATTAATGGGTGAATGACCATAGGACAATTAAAGTTATAGTGGCTACTTGAATATCCAGTTACAACAAGAGTCAAAATATTTTTCTAAGCAGTTACATGGTAAATAATTGGGCTTTACATGTCAAAAAAAGTTGTTGTCACACCTAACAATTCTTCTATTTTATTGGAAAAGAAGCCAATAATTTAATGAATCATTAGCGCTTGGTCTCCAGGAGATAAAATAAAGGTTTTATTGGAGCTGATACTATGCCTATCATCTGGTTGTTTTGGGCTCATCATGTTAGTGCAAAAGCAGCCAAAGAACACAGTTACTGAATTGGCCAGGATAATCAAATCTGATTATTATAATTAACAGTAGTCTCTGCTCAATGAAAGGGGTATTGCAGTGCACATTATTTCCATTCTCTCTGAAAACTTTGGATAGACTATTTCATTAACTATGACTTGGTCAAGTGCAGTTAATCAAGGACTCAGACTTAATTAAGAGGAAAGTATGGGTTATGCTGCAGGAATGCAGTCTAGGCTACCATAAATTTTGAATAAAAATTATCTAGAATTTGCTTGAACAATTGCTAGATACTAAGTATGGGCTCAGACAGAGCAGTGGAGAGCATAAGCAGCTGCACATGGAGGATATGGCAGTCTATCGGAACCTGCAGAGGATACCTGGCACCACAATAGAGGACAGAACAAATCAATCACTACCTTAGCCATATGTTGACAGTGAAAAACTGGGCAAACAGAGACTCTAAGGTGGACTACGTCAATCAGTGGATTCTGCAGCAACTTCATTGCTTGGAATGACAAGATTGGCAACAATTCATAACTGTTGAACTATCAAAACCACTTGAGCAAGACCCTCAGAGCATGCCCCACATCAGGGACCTGGGATGGGTGGGAGACTGGTTGGGGCTTCTCCCTTAAAATCCACCTTTACCCCAGATACAGGAAAAAACAATGTGGAAATACTAGTTTTACCCACTTTCCTATAGCCCTTGAACCTTTTAGCCCTAATTAACTATGTAGATTGTCAAAAATAAAGAACACATGAGGAAAAAGTAAAAATAAAACTGTAAACTTTATATTGCAACGTAAGAACCATCAAATTTGAGATACTTTTACAGGAGATGATATTACGGGGCCAGTGCTACCTCATAGCCAATTAAGTTGTGGCCCAGACTGAATGCATTATAAACCAGGACCCATTCACATCCCAGTTACTCTACTTCGGATTCAGCTCCCTGCTGATGTGACTGGAAGAGCAGTGGAAGATGACTCAAATACCAAAATTCCTGCTGTCCACATGGAAGACCGGAAAGAAGTTCCTGCCTAGCTTCTGGCTTCAGCCTGACCTAGCCCAGCTGTTACCAGGGGTACATCAGCAGATAGAAGGGTTTCTCCCTTTTGCCTTTCCTTCTTTCACTGTAACTCTGATTTCCAAACAAGTAAATACATAAATAGATCAATAAATCTTTAAAAACCAGATAATACCAGCTATTTTATCTATTCCTAAAAAACTGAGAGTCCTGGAGTCCTGGGAACTTAGTCATGTCAATGTAATTGCTTTTTTTTTTTTTCATTATCACCTAAAGGAAAGTGTGTGCTCTTTATAAACTTAACATCATCGGGTCCATTGCAGCAGGCTAATGGGTAAAATCCTAACTTTGCATATGATGGGATCCCACAGGGATGCCAGTTCATAGCTCAGCTGCTCCACTTCACTCCCATCTCCCTCCTTGTGACCTGAGAGAGCGGTAGAGGACAACCAAAATTCTTGGGTCCCTGTACCCATGTAGGAGACCTGGTAGAAGTTCCTGTCTTTTGACTTTGGATCAGCTCAGATCAGCTGTTGTGGCCACTTGGGCAGTGAATCAGCAGATGAAAGATCTTTTTCTCTATCTCTCCTTCTCTCTACAAACCTGACTTTCCAGTAAAAAAAAAAAAATTGAAAAAGCTTAACATTATATACTATATATATATAAAAAATCAGAAGCCAAATCAGGATTATAATATGGATGGTTAATTATTTCTTATCAAAGCTCTCATGAAATTGTTTTTTGACAGGAATTAACAGGGACATCGTCCAGGTGGAGAAAGACTAGTGAAAACTGCCAAGGCTTTTTTTTTTCTGATGAAGTTTTGGCTCACCCTTTAAGAATACTCTCCTGTTAGGTAGACATTATTATTCTCTGTCCCTCCAGCAATTAAATGCAAATGCCTTTGAAATTTCAAAATGTGACATGTGACTTTATCAAAGACTAAACTGCAGCAATAATACAGCAATAATATGGGGGAAATCAGTCATGAGAGGGGACTTGGTGAGTGGGGGGAAGAAATCCCAGAACCTACCAAGCCACATTGTAAAATAATAATAATACATTTAAGAATAAAATATAGTAAAACGTGTTTCAAAAATGATTGTCCTGACGTTTGCTCTGTATGAGTCTGACTTGGTTTTGACTGGGCCATTTTTTTTCCACTTGGTAATCATTGTTTGATTGTACTTTGCTTTCAGGATGGTCCCAGAAAAGCATGCTTCCTTTCCTGTTACACTTATTTGAAGAAATTTTTAATGGTATGTGACATGAAGAACATTGGGAAACCAGATCATAAATGTATGCTAGGTGTTGGTGTCACCAAGTGCTTGGTGTTAGAATCAATATCTTTATTACGACGAAAGGTTAGCTTGTGAAAGAAATGATAGCAGTAACATTGATCTAGGCACAATATTGTTGTGTGTCTTTTAAGTCAACAGTCCATTGGAGACTGCAACTTGTTATGCTGCGGAGCCTTTTAACATGTTTGCATACAGCCACCTGATGTATCTAGAATAGAAGTCTTTTTCCAGTGCTTTGTTTATTCAGATCAAGATTATATCCTACTGCTTGCTTCATTTCTCCTAATTTTAAAAAGCCATAGTTGAATAACTTTCCAATTTAAACTACATTAGCTATATTTCAACTGAAAACAGTGTTTCTCAATAATGTAATGCATTTGTTTCATGGATGAGATCTCATCTAATTCTGAATTCTACAACTCTGTGATATCCTGAAATTATAACATAGCTTTCTTTATTGAAACACAATGAAATGCAATGCTTGATTTAAGTAGGAAGGAAAGAAGTTGTATCCGAGGCACAACTCATCTCTTGGTTTGGTTGTATGCCAGACTTAAGCACATGTGTGCCAACTATTCATCTCTCTGTGTGCCACGGCTAATGCAACTGCCAAACATTCCAGGTGTCAATTGCTTAACTTATGCCTTTGGAAAGGATAAAGAGAAACTCACTAGGAAATATTGCCAATTAAGAAATAGTTCTTTTTTTTCTTTAATAGTGAAATATTATTTTTTTCTTAAATTCCACTGGGTACTTAGCTTTCCAAATTTCATATGATTTACAGATTCAAAGATAATTTTCTGATTTAACATATTCATGATTTAGCCACATTTAAATATGTGCATAAGAAAATACATTTACAGGACTGATCAATCTTGGTATCTATTATATCATCACCTCTCAATGGAAACTACTTAATCCCCACCACTAGTTGAGTGAAACCACCAGGCACAGTGCTACTCGGTGTCTTGTAATCTACTCCAAGAACCATGAGTAGTAAATACACAGTGTGTACCCGGCCTAAATTCCATACACACATAGGATGGTTATGAATCCATAAAACTGTCTTGTAGTTAAAGATCTACTCAAACAAAGGCTATGATTGTTAGCATGCCTTATTGTTAGCATGAGATACAGTTATTCTCAAGAATTTGGACTATTGACAGTTGATTAATTGTCAGAAACTGGAGCACAGAAATTGGAAGTTATGCTTGTTCAATACATTTATGATTTTAAGTGGTTATTAAAATTACTTAAATAATGCAGATAGCCAGAGACTCTCACTCGTTACATGTAACAGTCAATTAAATGAATGCCATTTTATCTGAAAGAGATTTAGGATATTTTTCTTATTCTCAAGATTCCCAAGCCTCTTATAATTTGGTTAGTATTAGCAACAGCTTGCTTTAATTGTTTCAACTGGTTGGAAAGTTGTTAATTCCATATTTTAAATCCATCATACTCTCAATAACTCATTTAGATGGTGTGTGACAATAAAGAATTTCCAAGCTATATCAAAATCTGTCATTTGAATATCATGTTTCTGCAATGCAAATACTAGTCATTGTTCTAATGTGCTTAATTTTATGGTATAAAGTGCATATATGTAATACATCAACAACAAATGCAGCCCATTTCTACACTGCTTTTGGATGCATATTCCATGTCTTCCTATCATGCTTGCGTTCTTTACACGTCACAAGATGTGCACCATACAACTTGGATCTCACATGCAAATTAATTACAAGCTGAGACACAGTTAACATTCAAATGAAATAAACTTGATTCAAACAAAACCTTTGAATTCCTTTCTCTTTAAAAAGTTTGCTTTTTTATTTAAAAGCACACAACAAAGTGCTGTGTGGGATTAGCTGGATCCTAGTGAAGGTTGTCAGATCAATTTGGTCAACTCTAGAAGGAAATGGAGTGAGAGGTGTTCAAAGCAGATCACACTTGCATGCTCATAGGGTTATCTAATTCTACTCACCCAACTGCAAAAACTGTGAAAGCCTACAAAGCATGCTACCTCTGGCAGCTTTCAGTGTGATTTGGAAAACAAAGAAATCTATGTTGTGAATTATAATCCCACAAACAGGCTATTATCATAATTAAAATAGAATTGCAAACAAATTACAAAAGCATGACAATGTGAAGAAGTTAACTTTGGACTGGTAATATACATCAAAGACTTTGAAGATGCGTGACTGAGTCTTTTTTAAAGAAAATTTTATTTTTATTGGAAAGTCAGGTAGACATAGAGAAGGAGAGACAGAGAGGAAGTTCTTTCATCCAAAGATTCACTTCCCAAGTGGCCTGGAGCCTGGAGCTAAGCCAATTTGAAGCCAGGAGCCAGGTGCCAGGAGCCTCTTCTGGGTTTCCAGCGTGGGTGCAGGGTCCCAAGGCTTTGGGCTGTCCTGGACTGCTTACCCAGGCCACAATCAGGAAGCTGGATGGGAAGCGGGGCTGCCAGGATTAGAACTGGAGTCCATATGGGATCCTGGCAAGTGCATGAAAAGGAATTTAGCTGCTAGGCTACTGTGACAGGCCCATGATTTCAATTTAACTTTTGAGGTTGTAGAAATTTCATTGTTTTAGACTTTGTAAACGGAGAATATTTTACTTTTGCTAACATGTACTGAGATACTACCAGTGCAGTCACGTGCATTTCTTCTGTTTGTCATTTATTTCTGATAATCCAAAACTTTAAAAAGACATTCATTTTTCCTCTTACCTTTTCATTATAAAGGATTTTTAATTCTTGGATAATTAGCTTTCAAATTCCAAAAGGGCTTTTAAGACATTTATATCCCTCTTTCTTCAGACTTTCACTAGAGAACATCATCTTCATTTTTCCTTAATTATTAATAAAATAACTTGCGTGCTTAGTAATTTATATAGTGCCTCAGTCTCCAACATTGGTATTTAATTCATGTTTGTCAGCCCTCTTCATATTGGCGCGATGCTGTTTGTGTTATTTTGAAGTTTTGTGATGAGTTTAGAATTCTAGCCTCATCAAAATAAAGCGCTCTCCCTGGCTGTAGCTCATGCTCATCCTCAGCAAGAAAAAATCAAAGTAAAATCGAAAAGAAAATTGAGATTGTTTTCATTTTTCCTGTGAACAACTTTGTCTCAATTACTTTGTAATTATGCTAGAGGAGTTCTATGCATGAATTGTTTACATAAAAGGGTAAATGGTACAATTTTAAGGAGATGCAGAGCTTCACGCGTACAGAGAGCATGTCTGTCACCTCTAGTCTAATTTATTACACGAGGAACAACATCACTATTTTTTCTAAGGTATAATGAGACCATTTAGTGCATTATTGCTGAAATACATTAGGGGGATTCACAGAATTATCCTAAACTATATTGAATTGAATTATAAATACAATTAGGTTGTGTGGTTTATCATTAAAGATAAAATACTCATTTTCTTTGTGTTTTGTAATATTCTTGTGGAAGTTGTAATGCACTGTTTGCTTCCCTTGGGTTTTGGCCTTATTGTATTTGTGCAGCCTTTCAAACAATTCTAATTTTTGTTATTACTAATATTGCTTAATATATTCTTAATGGTAACCTAGTGGCTTAATACATTTTAGAAACCTCCCTAAGCTCCTCATTACTACTGGAGAGGAGCTGTGAAAGAAGAATAAAGCTTATTGTTGTGTACTCCAGGTTAGTCAGCCTCTAAAAAAGCTACAAAGATGTAGCAGTGGCCATGAAATGCAGTGGTTGAATCACAGCTGAGGACATTAACATGGCATTAGTGAGTGCCTAGCTTAGGTCTCTGTTTCTCTTTATCCAATCAACTTCCTTCTAATATACACTCTGGGAGGAGCAAAAGATGGCTCTCGCGCATGGGTCCTTCCATTGATATGGACTACCCAGAGGATGTTCCTGGCTCTTGCTTTCTCTCGGGCCCAGCCTTGGATGTTGATGGCATTTGGGAGAATTAATTACAAAGGCAAGATCTCTCTGTCTCTGCTTGTCTTCCTGTTGCTCAAATAAATGAAAATAAGTACAATTTTAAAAATTAGGTAAAACAGACAGATGTTACAAACACAAAATGATGCTCTGGCTTCAAGAAGAGCCCTTCCTTTTTTATGGAACCTGGGCGGTCTTCTGCTGCTTCTCTAGGTGCATTCACAGATATCTGGATCAGGAGCAGAGCAGGTGGGACTAAACCAGTGCTACGAGGGGATGCTTGTGTCTCAAGCAGTGGATGAATGCTTTATGCCACAACACCAACCCCTCAAGAAAAAAAGAAATCTGAAGATTATTTCTTGGTAATTTTAACATCATGAATGCCCATGATTGAGCTGCACTGTGGAAAAGAACCCGCTGAATAAATTACACTGAAGCAACGGTACATTTTAGAAGTTTCTTCAGATGATATTGGAAGAGGCATCTTTGCTAATTCTGATTTGTCAACACTTGGAAAGCTCTTACGATTCAAGTCATGTCAGAATATGAACAGGTTTCGACAAGTCTCCACTGAAAGTCTCAGGGGACTCCTTACTCTTTGGAGTTACTTTGTTACTATAGCTGAATCAAATCTCAGCAAAACAAGACTCTTCCTAAAACTCCCTGGGAAAAAATACTTGTATATCTGCCAACATGTGTGTGCGCATGTGCAAACACACACACACACACTCACACACACACACACTCACATGGAAGGAAATGAAAGGTTAGAATAAAAAATAAAGAAAATCTGAATAATTCTTTGGTTATATAGAGTTGTAAGATATTTTATTTATGCTACTAAGAAGTCTATATTTTCTCAAAAGGCAATGATTATTACATAGATATTTTATTTTATTATATTTTATTTATATAAGATGAACAAATTTCATGCATTTCACAATACAGATTTAGGATCTTAGTGATAATTTCCACCCTGCCTTCTGTTGTTTGTAAGATTTCCTATAAAAGGAAAATCTTGGGGAAAAATCCTTAAGGTTAATTGAATGAAGATCAAAATTGGAAAAAGCATTAGAAATATTTTTTTAAACTTAGAAGAGTTCAGACGGGCCACTGATGTGTTACTGCACAGTGTGAGAAATGAGAGATAGTTCAGAGTCTACCTAGACCATCTGAGTTCTTTGGGCCCTAGGAGGAAGGGACGATATGTCCCAAGTCTCAGACCAGTTATCTACCTTATAATGTTCCCAGGGAGTTAAGGTACATCAGAGACCAAAGTAGATGCAGATATAGGTACATACTACAAATGTATGTGTATGTTTCTACCTTGTATACACATGATTGAAATCTGTTCATGAAATATCACTGGGGTGGAAGCAGTTTGATCTGGTTAATGGTGACCAACAGGCATTATGTAAACATGGCTAATTTGTTCATTTCCTAAAGAAGTCATTGGGTGTTTGTGTGCATATGCTTGGAAGAGGATGTATATGGTTTATTTTAATCATTGAATCCATTTGTTTGTAATTACTCACATGAGAAGACACAATAAGAAGATAATTTCTAGATTGTTACTGTGTAAGAGAGGTAAAGCATACACGAACATGATAGGTCATACGTAAGTGCATACGTTCACTGAAGTCTATATAGATAAAACAAGTTAAGATATTTTGCCTATTTTTTTTAACTTTCTAGCAAACCAGTTATCACATTAAATTTATGGACAATGTATATAGAGCTGACAGCAGTAGATAACCTTTTAGACAGTGGCTACTGCTGGCCATGACATTGCTCTCAAGTATCTAGAAACAATCATGAATTCTGGTATTGTAAACTTCCAAGAAGGGAAACAACTTTTGACAGTACTAGTGACATGACTCATTTGCTGTAATCAAGTCATAAGAAGCAGTAATTATTACGTATTTCATCAATGTGAAGAAGTATGGAAATGTCTCACTTTATTTAAACTGTTTTGAAAAAAGCACATAGGTGAAAATCTAGGTTTATACTAGTTTGATTAATGGGCGATTATGTCTAGAAGTAATTGTAATTTTCCAAGTGAATTACCTATAAATCTGTTACGTGACATAATAACATTGTTGTCACTATATTATTACTTTTGAAACACTGAAACCCGTCTTGTAGTGCACATGCGTGCAAGTATATTTCAACAAATTCATGGGAAATGGAATCAAATGTTAACTTTATTTTCGTGCAAAAAGTTAAAATTCATGCATTATTCTTTATAATATGCATCTTCAAGAAATGTTTGAAGATGTCATTTGTATGCATAATTTTACATTTCTTTTGTACCAAAATGGATACCTTTTTACTTTGAGTGAACATTCATAGGTATGCTAGGATGTAATCCAATTATGTTTGCTAGATTTATCCTTTTTTGTAGAACAATTTTGGTTTTGAAAGTAAGAGTTGAAATAATTTCACATTTACTCAAATTACCTTTATGATTAAATAAAGTTTGTTAAATTAATTTCTCTTACACTAACATATTTTTGTAATGGTTTCTTTATTTTGATTTCATTGTTATGCTTTAGTAAGCAATTGTACATTTCTTGATGTAATGCGTATTGATTGAATATAAATTAAAAGCCATGTTTTTCTTTAATCTATTGAATTTATTAACGTGATAATTTTTGGAATGTTAGCTTTTTCCACATTAATTCCCTATCCATAGATACATGAAATAATCATAATATGATGCTTATGGATTAGGTTCTTACAACATGATAAAAATCTTAATAATATTGTGTGTATTTTTTCTGTAATTTTCCATATGTATACATTTGGAGCAGTTATACATAATCTGAGAAGAGCATGTTAGAATCAATGAATATCAACCAAACATGCTTCTTCATACTGAACTAATAAAAATCTAAGAGTAAGAGACTACGGTCTTGGTGCTGATGTTTGGTCCTGCTGTCAAGACACTCTCGCATACCAGCTGGAATACTGGATTCAACACCTGACTCTGACCTATAATTACAACTTTTCTATTAATGTAGATCCTGGGAGGTAGCAAGGATCACTCAAGTAATTGGTGCCACCTGCATAGAAACCTAGATTGAGTTTCTGTTTCCAGACTTTAGTATTGTTGCCACCTTAGCTGTGGGCATTGGAGGAGTAAACGCCCATCCCCTTCCTGCGTCTTTCCCTCACTGTCTCTCTTTCTATCTCTCAAAACAAACGAAGAGCAAAAGCAACAACAAAAACTTACACAACAGATGCAGAGTATGCTCTGAAGGAAAGTATGCGTTTACATTCTTAAAATATTTATATTCCCAAAGTAGTGCAATAATACACATTAGATACCTTCAATTCCTCTAAAATTGCCCAGCAGCTCAGTGTGAAACAGTGGTGTCATGCAAAAATGTTTTCTTTTATGTCCCTTATTTTCCAAGATATCTGAAGAAGAATGAGTAAAATTCTGAGTAGTAGTCTTTCGAATAGTTTCAGATGCCAAAACAACTTAGATCAACAGATCCAAGCAGGAAAATTTGTCTTCAAATGTTAGTCAAGAATTCTATTCAAAAATGAGAATTTCAATACACATTTTTTACCTTTGTTAGAATAAAATCCTAGAAGAAAGAACATAGTTATACAATCTTGGGAATAATTATAACAGTGTTAGTGTTTAATAGGTGTATCACAAGGTCAAACATTTTACAGTGATCCCAAAGAATAAGAAACATTAGCATTGAATTTTACATAAATCAGAAAAAATAGCATTTCAAATACGGATAAACTGGAATCAGAAACCTCCTTTCTAAGTTAGACTCTTAGGTGTGTGGCCAAGGCCGTATTTGGGAAGGATAGTAGGAAAAAGGAATTTCCTCAGGAAGTGTAAGACTCCAATGAGCTAGTTAGTCCTTAACTACCCAAATTCCTTCCCCTAAATCTGTGATTGCAAAGCCATGGGTAACAGGACATTACATTTCAGTTCAAGTCAAGCTAAGCACTACTCACAAAAACAAAACAAAATTAAAAAGGCAACACGAAAGCTCAAAAGAAAATATTTTCCTAAAGAGAGTAAAGGAAGGTGTCCTGTGGAGTTTGAGAAACCATTGTTATTCTGAGTTGGGTGTTGTGGTGTGATGTCCTGGGGGTAAATCTCCCTGCTTGCTTCATACAATATGAATATAATATGAAGTTCATGCTGTGCACATAGTAGAATCAGATGTTTAGAACCGCCCTTCAAGTGAAGGCGTAATCAGTGGATTTCCAAGCTCCACTTCAAGGAAGCCATGTATTAGTTGTGTCTTCCAGGAAATAGGAATTGTGTGATGGAGAAAAGGCAAGATCACTTGACTTCACTCTTACGAAAGCATGTTTTGCTTTCATAAGCGTGGCATCTCACATCGGAAGTGATTAGAGGGCAATTATACATATAAATTGGAAAAATAGTTACCTTACTTATATAGCTTACAATATGAAATACTGACCTTGTGAAGTCAAATGCTCAAAAGAACATTCCTCACTTTACCAAGCTGTCTATACAGTTGGTTTTGTAAGTTTTTATAATTTTTTTTTAACATTTAGCACAAAAAAATTGCTGGCACTTATTTAGAACAAATATTTACAGTAATTTTAAGGTCTATATTTTTCCACCTCAGAATGTACATAATTATATGGTAATAACAGCAGAAAGAACATTTCCTGGCAATTAGACCCTGATAGAAATAACAGGACTGAAGGCAGGCCCTTCTTGACACCTGGCTATTTTTAGGACCCTAGGAAATATCTCCTCATCAGGAGTGACTGGTGTTGGGAATGTTGGCACAACAACTTAAACAAACATACTCATGTGTGCCGTGAGGTTACCCAGAACTTGAAGTTCCCCCAAACTAAGTACAGCAGAGTAAGACGTTCAGGAGATTGCTCCAATGCAAGGTCAGCATCAAGCTTCACGATCAGAGGGCTGATTGCTTTCTGAGGATGGAGAAGTGCTCCATTACCTGTGTAACACCATTACAGGGAACCAGACCTGTCTCTAGACTTTTAAATAGGTTGCCTGGTGCTATAGCAAACACGTTAAGCTGCTCCCTGTGACACCAGGATCCTTTTGGGGCAGTGGTTTTAGTCCTATTTTCTCAATACAACTCCCCGATAATGTACCTGGAAAAGTAGCAGCTGATGATTCAAGTGCTTAGGTCACCGCACCCACATGGGAGACGGGAAGCTAATGGTCCAGCCCAGGCTGTTGTTGTCATTTGGGAAGTAAACCAGAAGATGGACGATTTCTGTCTCTGTCTCTTCCCTTGCCTCTGTAATTCTGCCTTTCAAATAAATTAAATGTTAAGAAAAAAAAAAAATAGAAGAAGATTGCTTGAGAACCACGCTCTGGAGCCTGAACAGAGTCTGTGACTGTTTTTACTGCAATGTGTTCCACTGTGACGGCTGCCTGGGATTGTCCTTGGCTAAAAATTAAAATTCAAAAAGGTCACAGACCTTTACAGAACACAAGTAAACTCTTTCTAATATTTAGGGGTCTTGAAGCCAGCTTCTAAATTTCCATCTGTTCGTAAAAAGGGAGAAAAGAAAAAACACTGCCATTTTTTAGCTGCCATCATTTTCTACTTCAAAATACTCTGAAAGCAAAGACAAGGGAAACTCTTCTCCCGCAAAACTTTGAATTCAGACCAGCACAACTGGTTTATGCAATGAAGAAACCTCAGGCCTCAAGTCCCCAACACAGGACTGCGCTCAGCAGCAACTTTCTTTCTGGGTTAAAAAAAAAAATCATACAGAAAGAAAGGGACAGACAGAAATAGAGCTCTTACAAATGCTGGTTCATTCCTTAAATAACTGCAAGGGTACAGTGGCCAAGACTGGACCAGGATAAAGCCAGGAGCCAGGAGCTTCAGCAAAAGCTCCCACGGGCAAGTGGCCTGACTATTTGAGCCATACCCCACTGTTTTTCCAGACACACTAGCAGGGAGCTAGATCTGACGTAGGGCTCATGTGGATGCTGGCAAAGCAGACAGTGGCTTAAGTTGCTACATCATAATGGGAGCAGAGACAGAAAGATCTTCTGTCCTCTGATTTGCTCCCAAAGTGGCCCCAATGGCTGGAAAGGAGCTGATATGAAGTGAAGAAGCCAGGAGCTTATTCTGGGTCTCCCACACAGATGCAGGGTCCCAAGGCTTTGGATCATCCTTGACTGCTTTCCCAGGCCACACTCAGGAAGCTGGATGGGAACTGGCCAACCGGATCACAAAGCAGCTCCCATATCGCATCCCAGCATGTACAAGATGAAGACTTCAGCCACTAGGCCACCACACCAGGCCCATCAGATGTTACTTAAAAATATTTTTTTCACAGCATTTCACTTCATAGATGCCAATAGGAAACTCAAAATTAGGTCAGCACATAATTTTGCCAAGGAGAAGTGATTGAAAATACTGATTATCTGAACTTATTTGAGAAATGAAACAAAGCAGCACTGTGCAATGAACTTGAGAATCATTTTGCTGAATTTTAAATGTCAAAGCGTGAGAATTACTTTTACTGCCTAAGGGTGTGTGTAAGTTAGGAATGTAGCGAGATGATTTTAGTTGATAAAAGAGCTGTAGCTACAATTATTTATATTATTGATAGCAAAGATACTAGTCAGAGATGTGGAATTTTATAGGTGGAATATTCTATGCTTGCTGATTATGCATAATCATTTATAATGTTGGGTGTTTTAAGCCAAAAGGAACCCAATATACACTCTAATTATTATTAGTCTTAATTAATGAGTGCTTACGGAAAAGACTGGCAATATATAGGACCAGGAAGATGAAGGCTAAGGACATTAGTATACGGTGAAAGGTTCAAAGAAGGGATGTGTAGGACAAAGGGACTCTAGGCAGCCTCAAAGCAGTTTCATAAAATTGGTGTGCAAAGAAAGCAATGACTGCAATTGGAGGGCTATGCCGATTGTGGATGATTTAAAATATAACAAATATTAAAAGTGATCCTAATTTTCCATCACCATGTGCTGATGATTGTAAATACTGTCAACAATAAAATCCCTTTTTTTCCAAAGAACTTTTTGTTAAATGAAACTATCAATAGTCCTTCCTGATGAATTTGATAATAAATGCATGTCTCAAAAATACGCTTTTCTTATTCCTCAAGAAATGTGTCCCTTGAAGTTAGATGGAAGACTTCAAGTAATATCTAGAAATGTGTATGCTTTGCTATATATATTTCTTTCAGAAATCAATCCTTTAAGATTGGGAATCATTGGATTTTGTGTCCAAAGTGATTTGTGACAGTAATTGTATATAAGTAATGTTAGCATAGTAATTGTGAAGCTAATGAACAAAAGTTGAGTTGCATTAAGCCTGTCATTTTCTTTGATTTTTGTCTAAAAGTTTCATATGCTTCAAATGTTTTTTCAAATGAAGCTTAAAGGAATAAAAACCTGGATAGCGTTTTGATTTCTAGAATTTATTATGAAGGCGAATTTTCACAAACCTTTACCAGACTTATCCTTACGCTTAAGATATTTTCTAAGTATTTGTGTGTCAGATATCATGTTTAAAACAAGCTTTTCAAAATTTAAATGAATATGAACTGTTCCTTCATTCCTCTGATTACAAGTTCTCAAATCTGTCTACTCTCTATTGAATGTGGATACATGAAGAAAATCAGTTTTGACAGTGATGGTGAGAGACTTGCAAGTATTGAGGCTCAAAGAAGTTATGCGGCTTTAATTCATTAATGAGGCAGATGATATACAGATACGTATTTTTGTCTTTTTATCAAGGAATACATAGACACAATTAAACATAATAGTCAAATACTCCTTTTCCTTGTTAATATTATTGCAATATTTTAATTTACATGCAATTTCATATATGAAACTTCCCACTGACTATTTCTTTTTGGACCGTTATTTATATCACTTTCTGATCATTTTTAAAAATAGTATAGTCAGAGCAAAAAGATTTAAAAGCTATCCATCTGAATGAAATAGGTGATATCACAGGTTAAGGGGAAAATCTAAGCTAATTCCTAGTATTTTTTGGAGACAAATTTTTCTTGCTTCAGAAAAAACGAGTATACAATTACTAACACAGTTATTCTAACTTTTTTCTCCTGAATGAATTCAGAAGTGACTGCGATCACTTAAGTGACTTAGAGCAGAGGCGATTTCTGCAGCAGCAAAGAGATTAGAATGGTCTTCCAATTTCACATTTCAGCTGTCAAAGCAAAGCATTTGTTTTGCTAAATTTTGCTTTATATCTTTGTCAAAGCAGTCTTCAGAAGGTTAGAATACTGCAGTTTTAATGACCTGTGGTTACTCCAAGATTTACTGAACATAGGTGAAATGGTTATTTTTCCATTCAGTTGTTGTTGACTACCTTTACCATTATTCCCACTAAAATATGTTCCTTTTAGCTTTTGGTTGCTTCGGCTGATTTGGCGAAGCATTAAGTCTTTCTGTTGTAATGTAAATTTAAAAGATCTCAAAAACTAAACAAAGAAAGAAGCATGAAGAATTGAGGGATGGTAGGAGAAAGAGAAAAGTAGGGAGATTACAGGGGTGAAAGGGCACAAGGGATGTCATTCCATGTTAATTGTATCTATGAAATACATTGAGAAGCTTATCCATATTAAACATTTTTTGAAAACAAGCTAAACAGAAAACATCTCCTTTTTGATACTTTCACAAGAAAAAAAAAATACAACTGTGTGTCTAGTGTGAGAGGAATATACGCATTGTCAGGTGAATTTTGTTAATCCTTCCAACTTTCTGGATATAAAATATCTGGGGTTATTAATAGACACAATCATGTGAAGACTTTCTCATATGATATTTCCATTCTATTGGTTTCCTTTATCAGGCAAAGCTGATTACACACGTTTATAAAAATTATAATCCAAATGATACAAATTACAACCCAAATAATGGGGGCTAGCAAAATATATTTGTTGTTTCCAAATTGGGTTTTGCTATTCATAGCCAATGAAAATTTCTACAAGCAGCAATATTATCACAAGAAGTTATCAACTGCAGTGTCTGAGTTTGAGTGCTAGCATTTAAAAAATAGTCAGATTAAACAGATTGTGATCAAGACCTACTCTTACAAGCTGCCTAAGAAGGACCTCACCTGACTTAATCCTAACTCCCTTTCCTTGCTCTGCTCCCTGAGATGAAACTTCATGGACAGTCTGCTTTATCAAAGGCACGATGGGCAGTTTCTGCTTTTTTCTGAGCTGTGAGTTTCCACTCTCTGTTGGCCCAAGGAATTATCCCCGTCAATTAAGTCTTCCTGAAGGAATCAGGGATCCCTAACCTCTTTGTTACTATAACACTGTCCTCAATAAGTCGTTTTCAAAGACTAAATGTATTATTTCTATTAAACCTGCATGTGTGTATGTGTGTAAGGACATGGGTGTGTGTGCATGCGGATGAGTACATATGCATGTGACTCTATTTATGTTGATTCCAATGGTTTTCTCTACTTTAAAAGATTGCACATATTTTGGTGGCAAATAGTTCTCAATTCTTTTTCTTACATTAGCAATCAGTGTGACATAAAAAGACAACCCTGTGTAAACTTTCTGAGACAATTTTTGCAGTGGACCTAGTGTTACTTGTTTTATTATGTGTGACGTGATCAGAGGCAAAAATAATTTGTGGCACCTCAGTCATGTGCAATAACCATTTCACATCAAAAGCAAGCAACCAATCTGACTTCTACCATTACACGGTTCATAAGAAATGTGGTTACTAGACCTGAAGCAGCAAGCAAGCATGAACTGTAAGATTGTTCAGCACTCAATGGAAAAATTCAGAGGGAATAAAAAACTAAAACAAAAAGCAGTGAAATATTGGTAGAAACAACAACAACAAAAAAACTGGTGGAAAGATAGTCCACAAGAAGCTGAGTTGCAACAGGCATAAGTCATGCGAATAACTGCCTTGTACTCTGGTCCATGCAACAAGCAAACAGTAATTAATAAACTAAAGACTGTAATTCTACAGGGCATCCCGTTTTCTTCAGAACAGTAGGGGGCTTTGATGTGAAGGGTTCTTTGTTTATTAGGGGGGTGATTTTGAGATTCTGTAGCATTGAATTTGGATCAAATGTCCACAAGAACATAAATATCTTTTGACTTGAAAGTGAAACAGTTTGAAATTGTCGAAAACCTTTGAGCTGGAAAAGGTTTAATATTACATAGTCCACCAAAAGAAATATAGAGAATTAGATTCTGGAAATTACTGAATAAAGAGCAGACTTCAAATGGTATAAAGAAAGAACTAAAGCAAGCAAAACCTTCCTCAAGTGACTGTGAAGAGCATGGACATATTTCAGCTTAAAACAGTTTTTACAGGAGGTTGTGTTAAAAACAGGAACATCTGTGGAGCGGAAAGAAATGGATTCATAGAATTTGCTGCTGGAGTTGGTCTTGAAAATAACCATACTTCAGCAACTATGACTCAAGTTAACAGTCATTTCTGATGTGAAAGTTGTCCATGCTGAGGTAAATACATTTTGATGACTATAGTCATTTTGTGATTGTTAATAAGCCAGATGAATACATGTAAGTGGGAAGGAAGCATCCAAAACTGTGAGTTTTGCAAGAAATAAGACACAGACTTTTTCATGAGCTAAATTTGTATTTGCTTTCATTCTCTGAAAATGCATAAGAGATTTAGTTCAACCAATATTGATTGTACAACTCTCAAAAAGTGCAGCTAGATTTGTCTACTAGAGCTTGCGTTTTTTTATTTAGACAGGACACACAAAAAATATCATCAAAACCTCACACCATGGATTGTCACTATGAAGCATAAATGATATTGTTCAGGGTTATAAAGAAGAGAAGCAATAGATATAGAACAGTTAGAAGAATCTTTTGCAACCTCAAGAAGGGTGGGGCTCTGGGCAGCAGTTGGAGCATCAGCAACAACAGGCCAGACAGGGAGTTGGTATTAGTGAATGAGGCATCTGGAAGAGGCAGGGGGACCAGAGCACAACAGGGTCAAGCTGGTGAACATCTTAGCTGATCCATTTTGGCAGGAAGACAGTCTTCTTGTAAAACAAGGAAAAACAAGCAGTGAAGGAGGGAGTATAACAGAGAGTAATGATTGCCAGGCTGGGATATTTTATTAATCTTTGCAGCAACAGAAAACCACTGAACATTTGAGCAGAGGGCTTATGAAGTGTTGATACTCTGAAAATTGCGTTTGTTTTCCAGCTTTTCTGATGGGAGAGCCTCTGTGTCACCCAGAGACGTGATTGTGTGTTTGTGTGTGGTTACAGGAATGTGTGCAGTGGCTTGAGGTTGAAATCTGAGAATTTCTGAACTAGATTCTTCCACCCGGGACTTCTGATAGAAATCTCAAACTTGGAGGCTGAATTCTTTCCCACCAAGATATTCATTTTTGTCATTTAAGATGCTCAACTTGTTTGTCAAACTGCTTTGAGCATTTTGAATATGAAAAAAAAATACTATGCTGGCCTTTTACATTTAACGCTAATGAAGATACTGTTATTTGGGATAACTTCATGCTCACTCTGTCATCTCCTTTGCTATCAGATTAGAGTGGATTTAGTTCATTGTTGTCTCTATAAATGCATCCACAATCTTTCACATTTTCTTCAGTTCACTATAAGACAGCATTCCTGTTGGTCTTTATACTAAAACATGAAGGACAAATGTTCTCTCTCAGTTTATGTCATTAGGCTCTTTATTTGTTGCAAAAGAAACTGTAAATCACCAGATAACCTCTGTTCCTGAAACAACCCTTTGGGAAGGTTGTTTTAGATTTTCATGAAAAGAATTGCTTTGGAGTCCCAGATTGTGAAGGTAAAATGTCCTGCTCTCACTCAGTGAAGCAGGGAGTTAACAGTCACAGAAGGAACGATAGTAACTGAAGATCCTTAATGCACCTGGATGAGCAATAGGGACATCGAGTCGGCTTCAGAACAATTGTAACATTTCCCAGTAGCCACATTAAGGTGAAGTCAATTTAACAACATATGATGTTTAACTTAATAAACTTAAAATATTCTCATTCAATGTGTTATTGATAATAAGTGTTGATAAAATAGTCTTTTTGTGTGCCAAATATCTACAATCAGTTGCATATTTTAAACCAACCGTACATTTTCAATGTGGTATTAATAACTCATGTCTGACCTGTGTGGGACAGTGGGATTCTACATGATTATTCCCTTTTCCTAACAGAATGAAAACCTTTGTATTGATCGATCTATTGATGATCTTCCAGCCTAGAAATGAGAACAAAAGAGCAGATATTTTACAAGTTGTTCAGTTGCCATTTAGGATGTCCATATCCCACGCCACAGAGCCTGATTCTTGATCCAGCTACTTGCTTAGCAGAGATGGTTCAAGAACTTGCATCTTTGCTGTCTATGTAGGAAACCTAGAAGGAATTCCAGGGTCGTGACTCGACCTAGCCTGATTTTGGTTATAGTGGATTTTTGGTCCTGAATCAAAGACGGAAAATAGCCGTCTTTCTCAATGAAATACATGGTTTTTTTTAAAGATTTATTTTTTATTATTTTTTTATTGGAAAGGCAGATATACAGAGAGGAGAGACAGAGAGGAAGATCTTCCCTCCGATGATTCACTCCCCAAGTGAGCGCAACAGCGGAATGCTATGCGGATCCGAAGCCAGGAGCCTCTTCTGGGTCTCCCACGCGGGTGCAGGGTCCCAAAGCTTTGGGCCGTCCTGCTTTCCCAGGCCACAGGCAGGGAGCTGGAAGGGAAGCGGTGCTTCTGGGATAGAACCGGCGCCCATATGGGATCCTGGGCATACAAGGCGAGGACCTTAACCACTTGCGCCACCGCGCGGGGCCCATACATGTTTTTAAATGAGAAAAATTTGAATGAATATTACTGACTTAAAATCTACATGATTAGAAAATTATAATTAAGAAATGTCAGCTGTGCAATTTTAACAAAAATCCACACAATCTTGAATGTTTTGGAAATAGCCTTGATGGAGACATTATTCATCAATGACTGGAACTATTGCTCTTTCTGTTTCATAACAAGTGACACAATCTGACTGTCGGGGTTATGCATCACTGCTTTCACCAAAGAGCAGATGATAATCCTAAGAACACCTACTCCACTGTGAGAGTACCTAGCCCAAAGGCATCCAAAGCAAGAGGGGGAAGGGATTTTTCCAATACTGAGCTAAGATAGAGGTGGGACTCGTTTCAGTTTGTGACAGTCTGGTTTTGCTTTGTGGCTTTGAATCCTAAGAGCATAAAAAATGTTATTCTCTGGTTGTTTCAGAATCATCAACTCACTAATGCAGGATGAATTGGGATAAAGTAAAAGATTTCGGATAATGAGTAATTAGGGTAACTGCATAGAATTTGTTTTCTTTTGGAAGCTATCACTTTTATTTGATCATTAATGTTATTAAAATGTCTTACTATTTTCTGCTAAAATAAATAATATTTATCATACTATAGAGATAAATATCAAAGAGTAAAAGCAGGAAAAGAAAACAAATCATGTGTGTATTAATATTTTCCAACCTTTCTATTCAAAATTTATACACCTTAAAACTATTCTTAGTTTCTTTTTTTTTAAATGATTATTTTCCATGCAGGCCAATTTCTCATTTGGAGACTTTACTCACTTTGGATTTATTTCCAGCAGTGGAATAGCTAGGTCGTTTGATAGATCTTAGTGGAAAAACTTTCTGACTTTTCTTGTTCATTATGATAATGGTATTGGGTATTTCAAATATTGTGTTTATTGTGTGGTAGAATGTTCCTTCTATCCTATGTTGGTTAGGGTTTTTATAATGAAATGGTGTTGATTTTATCAAATGCTCTTTCTGAATCTATTGAGATAATCCTGTGGTTTCTAGTCTTCATTTTGTAGATGTGATTGTCACTGATTTGTGGATGCTAGACCATCCCTGCATATCTGAGATAAACGACACCTGGTCTGAGTGAATGATCTGTCTCAGATATAGTTGGATTCTGTTGGCTAGTGTTTTGTGGAGGATTTTTGCATCTGTGTCTGTCAGGGTTATCAATCTGTAGTTCTCTTTCTCTATTGTGTCTCTATTGTTATTAAGGTGATGTTGGCTATAGAGAAAGAATTTGGAAGGCTTGTATTCCTTTCAATTGTTTTGAATAGATTGTGGAATATTGGAGTATGTTCTTCAAACACTTGGTAGAATTCAACAATGAGATCAGACAATCCAGGGTTTTTCTTTGTTGGGAGGAATTTAATTACTTATTCAATCTCCATGCTGCTTCTAGCTCTATTTAGGTTTTTAATTACCTCATGATTCAAAACTGGTCCATTGTAGGTGTCCAAAAATAAATGGATACATTTACTTATTTATCTAATGGATACATATAAAATTTGTTGGCAGATAAGTTGCTTGTAATAGTAGGTGATTATTCCATATATGTCTGAGAAATTCATTGTTATATTTGTCTTTTTTTATATTTGATTTTACTGCTTTATTCTTCTGCCACTTCTTTAAGTAGTTGCACCAGTGTGCATAGTATCTACCTTAGTCATTCTATTATTGAGGTCTTCCAATGAACTTTTGTTTGATATGTTTTCTTCATTTTTAATAATTCAGTTTTGTTTCACTGTTGCTATTTCCTCTTATGTATTTCCTAAACTCCATGAAGTTCTATATTTGCTTCTCCTTGCTTTTAAGGAGCTTTATAATGATGGTTTAAAAAGGCTTTATCTGGGGCCTTTCATGGCCTAGCGGCTAAAGTCCTCACCTTGAACGCATTGGGAGCCCATATGTTCAGCGGTTATAATCCCAGCAGCCCCACTTCCCATCCAGCTCCCTGCTTGTGGTCTGGGAAAGCAGTTGAGGATGGTCCAAAGCCTTGGGACCCTGTACCCACGTGGGAGACACTGAAGAACTCCTGGTTCCTGGCTCCGGATCAGCACAGTACTGGCCATTGCGGTCACTTGGGGAATGAATCATTGGATGGAAGATCTTCCTGTCTCTCCTCCTCTCTGTATATCTGACTTTACAATAAAAATAAATAAATCTTTCTTTTTAAAAAGGCTTTATCTGGCTTTTCCCTGGTGTCTTCCTCAGTTAACACTGAGTTTGGCATAATCTTTTGCTCACCTGTTGGGAAAGCATTTGTATCCTCATCCATTGTTCTGGTGCTTCTTCTTTTGACTTGGCCATTGAACCCTGATAAGTGTTTCTTCTCCTTGGGCTGTTTTTAGGCTGTGTTGTTTGTAGGTCTACAGGTTGGCCTTACCGATCCCATTCAGTACTTGGTTCTCTGCTGTCGCTCACACCACTCTCTCCAGTGAGTTTTAGTCCCTTGCTCCCATGTTGAACTTTTTTTTTAAGATTTATTTATTTTGATTGGAAAGTCAGATATACGGAGAGGTGCTGCGAAACCAGGAGCCAGGAGCTTCTTCTCGGTCTACCATTTACAACTGAGTGATCCCAACTAGAGACCATTATGCTTAGTGAAAACGTCAATGTCAAAGGGACAAATACCACGTGTTCTTGCTGATAGAAGGCAACCTTTATACAAAACACAAGAAAAACGGCCCTTGCAATAGTGTTTTTGCTATATCTCATGGGTTTTGAAATTTTTGTTTTTATTTTCATGTTCACAAAATAATTTTTTTTCTTATTAATTTCCTCAGTGACTCATAGGCCATACAGTACCTTTGACTTCTTCAAGAAGGTTTTTTTTTTTTTTTATTTCTTTTTCATTTCTTCAGCAACACATTGATCATTGATCATTCAGTAACATGGTGTTTAACTTCATGGCACTGTAAATTTCCTATTTTTCTTCTTGTTGATTTTGTTTTATGGCTTTTCATTTAAAGGGATGTATAGTAACTGTGTAACCAAGATGATCATATCCAGATGTGAATATATAATACAGTGTGTATCTCTCCACTTCCAGATCAAAGAGGACTCTCAATGAAACTGTTAAATATGCTTTCATGATAGAATGCTAGACTCTCTGCTATTATCTGTACCTACCATGTCAGGATATCTTTAAAATAGCAGAATGATGGACTTACGACTGTTTGTGAAGGGTTATACTGTCATGATAATACAGGGGAAATCAATGAGGGGGAGGACATTTGGGCAGGTGGGATGAAAATTCCAGAGCCTGTGGAGTTGTGTCATAAAATAAAAATGTAAACACATTTTTTAAAAGAGAGAAAGGACAATATTAAATGAGAAATCAAATGTTATCAGCAGTACGTAATTTAAGAACTCGCTATCCTATTGTCTGAAAGAGAGCTTCCCTTATCACTGTATCTAAAATAGATTACTTTCTTCATCTTCTGCATCCTAATTTCTCATTTAATTCTCTCTTCTAACTTAACTAAAATAATGCCAGTATTTTTATTTACATTCATTCTATGTTTATTGTTCTAGTCAAGACACAATTTCTTCTCAGGAGAGCTTTGGTAATTCATATTTATTCCAAAATGTAATAATTTATTAAGCTTTTTGCGATAACCAACATACTTTAATATATTTGACTTTTTTTTAAGGTTTATTTGACTTTTATTGGAAAGTCAGATATACAAAGAGGAGAGACATAGAGGAAGATCTTCTGTCTGTTGAATCACTCCCCAAGTGACAACAATAGTTGGTGTTGAGCCAATTCCAAGTTAGAAGCCAGGAGCTTCTTCCGGGTTACCTATGTAGGTGCAGGGTCCCAAGACTTTGGATGTCCTTGACTGCTTTCCCAGATCACAGGCATGGAGCTGGATGGGAAGTGGGGTTTCTGGAATTAGAACTGGCACCCATATGGGTTCCTGGCACAAGCAAGGCGAGCGCCTCTGAATATATTTTATTTTAACAACTCTCGAACAGTCAGTTACTCAAATTTGTGTTATATGTAATTATTTCTTCCAGGTAATTCTAAGTAAAAGTTCTTCTTCATGAATTGTTTATTAACCTTTGGATAAAATTATCTAAATTTGCAAATTATTAGATTTCTTTCTATTTTCTTTATCTATCACTTTATATCTAAGCATTTAAATATTAATCCCTGGTTTTACTGCCTTTAGGGTGGATGTTTTCAGCATAGTTCATTAAGAATTTATCTCTATTCTAATTGTCTTCTACTTGGTCATTTTGCGTAGTTAATTGCATTGCTCCCTCTCTCTTAGCTAAGAACTTAAGGTCGAAAATGCCTAATAGCTTCTGTACTTTCTTCTGTTGCCTGAAGCACATTATATTTAAAGACTGGTTTTCTCCATTGAGCAGTCAGAATGGTATTTCTTTTTCCTGTTTGTTATCTTTTAATATTCCATCACACTTTTAGTTTTTTATTTCTCTATCATTCACTCATTTACAAAGACATTCATTTGAATTCAATGTTTATTAATTAAGAAATAGGCTATTGAGTTGTTTTATCCTTACTTATGCATGTGGTTTGTGTCAAAATTGAGCTCTTATCTCTGATGCCTTTGATGTAGACACTACCAAGCCCTTGTCTATGTTCCTTAGCTTGCAGCTCTCAACTCTTCATATTGGTGAGTACAGGCCGACTCCTTACTCAAGAGTTAGTGGTATAAAGGTCAGGTGAGCTCTGTGAAACCTCAATTCACAAGACTCAGAATTGAATGATCATCTGTCTGTCTGACACCATGACACTATGCGCTAATGTGAAGATGCTTCACAGGATCTCTAGCCTCATATCAAACAAAGTTACAATCTACCTGTGGCCTCCAGTCGGGCTAGAGCTCATCACAATATTTTGAGAGGAGACTACTAGCTACTATTAATGACTAACCTTAAAGCAGTATCACAAAGAACCAGCTTGGAGCTGCACAAGAGCCATCACACTCTGCTTATCCCCAGTTTTAACCTGGAAGATTCACCACTGCCTAATCTTGAATAGTTCAATAATTGAACAATAGCTGTCCAAACCCCTTTTCTGAGTATTGCCAGCTAACTACTTTATTCTATAACCCTGGTGTCACTGATTGGCATGCCATACATCTGGCTAATGTACACCGAGCTTTTGGTTTCTAAAGGAATTGTACAAAAATAACATCCAATCATATTCCAAATGCTGGAACCAATACCTGCTGGGGGAAACAAACAAATATCTTCTCAATTCTTCGCACTCAACATTTTTTAAAAAAATAATAGATCAAACTCTTAAAACATAATCATGAGAGCGATTCAATGGCATAGTAAGCTAGTCCTCTGCCTGTAACGTCAGCATCTTAAATGGGGCCCAGTTTGTGTTTTGGTTATTCCACTTCCAATGCAATTCCACGCTTATGGCCTGGGAAAATGGTGGAGTACGTCTTAAGTCCCTGAGCATCTCTGCCCATGTGGGAGATCCAGAGGAAACTCCTCGCTACTGACTAGGAATTGACTCAATTCCAGCCCTGCCAGCCGTTGGAGGAGTGAACTAACAGATGGAAGACCTGTTTTCTCTCTTCTTTCTATACAAAAATCCATTTTTCAAATAAAAATAAATATTTAAAAAAATGTAATGATGGGGCTGGCATTGTGGTGTAGTATATTAAATTTCCACCTGTGTTTCTGGCATCCCACATGGAAATTAATTTAAAATTCACTGCTCCCCTTTCAATCTAGTTCTCTGATAATGTGCTGAGAAAAAAGCAGGGGAGGAATCAAGTGCTTGGTCCCCAGTTTCTGTGTGGGAGACCAGAAAGAAGTCCAGGTTTCTGGCTTTGTTGCCATTTGGAGGGTGAGCTAACTGATGAAAGGTCTCTTTCTCTCTTTGTCTCTCCCTTTCTTCCTCTCTGTAAGTCTTTCAATTAAATAAATAAACATTTACTAGATGCACGATTATATAGAAGTATATAATTTTGTGGCAAGCTTTTTTGTTTCAGTTCTTGCCTTGTTTTCAAAAAATTACCACACTCTCCATGCTCCATTAACATGCCCCTGTTGCTCTCAAGTTTAGTTTGGAAATGGGAGTTTGTCAAAGCACAGATAAACAGCTATTTTAGGATTTTTGGGCAGTGTTCTTAAGAGTATCTCTGAAATGATTGGGCAGATGTAAAATCTTTAGTGTACAACAATTTCTGTGTTTCTCAGTTGGAGAGGGCCGGTTGAGAAAACGACAGGTTCTCATTGCGCAGTTCACATGCTTCTTCATGCAATGTAGCATAATTACCATAACTAATCCACTAGGATTTATGCAAGTTATTTTAATTTAAATTTAACAGCCTTGCCTTTAATGAAATTTTCCTTTGGATTACAAAGTGAGATTATTTTTTATTCCTTATGTTTGGTATGGATTATTGTTTTGTATTGGGTCTTGATACTTGAATTTCTTAGGAAATGAGGAAAGGGAGGCAGATCCCATGTTAAACATGAGCTTTGCGACACTAAGTCTTGATGTCTAAAGCAGCCACTGACAAAGAGCTTCCCCAGATACTCCTTCTACCAAAGAGCCCTATGGGAAAGGTGCTCAGCTTGTCATCAGTTTTTATATCTTTAACCTGTTAAATAGCAATTCCTTTTTAAAATTTGTATACATACATGAGATTACTGGTATTATACATCATCACTTTAAATGGATCAACCAGTTTTACTTGTTATATGTAAGTTGTTGTAACTTACAAATAGAAGGACATGCTTTTTGAACATTTGTGTGGGGAATATGCTCACACATAAGCTATTAAAGTTGCTATAATGTGCTTCATGAATTCTATAAATAAAATCTCAGCACCTATTCAACTATATAAACAAATTAATGTCTCGGCTGTTAGGGAGACTTCATTTTTAAAAAAGTATATGGCATGGAATCGGAGACTGAAGAGGTGACAGGGCAATACAATGATTTTTAAGGGCCACCACAAGGGGAAAATTTGCTATGAGCAAATTTGCTATGAGCAAATTTTCAGCACAGTGTAAGAGAAAATGCCGAGATGATGGCATAGGCAAGGCCATGTATTGGATTACAAAATTACATAAAGGAGACGTGGGAAATGTTCACAAATTGTGTGACTAAGCAATGCTTATGGGCCAGATGGTTTGTATTGTGGAAATACTTGAAGATAAAGGTACTGGATAAATTAGGGGAAACATTTAATTAACTTTGTACTTATTTGTAGACAACATGCATGTGACGTATTCCATGAAATTGTGTAATTATCTTTAAAAGAATATTTCTAAAATATCAGTAATGGATTATTAACTGAGCACAAACTGAGAGTGAAAGACCATTAAGAGGGTCTCCCATGATCAAGCTGTAGCATTTTTTTTTAAATAGCAAGCACCTAAATTCTGATTATTGGGGTAGAAATACAAGAAGCAAATGTGATAACTATTTTATGATTTAAAGGAATATGATTTTGAACAAGATTGGAAGTTGAAACAATGAAAGGCCCAATTATTATGAATGTAAGGCTTCAAATCTGATTATCTGGAAATACTGTGGTATCATTTGTAAAACAAGTTTTGAAAGGAGGTTATATGAAAACAGTTTTATATTTTACATATAACTCCTCTTATTTGCCTTGAGAAGAGCTAACTTAGCCAAATTGTGACTTTCTAAATGAATAAATGCAAACATTCTTTTAAAGATTCTCATTATTATTTTTGTTTTTGAAAGTATCTATCCAGTCATGATGGTGTGGCATTTTATTTTTTTTAAAGATTTATCTGTTTTTATTGCAAAGTCAGATATACAGAGAGAAGGAGAGACAGAGAGCAAGATCTCTGGTCTGTTGATTCACTCCCCAAGCGGCCACAATGGCTGGAGCTGAGCCATTCTGAAGCCAGGATCCTGGAGCCCTTTCTGGGTCTCCCACAAGGGTGCAGGGTCCTAAGGCTTTGGGCCGTACTCGACTACTTTCCCAAATCGCAAGCAAGGAGCTGGATGGGAAGCGGAGATGCCGGGATTAGAATTGGCTTTCATATGGGATCCCAGTGAATTCAAAGCGAGGATTTCTTAGCCACTAGGCTACCGCACTTAGCCATGGTTTGACATTTTAAAATTGTCACTGTGAGGCCTGCATTGTGGCACAACAGCTTCAGCAGCCATCTGTGACACTGACATCTCATATCAGATTGCTTGTGTGAGTCTCATTTTCTTGGCTTCTGATAGAGATTCTTTGTAGTGTGCTGGGAAAGCAACAAATGATAGCCAAAGTTCATGAACTCCTGCCACTTTTGTGGGAGACCTGGATAGAATTCCAGGCTCTTTTAACCTAGCCCAGTCCTAATGGTTACATCCATTTAGAGAATGGATCAGGTGAGAGAAGATTCTCTCTCTCTCTCTGTGTAACTGCATTTCAAATAAATATATAAATCTAAAAAAAGGGGGTCTCTTTGTTTCTCTCTGTTGATTTTTAAATACAGAAACAAATCTTTAAAAAATTACAATTTGCCAAAGTATTGAGTTGAGAGAATAACTATTTGCTTATCACTCTATGAAAAGGTTTTCCCTTGATTTTATTTACTTTTTAAATTTCATTTTATGACAGTTTCATAGGCTCTGGGATTTCCCTGACCCCTCCTCATGCCCTCCCCCATGCTGGATTCCTCCACATTGTTGCAGTAGTACAGTTCATACCCAGTCATGATTCCTTTGTTGCAAGCATGTACCGTGCAGAGTCCAGCCTCTTATTGTCCAGATAAATTCAACAGTTTCCTTGGGAGACCATCCCTGGTGTGAAAGTAGAGCTGGCAGAGTATCACCCCCTCCAATGAAAAGCCACAACATAACATCAACAACAATTTATAACATTATGGAGTAAATTGACATGGTATTGAGTGCCCAATATGTTAGAAAATGCAAATTCTTAACCACATCCTGTGACTATTTCATTGACATTTCAATTTTAGTTTATATTCAGCTGGCTGCTATACACCTTAAAATGGCTATTCCAACCTTGGAGACTCCTGGATCTTCACCTAGGACTACCAGTACGGGCACCAAGCACCATATCCCAACTGCCAAGGAGACCACTGGGAATTGGAATGCCCTTGTAGGCCAGAAACTCTGATGTCATCCACTCCCTTTCAGATCTGCCACAAGGGATGGGAGAAGCCCAGCTCCTCCCTCACAGGATCCAATGTCATGAGAACAATAGTCAGGAGCCATAAGTGGTCCTCAGAAACAGAAGAACAGTACACTTCCTTCGGGACTCGGGAGAGGAACTTTCTCTGGTCCTTACTTAGTTCCAACTCTGGATCCCCACCTTCTCTTGCAATGTCCATCAGGGTTGCTCTGGAGCCCCCTGCCCCTCAAAAAATTAGGTTAGATAGACAGAGACCAATAAGGAAAGCTTAGAACAGACAGGAAACGGTCAGCGGGGACTCATATATACCTTACAAGATAGGACACTAAGATTAGTTACTCCTCACTAGGGTACTGAAGATTTCTCTGCACATCCCTCCTAAAACTGTTCTGCGCCTCGGTTGTTAACATATGCCTTGTTAGAGTCATAAGCCTGTTTAGACTATCCTAAAATTTGCCAATTTTAGTAAAATTCATGCTCCAGTACTATACACTGCTAAATACAAAAATGAAAATAGACACGAGACAGCTGAATAGTACCCTACAGCCACTTCCCTTGAATTTAAATCCATGTAAAAATGAAATGGGATTTTATTGAAGATGGAAAATTTCTTGTTCTTAGAAAATGTTAGCAGTTAAACTGCATGTTGAATCTTTCAGTGAGAAAAGTAAAAATAAGCAGGACACTCTTCTTAACACCATGTTCTATTATAGTAAATAGAATGATGTGTAACATTTCTCAGTTTCTTGTTTCTCCTTTAAGCTTTCCATCTGCTATTTCTTGTGCCTCACACCTGCTGAGTTTGAAGAAAGAGAGAGAGCAAATCTGGAAAGATCCATTCCCCCCACCTTCTCCTTTTTTGAGATATGTAGTTGTCTGGCACTTTATTCTAAAACTAATAAAACTGAGGATCTTATCATACACTTTGATCTCTAATTTGGAGAAAGTATAGACTGTTATTAAAACAAACTTCATTGTAGAGAGAACAGAGGATGAGTCAGAATCACAAGCTACAGTTGGCAAAGATCTTTTCCCTAGTTGTTGTCTGGGATATAATAATACTGTGCTACTACTATTGGAATCTCTGTATTAGTCACTTGATTTTTTTTTTGTTATTAGCAATGTGAAAAATTAGATTCACATAAATCAATTATACTTACCTTTAAAGGATTTGTTTACTTTGTTGGAAAGGCAAACTACAGTGAGTAGAGATAGAGAGATCTTCCTTCCACTGGTTCTCTTCCTAAATGCCAGTAGTGGCTAGAGCTGAACTTTTCCAAATCCAGCAGTTTCTTTTGGTTCTCCCTTGTGGATGCAGGGTCCAAAGACTCTGCTGCTTTCCTGGGTCATAAGTAGGGCACTGAATGGAAAGTGGAGCAGTTCAACCCAGTGCCTTTATAAGATGCTGGAACTTACAGGAGAAGGATTAGCTTGTTGAACCACCATGCTGGTCCCAAATTACAATTACTTTAAAAATATATACAGATATGCAATTAAATTCCCTCTATTATTTGGCCATGGGAAATTTTAACTATTTTTAAATATAAATCTTTTTCATGAAAATGACATAGAATTATTTTTTTTCTTGAAGAATTCCTGGAACGTTATGTGAACACTACAAACAAACATTGGAGGGACTTGCCATAGATAATGAACACAAGGACATGAAGATTAATACGAATTTGTCCCTGAAGTTGCAGAGCTTATGAGAAATTCAGAGAAGTAATATGAAAATCTCAGAGAAGTTCAGATTAAATGAGTGAAGTTTGTATTAAAGTGCTATCATGGGCCCCGCACGGTGGTGCCTGAAATCCAAGAGGGAGACCAAGATGGAGTTAACGGCTCCTGGTTTTGGCCTATCCCAGCCCTGATTCTTATGATTGTTAAAAAAATGAACCAGTAGATATATTTTGCCAAGCAGGTGCTAGACATTCTGCCATTGTCTATATCTACAATTTCATGATAAACTTAAGAGCAGACTGATGGACTTGTGACTGTTGCTGAAGGACTGAGTAATAATATGGGAAAACAGTGGTGGAGGGAGGGGAGGAATGGAGATGTAGGTGCTACAGTCCTGCAGTATGGAGTCCATAAAGCACTTAGAGAATCCACCCACAGTCCCACTTCTCTCATGTGCCAGTGGGTGCTGTGGCCCATCTTGATGTGGCTCATTTCTTATCCCAGCATTCACCCATGGGTACTGTGACCTGGCCCTGCCATGCCCTCCTCCCAGGCATAACTTTCACATGTGCTGCAGGTGGCTGGTGATGGCATTGATGTAGCCTAGGTTTCCCATGTGTGAAGGTGCTTTGACCTAACTCAGACATGCCTTCTGGGTTTCCCTTTCTGAAATGCTGCATCTCAGCTTCCTCAATTACCTTTGCGTGTAGTGGCCTGGTCTGTGGATGTGCCCAGAATTCATACCATGCCAGCCAAACATGCTCTTGATGACCCTTATTCCAAAATGCTCCTGGATCTCCTTTGCTGGGTTATCTGAAGCCCTCCAATGCCATGCAGCCAAGTGAGATCTGGGGTCAAGGCAGCTAGGTCTGGCCTGGTGCCGCTCACCCACCAGGTATGCTGTGTGACACTACCTGGGTACTGAAAAAAAGGCAGGGTCATAAACTATCTCAGGGAAAAACTCATGGTTGTCATCCTTGCTAAATGCTGAGAAACATCATATCATGATTATTTAAAATAAGAGATTAGACCAATGTCTTGGAGTTTTCTGTGATTTGGTTTACCTTGCTGCCTTCAAAATAATATTCTGCAAGTCATTTAAATGTTGAGGTGAAGCTACAGTGTGATGTGTAGTGACAAGATATTGACTATTTTTAAGGGTAGATCATATTTGAGTAATGTCGTTAATGGTAGGATGAGTGAGTTCAAGGATACACAAATTTCAAGAATAAAGATAACATCAGTTCAAGGATGCAGTGCATTTCTGATCATAAATAGAGGATAAGTTAAAGACAGCTGTTGGTTCAGGGTCTTGGCAGGAATATGGAGAAAGGAAGACGAGGTGAACTACGTATGACAAGCTTAAATCCTCAGGAAAGGAGAAGGCTTATCTTTCCGGCTTTTTGCTAACCATATCCAAGAAAAGTTTTCTAGACAACACTTCACTCCCTGTATAATCTGATTTGCTTTCACATATCAATCACAGGAAGAGAATGTCAATCACAAGAAAAAAGGAAATACCACTCATGCTTCAAAATCTTGAAATTTCTAAGAATGTATAGCATGTTGATCTGACAGATGGTGTCGGGTAGTATTTTAGAAGATGAGGAGATTAAATTCTGCAGTTTCTCTTTCCCAAGCATTTGTTCTGGAAAGGACGAAAGACCTTGATTCATTGTATCTGGTCAATATAAAGTGTGAAGATAAACCAAGCTAAATACTATTGAAATCCTGAGGGTAAACTGTAATATTCTACACTTTTGCAATAAGGAAGCTGAGTTTGAGGTGAACTAAATTTAATCTAGAACAGAGCTGACTCTGCATTACATCTGGAGAGTGAAAGAATTGTCAGGGAGCAGGTAGAGACTCAGGAGAACCGCAGATATGGAAAATGACAAAATTGGCAAGGGAGGATTGGTGTTTGTGAAATGCATCTGAGTTTGTTAGCTGGAATTGGATGCATGTAGTCTCCTGCTGTTCCATAGGGACAGAAAACATGCTTAACTTCAGGAACTGGATTACACATTTCATAAATGTGGATGATTCCCGTGAGTTCTCAGAGCCAGGCACTGTAAGTGGCACCAGTAGTCTTTAGAAGAGATTTTCATGTATTTGTTTACCTATTTCTTTTAAAGTTTTAGGTCAAGTTTGAAGGCAAGAAGGACTCGGAGTAGCAATCTGGAAAGTCTGACCAGAGAGTCAGGCAATTTTTTTAATTGATTGATTTGAAAGCCAATTACAGAGGGAGAGACAGAAAGAGAGATGAGAGAGAGAGAGAGAGAGAGAGAGAGAGATCTTTCATTCACTCCTCAGACGACTACAATGTCCAAAGATGAGGCTGGAGTGTCATCCGGGTCTCCGATGTGTGTGACAGGGACGTGAACATTTTAGAAATCTTCTGCTGTTTTTTTTCCCGTCCCCCCAGGCCATTAGCAGGGATGTGAATCAGAAATGGAGCAACCTTGTCACATTACATACACGTGGGATGTCATCACTGCAGGTCATAGCTTTATGCACCATGCTGCAATGCTGGCTCTGCTTTATTCATTCATATTAATAAGTTGAAAAGGCATGGCTAGTTAAATATGTAACAAAATAATTGATTATGACCATGCGAGGAGTGACAAAAATGCAAAAAAGAGGTCATAAGCGAGGAAAGGGGTATAATTAGCATTCATTGAGTATCAACAATGTCCAACACACTGTGATAGCTATTTTATAAATTGTTTAATTTACTTTTAAAACATTTTAATATTGAAGAACCAAGGATTAATATTTACATAAATAATCCCTTAAAATTACACAGTTTATGAACAGCAAATATTTGACTTCAAATCAAATATGCTTTATTTATTTGAGAGGGAGACACGCACACATACACAAGTATACAGAGAGAGAGAAGCCATCTCCTGGCTTATTTTCTAGATGAATTTCTGGGAACTGAGAAAATCCATGTCTTCTACACAGATGCTAAAAAAAAAAAAAGCCACATTTTTTTTGTCACTCTAAGTGTTCATTAAAAGGTATTTGGAGTCAGGAATCAGATTTAGTACCCTAACCAAGACACTCATCTCAGCCACTGTACCAAATGGCCATCCCTGGGGTCTTCTTCTGCTTCTGCTTCTTCTTCTTTTTAGGTAGAAATATTAGGATTGAGAATTGGAAGTAGGGAGTTTGACTCCAATTTATTGGGCTTGGTGCCTCCTAAAAATATTTTTAAAAGATATCTGTATCTCTCTATATAGACAGATAGAAATAGAGATATATTGGAAAGGCAGATATACAGAAAGAAGGAGATACAAAGAAAAAGGTATTCCATCTGCTGGTTCACTCCTCAAGTGGCCACAACAGTTGGAGCTGAGCCAATTCGAAGCCAGGAACCAGGAGCTTCTTCCAGGTCTCCCATACAGGTGCAAGGTCTCAAGGCTTTGGGCCATCTTTTACTACGTTTCCAGACCACAAACAGGGGGTAGATGTGAAGTGGAGCATCTGGGACATGAACCAGTGCGCATGTGCAATCCTGGAGATTGCAATGCTAGGATTTAGTCACTAGGCTATCGAGCCAGGCCCTAAAAATATTCTTCAAGGCATATTGGTTCACCAAATTCTGTTAGTCTGTAATGGATCAAAAATCTTCCGTTTTCTTGGTGTCCTGAAAATGGCTGTGTTACAATTGAGGGCTTAAGTTTCTTCTTTATATACAGTCTATCTCTGAAAAGAAAAGGCCATACAGCTTTTGAACCCACGTTCTTCCTCTACCTTTTCTAAACAGTTAGCTTTCAGAGATATTTGCCTTTATATCCCACTAACATATTTCAAAACATTTACTCAGATTTAACATTTAATCTGTTGCTGTTGTCAACATCAATAATATTAAAATTATAAAAAGAAAATAGCTCTGAGAACAAAAATTGATAGCTAGGTTTTACTCCACCTTTTTATTTATGAGAATAAGATAGTACTTTCAAACTAACAGGTTCTCAGGTTGTTAAAAGTTAAATTGCTTGTATGATTTTCATCTGTATTAGGAAAAATTTAAAAGCACTCTCTTTTATTTTGGTTGGGAGTGGGCCTAAGTAGTTCTTAGACTGAATAATATCAGCAGAACTGTTTATTTTGGATTTCAGCTTAATTCAACAAATATATATGGAATTCATATATTTGGAAGTCTGTGATTGACGGTTAGAAAGCAGTGGTCCTTTCTGAAATTTCATTTGAAGGTGTCTGATTCTAGTTTTTATCATTCTCAAAGCTTAGGTCAGAGCAGCTTGGCATGCATATGCAGAAAGAGTTTTAAAAGCTGTAGTGGTTTTGATAGAACACTCAAATCACACTGCGGGAACCTCCTGTCAGCATCAGGTTGCTGGCCCACCACGGACAGAGCTGCGTGCAGAGACGACTTGAGGAGTTGTTTCTAGCCCAATAACCCACACAATAGAGACTGCCACAGATGTCAATGATACATTGGCATCCGCCTTTCCCTAGTGTTTGGGTTTCTTCTGCTACTCATGCGTTTTCCATGTAGCACAGCTGCCAAGTCTCACACCTAGAGGGTCAATCCCTCTCTGCATGTAGTTTAAGTAAAATTCCACATCTACTTCCAAAATGATGTTTATACCAAGGGATTTCTAACCATTTGGTTAAAAAAATGCTAGAGGTAGACATATCACTTGGTACTGTCTCACTTACAAATTACTCATGCAGACTGTGGTAACTTCCCTCACTTGCTAATGACCAGTGCAGGCCTTCTCAACTGGTTGTCTCTGGCTTTTCATTATACAATCCATGCTACTCACTGATGCTTCTGTGAAAAGGGAATGCAAATCTCCAAAACTAGAGTGTTTTTCCAGCATTGTAAATTTTTCTGTAGGGACAATTTTCTGCAGTTACTATTGTACATTGTTAAGGGAAATGATATCAAATTAAAATAGTTTGTGTAGTTCAGTACAGATTCGCAGAGCCAACTGGCACTAACTTGGCCCAATCCCTTGGAAGAAATAACAGAGGAGATGTAGATTTAGTACCAATGAAATGCTAAGCAAAGCTACCTAGAGGGAAAAGTTGTACTTTCCTCTTGTTATTGTTATGATTTTAGAGTCTTTATGAAAAGGCCCAGGTTAGGAGGTTCAGTCTCAGTTTTCTTGTGCAAGTTTAATCATTTACATGTGGCAATGACCCATTTTGGTTTTCATTGTTCACGCATTCTGTACAATCACATACTCTATCTAAAGATGAAGACTGTGGTAAGGGTGGCTGTTTGGCCTGCTGGAATGTTCTTAGTTTCTATCAGAGAGTCTTGGTTTGAGTCTAATCCTGCCCCTCGGGGTGTCTGCATAATGCACACTTTGGTAGGCAGCAGACACCTGCTCAGGCTGTTGGGTCCTTGGGATCCACGTTGGAGACCCGGATTAAATTTCTAGTTCCTGTCTTTGATCCTGGAGAAGTGTTGGCCACTGTGGCCATTTGAGAAGTGGACCCATAGATCAGAGCTCTAGCTCTGTTGAAGTCTCAGGCTTTCTAACTCTCAAATATGCAAAGCAATAGTAAGAATGCAATGAGTTCTACTTATAGAGATAATGAATATCTGAAACTTCTTTCTGAAATTCTCAGCGGTTCCTCAGGGCTTGATAGATTTCTAGACAAAATTCCTGGGATTTACATAAGCTATTGTATCTAACATAGAAAAGAAAAAATAAAAAGTGGGAAATATGGTCTATGGTGACTCAGGACCCACAATGCAGAGTTTGTGTTGAGTTTTTGACAGACGTTATATTACCTCAACGACTCTAGTATATTTTAGATTCTAATATAGAATTTTATTATGAAGAGTCTGCAAAAACATATTGATGTCACTTTAATCCATTAATTTTGTTTCTTCTGCTGTCAGTATTTCAGGTAACTTAGGACAAGTATAATGCCAGTCTAATTTAATTCTATAAGGTCATTTGCTAGTTAAGGATTCTCCCATTTTTGGCAATTTTGAAGAAGAAACTCCTTCAGCTGATATGAAATTGAAAGCCAAAATATTCTCTAATGATGCCCATTGAAATATTTCTTCAGGATCTGGAGAGGATTTTCTACATGTAACAGAGCTAAGTTGTTCTCATAAACAGAGCCAGGAGGAGAAATAAGAGCAAGAGAAAGAGATGAAGCAAAAGAAAAGCACCCTTTCTATGCGTGGTGATGTTCAGCGGTAGTTTTTCTCTGCATTTACCATATTAGAAAAGCAAAGAGTGGAATACATGAGTGGTTCTCACTGTAGAAATGAAATTCCTCAGTATTCAGAACCTCTGACAGAATTTTGTAACTCAATTCTTGAGTCACTCATAACTTCAAAATAATTTTTCTCTAAGAAAAAATCATATAATAAAATATGTAATATCACAAATATATAGTATATTAATTTAAAAGTAATTTAAATATAAAATAATTTAAGATCTATCCTTAAGTTCTGGTTTTTCATTCCCAGTACATTATCTCGAGATTTTAAAGATTCAATTTGTATTCATTGAAGCTCTGGGAATAGCTCTTTTTCCAGTTTTTAATTTCCATTCCTTTATTGTTAAGCAGAAACAAACTGATGTTGATCTTGTGATTACCATAGTAACGACAGAGATGCACTGAATCACACATTAAAAAAGAGATTGGAAGACTTAGAATTTGAACATATTGATCATAAACTGATTGATTATAAACATATTGATTATAAACGTAAGAAGAAGGCTGCTACTTCAGACAACAGGATACTTATACAAAACCACATCATTTTTGTTTTTCATACCCCCAAATGTAACAGGCTTTAGGAAAAGGAGTCCACACGAGGAACATTGCTAAGAGGACTGACTTGCCTAGGCTGCAGACAATAAAGTCGGCTAGAGAGATTTGGGTTATTTCCCAGACCATTTATTAAAAAGGCAAAAGGAATAACAGTTTTCAAAAGGTCAACCATAGCGTGCCTTAAAACTGTGATTTTAACTCGGTGGTGCTGAATTGTGTCCAATGGCCTATAGCAAGATATGCACTCCATGCTGCAAAATGATGCAAAATAAATACTCACTGTGTTTTGAGAGCAAACTCATTAGGAAGGGAAATACTTCACTCCACACAGCCTAAGGATATTTGAGTGCTCACATAGGTACATAGATGTTGATGTGAAGTGTCATTCATATGTGATGGTAACTGTACCTGTTTCCATTAGCATAAATCTTGGGTTCCTATTCAATTGTCTAAGGGTCTCATTTAGTTTTTGACTTAGGAAAAATATCAAGGTAAAAGTAGTTACAACACTGACCATCATTTTAATTTTTAATGACATTTTGCCACTCCAAGTATTTTTAGTTTCTGATTCTAGAAACAAAATCTTGTAAAATAAATAGTATATTCTTAGTTCAGCTTCACAGATAAGGACATTACAAGCACCAGTTTACATTTCCCAGAAGGCTGGCCTGCAGTTTGTATGCCTGGCCTCTGTTCAGATTTACTGCTGTGGAACAGACGAGACAGAAGCACAGGCAGAGGGAGAAGCTGACGTTCAGGCAGTCCCGCAGGAGCTCCAGTAGATAGCACGCAAGGAAGGACAGTGTTAGACGTCACATGACCTTATGGAGGTAGAACCTGAGGGATACTGGGTCTGTGCTTTCTGACCGTGATTCGTTATTTCATGAATTCTGTTCCTACAAGGAAGGATGAAGCTGGGCAGTGACTCACACAGGCATGCCTAGCTGAGGACAGCCGTGTAGCAGTATTCTCAGCTACGAGGGAATGAGTGCTGTATTCTAGGAGGATTATCTGGAAGGTATAATACCTACACTATATATATATATATATATGTGTGTGTATATATACATACAGCCTTCACTACAGAGGGCAGGCAGTCAACACAGCAAAAAAGTGTTAAGTACTGGATTAGATAACTCTATATTTCTGCGCTAGGACACTCTCATAAGGCATATTTGCATCTTGCAAGTTGTTTTATCATTTGGCAGCACCTAATATGACTTCACTATGCACTTACAGATTCATCATCCAAACCTAAGCTTTAAAATAGTATTCTCTTGGAAACAGAACAATTATTTTTCTTCCAAAGAGAATTTGTTATAAAGCAATATTAGACTAATTTTCAAAACATTTGCTTTCCTAGGTTTATGAACGTGAATGCGTTCGTATTTTTAAATACTGAATGCGTGCTTGCCCCTTTCATTAAGAACAAGCGTGTATGAAAATGAGCCGTGTTATTTTTACTTTGAAACATCTCTAGATTTCAACAAGTCTGACATTTTTAAAAAGGAGAATGCCACTTGACCAGAGCCCAATCTATTGGATGTCCCAAACATTTTCCTTTTGTCTACCTAGAAGTGATTAAACAGTGAATGATATGTTTATTTTTTTCATGATTTGCTTATCTTTATGGAAAGTCAGATTTGTAGAGTGAAAGAGAGAAAGAAAAATTTTTTCATACAGTTCTTCACTCCCTAAGTGGCCACTACAGCTGAGTTGAGCTGGTCCAGAGCCTGGAGCCAGGAGTCAGGAGCCAGGAGCCAGGAGATTCTTCTGGGTCACCCACATGAGTGCAAGGTCCCAAGGCTTTGGGCCATCCTGGACTGCTTTCCCAGGCCACAAGCAGGGAGCTGGATGGAAAGCAAGACCACAGGGATTAGAACTAGCACCTATATGAGATCCTGAGGCGTGCAAGGATGGGATTTTAGCCGCTAGGCTACCACGCTGGGCTTGATATTATCTGCTTTTGAAAGATTCATTGATTCATTCATTCATTGATTCATTCATTCATTCATTCATTCCTTATGGGATCCCAGCTCATGAAAGTCAAGAACTTTAGCCACTAGGCTACTACACCAGGCCTAATATTTATTTTAGTACCCAGAGTACATGGAGCCAAGTATTCGAGCAAAATTAGGGCTCATTGTTAAAAAGAGCATGGATATAAAGCACATGACGTGTTACATGTTCTATGTTTGTAGTTGAAGATAAAATCAACTTTTTTGTTTGCTTTCACTTTTTAAAAAAAGATTTATTTATTTTTATTGGAAAGGCAAATATACAGAGAGAAGGAGAGGCGGAGGGGAAGATTTTCTGTCCAATGGTTCACTCCCCAAGCAGCCGCAGTGGCTGGAGCTGACCCAATCCGAAGCCAGGAGCCAGGAGCTCTTCTGGGTGTCCCACACGGGTGCAGGGTCCCAAAGCTTTGGGCCATCCTCAACTGCTTTCCCAGGCCACAGGCAGGGAGCTGGATGGGAAGTGGGGCTGTCGGGATTAGAATCGGTGCCCATATGGGATACTGGGCACATGCAGGGTGAGGACTTTAACCATTACACTATTGCACCAGGGTGCTTTTATTTCTTAATACTGCCCTAAACTTAGCTATCAGAATAAAATAGATATTCAAATCTAAAGGATTATGAATTTAAACTAGAGTGTTCTAGCTGGGAATATATTGTCTTCTGAATTATCTCATGATTTCAGTGTTTTAGTGTTATTGCCACCAATTCTACCAACACAAATAATTGATGGATTGGCATCGTTGCCTATCGTAGTGGGGACAAACATAGCCTCATAGAATTTTGATAAAGTTTTGAAGAGAGAAAACATGCCAGATTTTTTTTTCTTTTTGACTTTTTAAGGTCACATTTTTGATGGTAGAACTTGGGGAACACGTGTAATGCAGTGGTTGAGATGCTGATTAAATGCCCAAATGCCATCCTTGAGTGGCTAGTGTGAGGGTCAGGTCTTCCTTTGGTATCACTTCCTGCTCATGGAACCTTGAGAGACAGGAAAGAGTAGTTGAGTGTCTGACACCTATGTGGAAGACACAGATTGCATTCCTGCCTTCTGAGTTAGATCACAACCCTATGGTGATCATTTTGGGGGATGACTCAGTGAGTGGAAGACTTTTGTTCCCCTTTGTCTGCCTCTCTACCTTTCCACTATTGTGAAAATAACTATATGCCAACTTTTACAATTTCTGTGTAGGGACTTGAGAATCTTGAGGAAAGAGCATGAAAGATTCTTGGATCGTAAAATGTCACTCTGTGTTAGCCTCCGTGAAATTCTGCTGGGCTTTTACAAAAGTGTTCACATGGATCTTCAAGTCCTGTGGGTAGAAAGTGTTTTGAAATTTTAGAAAAGTCAAGTTTATAGATGGTAAGCTGTATTTGAGAGTACCAACTTGTCCCAGAATGGCAGCCCTGGGATGTTAGCCCCTCCATTGACTGCCTGTCGACTTGCAAATGCTTGCTGATTTTTGTGGAACTCAGCCTTTTTTCTTGTGCTCACTGTGCTTCATGAGTCTGTAGGAAGGATGAAATAAATGTGATGACAAAGACAATTTAAACAGACTCTGACACATAGGAAATAGGTTATGATTTTCCTCATACTGTTTACCAAATGTTTGCACAATAAGCACCATTCCACATGCACCTGCCTCTTAGGCGAAGGTCAGAGGTTAGTGAAGAAGAAATGATGAATTTGACTTTGTGTTTTATTGAAGCATTCCCACAACTGACTGCTTATGCTTCTTTTATGTTTGTGTATATATGTATATGTATCAAGATAATTATTCTTCACGGATCACTTGACTACTTCAAAGTAAAATGATACATAAACAGTTTGCTAAAAAGGAGACAGCTTTGGAAAGTACCTAAGATTCTATTTAATACAGATGTTGAAAATTATACTAGTCACATAGTATTCTCAATTAACTCATGATTGCTAGGGTTTTTTTTTTCTACTTTTCATGTGAAAATATGGCAATAAAATATCTGTATGATTATCTGAGTAACAAAAAACCAAGTTACAGCAGAACATGTAAACAATGCTCATAATTTCCAGATTGTTTATCTGTATAAATAAATAAATATTTGGCACCTACTACATGTCATCGCTGTTCATATATTATGAAGAAAATGGCAAGTAAAAGTAGATGATGTCTTTGTGTAGATTTTGGTCTGGTTCTATACAGAAATATAATCACACCAAGAAGGAGTTTTTGTGCTCTGAATAATATTGTGTTCCAGGTGGACTTCTTGGAGGAAATGCCATGTGATTAATGGAATAGGTGGAGAAATATCTACCACGTGGGAAGGATTGAGGTTCCAGACATGAGTGTTTTGAGTACAAAGCTGGCCTTTGTTCTTGCTTTGGTAAAAGCAATAGTATCTAATCCATGACCTGAGAAGAGTTAAATGGGATGAGATGGCGAGTTAGGGAGAGTGCTCAATAGAGTCAAACCCTAAAACTACAGACATAAGCCCTACAAGAATCTTAAACTCTCCTGTGAAGTCTAATTATCAATTCATGTTAGAGGGTTTTGAATTTACTCAGACACTCTTTAGAGAGGATCGCATGTAGTTCAGAGGAGGACTATGAAGCTGAAGAATCCACAAGACATCCAGTCACAATTAAGGTAAACCCTCAATTATTCATTTTTGGGAGAAGTTCTTGACACAAATAACAAATTTATTAAAGGGCAGAGTTTATTCTCCTGTGCACTTAGACTTTTTATTGTATTATTGTGCTTTGATCTCTGGTGTATAGATTTTAGGCAGAGGAAGTAGCAAGAATTATGCCTGATATGGGACCAAAAGGATAATTTTTACAAAATGATGCAAAATTGAATTTGTAAGCAAATGATGAGAGAGTAAGTCCATGTTAAAGAAGTAGTCAGTCAGGGAAGGTAGAATCTTGCTGACCATGGTGCAGAAGGTGAATTTCACTCTAAAGGAAACGGAAAACATTGAAAGTACTTAAATATGATAATCATTCATTTTAGCAGTAACCCTGTCAAAGAACATGGAAAGTGTATACGCACTTTTTCTGCCCAAAAGTATTTAGAAATATATAATAATGGCTCAGTGAAGGATGCTATTGAAGGAGATATGAATTAACTCTAAGTTTTCTTGCAAATCAGTGTTTTTGGATTTGCTAAAGAGATGTGGGTGGTAAGGAAAGGACATATCTGCTGTTTTTGATAATCTGGAAAAATGTACATGTGATACACACATAAATATAATTTTCTGATAAATATTAAAAATTTTCAGGCTGAATATTGATTTTTTTTTCAAAATCCTTCCTATGTGCAAGTAAAAATTTGATTACTCTGTGGAAGTGTTTTCAAAGAAACCACACTAGGAAGTAGAGGACCTCCAAAGCAAGTCCTTAGACTCAAAACCAAACATTGGTAATAAAAATCATAATCAAATCTATAGAAGAAAATGTGTATCAAGGACTATTCTACATTTCTTTCATTATTTTAATAACATTTTATATTCTTATTTGAAATGTGACTTTTAAGGTAAATGCTAGAATGAGGCACAATTAACCTAAGAGATGTTGAAATATATAATGCTAATTAATGTTCGATCAGTTCTCCTGGAGAAATGGCAACACAAAAAATCTCACCCACAGAGACTATAAATGCATCCTGAATTCTTTTGCAGAAATTTCGAAGGATAGTTCTCAAAAGAACATACACATGTTAGTTTGACACATTATATGCACACACGTGCATATACATGCATGTATACACACATATATCACATATATGATAAAAATAAGCATATTTTTTCAGAAAAGATAATGATTTGTTCCTATGTAGATACAAATACTAATACATCAGTTTTGAGACAAATTAACAATAAAGAGCTTGTTTTTTTCTGTTGTGATTGCAATTTCACAAATTAAAAGAATATTATTGGGATTGTCACAACTATGAAAGTATACATTACTTTATTTTTTTTAACACAAATATCAGAGAAATGTCGAATTCTGCATCTCTCTTCTTGAATTGAAACACTATCTTGTACACTTAAAACTCATGCTCCTGACTCAGACTTTCTGGCATTTGGAATTCCAGTATCTTCTTTACCCACATTTTCCAGCCTTTCACATCCAACCTAAATAGAACCACCAAGTTTCCTGGTTTTCCAGCTTGTAGGTGGCATCTTAGTCTCTCTATCACATGATTCATATTCCATAATGTTTTCTGCATGTAATTGTCCATATTCACTAATTCTTTTTTCCCCCTAGAGAACCCTTATTAATGTATATAGGAAATGAGTACAAGGAAAGATATTCAACACCAGTAGCTATTTAGAAAATACAAATTAGAACTACATCAAAATAATTTATCAAAATGAGTAAAGTAAAAAGAAGTGATAATGACAAACATTGGCAATGCAGAGGAACTAGAGAATCACTGAGTGAATTACAAGTGAATATTGCTGTTGAGAATGTAAATGCTCTTGCCATTCTGGAAAGCTGTTCATTTCCTGTAAAACTAAGCAAGCAACTATTGCAAGTTGCATGGATTCTTTAGATTGTTTTCCCAGAATGATTAAAACAAATGTATTAAAAAAAATCCGTTTACTATTGGTCTACCATTTTTATTCAATCAGTCTAAAGTTGGAGACATCATAGCTGTATTTATACAGTTGAATGGTTAACAAACTTGGTAATTAGTTAGTCACACTGGAATGACTTCAATAAATTTCAAAGGTGTTACGTTGAGTGAAAACTCAGTCCTCAAAGATTGACTAGTGCATGTTCCATTTATGTAGCACTCTTAGCAGGAACAACTTGTAGAAAGAATAGAGGTTTCAATGGTTTTGAAATTGGAGGGAGGGGAAAGGGATGCACATGCATAAAAAAAGTTTGTTTTGCTGATAATTGTTTTCATTATGTTGATTTTATCAGTGTCCATTATCTGGTTGTTACATTGTATTATAATTTTGCAATAGTTGCCTTTGGAGAGAACCGAGCAACACATAGTATATTTGTATTATTTTTTAAATTGCGATAATAATCTATATACTGAAGAAATTAATTTCTCATCAATTATTGTATTTTTTTGCTAGAGATGAAGATTCTTTATTAACATTGTTAGTAACACACATATCAAGCTTAAAAAACATGTATTTGCCAGATGTGCCTTTGATATGATTATTTTGAATTTTATTTTTGATGATATTTACATAGTTGATTAGGGTGGGAAGGTCAAGGATTAGTGGAAAGTGGATGAGACCGGTGTTTCCAATGTTCTTTTTCTTCTTCCTGTATCTGGGGAAAGAGGAGGGGGAAAGGGAGAAGCCACACCCAGCCTCTGTTCACCCTCAGTACCTGGTATTGGGGAATGGTCAGTGTCAAACCAGGGTATCTTATGTGGAGCATGCGCTGAAGGTATCTGCTCAGGTGGCTTCAAGAAATCTGAAAAGCTGTCGACCTCACTGACCCAAGGATGAGGAAATCCTTCTGAGATCCGTTGGCTGACAGTCTGTCTTAGAATCTCCATCTGCCCAAATTTTTTCTGTCAAGTTTGGCTGGGGTAGATGACCAATTTTTTCTGCTCTCTGCAGGTCCCAGTGGACTGCCAAATCCTCCATGTGCATCAGGGCACGCCATCCACTGCTCCATCTAAGCTACTTAGCAGGCCCAGCTACGACACATGCACTCCACTCTACGGTTTGACTGGAGATCCTGCAGTTCTTCCCATGGTTGGAGTCCTATGCCCAGCAGTTCAGTCTGAGGTATCTCCAAATTTTTCCATTTAAGTATATTTTCAGCAAGCAAATTTTGTATGCATATGTATATACACATATTATTAGGTTTATATTTCAATATTTGCATGAATTGACATGATAGCACACAGCATTTTTATTTTTACTTTTGGCTTCCACATTAATTGAATTTTGTGTCTTGAAATATATTTTGGTTTTGTATGTTGATATTATAAAAGTACAATTGATGGTGTGATAATTTATGAATTGCAAAATCTGTTTATTTCTAGGAGAGTCTATTGATTTGCTTTTTATTTTTTAATGTTTTTTTAGATCCATCCTAATGTTTTAAAGATTTATTTTTATTATTATTTTATTGGAAAGGCGGATATACAGAGAGGAGAGACAGAGAGGAAGATCTTCCGTCCAATGATTCACTCCCCAAGTGAGCGCAACAGCAGATGCTATGCCGGTCCGAAGCCAGGAGCCTCTTCCAGGTCTCCCACGCGGGTGCAGGGTCCCAAAGCTTTGGGCTGTCCTCAACTGCTTTCCCGGGCCACAGGCAGGGAGCTGGAAGGGAAGCGGGGCTGCTGGGATAGAACCTGCGCCCATATGGGATCCCGGGCGTGCAAGGCGAGGACCTTAACCACTTGCGCCACCGCGCCGGGCTCCATCCTAATGTTTTAAACCTGATTAGATTTTACCAATATTGTTTCAGAATCAATTATCATAAGATTTTTCTCATTAAGCCTTACGATGAACTGGAGTATAAAGATGATTTTTCAAGTGGTAAATATTCTGAATAAATCCATTTGGTCATACTTTATAAATTTTTATATATCTTAAAAATATTTTAGAATATTTAAAAAATATTTTTGATGATTTTAACAATGAGTTTATAGAAATCTTTATCTGATATTTTGTGATTTTAGTTTGTTTTTGCATAGTTAATATATCATCATGATGTTTGAGAATATTTTTATTTTCTAGTTCCTGGTGGAGTCTATAAATTTGTATTCAGATACAATATTTCTTCTTTTAGGAAGAGTGAATAATAAAGACAGGCCCTTAAACAGTCTCTACCCTCTCTCTTAGAGTAGAATACAGATCATCACAAATCTAGGGTTCACTATAATTAGCTAAAATCTATTTTAATTATTATTTCCACTTTTACACTGCTAATATGTAGGAATGAGATTCTTCATTGTTTGCAAGTGTAGAGCTCTTCAAAATTGCTTATCATTAACATGCGTGTAATCCAAAAAGTTGTATGTAATATTCCTTGACTTATCTCATTAAGTTACTTCTAACTTTTCTTCTAGTGTAAACTGTCTTTTTGTAAAATTCCTTTTTACTGTGTTTGCAAATTTTTACTGAATTGAGAGGAGCATACTTCATGTTTTTGATAGTAAAAGTCAAAGAAGATAACCATACTGCCCTCCATCCCTTTAATCTTTGCATTGGCACTTTCAATTTACTTTATACATACAGGATTGATGCACCACTAAGTATGATGTTCACTAAGAAAAAAAAAATAGAAAAACTGCTCCACAGGAATATAGACAATGTGGAAATCCATTTTCTTCTCTACTTGTCCCCTTTTGACTATTCTCAAGAAACATTTTGTACATACAGATGACGCTTCCACCTTTGCAATCATAGTTCTCAAAATACAACATGCTTCTGATTTCCTCTTGGTTACATCTTTGGAGTTGGTACAAATTCTTTTTGATTCAGTAAATTAGAGGTTTACTTGAAATAATCTTGACTCTTGCTAATACTGACCAGCAGCCATAAAGAAGGTTTGATTGTGAAAAATAGTCTTTATCATTCCTTATTATATATCTATGTTGGTAATAAAATAATAGGGCCAAATCAATAGAAAATGAATATGAAACTTTAAATCAAAAAGAAATAATGGTAAAGCAAAATAAGAAATTAGAAGTTGATAGCAGCTGGTGTTTAGCCTATTGTTCAGGATTCCTCTGTCCCATATATCCATCAGTTCCATCTTCAGATGGCACCTTACCATCAGTTCACAGCAGGGAAAGTTGGGACCTGAACTATGTTTTTGCCTCCTTGTTTTAATTGCAAGCCTTGGTCACTGCAGGCATTAACAAATAAGGGTTCTCTATCATATTTCTCTCTCTCTTTCTCTCTCTCAATTGCTTGCTCTATTTCTATCTTTATCCCTTTGTCTATCTCTTTTTCTCAAGTAAGTAAGTTTTTAATATATCAAATGAAACAAATTTGGGCAAATTAAATCTTGTATAACTGGGTCATATCTACCATGATTTCAATATCTGAGACGTACTAGATGCTCAATAAATATTTGCTCTCCCAAGTGATAAGGATTAGAGTTAGCAGGAAACAATGATAAGGAAACTAATAATATATGCTGCTTGGAGATGAGAGTCTGAAGCAAGTTTGGAAGTCAAAATGGAGAGTGAAAGACAATGGTTTCTAAAGATGACAGTGAGATGTTGAGTCTTGGAACTGTACTATGCCCAGAAAAAAAAAACTATAAAAAAGAATGAAAAGAAATTTAAAAAATTGTTTTAAAATAACAGTGCTTTGGCAAGCTTAAAGCATAAATTGCTCATTAATACAAGGATAGCTGTTATGTTCACATGCTAATACATGTTTTGTAAGTGAAATAGTGAGCAGCTATGGAGCAAATGCATAGCCAACCTCAAACAAGGCTGGTAAAGGTACACAGCAATTAGAGTTTACTTGGCATATTTTCCATATTTGACCCAGATCTCTGTTGTCAGTCTCTGGACAGACTCTGCTCCGTTTCCCTGGTAGCATTAATTGCAAAGTCTTTCTAGTTTCTCTAATCAAAACCTATCTATGCATCTGAGTCCTGATGCTTTGGCAGGACTAAAACCTCTGTTTAAGCCTGCGCTATTAGGATTCTGGAGAGGACAGTGTGAAGGGTGCCACTCTCCGGTGTTGCCTTGATCAACCCTAATTGAAAGTGAAACTTCGCATATATTGGGAATGACTTCAGCTAGCAATGGGAGAACTATTCCAGACAGCAGGGAGCTGGAGGCAAATTGCTCTGGGGAATATCTTCCCCCACAATTATACTGAACCAGCCCAGGTTACAACTTTCTGTCACCTTGCATGTTGTTACTTGTTAAAGGGGGATGGGGGGTCGATGTCCCTTGATAAGCCATGCATAATTTGTCACAAATTATTTAGACTTTTCCAGTTCATATATAAAAGTTATATAAGTTTTAACATAGGGAAAAGTGGAGCAAAAACCACTGGAGCAAATGTGATAGAAAATGTCAAAAGATGCCACAGCCCTGCAGGGCTCTGGGCTTTGTGATGGTGAAAAGGTGCTTCTGTATGACACAGTGCATCGTACAGATGGAGCTTTCTGAGGGAAATAAGAATGTGACATGTATGGTACACAGATAATGAATTCTCCTGATGGGGTAGAGCAATAAATGGTACTGTAGAAAAAAGTGCTCCATTAAAAAAAATTTCCAGAATTTTGATACAATGTTATGCAAATTCTCTACAGAAAAGACATAAGAACTGTGTAGTGAGGTTTGCTAGGCAGTTTTAAAAATGTTGGTATATTCATGTGTCTAAATCTCATAGTAACTAATAAAGCACAAGGTCATATATTTTAATGTGTTTTTCTGCAATCCAGTTTTGGACTTGGGGATCTTTCTCTAGCTCTCCCTCCCTTTCTCTCTCTTTCTCCCTCTCTCTCTCTCTCTCTCTCTATATATATATATATATGTATATATATGCATACATCTATCTAGTATTTAACCTTTATATAAACATTATACATACATGTATACATATACACACAGATATGTATTTGTATATAAACATATATTTTGCATACACAGATCTACATTTGTCTGTATATAAAGTGTATGTTCTATTGCTGCATACATTATCCATATACAAGTACAATGCTGAGAGATCATTTTTTAGAAGATAATCATGCTGGGCCCTGCACGGTGGCACAGTGGTTAAGGTCCTCACCTTGCATGGATCCCATATGGGCGCCGGTTCTATCCCAGCAGCCCCGCTTCCCTTCCAGCTCCCTGCCTGTGGCCCGGGAAAGCAGTCGAGGACGGCCCAAAGCTTTGGGAACCTGTACCCGCGTGGGAGACCCGGAAGAGGCTCCTGGCTTCGGACCGGCATAGCATCGGCTGTTGCGCTCACTTGGGGAGTGAATCATCGGACGGAAGATCTTCTTCTCTGTCTCTCCTCTCTGTATATCCGCCTTTCCAATAAAAAAATAATAAAAATAAATCTTAAAAAAAAGAAGATAATCATGCTAACTGAGATGGAGTTAAACCTCATTTTGGTTGCATTTTCCTGATGGCTAGTGATCCTGAGCATCTTTTCATGTGCCTATTGGCCATTTGTATTACCTTATTTTTATATTTTATATTACCTTATTTTTATATTACATTTGGAAAATGCCTGTTCATATGCTTAACACTTTTCTCAACTGGATCATTTAATTTGTTGTTCAAGAAACTCAGCAATAACAAATTAAGTGGTCCAGTTGAGGAAAGCGTTAGTTATATGAATAAGTGGGCTAAAAGTTACTGTAGTATACTCTCAATAGGAATGAAAACTACCACAACCAACAACTATTATGAAAAACAGTATTGAGACTACTCAGAAATCTGAAAACTTACCTATCATATTATACAGCCATTATACTCATGAGCAATTGAAAATTAGAAGATGAAAGAGGATCTTTACTTCCATATTTATAGAAGCTCAATTCACAACAGCTAAGCTATGAAATCAACTCAGATGCTCATTAGCTGAGAACTCAATAAAGAATATGTGTCTGCATACTTCTGCCACAGGCTACTCCTTCACCCTGTGGCACAGACATTCCATTTGGAAACTGGCTCTAGTCCCAGATGCTGTACTTGCAATACAGCTTTCTGCTTATGGACTGGGAAAGGATGGTTCAAGTCCCTGGGCCCCAGGACCCACTTAAGAGACCCAGAAGCTCCTGGTTCTTGACTTTGGATCAGCTGAGCTCCTAGCCGCTTGGGATGTAAACCAATGGATAGACCTTATGTTTACTTCTTCTCTCTAAAATCTGACTTCCAAATAAAAGTTAAAAAAAAATTTAAATGTTGCATACACACACACACGTAATGGGATACTATTTAGTCATAAAAAGAGTGAGATCCTTCTTTGCAATGACATATATGCAATTGGAAATGATTACACGTAATGAAATATATCAGTTCCAAAAAAACGTATTTCCCCTGATTTGTGATTGCTAATATACAGAATCCAAACAGTGTAATGTATAGGAGTGGAATTGACATCTTGAGATTTGATTATTCTTTATAGTCCTTTTCTATATTCTTGATGAATTGTAGTCTTTCTATTTTTTAACTTACTGAATTCTTTGTTTGGTGGAGGATTAAGTCTGTGATTATGAAGGAAATCAGACGTATGTCATTTCAAAAATTAAACAAAAGAAAGAAAAATTAATGGAGGATGGGAAACCTCACATTCTTTAAACTATATATATAAAATACATGAAACATGTTCCTACCTTATAACTAAATAAAGCTGGAAAAAAATCACCAAAAGAAAAATTCTGATACAACAATGTAAAAATGGTTTTATAGTCAGAGCATCTGTTATAGCACCATAAACAGATAAATCAGTATCACACATTTTTCATAATAAAAATCAGCTGCTTACTTAAAATACACAGGTGTATACATCATCTATTAGAAAAATAGCACCCTGTAACATCGTTGTAAAAATATTTACTTGATTCATACTATATGCTAAGCCTGTAGAAAAAACATGATTTTTAGTAACAGTTCATTTTCACGGCTCGAAATGTAAATAGGTTCATCTAATTGCTTTTCTGTTAAGTATATGATAAGGCTGTTTCTCAGGCTCCTTTTCTTTTTTGCTATTGATACTGCTATTAATACTCTTGCAAGCACACTACACAGACACAGCCAGACGCACATGTCTGCACGTAATTCTCTGCTCTCTGGTCACTGTTAGAAGCAGGAAGTTGTTTATACAAATGCTAGTTTTCGGAAGGCATTGTTTCTCTATTCTATACTAACCAATTTAAATTTTATTAGAGTCAGAGAATTTTTTTCAATTGGTATCACATCAATGATCGTCGTTACTCTCTAAGTATCAACTACAGAAAGGGTGCATCTTTACCTGCACAGAATCAATGTGACTAGAGTTCAACTACATTCCTGAAGGTTCATCTTGGATGTAAAAAGCAACTTCAAATAAATGACCCAGAGGTGATCAATACAGGATAACAGAGGCCTGTTTGGCAAGGTTCACAGCATTCTTTCTTTGGAGTAACTGCCAAAGGTCAAAGTGTAAACACAAATGGAAAATACTGAGGGCATTGAAGTTGAGTTGCTCAAGCGTTTAGTCCAGAACCTATTTTATAAACGTCTTAAGCAATCAGTGACCTGATGCTCCTAGCTTGTCAAATGTGAAAAATGTAGCATCTCTCTCTCTCTTTTTTTTATGGCAATCAATTTTAACCAAAAAAATTTCTTTCTACAAATCTGTCTTACATGCCTGCAAAAATGTGTATATAAATTTTTATAAATATTACCTTCAATGTAGTTTTCTTACCATTTCTTTTACTACAAACACTGGAAATCACCTTATCTATATTAAAAATAAGCAGCCATGTTTATATGATATCAAGCTTAAAAACAGTAGAACTGTTAACATTAGGGAAAGGTAGGTTGTACTGGTCATAGATAATTAGACTGCAATAACAAAAGAAAGAAAACACACAATTGCATCTCACATTAAGAAGAAATGTGTTATTCAGCATTCCAATTTGGAATAGAATTCAAGTTCCAGAGTTGAGAAAAATGCTTAACCTTATGAATATTCTGAGGTGTCACTGAGTTATTGCATGAGTTATAGAAAACAGCCCAACAGAATGAGCAGCTCAAGGCCTGGCGTGATTACCTATTGGCGAAATACCTGCCCTGCATGCTCGGGATCCCACATGGGCATCCGTGTCCTGGCTGCTCCATTTCCCTTCCAGCTCCCTGCTTGTGGCCTGGGAGAGCAGCAGAAGATGGCCAATAAGGCTTGTGACCTGACATCCATGTGGGAGACCTGGAAGCGTCTCCTGGTTCCTGGCTTTGGATCAGCTCAATCCATTGCGAACACTTGAGAAGTGAACAGCAGATGGAGGATCTTCCTGTATCTCCTCTCTGTATATCTATCTTTCCGGTGAAAATGAAGTAAGAAAAAAAATGAGAAATTCAGCAATGGATTCTTGAAGCACATCAACTCACACTTATCCTTGTTGTTGTTCTAATCTATTTCAAAGCTTCTATGCTGATGGTGTTATTTAGCAGAGACAGTAATGGACTCCCCAAGTGGCTAACCAAATTAGAGCCTGCTGCCAAAGCTGCTGCTGAAGTTCAGTGCAGAGATATCTGAACCGACAAAGCTTGCACTAAGATTCCTGAAGGTTTATTTATTTTTCCAATGTGGCCTTGATGACACTATTCCTAAAACATGACCTGCTTCCAGGACTTGCAATTGGAACATGCTAAGCAATTTGCTTGGGGAGTCAGTCCAATATCTGAGCTTCCTGAGTTGAGTGTGCATTAAACTAAGTCCCAGAGACAGCACAGGCCCTGAGCTACCAGCTTTTGCTGCTAAGTATGAAGATTTGGCACTGGCTCTTTCCCGTGCATGTTGCTAAAAGGTTGGTCTCTCTCAAAACTTTGTATCCTGCCACTTCTTGCCTCTCCTGGTCCAAGTTCAAACATTTCTACATTCTCTAAGTGTTTTCCTGTGGAAAAGTTAATGTTGAACATCTTTACATTGCCTTGGAAACTGAAGTTACATTGGCAAAACTACAGATGTTCTTTTTTCTGCATAGACCTGTCGGCTGAGTGGAAGTGGAGTTTTTTTGTTGTTTATTTTGTTTTTGTTTCTTAGTTCTTAAACTTGCTGTTAGGGATCGACATTTGGTTTAATAGTGAAGATGCTCTCATGGCACATGAAAGTGTCTTGGGTTGAGTCCCAGCTCTATTCCCCATTTCAGCTTTGTGTTAATGTGACCCCTGGGGGACAGCTGGGATCTGTCAGATTGGTAATGGTCACCCACAGCACATGAAAATCTGGACTGAGTTCTTAGCTTCTGCTTCCAAACCCAATCCTTATGGGCTTCTGAGGGATGAAGCAGTGGATTTTCTCACTTTCTTTATGTTAACCTGTATACTATTCTTCCTTCCTCTCTCTGTCCCTCCTGTTTCTCAAAGAATCAGTCATCAATCAATCTGAAAAATCTACTGTCTGGCTTGTGAAGCTATACTTGAGCTGATGAGTTTTGTTAATGCAAGGTCTCCAGAAGGTGTATTTTCAGTTTGAAGTCCTGACAGTTGTATCCAGGTTAAAGAGCCATGTTCACTTTAATTCCTGGGCAATTTCTGTTTTCCAGCTACTAGTTGGCAGTTGGAGGTGTTTCCTGAAAGACTTTGTGTCCTCATAATCCAAATAATGTTTAATAATTTTTTGGTACTTATTCTTATTATTTTACAAATTTTGAAAGATTTTCTGTGTTATAAAAATATGTGAAAAAGTTGGTTGCCCTTCCGTGCTTTACTCTGGTTACATTCCTGTTTTCTGGGTCTTTTTTCCTGTGTCCTACTGCAGTCTATAGCACTGCAGTCTTCATTGGCTATAGTTGAAGTAGCTGCAGTTGTTACCAACACCATGCCTATAGATCTTTATTCTCATCTTAATTGTGCTTTGAAAAAGCAAATGATCCTAAAGTTGCTAAGGCTGTTAGAAAAATGGTTAAGGAAAGAGTTGTAGTTGCTGCTCTTCTGCCACCCACATTACTAGGAGGAAATCACATGCAAGGAGCTCAAATAGATGAAATACGGTGAGATCACCAGCTGTGTAGAAGTAATAGACAAAGTAAATAGTGCAACATTTACTACATGCTTAGTGATTCCTAAGCTGCAAACTGTTACAGCTGTAGATGCTGTTGCTGGAATTCCCAGAGTTAAGCCAGTATTTATAGTTATTGCCATGACTGGGTCTGTTTATTCTAAACTGAATCTGGTGACAGGCTTATGTCCAAAAGAGTTAAGTTCCCAAATCTTCTGATTACACATGGTGAATTTCCAGTGAGACCCCAGAAAGAGCTGAAATCAGAACCTCAAACAAAGCCTGGCACATAAGTGTCTGTTCAGTAGATAGTTATTCTTTAACAATTTTAATAAAAGGAAGAGCCGCTGACAGTGCCTTTGAGTTGTGTCTATTCTACCAGTGGCTGTGGTAGTACAGCCTAGAGTTCAAGACCTGACTCAGATTCCTTTGGAATTAGCTCTATTCTGGGGCTGATGTTGTTAGCCAACTTCAAGTGGGCCGGGGTGTTTGCAGCCCTCAAAACTGAAGAATCACCCATATCCAGGTGGGATAGATTTCCTTCAAATTAAAATATTTCCTTTGCAAAAAGCTCTGTTAAAAGAAAAAACAAACAAAAGACTATGAAAAAATTAACAAAACGTCTTTATGTTCATGGATTTGTATCTGAAACACATGAAGGATCTTTGAATTAAGCAACATGTAAAGAATAATTAGATTAAAGAAAGGGTAAATTACTAAACCAGATACTTCACCAAAGAAGTTTCTTAGAATATTGTCAAAATCAACTTTCAGAAGAAATCGCAAATTAAAATAAAAATATTTTTATCACTGCATGTTTGTTAGAGTGAATCAATCTAAAACATTGACAGTTACCAATCAGTGGTAGAGACAGGAACCACAGACGCTCACAGACACATTTCCCTGTGTCCCAGGGTTACCGGAGCCAGTTAGTAACGCTCCAATGGACAAAGGCAGACATATTTAGGAAACAAGACAAAATAAAATTGCATTGAACCAGAATCGTGCATATAAAATGAATGATGATGAGTTCACAAGACACAAAGGAATGGATGGATGAACGAATTAAAAGGGGAGAAAAGACTGTCAAGAACATTTTCAAATGACTTTGGTAAATAATATGCCTTCAGGAATGGAGAGCATGATTCCCCGGCTTCTTAGTACAAACTGCACATGATGAAAGCAAGAGCGAAACTTGAAACACACTGCATAAATCAGTGATTGTTGATGTCCCTCAATAGTAATAAGTCAATGTTTAGTATGTTCATCAGTTGTAACAAATGTACCACACCCATAGAACGTGTTAATAAGGTTAAATTGTTAGAGAAAGTAAAAGTTGTGTGCACCAGCTTTATAAGTTTTGCTATATATTTAAAATTGTTCGAAAATAAAATGTTTACTTAAAACAATTTAAAAGACTATTATGAATATGATGAAGTAAAAGAATACAGAATATTATTTGCCTTTTAGATGTGAACCAGGGGCTACAAGTTCTTTCACTGCAAGTTCATATTAAAAGAGTGCACTGTACAAACAGTTTGTCTCTCTAATCCAAAATTAATTTAAGAATCTAGGACAGGCTGTCTTAATGGCAAGTCAGCAAAAACCTTGGAATGTAGAAGCATCTGTTTGGTCATTTTATTATAATTCTGCCTCTGAAAATATATAACTTTGACGATTTCCAAGCAAGTAGCATTGAAATGTTTTTAATCAAAATGCATACATAACATTTTAAAATGAAAGAGTTATAATTCTAAAGGCATAAAAAGAATTTGTCATCAACATAGCAATTGTAATTTTTATTGTCGAAACCCAATCTTCAATGATGAAAAACACTGTTACAGTTCAATTCTGTAGATATTTCCTCCAGGAGTGAAATCCTTTGAATGCCCTAAATAATTGGGTGTTCAAAAGCCAGCAACTGAAACTGAAGCTAGAAGTGTTGTTTGTACAGGTGGCTTGCCTACTGGGAGCCTAAATTCTTACTACTGTTGTCCATATCAATTATTCTGAAACTTTGTCTGTTTAGTGTCTGTCAGATTTTATAACAGAGGGTCCTTTAAAAAAAAAAAACTGCTGACACAACATTTGTCAAATGATCTGGAGTGAAATCCTGGTTCCAAATGAAAGAATTGAGGGTGGAAAAAAAAAATGCCTAGATGGCAAAATAGTTTTAGCTATATGCACCCCTTGACTTAAACACTTAAAAATGTATTACATAAGATTAAGTACAGCATTTAAAAAATAAGATTTAGATTTTGGTGGCACTGGTTTAGAAAAACTTGTTGCATTAGAATCCCAGATTACAAATAAAAAACAAAGAAAAATCCAGTTTTTTGCAATTTACATACATCATTTGTGTTTTAGCATTATTGAAAACCTAGGTTACATACAAGTAATAACACAAAAATAAAGATTTTGAGAGAATTTTGAACATATCTCACACAGAGGTCCTATGAAACTTGAATTTGTGGCCAAAATAGAAATTCATTATGTCATTTTGATTTTCAAGTCTTAAAAGTATTTTTGATATAATAAATTGAAAATCTCATTATAGGCTTTCTGTATTGAGACCCAATAAGTAATTTTTAGCATAGTTAAATGTTATTTCACAAAAGAAGAATACTGTTATATTTAGTTATAATTACACCGTGAAATTTGTATTCAATCTAAGAATTTTAGAGTAGAGATATTTTAATGATTGATATAATTTTTTATTTTTTATTAGGTCAAAACATAAGGAGGTTATTTTAGCTCTTTTGAACCAATAAATATTGATTTATTTTAATTTGGATCATTTCATATTATAATACTAAATATACTTAATCACAATTCTGATATTTTATAAAGATTGAATTCACTTACATTATAAGTGTAAGATAGATTTTAAATATAACTTCGGCATATTACCATTTAAAATTCTCTTAATCTTTAAGGAAAAGTTATTTTTATTTTCAGATATTACAAAAATTCACATAAAGTAAAAAAGCAATTTTAATGCATCACAAATGTGTAAAGAAAAAATCGCAAATAATACTGTTTTGCATTTTGCCACAAATATAGTTTTGGAACACTCTAAAAACATTGTGAATTTTTTGTGTAAAACCTTTAAAATGTCTTATGTTAGTAATTCATCACAAATAAAATCTATAGGAAGGTAACAGAGAATATGAGTTGCACAAAAAAGAGAGAAAAATATTGTCTGCTTTAATATTCAATAATGAGCAAGACCTCAACATCTTAATATCAGCATAAAATGGATCAATTTGAACACTTACAAATAATGTTTCCATCATGGCGCTAGAATTTCTGGATAGGCAAAAGAAACACTTTTAGAGAAACAGCAGATCATTTGGTTAGAGTTCAAGGGTAGAGTGAATACTGTTCTGCAAACAAGGTGTCAGAATTAAAACAAAGACAGTTTCAAGAGGAGCCCTGGACAGCACCCATCTGCTCTGAGCATCAGTAGATCAGAAGCGCTCTTCACATACTACTCTTAGGTGTTAAATCAGTTGTGAGCCTAATGGTCAGCATTTACCTTCAGGAGCACATGTTTTCATCACAGTTGCTCCTATAGCTCTGAAACAGGAACTTGGAAGAGAATGCAAAGAAAGTACAATAGACCTCAGGAACCGTAGCCAGACATTGTCTGAGTCAGAATGGAAGGAAAGCATCTGATGAGAGAGGTCACGGCAGGAGAACCCAAACAGGGCTTACAAATTCTTGTTTCTTTTTGTTTGCTTGTATTTAAATTGACAGCTTAAAATTCAGCACTGGCCATACTCTAATTGAGTTCTATAACAATAATAATTGTACACAGAGTTTTGCTAGAGTGAAGAAGTTCACGGGATCCATTTCTTGGAGCTGGAGTTTTCATAGTGCTTTCTAATTGGTGGGAAGTTGACTCGTTCTAAAGAGTCAAAGTACAGGGTCACTTCACTACAGAAAAAGTGGTGAAGCTAGATCATACACTATAGGAGGAACTGCAGACACCTAATTTTTCTTGTTCTAAAATCATGTTCATTGAACAAGCTTATGAATATAGTGTGGCTTCCCCAAAGGAATAGCAGCAGAAAGAACCTTCTGGCCAAAGACTCAAGTGCCTGGTCCTCTCATTGTAAACTAATAAATCAGGGCTTTGCTTTTTCAAATCAGTCCCTTGAGTTTATTTAACATCAGCTGGCCCGTTAGAAATAGACAGCTAGCTTTCACAGTCTGGAAAGTCAGAAGGCCAGACTGGGGAGCCCGGCAAATTTACCAAGGTAATGATAGTCTAAGAGGTCTTTTGGATGGCAGCCTGCTGGCATCCTTAGCAACACTCTCTCTTCTTCATGATTTGAGCCAAGCCTGCTCATTTTTCCAAAGTGAACTCCTCAATAGGTATTTTGGAGTGACATAAAATTTCTATAATATTGTACAATCTTACTGCCCAGGAAACGTGTTTTCTTAGAGGTTGTCACCAGAAATATACTTTTTTTTCTGTACTCTGATTATTGTACTCATTTGTAAATGAATAAAATAAAATTTAGAGGGTGTATTATGCACTCCCACATTTTTCCCAAGTTCTGTTTTCTTTCAAAATTGATAGCTTCCAGAAGAGAGCATGAGCTCTTAGTGTTGTGTTAATTGATATGGATACTGATTTTCCAGGTACATCTAACTTGTGAAAATTTATCAAGCTGTAGGCTAATATATAATTTTTGTAGATTTATCATGTGTCGCAAAAGTTAATAAACTTAATTAACATTGACAAAACAATGCTTCTACTTTTCATTACTTTATTTCTGTAAAATTCTTAAGCTTAATACAGTGAAGGCCCCTATATATATTTAACTGAAAGTGAATGCTATTTGATAACTCCTTTCTTCTAATCCAGTTTTAAACCTTTTGCTATAACAGTGCTACTAAGTAACACATTGCTGGCTGTTTAAACATCCATTAAAAATCGGAATAATGAATGTTGTGGTGTTTCCCCAACAACAACCAAAACACACATTTGAAGAATTTGTCAAACCTTTAAAATCAATGGAGAGTGTAAATCAAGATAAAATCCTTAGGATTCCATTGGAATGGATAAATTATACTGGAGGTGATAAATGAATTATTCAAAGAAATATTTACCAAGAGTTAGATGACCTTGCAAGTTAAGGTTTGTATATGAGCATGGGAAGGGGGAGAGTAAGTGGGATGACATGATTATTTTCCTATGTGACTACACTTCACTAGGCTAAGAACATGATGTTATTACAGGGAGATCAATCCACACATCTATTTTCCATGCACAAAGAATAAGTATAAATATTCACATTATAATTATTTACAATTATGAATTTATAAAATAATTATAAATATTCACAGTATTTCAATTTCATTGGAAAACAACTAGTTTGGAAATAATTGACCTGGAGAAGAAATCTGGCCTTAGATATTGGGAATTCAAATGTGTCTTCTGAGTGTTTTTTTTTTTTATTTATTACGTTGCATTATGTGATACAGCTTTTTAGGTACTGGAATTCCCTCCTCTCCTCCCCAATCCTCCCCCATGGTGGATTCCTCCACCTTGTTGCATGTCCATAGGTCAAGTTCAGTTGAGATTCCATCCCTGCCAGCCTATACCTAGCATAGAGTCCAGCATCTCATCGTCCGGATAAGTTCAACAGCTTCTTGGGGAGACCCTCTCTAGTCCAGTGTTAGAGCAAACAAAGTAAAATCCCGGTCGTTTACAAGCCCCAACATAACATCAGCAACAATATACAATTTTGTGGAACTAATTGACATAGTATTGAGTAAGCAATATATTAAGATTAAATGCAAGTTCTTAACCACATCCTGTGACTACTTCGATGACATTTCAACAATTGAGGTGCGAAACAGTTTAGGAGGGGTGATGTGTAGAGAAATTCTCAATACCTTGGTGAGGAGTACTTAATCTTCGTGTCCTCTCTAGTGAAGTGTGTATGAGTTTATGCCGATCAGGCTTTCCTTTTTGTTCTCTGCCTATCCATTCTAATTTGTGTGTGTGTGTTTGGAGGGAGGGCGCTCTGGAGCAACCCTAATGGTCATTGCAGAGAGGGTGAGGACCCAAAGTTGGAACCAAGCAAGGACTAGAGAAGGCTCCTCTCCCCAATTCCGAAGGAGGCTTACTGTTCTGGTTCTGAGGACCACTCAGGGTTCCTGTCTGTTGTTCTGATGACCCTGGGTCCCACGATGAAGGACTCGGGCTTCTTCCATTCCGTGTGGTAGGTCCAGAGAAAAGGAGGAGGGGGGCGGATGTCCTCTGAGTTCTCGGCCTCCGAAGGCATTCCAGTTCCCTGTGGTCTCTTTGGCAGTTGGGATGCAGTCCTTGGTGCCCGTATTGACAGTCTTTGGTGGGGATCCGGGAGTCTTCAGGGTTGGGACACGAGCCTCCTCCTGTTCACCTGCTCCACTCTGGGTGCCTCCCCTGCTCTGTGCATGTGATCACCTGTTAATAGGTTGCAAGGATCTCTTTTGATTCCCCCTGTATGTCTTTGTGTTTTTACCATTGTCTAATTCTGTTTTGAGTCTATTGTCAATAGGTTACCTGCTATGCTCCTGATAGGTTACTCTACACGTCTTCCTCACACCTTCAAGGGGAATGGAAGACTTCCCTGCTCTCCCACTCCATTTCTGAGTAGCACAAGGTTTTGACAGTATATTAGGTATTGCAATTTTTCACAACACATGGTTTGAGACAGTATTAATTACAGGTTCATCTGAGGAAGATTAACTGTCATTGGGGATCGTTAGGATTGAATCACGTTCACAAAGCACTGTGGGTTCAAAATGGAGCTATCTAAGCAGCAAACAAAGTACAGAATTCCCAAGGCTCCCTGGCCGGGAGGCCAGCAGGGGAAGCCTAGCGCCAAACGGCACACTGGTCGCCCGGGTGGCAGCTCACCGCTTGCGCGTGGCATCCGCCGTGTGCGATCCAGGCGTGAGGCTTTGCTGAAAGCCCCAGGAGCTCACGGCCGCCATGCCATGAAGTCATTCTCCCCGGCCCTCCTGAGTGTTTTTTTTTTTTTTAAGATTTATTTTTTATTATTTTTTTTTATTGGAAAGGTGAATATACAGAGAGGAGAGACAGAGAGGAAGATCTTCCCTCCGATGATTCACTCCCCAAGTGAGCGCAATGGGCCGATGCCATGCCGATCCGAAGCCAGGAGCCTCTTCCAGGTCTCCCACGTGGGTGCAGGGTCCCAAAGCTTTGGGCTGTCCTCAACTGCCTTCCCGGGCCACAGGCAGGGAGCTGGAAGGGAAGCGGGGCTGCTGGGATAGAACCGGCGCCCATATGGGATCCCAGGCGTGCAAGGTGAGGACCCCAACCACTTGCGCCACCGCGCCAGGCCCCTGAGTGTTTTCAAAATGAACAAGGGATACCAGGTTATGGAGGTAGCAGGAAGTAGGATTCTTACAGTAAGAAGTTGTAAAACACACACGTGAGAATCATTTGAGATTGCATTGATTTTAGGCATATGTTTAGAAATGGAGTCAACCTATATCATTTTATAGACTAATACACCTTTTGTGTATTTTCATCATTTCTGAAATTTTGACTAACATTATAATGATTCCTTCTTTACATATTTTATAATTATCCCACAAAGAAGGTTTTTTTGAAAATTCATAATGTATTATCTTTTCTTTTCGGAAGTGAAGAGATGTTGCAAAAATAGTCTTGGGGAAACTTGATTCTGTTGCCATACATGACAATCAGTTGTTCAGGAGATGCTCTAACTACAGACTCCAGAGAGATCCAAAGACAGAAGACTTGGAATACCAAAGACAGTTTTGGGTTATCCTACTTCTTCCTTCTCTCAGCTCTCTTAGCCTTACCACTGATTCATAAGTGGATGCAATTTTGTCACCCGGACAGAGAACATTTAGTAGTGAATGGCAAAGTTTTTGGTTACCATTGTGTTGTGGGAGTGTTGTTATTAGTACACAGCCAAGAAGCAAAGGATGTTGGTACATATATTTAAGGCACCATCATGAGCAAAAATTACCTAACATTAAATTTTAATGATACTGAAGCTGAGAAATAAAATTTAGCCTAACACGCAGGAATATTTTTGAGTAGGGGACTAATCAAGGCTTCTTATGTTAAAGAGATATGTTTGTTTATTCAAGAGAAATTTACAGGAATCTATTTTGTGACACATGTTGTACTAAGGATGTGAATATAGTAATGCCTAAAAATAACCATCACCATCCCATCCAATAAAGCTTATGGTCTCATTACACAGTATTAAAGCTGGCAGAGATGTACAGATAAACGTTTATAGACACCATAATTTCTAAGGATTACATTTTGCATGTGGTTCAGAATAAACCCAAGAAAAAAGGTTTCTCAAAGTAGAATTATTTTTTCTCATACAATTAGACTTGCTGCGGTGAATGGTTCCTCATATCAGTGAAGAGATGAAAACAAGATCAAAATATTGTGACCAGGGCTTTATTTCATCATTGCAACACATAGTCTCAGTATTTGAATTCAGATTCAGGTCTGGAAGAAGAAAACATAAGAATTCTTCTGCTGCCAGATACATTTATTTTCCCCACATCTTCTGTTTAGAAGGAATAATTGCCTTTTACTTGCAAATGGTTTTTTACCCACCCAAATATATATATATATATTTATAAAGCATATATACATTTATAAAGCAAATATAAATATATATATATATTTTTTTAAAGCAGAGAGAGAGAGAGAAGAGAGAGTGTGTCCACATATTAGTTTACTTCTTAATACAGAAACCAGGACTGGGTAAGACTGACCCATTTCTGCCTAGAGGTTTTCTCACGAGTGGGAAGAACGCCAGGACTCGTCATCGGCTGTTTGCCAAGCACATCAACATGCGGCTGGTCATAAGTGGAGTAGTCTGGACGTGAGCCAGCACTTTAATACAAAAGTGTGACTGATACAAACAGTGACCTAAGATACTTTAGTACAACACTTGTCCCTCATGCACATGAAAAAAGAAACAAAACTAACCATATCTGTTTTGGGGATGGGAATTAATTCTTCTGTTTTGGGGAACAGTTCATAGACGAAGAAAATAATGTCATGAGAAGCTACCGTCATAAACCATGTAATGCCCTAAGACCAAACACTGACAGGTGTCTGTGGCATGCATCTGCTGTTCACCCCAAGTCCCTGATTCGGCTTTGTAAATCAGACCTTAACCACACAAAATCCATAAAATCATAAAATCCATATTTTGTCACCTCTTTTTCCTAAGCAGCTAATCAGATCAGAATATTCTTTCTCTCATATTTCATCAGATAAAACCAAAGATAATGTGTGTGCATGAACCACTATTTTATTTCACCACAAGGTATTAGTTGATGTAGTTTTTTTTATTTTTGTACAAACCTTCAATTCCAAGTAATAACTAGTTGAATGATAGAGCAAAATGATGCTATCAGTACCAATATATTTTTACTGATATTGTAAAGAATACAGAGACAATATCAGTAAAATTAAATGTGACCTCATTCCTGTGACATCTATAAAAGACCACAGAATCTTTAAAAATTAGTATAATGAGTAAAAGCCACCACCTACAATGTTGACATACCAAATAGGTGTGGGTTTCAGTCCCAGCTGCTACACATCCAATATTGCCTCCTGCTAAAGCAGCTGGGCAAGCAGTGGAAGATGCTCTTGTACTTGGGCCCCTGTACTCACATGGTATTTCAGACTCCTGGCTTCATTATGGTGCCTCCCTGGCCACTGCAGCCATTTAGAAAGTGAACCAAGAGATGGAAGATCTCTTTCATTCTCTGTCTCTGTCTCTCTCTTACTCTGTGTGTGTGTTTGTGTGTGTGTGTCCATAAATATAATTCTGGCTTTCAAATAAGCTATTTTTTTTTTAAATAAAACAAGGTAGAGTACATTGTAAGTCATGCAAGGAATAATTAGCAACAGAATAAGAAAAACTCAACCAACCAAATAAAACTCCACAAAATACAAACAAACAAAACATAAAAACAAAGGTAAAGGGGAGTATCTCAAAATAAAAAAGGAGCATCTTTCTGTGGATCACTTAGCATAGATTTGGGGGAGTGCAACCTCTTTCCTAATGTATATTGACAAAGGATGTCCTTTGAGTTGCTAAGGCTTTATTGCTTTGATTATTTTATATGCTTTCTCCAGTCTTCTAGCTGAAATAGCTCTTTCACTAGTATAAACAAGGTGTTGGAAATATTTCACCTTTTACTCGCCATCATCACAATGCTAAGACTGGAAAAGATAGACAGTTCCTTTGTGAGCAATATATTCAGAATTGAACACTAGTAGCAAGTATGACTCCAGTTGTAGGCTCTACATACCTGAATACTCTGCACATCAACAGTCTCTCAAAATAGTACTGAATGTTTCATGATTAGCCCATCAAGAGGAAGAATTTATGTTTCTACTCATTAAATTTGGGGTAGACTGTTGCTTTAACATACTGTGGAAAACATTATGAAGTGTTACTTCCTAGACTACACCTCAAGAAACCTTTCTTCTTCCATTCATTCTTTTGGGACCCACTGCCTTCATTTGGTCAGGCCCAGGGTCAGCTGTTTAAAGAAAGCAGGCCCATGGCCCAGCAATTCTTGCTACGCCAGCCAACAGTCAAATTACAGACCTGTGAAACAGTTCATTTTAGCCAATTCATTCTGCGTACAGATTAAATCTGATGCAAGACCAAAGTTAGGCAAATGCAGCAGCATCATTGCTTTAACTCAAAAGTAATAAAAAATGATTACCATTTTAAAACACAGCTTTAAGCTTATTTCTTAGAGTGAAAACAATTGATACAGACATTGGTATGTGGAAGTGAAATACCACTGAACAAAACCGTGAGACTCTGATTTAAATGTAAAACTGCAGGCAAATAATGGAAATTTGGTGACCATAGATTTAGTAGTGGCTGGAGAAAAATGAAAGTTGATATTGGAAGATGAAAAAACAGTTTCATAGAAACTATACTCTTTACAATTGGTTGGGAAACATACTTGCAACATACTTGTTCCAACATGTATGTTCCCTGTTAAGATACAGACTTAGACGATACAATTTCTAGAAAAGTTGAAAGTATCACTTGATTTTTTTTAGCTATATATCATTTTTTAATTAAAGATTATTTCTTTTGTTTTTTTTTTTAAAGAGTTACAGAAAGAAGGAGAGATAGGGGGAAACAGATATTTCACCTGCTAGTTCACTCTCCAAATGAGAGCTACAACTTGAGCTGGTCCAATCCAAAGCCAGGAGATTCTTCCATGTATCCAACATGTGTGCTGGGGCGCAAGGAGTTGAACTATCCTGTTTTTTCAGGCCAGTCTAGTGGAGTAAGGTTCACCACAGACACTAGACCATGTGCTTACTATGTAATTTTCCAGCCAATGATACCTGCATTCTACTACAAAACAATCTATATAATAAGTTCATAATAATTGAGTTCATGGGCATGGCGGGATAGCCTCGCGGTTGAAGTTCTCGCCTTGAATGCACCAGAATCCTATATAGGCATCAGTTTTAATCCCGGCAGCCCTGCTTCCCATCAAGCTCCCTGCCTGTGGCCTGGGAAAGCACTGGAGGACAGCCCAAGGCTTTGGGACCCTGCACCCATGTGGGAGACTCGGAGGAAGCTCCTGGCTCTGGGCTTCTGGTTAGCTCAGCTCCAGCCGTTGCAGCTACTTGGGGAGTGAACCGTTGGATGGAAGATCTTCCTCTCTGTCTCTGCTCCTCTCTGCATATCTGCCTTTCCAATAAAAATAAATAAATCTTTAAAAAAACAATTGAGTTCATAAATTGCTAATGAAACGAAATAATTGGTATACTATCCACCAGAATTAATTTTGTATGTAGATATCTCTTCTAAATACACACAGTCAATTTAGCCACATTTCTTATAATCAAAAAAGAAAAGAGTATTAGCTAGGCACAGCCAATCAACTGATTGATTTACAACTAAGAGCCACCACCCCTAAAATAATATCCAATTAAGGCAAATATCTAGTTGTAGCTAATCTGGTCATTACTTCCTCTTCTGGTTGTTTTATAAAAGCTCTCTGTTTATGCTTTAGAATTGTCTACATTTCTGCTGATTCTGAAGCCTGTCTTTTGATGAATCATTCTTTGCTCAAACAAATATTTATTTTAGTTTGAAGATTTTACTTCAACTTTACCTTTGAGTGCTAATATCTATTTTTGTCTTACAACATAAAGTCTAAAACAAGGTAGAACACAAATACACATCCATAAGAATACAAAATGCAAATACTAAAGTAACAATAGACAGACCATTCATTGAAAGAAGAGTGCCTTCACCAAAAGCAGTGGAAGTGATGGCCAGTCTGTGATTACAGCAGTTATGGAGGGATATGAATGATGATATTTTCAGACACATTATGAGGAGGTGTTTGCTGACATTATAGGCTTTGTAGGTAAAGCCTGGGAAACTCAGAATTGCCTCAGCAGCTCCACAGTTAAACAATGCCTGATTAATCTTTCATTCTTACCTTTATTTTAACCTTAAATGATGGAGAGAAAGAGACTAGTGAATCATTTGCTCATTAAATATCAAATTCAGAGATGTATGTGTCTGTGGGTCCTTTACAAGCACTGTCAACACTAGCAAAGGAGTGCAGTGTTCTTAGATTCTTGGTAAGCTTGTAAAGTTGGTGAATGTGAAGCAGTTTCTCTAAAATAAGCAGAACCAATGAAAAGGGAAATTTGTTTTAGATGATCAAACTGGAAAAAGTGACCAGAAAACACTTTTAGCTATAGAAAGAAAGACAGGAAGGAAGAAAGAAAGAAAGAAAGAAAAAGAAAGAGAAAAAAAAAGCTATGTTCCTCCAGCCATCATTTATGGGTCACTTGAGAGAAGAAAGAAAGGATGTTAAAAGCCCTGGAGATACTATAGCTGCCTTAGCAAGGTAGCAGAACACATGTAAAAGGCTTGTACAGCACTTGGCACTAGAACTCTGATATATAAACTGTGCTGCGATTGTCTTCATTTCCTCTTGTCTCTGACTCATTCATGGTTTCAAATTCTGATGATACAAGTGCTGACCAGAAGGAAAATTAGAAAATGTGGAAATTCCTGCACTTTGAATTAGCAGCACAAATTGCACTTGGTCATAGCCAAAACCTAAGAAGTGATAGCTGCACAAATTGAAATTCGAAACTACAAAATAAAGCGACTAGAGTTTGGCACAGCCAGTTAAGCCACTGATTTCAGGGTCTGTATCCCATATGAGTGCTGGCTCACCTTCTGGTACTCTATTTCCTATTAAACTCTCTGCTAATGTGCAGGGGAAAGCAGCAAAAGAAAGCCCAAATGGTTGGGCCTTTGCCCCTCACAGGGCAGACCTGGATCAACCTCTCCACGCCTTCCTTCTGCCTGCCTCAGTCCTGGCCATTGTCTTATTTAGGCAGTGGCCCAGCAGTTGGAAAAGTCTTTGTCTTGCAGTTTCTATACTGTCTTTTGAACAAATAAACACATCTTTTAAAAAATGCAAAGTGTGTTGTGCATATTCATAGGTGTTCCTGGGTGTAATATTTTGATGCTTCAATTGTTTCAATTACAATTTTTGTATTGTTACAAGATTTTCTGCAGAAGAGATTGTCCTTTTTTAATGCCTAGAAGGAAGTTGACAACTTCAGTTGTGTTCTGTGTGAATGGGATTCTAACGAATTATGGTAACAGCAATATATTATGTATCTACATCCTGACATACATATATGTGTGTGTGTGTATGTATATATATGTGTACATATATATTTATATTTAGTAGACACAAGTCTTTTATAACCTATTGTCCCCAAATATATCTTGTTTCAGCATTTTAATATCATTCAAATGAATTTTGAAACTTTGGTTGTTTAAGTTCTTACAAATTTAATATATTCAACTGTGTATATGAGAATTAAGAAACAGTTTTTTGGAGAAAATTTTATTATTGATTGTAGAATTGTACATAAATAAACTGATGACCAAATTTAATAGATATACATCACAAATATTTTCACAAGGATTTTCCAAGATTGTTTTTGGGAAATTACTGTCTTATAATCTTGCAAATCTCTCAGAGACCTGAATTTTCTCTCAGTAAATTTTGTAAACTATCAGATACCATTGAGGTAGCCTGAAATTTTTCATAGTGTTGCTAGTTTAGTTTCTAAATATTTGTACTTACTTAGAAATCAATATCAACATAAAATACATATTATAAATCTTTATAGCAAACACACTTAAGAGGCTTTATAGATCAATTGCATTCATTGTAAACTAACAAATAGAACTGGTCTTGTGTCACAGTCTATTAAAATGCTGAGGGGATGCATGTATTCCACACCTGAATGGCTAGTCCACTGCTGATCCAGTTTCCTGCTAATGCATCCTCAGAGGCAGCAGAAGAAGGTGAAAGTACTAACGTCTCTGCCCTCTACAGGAGAGACTGAGATGGAGTTTTGGGCTCTTGTTGTTGTCCTGGTCTAGTCTTGGGAAATGAGTTTCTCTCTCTCTCTCCTTCTCTCTCTCCTTCTGTCACTCTACCTTTCTAATAAATAAACATCTAGAAATTCACAAATGATTGCTTTGAACATGATACAAGTCTAAGCATTTGTTTCAGGAAAACAATCTTTTAGCAATCATTCCAGAATATCGTGTTATCAAACAGTGATCTAGCTGACAACATGAATGAATGATACGTAGTGTGGAATGCATTTCAAAGTACAACATATGAAGATTTAAAAATTGTCGTATCTCAACCATTCTAGAATAAAATGAAGACTGATGACATTAAATCTAACTAAAAGAAAATTTGAGATCATTTGTGACAAGTATAGAAATCAGATGTTTAGGAAAGAGTTATTTTTTTTGAAAGGCAGAGTGACAGAGAAAGACAAAACAGATGGAGGAAGAGAGATCACTTCCCAAATGATAAGAACAGATAGACCTGGACTGACTCAACTGTGCAGCCAGAAACTCATCCTGGTCTCTCACATTGTTACCACTATGTTAAACACTTGGGCCATCTTCTATTGCTTTTCCCAGAAATGTTTAGGAGCAGAAATTCCAATACTGAATTCCAACATTACAAGTGGCAGCTTATCTGACACCTCTTTAGTGGCCGGTTCTGCAAGTCAAAATTTGAATAGGTTCATAAAATGTAAGTATAATTAATAAGTGATAGTTAATGTAGTATTTTACATAATCCATATATTTTAAATTTTTACTTTATTTTTATTGTAAAGTCAGATATACAGAGAGACTGATCTGGCATCCATCGTTTCACTCCCCAAGTGGCCACAACAGCTGGAGTTGGACCATCCAAAACCAGGAGGCAGGAGCCTCTTTTGGGTCTTCCACACAGTGCAGGGTCCCAAGGCATTGGGCCATCTTCGACTGCTTTCCTAGTCCACAGGCAGGGAGCTCGATGAGACATGGAGCAGCTGTGACACAAACTGATGTCCATATGAGATCCTGGCACATGCAAAGCAAGGATTTAGCCACTGGGCTATTGTGCCAGACCCTCCATAACATATAATTTTAGAAATTGGAAAATGAATTAACACACCTAAATTTTTCATTAGTCCTTTTGGGGGAAATGAATAATGGTCATAGTCTGATCTTGTCATAAATAGTATTGTTACATGGTTAAGTGGTTATGGTCAAGATATTATAATGAAGAATGCAGTGCAAAATAAATTTACAGAACAGTGCTGATATGAAAAATGGCTTTGATATTCTGGGAAGTAGGCACACATAATGGAAAAAATGCACCTTTTTGAGTTAGGAAAAGTAAATCCCAGAAATAAAGATCAGGGAAAATTGAAATTACATGAGAAGAGTATATATAGATGATCTTATGGATAAAGCATTAGGAAAATTGTGAGTCTTTGATATCTTTATCACTAAAACAGAAATTAAAGATGCTGCATTTTTGTATTCTGTAATCGCTTAAGTAAGTGAAACATTAATTTTTTGACATAAGTTTGAAAACCTAGTAAATTATAACTTTCTATCCTATAATGTTTGGATAAACATATGATTTATCCAATGAACTCTGAGGAAAAAGTCTCCAAATTTAAAACTCTTGAATAATTTGGTCTCTTTGCCTTCATGATCACTGAAAGTAAAGGTGAAAAAAAAGGTGTTTTACTGCCCAGTTAGACAAAATATGTCTGGTTTGTAAGCAAAAGGTGAGAGTAAAGAGGTCCAGACAGATCTAAACAGGGAAAAACCCCAACAAACAAAAGCTTTGGTTAAGAAACTAGCATACATATTAGTTATATTGTAGAATGGGTAAGAAAGTAGCATACATATTAGTTATATTGTTGAATAGGCTTTAAAAATATAATTTTAAAACATATTAAAAACAGTTAAACATTTGCACAAACCAAGTATAATATTGATTAATTTCCTCTTTTAAAAATAAAAGAAAAAAACTTTCTAAAATCGTTGATTTATTTGGAAGATGGAGAAAGAGAGAGGGCTCCCTTCTGCTGGATCACTCCCCAAACTGCTGAAATTGCTAGTTCTTGGCTGGGTTGAAACTGAAGAGACAGGAATTTAATCTAGATCTCCCACGCAGGAAACAGGAGCTCCACCATTGGAGTTCCCACCTGCTGCAGGAAGTTAAGCCAAGAATTGGAGCCCAACTCGAGAATCAGGTATTCAGATACACAGCTTGGATGTCTCAACCAGCACTTCAACACTTGTTCTTTTATTTTCTTACTTTTTAAGCTTGCATGTTGCTGTTCTATCCCAAGTCTTTACCACACCGTTGTTTTCTTTCTGACAGAAGAGCAATGTTTCAGAAGGCAGAAACTATGGACGGATGATGCTAAAAGTACCTGGTAAATGTCGGTGACCTTCAAAGACATGCATTGTTGCAAACACTGACTGCAACTACTGGAAGTCTGAAATAGATGTGCCTGCCTTGCACTTTCTCTTTTTAAAAGTATTTTGTTCTAATAATCTACATAGTTAATTAGGGCACAAAGGGTCAAGGGCTATAGGAAAGTGGGTAAGACCATTTTTTCCACCTTATTATTATTTCTGTATCTGGGGTAAGGGGGGAAATAAAGGCAGAAGCCCCAGCCAGCCTCTCACCCATCCCAGGTCCCCAGTATGGGGCATGCTCCAAGGGCGCTACCCAAGTGTTTGTTATAGTTCAAGAGCTCTGAATTGCTGCCAATCTCATCATGCCAAGCACGATGAAATCTCTCCAGAATCCCCTGGCTGTCATAATCCACTTTAGAGTCACCATTTGCCCACATATTAACTGATAACACTTGGCTGGGATAGTTGATTGATTTCTTCTGTCCTCTTTCTTCTGTTGTAGTACCAAATGTCCTATGCAGGTTCCACTGGACTGCCACATGCTCCATGTGCATCTGGATATACTGTCCACTGCTCCATCTGATCCTCTGAGGAGACTCAGCTTTGACAAATGCATCGCATGGTCAGACCACGGAACCTGCACTTCTCTTCATGATTGGGGTTCTGAGATCAGCAGTTGGGTTAGAGGGATCTCCCCAAAATATTTTATCTGAAGTGATCCCAGTCCTGAGGGGCTATGCCAAGCTGGGTCAGAGCTGCCTTGCACTTTCAAAGCCTTTATTCTGCCAGCACCAAAGGACTCAGCATGTGGAGGAGACCCATCTTTCTCTACATTCCAGCTTATTCTGGGGATTGGCTCTCATTAAATGCTGGTAACGCAAAAGCAGCAGTATTTATTCTTCTCTATCACGATCAGGAATAATTTTTACAAAGTCCTCCCATAATTCCTAGGACAAGCCTAAAACAATGTCGTATAAACATTCAATTGTAGTCTTTGTAAATTGAGTTCCTCTGCTAAAAAAGTAGTAGAGCAAACAAAACAGTTCTCTTAATTTGTGTATTATTAAAATATAACTTAAAATAATGGAAAGTAAAAAATATATATATACAGGATCTAAAAGGTGGGTAACTTTATGCCAAACAATGTGTTAACCCTTTATAAACATCACGTCATTCAATCCATGAAAAATCCACTTGGATAACTCATAGTTGTTTCACTTCTAATCCAGCATCCTGCAAATGGCCTGGAAAAAGCAATAAAAAACGGCTGCACTGCTTTTGACCCTGCACAAGTGGAAGCTCCTGATGAGGCTCCTGAGTCCTGACTTTGGGCGTTGCGGCCATCTGGAGAATGAACCAGCAGATGGAAGATTCATTCTCTCTCTCTTTCTCTCTTGCTCTCTCGCTCTCTGTCTTTCGTTCTCTCTATATAAATGACTGTTGAGCCTAATATTTAGGAGTTCAAATAATTAGAATGACTCCTTATCAGCTTAAGAAGAGAGGGGTTTTTGAAATCTTAAGTATGAAAAATACATTCAGTGAAGTATTTTTGCTCCTACTGCAGTGTGAATGAAACAATCACAAAAAATAATGCATTTTATAGACAATAACACATTTGAATATTGTGTTTACTGTCCCAAACATTCACTCTTATCGCTTCCTCCTGCTATTCTTCCATTTATCTCCCAACCTAAATTTCCTCTACAACTTCTTAGACACACCTAGTTTGAGAAACTCTCCCTACCCAAACCAAACACATTTCCTTTGAGCTGTGTTGCAAAAATGCATTTATCCACATAATTAAATTGGTCTTTTACAAAGTAGCCTAAACTCTTACCGTCAAGACTTCTCCAATTTAATACAGATTAAAACCATTCTTTAAAAAAAAAAAAGAACTTTAATTTTACTGCTGAAAATGTCCTTCAGTGGACAGTATATATATTTAGGTGTAATTGCTTCCTTCTAAATGCTGCTCATTTTTTATTTTCTGCATTAAAGATTGCCTGAATTAATAGTTGATTTCAATTTTTAGACAATAATCTTTTCAACACTTACATACTATGATGAGTAGGGTAATCACTGACGTGAAAAAGCCTTTGTTAATCATGATGAGTTCTGCATTTTGTGAAGTACGTCTGTATCTCTGAATGAAGGGCAAAGGGAAATTCCTCACATGCAAGAGATTTGAAAAATCATCTGTATGTACTTGCAAGTGATAACAATTTGATAGGATTTGCAAATTCCATTTTTTTCTTTTCATCTCAAGACACAACAATAAATTTGTTTGCTGTAACAGTGGATTATTTTCAATTTTGTAAGATGTTCAGGAAAAAATGTCAGCTTGATTAGACTAGTCAGTTAAAAATCTTGAAATGTGAGTGAAATGGAAATTTTAGAGTAGGCTTTTTTTTTGGCCTTTCATGTTTCATTTGCTAGTTAATTGAACGCCTTAGCTACTATCTTTGACTATCTGTTAATTCTTTTAAGCATTTAACTTATATCTCTGTTATGAGCTGAATTGATTTTTATTGAAATGCATACATTTTTCTTAAAATATTTTGGTTTTAAAATTTCTGATTAATATGGTTGCTGCAACAGCACAAATATTGAAATCAGAAAGATACAGAGACTACCATGCTCCTACACAGGAATGATATGCAAATTCTTGAAGCATTCCTACATTTAAAAAAAATCTGATTAACATATGATACTTGCACATGTTAAAGAATGTAGTACAATATCTTAACACATTTGTGTAGCATAATGCAATCGAAGCAGGTAAGCTGATTTGCATTTTCTTTAGCTTTCCTTTGTGGTTAGAGGCTCCTATCTCTTCCAGTTCTTATGTACACTGTGTGTGAACTATCATCTCACCAAGCTATGGAAAACTAGATCTTTTTACTGTTATGTTTGACTACATGTTAGCTTCTGTTATTCAAGTTTTCACTACCGTACCTTCTGCTTCCTACCCTAACCTCTTTAGCTCACCCTTCAGAGTCTGTGCATTGCTGTGTGTGTGGTGTGTGTGTGTGTGTGTGTGTGTGTGTGTATTTGTGTTAGTACAGATTAAGCATCACAATAACATCTGCTGAATGAAATATACTGTAAAATAGTTTTCTTTCATTGTGACCCACCAAAAAACCCGATTCTCAGGTCAAGATGATTGGCAATATGCTCATCTGATAAATCATTTTAAATCCTAATGTTTAATTTACCATATTACAATACAGTAAAAGTAATTCATTGCTTTTCTCTTGGAAAAAAAACAGCAAAAATTCCCCCACATTCTTGATACATGGATAAAGGAATAAATCCCTAAAATAATTTAACCAGAGAAAAGAATAAAAAACAATAATAAATGAATTTCCAGACCTCAAAACAACTTTTTTCCCCAGAAATATTTGCTGAATTCTCATTAGTTTAGGGGGTTTTTCAGAGTGATAGACTGACAGTTGCCATTTGCGACATGTGATATGTGAGCCAGTAATAAAAGTTTGGAACTGTTAAAAAAATATATACAAGAGACCCTTTTGCAAAGGGTCAAAGAAAGTTCAAGAAAAAGATTAATTTAGTAGGGTCCAAAGAATTTTGACATCCGTGAGTATGAAAGATCTTGAAAGCATTTTTGGAAATGTAATTTTGTAAAAACTATGCAAGGATTTTAATTGCATCAGAATGAACATCTTTTACTTTCATTTATTTTTGTGAGCCTTTAGAAGTACTCTTATGTAGTGGTCTTGTGTGTGAGCAACTTCAGATTAACAAGCTTCATTTTCATTTCCAAGTATTACCTTCTGTTCCTAAAATGCTCTAGCTTAAAATGAGTAGAGCATATTTGAATAAACCTACCATGCAATTTTAAACCAGCATGATCCCTGACATACTGTGCAATAAAGTATATTTACTGATTTTAGCACTGATAAGTAGATGCTAATTAAAAAAAACCTTAAATTTTGACAAGACTTTTAATTAAACATTCCATTTTATATTTTCTTTCTTTCTTTCTCTTTCTTTCTTTCTCTTTCTTTCTTTCTTTCTTTTTTTCTTTCTCTCTTTCTTTCTCTCTTTCTTTCTTTCTTTCTTTCTTTCTTTCTTTCTCTTTCTCTCTTTCTTTCTCTCTTTCTTTCTTTCTTTCTTTCTTTCTTTCTTTCTTTCTTTCTTTTTCTTTCTTTCTTTCTTTCTTTCTTTCTTTCTTTCTTTCTTTCTTTCTTTCTTTCTTTCTTTCTTTCTTTCTTTCTTTCTTTCTTTCTTTCTTTCTTTCTTTCTTTCTTTCTTTCTTTCTTTCTTTCTTTCTTTCTTTCCTAGTCAGTAACAGATAGTAAAGGAGACACAAGTCTTGCATCCATTGATATACTACACAGTGACTGCAATGCCCAGGAATCGGGGCTTCATTCAGTCCTCCCACATGGGTAGCAGAGGCCCAAGAACTTGGGCCATATGCCACTGCTTTTCCCAGGCCATTTACATGGAGATGGATTGGAAGTGGAGCAGCTAGGACCTGAACTGAACCATTTGAATGGTGGTGTTGGAGCAGGAGATTTTACCTACTGTATCACAATGTCAACCCTTAAAATTCCATTTGCTATCTTTAATTTTAACAGGCTATTTTATGAACATAGCATCCTTAAGTTTTCCAAAAATTCTGTATATTTTTACCAATATATAAGTGTATATAAACAAGTCCCATAAGGGGCTTGTGCTGTGGGTCAACAGGCTAATCCTTCAACTTTCAGTATCAGCATCCCATTTGGACACAGGTTTGTGTTTTGGCTATTGCACTTCAAATCTAGCTTCCTGCTCATGACCTGGGGATTTAATGGAAGATAGGCCACTGTGTGTGCCTGTGCACCCAATTACAAGACCTGGAAGAAGTCCAGAGTTTTGATTGAACCATCTCTGGTCATTGCTGCCATTTGGGTAGTGAACCAGCAGATGGAAAATCTCTTTCTGGGGCCCAGTGTCATGGCCTAGTGGCTAAAGTCCTAGCCTTGAATGTGCCGGGATCCCATGTGGGCGTCAGTTCTAATCCTGGCAGCTCCATTTCCCATCCAACTTGTGACCTGGGAAGGCAGTTGAGAAGGGCCCAAGGCTTTGGGACCCTGCACCCACATGAGAGACCCGGAAGAGGCTCCTGGCTTTGGATGGGCCTAGCATCGGCTGTTGCGCTCACTTGAGGAGTGATTCATCAGACAGAGATCTTCCTCTCTATCTTTCCTCCTCTCTGTATATCTGACTTTGTAATAAAAATAAATAAATCTTTTTTTTAAAAGAAAATCTCTTTCTTTCCTTTAAGTAAATATTTTGAATAAAAATAAATGAATATTTTTTTAATAAGAAGAATATGAGCATTTGTTAACTATTCATTATTATTATTATTGCCTCACTTCCTTCATTCTTTGTCAATGCTTTTCGTCATTTGGTATTTTTCTCTCATTTGGTGACACCTTATTAAATATATGTTAGAATTCTGCTGATTGGAACTCTAACAGACTTATAATGCACATGCTTTTTACTACTATGCATAAACCTATACCAACCAGACAGCATTTGCTTTAACTAATTGTGTATTGCAACTGTGCTGGGCTGCTGAGTTATGGTTAACTGTTAGATTCATGATTTAGTGAAGATATATTCAGATGAACTGAGTCAGAGAGGATTATGCAACTTTCAGGGTCAGTAACCCTCGCTAAAGACCTAGATGACTAGATAAGAAGAAGCTGCTTTCAGTTATTATGGCCTACAATCTGCCAAAAGACATGGGACTCATTCGAAGAAACCCTTGATTTTTAAAAGATTTATTTATTTTTAATTACAAAGTTAGATATACAAAGAGGAGGAAAGACAGAGGGGAAGATCTTCTGTCTGATGATTCACTCCCCAAGCAGCCACAATGGCTGGAACTGAGCCAATCCGAATTCAGAAACCAGGAGCCTCTTTCGAGTCTCCCATGTGGGTGCAGGGTCCCAAGGCTTTGGACCATCCTTGATGACTTTTCCAGGCCACAAGCAGGGAGTTGGATGAGAAGCATGGCCGCTAGGGTTAGAATTGGTGCCCCTATGGGATTCCGGTGTGTTCAGGTGAGGACTTTAGCTGCTAGGTTATCGCTTGGGCCTGAAACTCACAATTTTTGAGCATTTGTTTTACAGTTGAACCCATTCCATTTGCTGAGGCTAAAGAGATGATGATAAAAACATGAAATTCCAAGCACGTATTAATTCTAATCAGAGCTTAGGGAGATGACTTAGATCTTGAAACAGATGCATTTTCTTTGTATGACAGGGGACAAAACATGCCACCTTTCTTCATATATTTGAAACTTGCTATGAAGTTTTGAAGATTAAGTAAGTTCACTGCTTGTGAATAGCTTAGAATAGTGTCTAATGTCTATTATAATTATGCCATTAATCATTGCTGCTATTATTGATAATACATTCTGAATTATTAATTTTATGCACAAGTTATTTTAGAGTAAAATAAGCCTATATGTAAAAACAAGTATTATTTTGCATTTATCTCATTTCTTCTACTTACAACTTACTTGAGAATTGCTTATTTGCTTAAAAATAGCCATTTTCACCTTGAGTTGGAAGAATTGTCTGGTGCATGTCTCTGTACTGTGAAAATGGAACAGATGACTCTAGAAGCGTGGGCGTGTGTAAAGTGGCTAAGGAATGCCTAAGGGGTAGGCCTGTGACTCTCAGTTCTACCACCTTCCGGAGAGTTCCCTGTTAGTTTAAGAAGTGACAAAACTGCAGAACTCCCTGGATGTGTGTGAACACAAGCTTGCAGCCTGGGTGTGAGCATCCCTGTTATGATTCATCGATATCAGAACAAATGATCTCATTAAGCTCTGCACTTTCTTGATATGGAGTCAGAGAACTTTCTTTTTATTTGTGTGTGTCACAGCCCGACAAAAGCCCTCAGAATTTTTAGTTGCTTCAGGGAAGCAAGCTTCCTGCAGCAGTTTGATTGAAACTATTAAACAATTGCTTTTTTTTAAAGATTTATTATTATTATTATTATTATTATTATTATTTTGGAAAGGCGGATATACAGAGAAGGAGATACAGAGAGGAAGATCTTCCATCCGATGATTCACTCCCCAAGTGAGCGCAACGGCCGGTGCTATGCCGGTCCGAAGCCAGGAGCCTCTTCCGGGTCTCCCACATGGGTGCAGGGTCCCAAAGCTTTGGGCCATCCTGGACTGCTTTCCCGGGCCACAGGCAGGGAGCTGGAAGGGAAGCGGGCCTGCTGGGATAGAACCGGCGCCCACATGGGATCCTGGGCCTGCAAGGCGAGGACCTTAACCACTTGCGCCACCGCGCCGGGCCCAACAATTGATGTTTAGAATACAATTTTTTCATGCTTCACATTTTGTTTTCTAAATGTATAAAATAAGTAAATAAAATCCTGTGCCTGTGATTTTAATATTTCAAAAGGATTTGGTTGCTGGACTAAATTTAACAAGATGTCAGACAGATCCCTCTTTCTTGTTACTTTTTCTCTTGTACACTACTGTCAATGTGACACAACTGTGAATAATAGTTAAATGAGAAAAAGTTCAATTAAATCAGAGGAGTTAAATGAGAAAAAGTTCAATTAAATCAGAGGTTACTATTGACTTACACAGCTTATAAATGATGTTTAAATGTTAAGAAACCTTTTCAATCTTTTCCTAGGAATAACATAATCAAGGTATGTGAAACAAAGATTTAACATTTTTTAAGCTTATATTTACACTTCTATGCCTATATCAGCAGAAATAAAAGTGTATTGGGGTTAACATCCCTTCTGAGGGGCAAAACATGTAAGTGACAAAATCCCTCAGATTGGAGGTGATCTGCATTCTTTGTTCTGCTACTTTAGGCCTGAGCTTGGGTCTGAAACACAGTAGTTGTGGGAGAGTGGATGAGAGAAGACAACTTCTGCTTTTGCTTTTAAGTAAGAAAACAGATACCAGGCAGTAATCTGTAGGATTCTTACAGTCTTTCCACAAACATATTGACTTTTGTCTTTGCTTTTAGTTTAAAAACAGTAGCTTGGGGACAAGCACATAGAGTAGGAAAGAAAAAAGTCTCCTGTCTTAATAAAAATAGCAGGGGGATAGGGAGGAATGAGCCCAGTAAGGGCAGAATGCCATGGCTCATGGTAAAGGGATTCCCTAGGATACCACAAGGAATTCCACAAGTATAGGCATGCTAGAGAAGATGACTCTACTACATCTTGAAGCATTTAATGCAATTTAATGAAAATAAGCAGATACTATATACCGAAATGCACATATGTGTTACAGATTGGAGCTTTTCATCAGTAACATAATAACTCCCTTAGGTTTCACAGGCCTTTCCTAAAGCAGCAGACAGACCCATGTGATACTTTGCTTTTGAGAGATATGTAGTTGGATTAAGCTGATCAAAACAGAGGTTGTCTATTTTATTTCTACTAGGGAATGTTTGGTCTCCTGACAAATTTAATTTCCTTTTTCCATTTTTTTTTAAACTGAAGAGTATCTCAATTATATGAACAACCTATTGTGTTTGTCCATTAAGCAAATTAAACATTTTCTTCATGTAAGTGGAATCTGCTTTGTTATACAACAGGTCTATTTTGTTGCCCACATATTGACTAAGCAAAAATAAAGCGTGTGGTTTATGTTTGCACACACACCCTGAAAGATATTACTACCTTTGATGAATAGATATCTTGGACCCCAGAGGACTGTGTGGTAATTGATACTGATGGAGAAACCAGACTCAGGATTTTCTTGAGCAGACATTTCAAAACAAGTTTGACTTTGGTGATCCAACTTACCATAGGTGGCACTATACACTTGCAACATCCACTGGTTGAAAATAATTCAGCATGTTTAGCACAGTATTCTAAACCTGGAGTCAGAAAAGGTTTTCAGTGATGATCCAAATAGTAAATGTTTTAGGATGTTTAGGCCACTGCTACCAGGTGTCAGTCTACAGTGTGGACTAAACACCGCTGCCACAAACATTATTAAATAAACGATGGCAGTTTTGTTCCAATAAAACTTTAGTCAAAACTGATCGACTTAACTAATGTAGACATTACAAAGTTTTTGAAAAAAAAATTAAAGCATTTTGTAAGAATTTAGCAAAAAAATTTTGTCGGTTTTTAATTTATTATTTTTTGTTTTTTAAACTGCTGAAGTAATTGCATTTCAATGTTTATGATTGTTGCTCTACCTTACTTTTAGCAATGAGGGAGAAACCTTCCGTCCATGGGCTCACTCTAAATGCCCACACCACTCAGGACAGCAACAACAAAAATTCAGGTTCTGGGAGATGATCCAGGTCTCTGACGTGGTAGCGGGGATTCAAATACTGAGTCATCACTTGCTTCTTCCCAAGGTATGCATGAAAAGGAAGCTTCAATTGAAAGCAGAGATTGAGCTAGAACCTACAGCCTCTGGGATGTGGCTCAGGTGTCTGGGTGATGTAGCCACTACATCAAATTCCCACCGCAAATTCTGGGAAGACTTAACAAATGCTGACAAGCACAGCCGTAGGACAAAATAAAGTTAGAATAGTTGAACAAAATGACAAGTTGGATTCCATGGGGAAAAAAAAAAAAGAAAAAAGACAACTAAGTAGAAAGAAAATTTCTATTGTCAACTATTAATATACAATTTAATCAGAAAATGTATTTCATTGCAAAAAACATGTACAGATTTATAGTGTTTATTTTCTATAGGGGATCGTGGCACCCACATGGGATCTTGGCAGCCACATAAGGCTTTTAGCGAATAGGATATCACGCTGGGCCCAAGAATTATTTTCCAAGAGAAAGGGAGTGTGTGTGAGTGTGTGTGAGCATGTGTGTGTGTGTGTGTGTGTGTGTGTGTGTGTGTATTAATTCTCTGACATAAGGATTTGGTTCATCTATCCCTAACAACTTCCCCAAAGTCCCATCTCTACATACATACATTAAGTTTTACTTACATACATACATACATTGTTTTCTTTCTATGGAAAGTATGTTTCAGCATACAAAAGCTCTTGGACTCTCAGCTATGCCCAAACAATAGAATCCATCATGATTTTTGCCTCTATCTAAATGTTTTTCTGGAGGAAAGTGGCGTAAGTGTGGGGCTTCCATGCTGATCACCACAACAGGACAGCCCATCCCTAACTCAACAGCAGCTAACACAGAAGACAAAGCAGGTAAGAAGAGGCTCAGAGCTCATTTCAATGGTTTTTGTTTGTTTTTAAATATTTGTTTCACAGGTAGCAACCCTCCCACCATTCACGCACATGGGATCTCTATTCTACTGACTTAGTTCCCAGATGGCAGCAATTGTTGGAGCCAGGCCAGGATTGCCCACATGGTTTACAGGGACTCAAATATGGATTGTCTTCTGATTTTCATGGCGGATTAGCAGGGAGCTGAATCAGAAGCAGGGCAGCTAAGACTTGAATTACAATTCTGAAATGGAATGCTGGCATTTCTGGCATTGTTTTAAGCTACTGTGCCATATTTCTGTTTCCTAATTTTAAGTGTGTTTATTAATAAGCTTGCTTTACTGTTTATATAGCTATAAAATAAAAAGCACTTTGACTTTTGAAATATGAAAAGCTTATTTAATATATATACATGTTTTATATGTACTTTGATGTACTCAATGCAAGTATGTAACTCATTACATGTTTTATATATGTAGATAGCTTTTTACTCTCCTCTGCTTATCTGAAAGTTATGTTTTTAAAGTTTTATTAATTTGAGATTTATTTATTTTTATTGGAAAGGCAGCTCAGATTTAAGGAGAGGAGAGCTGAAGAGAAAAGTCTTCCATCCTCTTTTCACTCCGCAGATGACCACAATGGCACAAACTGAGTCTATCAAAAGCCAGGAACCAGAGCTTTTTCTGGGTCTCCCATGCAGGTGCAGGATCCCAAGATTTAGGCCATCCTCCACTAACTTACTAGGATATGATCAGGGAGCTAGATAGGAAGTGGAGCAGTCCGGATGTGAGCTGTTGCCTGTATGGAATCCCAGCACTTGTGAGTTTGAGGGTTTTAGTCACTGAGCCATCTCAGAAAGCCCTGGGGGTTATTTTGTATTATTGGTACAGAAGTGCTCTTAAGATCTGTTTTTTAATGCTTTGATGCTGCCATCATTTTTTATACCTATAAAAACTCTAGGAATTCACTCCAAATGCATTCCATTATGAAATCCTTTTGCAACCCTTGCATCATTGCCTGAGATGAGTTAATCATTGTCTCCTAAGAATAACTTTTGAACATTTCCCATATTATTCTAATGCAATGCTCATACTTTGCAACAATTATAAAGACCTTGTGTTCTTTTTGCCTAGAAAAATCTCTGCTGCCTAGGAGAGAGTCTATGTTTATTTAATATATTGAAGCCAATGAGACACATTACTGGTTTGATTTTTTCAGATGCTAATTTTTATAAACAGTTATTTTGCAATTGGTTTGTCATAAAATGAACAAAACTATACTAATACAGATGGATACAAGGCACAAGTGAGCAATATTCATGACTGATCTTGCAGAAAATAATCATGTGCATTTTATTTTTAAAATAGAGGGAAATTAAAAGAATTTTAACAAAATTGCTATTTTTATACTAATAGCAATAGCATCATTTTAATCCAACTGGTATAAGACTTGCTGTGGGTGAGTTGGAAACTTAGCATCTGGCTATTTTATAAGTATGTATGTGTGTGCACACACACATCAATAGACAGAATGCAATTAATTCTTGCTTGCGTTATGAGAAGTGCACTAGATAACAACCACCAGCAGCAATCATATACTTTTAAGTTAAATGGAGACATGCTAAGCATGAACCTGATGCAAGAATCCACAGCAACGATTGTACTCTAAGCAATGGAAATGAACGATTCTGTCATTAGCCATTGTTTATTCTATCTCAGCTTCGTTAACTGAAAGTATGAGATTTTTTTTCATTGACATCTCTAAACTGCTGTAAAAATAATTCAGGAATACATTAGGAAACACTGGTTTCAAAATATTTCTTTGTGATTCAATTCATTCTGCTTACAACAATTTCAAAAGCATGCTTGATTTTATAAAGAAAAAGCCCTCCAAACTGGCTTTGTGTTTATGAAACACATAAGCAAAACTACAACTATCAATCTTTTTTTAAAAATTTTCAAGAGATTCTTGAAATTCTCTTGGATATATTTGGTTCATTTACTAAAATCATATGGTGAAAATTACATACAAATAGCAATGTTGCCTTTATGTATTTTTCTATTATCACATAATAATTTGGCATTAGGACTTAGCACAATCTAGGTTTCTGTAGGCTTGATTTTAAGCATAACTGAATCCTTCATTCTGGGCACTGATGGGAGTGTGAATCCCTCCTATCTCTGAAAGTCTGTGTGAGCATACCGGCACTTAGGTAGAGCTGAAGCAGGTTAATGAAGACAGAGATGTGTGGAGTAGATTATTCTCTAAGACTTCATTAGGATGGGGTGGATAATAATAAAGTATTCCATAAATGTAGTAACATGTCCACATTGGTGATATAGAGTCTGGCAGCACTTTCTGGAGAGTTCAATTGAGTTTAAGAGCTGCCTCTCAAAATAATTTTTTTGGAGATTTTATTAACTTGGTTTGATTTTTTTAAATATGTCTGCAAAAAAAATATGTAACTCTTACGATTCCCTATCACTGCCATAACCATGACTGTAAATAGCAAAACTATGGAAATGGGATAACATGGCCTTTTATTTACATTGTTTTTGTGTAAAATCTCTCTCTCTCTTTCTCTTTTCTTTCTCCCTTCTGTCCGTTTTATTTCCTGCAGATTAGTTATTGCCCTTGGAGTTAAACTATATGCAATGTGTGGTGTCTTTTAAATTCATGCTGGAGAGGAGGAAAATGTCTCCTTCTGCAGATGAAATTTTTGGCAGCATCTTAGGATGGAACTGGTGGCTGTGATACTGGAAAGCTACTGTAGAAGAAATAACATCGTTTAGGGTTTGCAACCCAACATCAGAGTATGCCAAACTCCTTGTCTTCATAAATATTTATGAATGATCATCTCTGCCATCTCATTAGAATTTAATTCAGAAACAACAGGTGCAAGCAATGATTGCTCAAGCTAGGCCAACTAACTTTGCTAATGTATTCCAAGTTCCACATTTAGAAGAATCTGGAGAGGGTAGAGTCTGACTTCTTTAGTTTATTCATTTAATTTCAGAAAGGGTTTTTTTGGGTACGCCTAAGTGTCAGTGACTTGCTTTGAGAGTTAAGACATAGATTGGAAAAATCTACATCAAAGGAAAAATTATATGCATAATCATTGAATTACATTTGTAAAAGCTGATGAGAGAACTAGCAGGTGCATTCTGGGAGAATCTGGCAGGGAGACATGCTCCATGAGGATGACTCAGTTAGTGACTCTGAGGCTTTAGACCTAGTGCTAGTTCACTGGGTCAAACGGAGTTGCACACAGATGGAGCTGAATCACTTGTAACGGCTTGAGGTGCCTGGAATAGGATCTTGAGGCTGGATGATATTGTCTCCTTTTGCAAACAGAGAGAAGACAAGACTATTTTAATGGTGCTACAGTATGTCAAGGGCAAAGAAATGGGCTAAGGGTAGGGACAGGCATTTTCAGAAGATGAAATATAAATAGTCAATAGTCACCTGGGAAGATATTCAAAATCACTAGCCATCAGGCAAATGCAGATAATGTGAGATTTCAACTCAGTCAACTTAGAATTGCTATCATTAACAATAATAATAATACCTAAAGCTAATAACTAATATAGAGAAAATGCTACTCTAAAGTATTGTGATGGGATGTAAACTAGTACATCCATTGTGAAAGACAGTATCTGTTTCCTTAGAAATCTGAAAATAGATCTATCATATGACTAGCCATTCCACTCCTGGAAATTTATACAAAGGAAAAGAGATCAGCATATGAAAGAGTAGTCTACAAACTCACAATCAACTGATGACTGGATTAAGAAATTGTGATATATATACACACACAAATACACATATACATTATATATAAACTGATATATTCTATCACACACACATATGTCAGTCATAAAAAATAATGAAATCCAGTATTTCACAACCAAAGTGGATACAAACAGAAATCAGCGAAAACAGCAGTTGCCAAAAGACAGATATCACTGGTTTCCTGATTTGTAATAGCTAATATGTAGAATATAAAAATGTGATGTATATTGAGTGAAATTAACATTTTGAAATTTGATCATTGCTAATTGTCCTCATCTATACTCTTCAAGAATGGTGGTTTCTCTACTTACGACTTGTCAAATTCTTTTTTTTTAATTGGAGAATTAAACTTGTGATTATGAAACAACTTCAAAGAATGTCATTGTAAAAATTAAAGGAACAATGAAAAAGGAAATGGGAAAGGAGAGAGGCTAGGAATGAGAGAGAGAGGGATGTTAGGGACGTTAGAATCATTGTGCACTGGAGACCTTATATAGGAGATCCATAAAATTCGTCCTTGTTATCTAAATTAAAAGGTTGAGCACTTAAAAATAAATAGGAAAAGGAAAAAAAAAGATAAGGACAGAAATGTTGTCACAAATGAGATTCTGAAGAATTTTGTAAACCAAGGAAATACTATTTATTCATTCAATGTTTTCAACCCATATTTCTTGTAGGATTTATTTCTGTCATGTAAGCTTCTTTGGGCTTTAGTAGGGCTACGATTAAAATCCAGGTCACACACAGCGTAAATATCAGTGGGAAAACAGGAAATAAACAAATGAATCATATGAATCATACCTGATAGGGCAATATGTCATATGGAGAAATAAATGAACAATAATATAGACATAAAATAAGGCACTGGGGAGTGATGTCTTGTAGGGTTCCTAGAGAAAATGGTCAGAAAATGAAGTATGTCAAGAACTGAAGGGTATTATATAGGCATACAGAATGTAAACAGGAAAATAATATTTTATTGGGTGGCAAGTTGTTATTTAATTTCCACCTAGGTATCTCATAAATTTGAATTTGCAAAAAAAAAAAAAACAGTCACAAGTCCATCAGTCTGCCATTTAAGTGTATCCTGATATTGTAAAAATAGACAATGGTAGACAGGACAGCATCTTTTTGTCAAAATTGGGAGCCCATTTTTGTCCGGGAGTAGAGATACATCTTGCAATGTCTTTTCACTTCTCAGTATGCTAGTCTCCATTATACAGTTCTTCTAGATGAACATATATACATGTATGTTTTATTATATGTACTGTTAGATCTCATTATTTTGATGACTTAAAAAGAAGCATGCCTGTAAGAGAACATATTTAATTTTAATATACTTGTAGGATTACTTGGTTTAACTGGGTTTATTTGTGGTGCTGTGAATTTTTCTTTATAAGCCTATGGAACATCATTTTGAGAAGTGTATATGTGCTTTATTGAATTGTGAAATTTGCTCTGTGGAGGAGTCAAGATGTGAGTCCGTTCCTGTCCAAGAGAGAGCTCAGCATCAGCGAGGAGGAAGTGGAGCAATCACGAGGAACTTTGAAGCGAAGGATCAGAGAGCTGCGCAGCAGGAGCTGCACATGACAGCTGAATTGGGGTCGCACAGGCTCAGTGCTACAGTATTGAAGGGCACTAAGTTAGGAGTTTCAATGAAGAAAATTTCAGAAAGCTTACGAGTAAAAATTAGAGATAAATTAATGCTTAGAAAATTTTACCTAAGTGAATCTCCCTGCTTGCTATGACAGCTATAGAGTTACTTTGCCTTCCAGGAAAGCTACTTTTCTATTAAATTAAGTGCTTCAGGGGTTAGCACTGTATTGAACTTTATCAGCTAGAAATTGAGCCTTGTTAATTGGGATACTACACAGTACTTCCTTCACTGCTTTCAATTATTGATATGCTGAGCTTTCCAAATTTACACTAATACTTTTTTTGCAACAAATTTGCCTCCTTTAGTCTTTTTTTTTTTTGTAATTTTTTGTCCTGCGTTATTACGTTTTTTTAACTGCTCTATTTGTGATTTTAAGAGAATATATATATAATTTTTAAAATTTACTTGAAAGGCAAAATGGGGCCCAGCATGATAGCCTAGCAGTTAAGGTCCTCACCTTGAACTCGCTGGGATCCCATATGAGCACCGGTTCTAATCCCAGCAGCCCTGCTTCCCATCCAGCTTCCTGCCTGTGGCCTGGGAATGTAGTTGAGGATGGCCCAAAGCTTTGGGACTCTGGACCCATGTGGGAGATCCCAAACAATCCCCTCCTCCAGGTTTCGGATTGGCTCAGTTCTAGCCATTGCAGACACCTGGGGAGAGAACCATTGGACGGAAGACCTTCCTCTCTGTCTCTCTCCCCCTCTTTGTATATCTGCCTTTCCAATAAAAATATTACAGCTGCAGAATCAAATTTTTAGGGTAAAAGTCAAATTTAGATAACAGCATCTTTTTCCTCTGCTCAGGTAGAGTGCATGTGTTTTTAGCAATCCTGCCATTTGTGGTTTTTGTAAACACAGTGTCTGCGCAGCCAATCCTGCTTCATATCACAGCACTGCTCTATTGAGTTTCATTCTCCAGCTCAGTGTTCCTCCTGAGAAACTTCTCACACACAGTGCAGATTCCACTGAATGTGGCTTCCTTGTGACAGGTGGAAAATATATTCTGTAATTATTTTCAAAACCTTTCTAACTTAGCTTTCTCAGGTTTCTTAACTGACTTGTTTTTCTCAATCAGGCACATGCTGAATTTAATTTTTTAAAGCCATTAAATTTACTCTTCATTTACCTTCTATTCCAACAGGACATGTATTCTTTTACGTAGATTAAAAATTGTTTTTGGACAAAGAAGATTTTGTTTTTGGCTTGAGACATTGAGTTTGAGGTGTTGATAAGATGTCAAGTGGTTAGTTGTAACTGAAAATTTGTTGGAGTGGGGCTAAGACAGCAGGAAAACACAACATATAAAGATGGTAAGTGAAAAATGCCAAAACTTTGTGTACAGCAAGCTATCCAAAGGGGCCAGAATGAATATGTGGTTGCACAAAAATCTATTCATGTTTTTTTTTTTCAGATTCCAATCAAATCTGGCTTTATTTAGGACTACCTGATACAGACCAGGAAATGTGACTTTGTGATAGATGAAGACTGACTTTATCTTGTCAGGTGCAGTAAGTTCTTGACTTGGTACAAATGTTATCTCGAGAATAAACTTGATCTTGTGCTTGTTCCATTCAAGCCACATGACAGTATCAGACCCTAGAGATTCAATTCTGTGTAGAGAAGATCCAGATGTGGTTGTCCGTGTTAAAATGTGGAAGCTTGCCCCATTGCTGGAAACTTTCTTCCTACTGAATGTCTGATTTGGTTAAGTCTTCTACAAGCCTCTAACTCCACAAAGCAGAAAAAAAAAATGCACTGTGTGACATGCAATAGAACAACAGCAGCAACAATCTCTTAGTCTTCCCTGGGGATGCACACTACATTCAATCAGGTCTTATCTTGATGTCCATGGCAGAGCCACCGGAGGCAACTCATGTATAACCCAGCCTTGACCATGAAATAAGCGAAATCGTATCAGAAAATTGTCCAATTGCTCTTTCCCTTACACTTCGAACACAGATGCTAAATTTTAAATTTAAGTAAAAGCATATTTTTAACAAAATGGTGACTCTTTGATAGTTATTTTTCATTTCTGCATTTTTCTTAAGCTTTAAATGAAGGTCTCTTTTTTATAGTGGCAGTTACGCATATACACGGAGGTTAAGAATGGAGGCGAAGGGCCCAAGACTGTAGCCTACCGACTAAAGTCCTTGCCTTAAAAGTGCTGGGATCCCATATGAGTGCACTTTCTAGTCCCAGCAGGCCCACTTTCCATTTAGCTTCCTGCTTGTGGCCTGGGGAAGCATTCAAAGAGAGCTCAAAGCCTTGGTACCCTAAATCCACGTGGGAGACCCTGAAGAAGCTCCTGGCTCCTGACTTTGGATTGGCTCAGCTCCAGTTGTTGTGACCACTTGGGGAATGAATCATTGGACAGAAGATCTTCTTCTCTGTCTTTCCTCCTCTCTGCATATCTAACATCTCAATAAAATTAAATAAATCTTAAAAAAAGGAGAGGGGAGAGAGACAGTGAGCTCCCATCTTGTGGTTCGTTTCCCAGATGGTCACAACTCTTAGGGCTGGGACAGGGGTAAAGTGCCAACGAGGAAGACTCCATGTCTGCTACATGAGTGGCAGTGTCCCAGTACGTGGGCCATCTCCTGCTGCTTTCTCAGTCATGGTAACAGGAAGCTGGAACAGAACAATGTGACTAAACCTGGCACTAATATGGGATGCCAGCTTGATGGACAGCTGCCCCATAGTGACTGATCCATTTTGTTTCTAAAGATATTGTCAATGCATTAAGCATTGGCTGAAAGGAGAGCTATTAGAGATATTCTAAATACAAATCAACTTGGAATCCATGAGTAGTTATTGTTGAGTGCTGGAAGAAAGAATGAATAGCAGTGCCAACAAATGTATGTATATGCCTACAATAGAGACAGGGGGATTTTAGCACAGTTTGTAGAGTTAGAAGGGTGCTGCAATTTAATGTGCAGATTTAAGTATTTGCATATGATTGTTTGATACTAATTGGTTATATAAAACAAGACCAGACTAAAGGAAGATAATAATAATAATACTAAATTAATTTCACCTTAGCTCCTTTTGTGTCTTTCAGTAAATGGTAAAAATTCCTGGTTTCCTTTTCCTGTAGTAATAATATAAATTTTCATTATAATCAAAATATGTTATCATAGTGTAAATTATTTGAACTATCTGAACATATAAAAAGAGTGAGATAACTAGAATCAAGTATATATATCATTATGGCTAAATGAATAATTTCCTAGAAATTGCTGTGTTCAGCAATTCCCAGCTTGGCTGGTTATCTAGCAATACTCATGACTGGGACTTTCTTTGTGCTCAAGATATCACAGTGAATAAAATAATACCTCTGCTTGCATAGGTATTTATGAGGAGAAATTTTTAATACACAGAAGCAAGTATGTGTGTATGGTATTTCAACAATCACATGATTAAATTATTTAGTTGTTTGAAAGGAAGAATGACACAGAGGATGAGCGAGTAGAGACAGCGCTCTGCTTTCAGTCCCCAAATGACTACGACCTACAGATTTTGATCAAGCAGTGACAAGTTCATTCCTGTTTCCCCTAGGGGTGGCAGGGGCTGAAACACTTGGACCATTAATCTACAGCTGCATCAGATGTGGGACAGTTGGGATCGGCCCTTCATTATGGCAGGATGTAGTAGGTGCTGAATTAACCTACTGCACCACAATGCAATGTTTCAGTGATAAAGAGACAATTATCAACATAAAATGAGAAAGGCAATGGAGATAGAGTAGATGTGCTATTTTATAATCACCCAAAGTTGAATTTCTGTGGCTGGCATTGTAATGTAGCAAATAAAGCCCCTAACAGCAACATCGGCATCCCATATGGGTACTGGTTCTAGTCCCAGCTAGACCAATTCCAATTCAGCTCCCTGCTAATGGCTAGGGAAGGCACCAGAGGATGGTCCAAGTGTTTGTGTGCCTTCATGGGTGACTCTGATGAAACTCATGGCTGATCATCTGGGCTCAGTCCTGGGTATTGTGGCCATCTGGATGTTAAACCAAAAGATGGAAGAGGTTTTCTGTTTCTATGTGCCAGTTCCTCTCTCTCGTTATAACTCTGACTTTCAAATAAATAAATAAATCTTTTACAAAGTCACTCTGAAGCCATGGTCTGATTAAGGCAGAGAGGGCTTTGCTGCCTGGAGGCAGTGTTCTGTTTGAGAGAACTGCGTAATCAAAGGATCTACTCCTGGAACAAACTTTATTTAGGCAGAACAAGGAAAGGAGCTTTTCATACTGTGTGTGTGCTGTTGGCCATGTTTCTTAGAACTGTCTATTTTTTAAAGCAAACTGTCCTGGTGGAAAAAATATTAAAACGTTTAAGTAACACAAGAGGTTTAATTCTATTGAAATGATGGGTTGAATGCATATTACTTTTAACCTATTTGAATATGGTAGATCATGTTTTTGTAAATTATGCCGTCCATTTACAGTGGTCCTTAAAATAATACATGCAATATTAGTTGAACATTCACTCATCATCATGAAGCAACATGTGTCTGTTTCTGTAGTTTTCTCCAAAGTTTGAGAACAGATTCTGTTCAAAGAAGCAGGTTTTATGCTTCGTAGGCACTGGCAGTGAAGATCCTTGCAACTTCAGTGCAATTTGTGCCTTGATTTTTAGTGAGCTGAAGCCTGCACAGAGGATTGGGTCTTGGAATGGAGAACTTGCATTGATTTAAGCTCAGGCTGGTGATTTCCGTCAGCTCTGTGACTTGATACCCAGCAAGTGACTTTGAGGTGTGATTAGCCCCCAGTTACTAAAACCCAGTTTCTTGCCTCACTACTTTCCTAGCTGCCTGGTCACATGAAAAGAAATAACTTTCTTTTCCTGTTAGCCTAGCTGCTTAAAAATAACACATTCCAGCAAGGAGGGAGGGAGATTACAAGCAATGGGACATGTGAGCCTTGCCAAGGGGCCTGCATTTCCTGGCTCACAATTGCAGGAAAAGCTTTGCTCCATTATCAATGGGACCTGGATGCTTTGATAGGCAATTGTTTTAAAAGCTAAACAACATTTGCAGTCAGAATATTGTGTGTGTGTGTTATACACGGTTTGTGTGGAGGAAATAAAGCTCCAGATGGATCAGACAATGCAGACAATAGCCTTGTCTGATGTTTTGTTCTTTTACTAGTAATAAAATAAAAACTCAAAAAACTGGTCATACACAGCATTGCTCTTAAGAAAGCTTCTGTTGTTTTAGTAAGGATAATGGGGCTGTCATAAACAATACATATTTCCTTTTCAATAACTGCCGATTTTGAATGTACTGAGCTAAAATAGGCATTGATGAGAAACAATAGAACTGCTGTAATATCACAATCACAAGCCTGTGTAAGGACATTCTTTACTCAGCACAAGGATTCTATCATATCTCTCAAAAACAATACTAGTGGCTAACTGGTTACAAATACGAAGCACTTCAAATGCTCATGGGGAAATATACTTAAACAAATACATGTTTTTACTTTGACTTTTTGGAGAGTCTCACTTGCCTTCCTATAGAAAAAATAAAATTATGATTTCCAATGATTCCTATTATTTAAGAAATTTCTTGAACAAGAGTGATTTATTGCTTGATTTAGCTCTTACGAGGAATATATTAAAGTATGGCATGTATTTTATGATATATATTTAAAAATTCTATGATCTGATACATTTGTATGATAAATAAATTGTAATGCTATTTAAATGCTACACACAGACACTGTAAATTCTAAATAATAGTGTTTAAACATATGAAGTATATGTATATATGTATATGTATACATCTGTTCTACCATTCTTGGATAAATCATAAATTTTGAAGTGTGGGTGAAAGAAAATGAATTGCATGTATGGGAAATAGAATGTTCTCAGTAAGCTTCTCATCTTCTACTGCCTCTTCATTAAAGGTAGATAAGCTGAAGACTCCAACAGAGAGACTGCTTCATGATAAGTGTATATAATGCATAATATATAAGAGTGTAAGGAGACGTTTTCTGGCCTGGCACCAAGGTTTAACAGGCTAATTCTCCTCATTCAAGTGCTGAGATCCCATATGGGCAACTGTTCGTGTCCCAGCTGCTTCATTTCTCATCCAACTCCCTGCTTGTGGCCTGGGAAAGCAGAGAAGGACCAGGCCAGAGCCTTAGGACTCTGCCTTCATGTGGGGATCTGGAAGCTCCTGGCTCCTGGTTTCAGATATGCTCAGCTCTGACCTTTATAGTCACTTGGGTAGTAAACCAGTTGATGGAAGATCTTTCTTTTTGTCTCTCCTCTCTGTAAATAAATATGAGAGAGTGAGAACGAGAGCAAAAGCAAGCGAGCGAGCGAGAGATGCTTTCATGTCCTAAAATATAACAAATCACCGGGTAAGATTCTTGGAGAAAGTCTGTCTTCCTTTCTGGGTTTTGAAATCTGAATTGATATGAACATTAATCTGCTTTGTTCAAATCTTTGACACCATCCTCAAAGTTTAGGATCTTACTGAAGCAGCAAAATTTCAGTTTTTTTTTTTATAACATGGTTAAATAAACTTATAGAAATGCAATCTGCATCCTAGCCAGACACTTTTAGAAGATATCTTGGAGTTCTTGGAGAGCGAAATCATGAGCAGACTGAGCATCCACAGGATCTGATTCCCACGGAGACATATATTATTTGACCTAACACAAAGAGTAGGGAAAATATTTTACAATCAAGTTTAAGAAGCTAAAATTCAAAAAGATAATCAACTGAAGTATTTTTTTAAAAAAATTAATGGTAATATTTATAAAATAGAATTAGGTTCAGACTTAATATTTACTTTTATTTTAATACTGACTCCTAATGGAACTTAAAAACAGCTGGCTTTGTTGATCTAATGGTTCCATGTTACTGAATAGGCAGAGTCAGAACCATTAAAGTTCCACTCTCATCAGACTTATGCTTGAGAAAACTTGGTATCTTACAGTAATTTATGATAGACACTACTTTGTTTGTCTTAGATATATTATTGGAATGACGGGAGGGAATGGAAACAATAGTACAGCAGTTAGATTAAAAATTTTAGCAATATAGAAGCATTCAACTCCATTTCATCACCGCCATCTGTGTTGTATGTAGCATTTTAAGATTAATAAGCAGACAAAGCTTTGTTTGTTTCTTTGTTTATGGGGAATTCAGATAGAGATAGGGTTTTCCCATCTCCGAAGCCTAAAGCACAAAGGAAGATGGCTATGTGTGATAGAAGGCAGGGACACTCTCAAGGGCTTCTCTGGACAATTTCTCCCCTAAATAGCTCACAGTAGTGTTTCAATGCCCACATATTTTTATTCAAAATAAAAAAGCACATTATCTCCTCATCTAACAGTGAAAGGAAAAAAATTTTTTTGATAATGACCTATTTTCATCTTCTGGAACACCAATGACAATCTTGGTTTAAATTTCAGGGTGGAGAAAAGCTGTCATTTGCGGTTTCCCAGCAATAATTTAATGTTCTGAATCGCATCTCCTCCTAGTGGCTCCATGGAGTAATCACAAGCTCCAGTGTGGATACCTCATTTGATTCACTTCACTTCCCCTCAATACACTTTGCTCAATTTAATCTCAGAAGTATTTGCTGAACATTTATTGAATATGGATACTAGAAACTAAATTAAAAACTACATGGAACTGCAATAATTTCTCCAAATGAGCTAATTTGATGAGTCAATGATAATAATTACCAGTTGTAATATTCTTACAACTTCTGGTTTTTTAACTAAATTGTATTAACATAATGTATTCTAACATTAATGGGTACTAAACTTCTCTTCAAAGAGGGCAGACTTACTGAAACTGAACAAGTGTTTGATAGACCGAATCAACATGACAAAATATGGAAATGCAAAAAAAAATCTCATAAATGTGGGGGTTATACTTGAAGGTATTAGAATATATGAGCAAGAGGTCGGCTCTAGGAGGACATAACTTTGTATGGAAAACATGATCATTTGTTCACCTGGAGCCAGAATAGTGTTTTTTTTTTTTCCCTCTCCTGTCTCTGATAATATATATATATATATATATATATATATATGTAATGTTTATTCATTTAAAACGAGAGTTACTGAGAGAGAAGTTACAGGAAGGGAGCTGCATCCACCCAACATATCACTTCCCCAGTGGCTGCAGTGGTTAGGGCAAGGCTATGCTAATTGCAGGAACTGGAACTCGCTCTAACTCTGCCACACAGTGCTCAAAGGCGTGAAAACTCAGGTCATCTGCTGCCGCTTTCTCATGTGAATTAGCAAGATACTGGATCTGAAGTGGAGGAGCTGGAACTGGAAGATGCACACATATGGGATGCTGGCATCATTACAGAGGCTTAAAACTGAGCCATTATGCCTTCCTATCTTGTTTCCCTTTTGTATCTGAAACAGACACCCAGCCTTCTCAGTCTTCCCTAGTCATAAAGTGACAGAGCAGTCTAAGTAGTGCTTAGAACCCACACCTGCAATAGAGTTCCAGAATTCTAGGTTTTAAACTACAATGTGATAAAATCCAACTGATTTTGGCAAGTCTTAGCAGATTTCAACTAATTTTTTGAATTTTTAAATTACTTATTTGGCCCACAAACCCATTCCTAAACTGTGCTATGCAACTCTCTTTTTATTTTTAACAACTTAAAATGAAAAATAAATTGATTTACAATATAAAAATAGTTATGTGAATATATGGAGAAAATATACAATACACGCCAACTGGTTCAGCTATTCACTTCTAAATGGTCATATATTTAAAATCAACAATGAACAGAAACAGCCTATATTTAATCAATATAAACACTTAAATGGTACTTGCTTAAATTACAAGTTCTAACTTAAGTCATCATCTTAAAAACATGACTGCGTTTGTTATTATTGTTTTTAAGATGTTAACCTTGTCAAGGGCTGAGGCAACTAAATGAGTAGAATTTGAAGCAAGCAAGTGCTGCCGTAGAGTTTGTTTTCAAAGCTTCACAACATGCTGCCTGGATGTGCACATCTAGTTCATGGTTGAGTATGTGCAGCACTATCCGTTACCAAGTGAACCGGTGTGTCCCGTACCACAGCTAACCAATCAGTTTCTGGCTCAGGAAGTTAAAAATGACTTACAGAGAGCCACACAGTCTTCGGGACCAATTAGGTTCATGCAACTAGGAGGACAAATACTTGAATAGCTTTCAAGGAGGCTTGTCATGTTTCTCTGGAACTTAATCATTAAGCTCTTCCTTCATGCCTGTCAGGTAATGTTCTATCTTTTATTTGTTAATGGGTCATGTAGTTTCTATTGCTCATCCTCCAAAAACATGAACTAATACAGATTAAAATCTTGAAATAAGTATGTTGATCATAGCTTACCACCATAAAAATATTATGTGCTCATCAAAATACTTACTAAATATTGTTTTAGATTTTACGGGGCAATCTAGTAGAAAAGTGCTGTCATTTATTACATTAACTTTCATATTCTCTTCATTCAACTTTAAGAAAATGATACAAATGCAAATATTGCAAATGCAAATTATTGCAAGACAGTAAGATGGTAGAATAGAATGAGGACACGTTAAAAGGTACTGGGAAGGGGGCCAGGCACTGTAGCCTAGTGGCTAAAGCCCTTGCCTTTCTTTTTTTTTTAGTATTTATATATATATATATATATATTAAATTTTGACAATCTTTACATAGTTAATTAGGATAAAAAGGTTCAAGGGCTACAGTAAAGTGGGTAAGACTATTCTTTTTCCATATTGTTTCCGTCGTGTTTAAAGGGGGGTATTAAGGGAGAAGGCCCACCCAATTTCCTACCCTCCCAAGGTCCCGAATGTAGGGTATGCTCTGAGGTTCTTGCTCAAGTGGTTTTGATATTTCAACAGTTATGAATCGCTGCCAATCTTGCCTTCTTACTGTTCCTACTATGACAGGAGGTGGACTTAGTAGGGCTGGCTCATGGACCCACTGGTATGCACAAAATCTGGCTTTGGGAGAAGTTCTGATGGAGGAGCCTGGGCAACTACTCTGGCAGGACACAGACCCGGCAGGTAAGCGCAAGAAACATGATAGGAAACAGCCCAGAACAGGCCATGGAAAGTTACCCACTGGCATACAATTGGCAGGGGTCAGGGGAAGACCAGGCTGAATCTGTTCATGTCATCCACTGGCAAATCCAAGCACCAGAACAGTGTGGGTCGAGCCAGGTTTGGTTGCACAAAGACTAGTGCACAATACGGAATGCCAAGGTGAGGTTGCCTGTACTGGAAGGGACCACAGCGCCCAACCAGCAAGCAAGTGTGAGAACAAGGAAGGGAGGGGGCAGAGGCAGCAGGGGAATAAGGGAGGGTTCCTTTGCTGGACAGCTATTCCCGCTGGAGAGCATGAACTGGGATGTGGGCAGACCAGACTAGGCAGGGCTATTACACCTGTGAGCCTCATGTGCACTAGATCAGGGAAAAGCCGGGCTGGGCTGATTATTCCTACTGGTGCAAACAAAATTAGAGTGGGTGAGGGTTGTTTAGGCTTAGCCACAGCATCAGCTGGCAGAAGCTGGCACTGGGGGCTAGTTCTGTCAAGTCAAACCACAGAACCATTTGGAGAGCGCATAATCTGGGAGTGGGAGAGACCTGGGAGGGAAATAGTGGGCTCCTCCCTCTTGGGTTACCACTTCCACGGGAGGGCATAAAACCAGGACAGTGGCTGGGGTGGAATGGGATGTGGGACAGACTGGATTACTGCTACACATACTGACAAACCAGGGTAGGGGGCGAGCCTGGTGGGGGTTATTGTGGGTTGCTCCAACTAGGCTGCAACTCCCACTGGTTTATGCGAGGGATAAGTATGTGCTGGGCAGAACCAGGCTGGACTGCAAAACCCATTGGTTCCAGTGGAAGTCGGGAGTGAAAACAGAACCAACCCAGCAATCGCAACCACAAGCTGATCAGGGCCATGGACTGAGCTGGGCCCTGTACTTGCTAGTACATATAAGAATCTGGTCTGAGAACACCTCAGACAAAGTTTCTTTGGAGATCTCCCCAATCAAAATGTTGGACTGAGAACCCTATCCAAGAAAAGAGAGAAGACAGAACAGGTCAACCAACCATCTCAGCTATATCTTGGCAGTGAAATACAGAGCAAACAGAGACATTATGATGGACTATGTCAATCAGTGGATTCTTCAAAGCCCTTGCCTTTCAAGCATCAGGATCCCTTATGGGCATCAATTCTTATTCCAGTGGTCCCACTTCCCATCCAGCTCCCTGCTTGTGGCCTGGGAAAGCAGTCGAGGACAGCCCAAAACTTTGGGACCCTGCACTCTCATGGGAGACCTGGAGGAGGCTGTGCTTTGATAGCATTAGTGCAAATGTGAACACAATGAAATAAAAACTTTTTGCCTTAAAAATAATTTTTATGATTCCAAGCCCTTATAAGCCTTCTGGGGACACCGGACCTTCATTACCTATACTGTGAGAACTGGTGACAAAGAAGGACCTAACCAGTGTCTGACAATTTTCCATTATAGACACATGACTTTCTTCTTCATAAATATGCTGTGTGTAAAACTTACATTAGGAAAAACAACCCTTTAAATTGTTCTCATTGTTTAGATGCTTTTGTCTCAATAAAGAAAGCAAAAAGATGCCATTTTCCCCTAAAAAAAGATAAGTGATAGATTGCATTATTCATTGTTGTCAAAATAGTCACTCTTTCAGGCGCGGCAAGGTGTATTGTGGTTAAGGTCCTTGCCTTGAACGCGCCCAGTATCCCATATGGGTGCCAGTTCTAATCCCCGTGGTCCTGCTTCCCATCCAGCTCCATGCTCGTGGCCTGGGAAAGCAGTCGAGGACAGCTCAGAGCCTTGGGACCCTGCACCCTTATGGGAGACCTGGAAGAGCTCCTGGCTCCTGGCTTCAGATTGACTCAGCTTCAGCTATTGCGGCCGCTCAGGGAGTGAACCTGTTAGACGGAAGATCTTCCTCTCTGTCTCTCCTCTCAGTACATCTGCCTTTCCAACAAAAAATAAATAAATATTCACTCTTCTCTGTTGGAGAATTCTATTTGTTAGTACCAGTCTTAACTGCATGATTTGTTTCACCTAATGAAGTACGAATAAATGCAAAGTTACCACTTCTGAAAATAACCTTTAAATGCTATTTCAAAATTGCAGCTTCAGGCCTGGCGCGGTGGCGCAAGTGGTTAAGGTCCTCACCTTGCATGCCCGGGATCCCATATGGGCGCCGGTTCTATCCCAGCAGCCCCGCTTCCCTTCCAGCTTCCTGCCTGTGGCCCGGGAAAGCAGTCGAGGACTGCCCAAAGCTTTGGGAACCTGCACCCGCGTGGGAGACCTGGAAGAGGCTCCTGGCGTTGGATTGGCACAGCATCGGCCTTTGCGCTCACTTGGGGAGTGTATCATCGGATGGAAGATCTTCCTCTCTGTCTCTCCTCTCTGTATATCCGCCTTTCCAATTAAAAAAAAATAATAAAAAAAAATCGCAGCTTCCTCTTTTCTTTTAAGCTCAGTTGTTTCTCAAGGTGAAAAGTATGGGAACTCAAGGAGAGTCGGTTGGTTTTGTACCATGAGCATAACCAAACATTTAGTAATTGAAGCAATTTCTAGTTTGGGAATGCTTTTTACTGTTACATACCTCAATCTGAACATATGTAAATTCTATAAATACGATGTCATATCACAAAAAATGCAAACTAACACTGAAATGTAAGCATAAGACCAAGATCTCAGATAAGGAGACAGCAACAGCTTCTGATGTGGGAATGCTGTATGAATATTAAAACTGAAAAGTTTAATTTGAATTAATACTGAGATAGAGAATTGAATTCATACAGCTAAAAATAAAGAAGGAAAAATAAATAATATAAGTTGTAATTGACATTCTTGACTGAATAAGTTATAATTGACATTCTTACCTGGATGTACTGTATCTATGCTGACTGTAATTTTAGAATGTTAGTGACACTATTATCATCCACCTCAAGACTACAGGTTTATAGAGAGGCTATTTCTTAATTTGATGCATGGTTTAATCACATCTAGTCAGAATTAGAACATTGCCCTTTAACCACTGTGCTTTTTAAATTGGACATTTGCCCTTTCTCTTTTGCTTTTGTTTATTCAGGAACCATTTCGTTTTTTACAATTCAAAAAAAAAAAAAACTCCTTTGAATACATCCTTTGAATACATCCTCCTCTCCTTTGTAACCATTTCACTAGAGTAGAATTTCCAAGTGGCTATACGAAATTACAGTAGTTGATTCAGTGAAGTGCCTATTTAAATTATCTTGCAGTCTTGATGGCACGAGGCACATCCAATACGTGAGAAACATTATCCAAGTTCACAGTTGGGGGAAAACTAGCCAAGGCACATTATTGAGCCTTAATGCAAGCTGTCTCTGAAATTAGACTGCCATGAATACTTTGTGAAACCACAAATTCTATTTTCTTTGTACATTGATGTAATTCAGTTCTCTTTATTTTCCATCTGGATTTTTCATATTGCAAGTCTTCAGTCTTTTTGTGTATGAATCTCTCTCAATATATTGTGAACTCTTTGATTAGAGACTCATTTATACTTTGTTCTTCCTAAGATTTGAACAAGTTAATGACTATATTGAAATCTTAATAAATAGTGTAAAGATTTTCCAAGGAACAAAACTATTCAATGGTAGTAAATTGAATGCAAATGTTTAATTCAATGATTGGGTATTTTATTAGAATGGCATCCATCCTAATATTATGAGGGTTATGGAATAATTTCTAATTTAGCCACGATTAATCTAAATACTTCAGATGAATTTGGAATTGTTGAAAGTAAAATTGTATGTTTGTATAAATACTTCCTTTCATTTCAATATTAAAATGACTCTACCATGCTGTTGCTTAAATAATTAGGTTGAGGGGCCTATATCATTCTTATTATTAACTGCTCACTGGGGTGCAGTTGGATAGAATTCCATAAAATGATGTACAAATGTTATTTGGCACTAAGTTTTATATATTTGTCCAAGAATTGTATTAAATTACAATTTTGATAACTGTTAGTCCTCATTCCCTGACATATCCTAAGTAAGAACAACTTCACAATACTCTATCCAAAAAGTTTCTTTTTAATTAATTCATTTTATGTTGGAAAGGCAGATACATAGATCTTCTGTCTGCTGATTCACATTCCCCAAGTGGCTGCAACGGCCAGAGCTAACGTAATCCAATAAGAAGCCAGGAGCCAGGAACATCTTCTGGGTCTCCCACGCAGGCGCACATCCAACTTGAACCATCTGCTACTGCTTTCCCCAGTCCACAAGCAGGGAACTGGAAAGGAAGTGGAGCAGTCAAGACATGAACTGATGCCCATGAACTGATGATCCAATATACGTAAGGCGAGGACTTTAACCAATAGGCTATTACTCCAGAACCCCAAACAGTTTTTACAGCGTTTCCTTGAGGTTTTAAATATTCTATTTGGAAAGATAAAAGTCAAAAGGCATGGTTTTGATTTCCATTATGTATCTTGGCTATTAAATTTAGAGTATAGTTTAAATTTGGTGTGCTATATATTGCTTTCCATAAATGGTAAGGAATTTGGCATCTTTGAAATGAATTCAGTTCATTCTTCCAATTTCCAAGGGTCATTTAGATAGAGTGAGAATGATCTCCAAAGCTTGTTTTGATACCACCCAGCTTAAAGATGCTACCGTTCTTATCTCCAACATGCATTTCCCAAGGGTTGTCTTCTAACTCCTTGGCAGAAGAAATTTTGCATAGTTTTATGAAAATTAGTTTATAGACATTGGGTAAAATTATTCCAGCCCCATTTTCTCATGATTGTAATCTTAGCATCTCACATTCGTAGTTATATACTCTCTTGAATCAAAGGCAAAGATACTTAATTCTTTTTTTTTTAAGATTTATTTATTTTATTGGAAAGGCAGATGTACAGAGAGGAGGAGAGACAGAGAAGAGTATCTTCTAACGATTCATTGCTCAAGTGAGCGCAACGGCCAGTGCTGCGCCTATCCCAGACCAGGAGCCAGGAGCTTCTTTTCGGGTCTCCCACATGGTGCAGGGTCCCAAGGCCTTGGGCTGTCCTCAACTGCTTTTTCAGGCCAGAAGCAGGGAGCTGGATGGGAAGCGGGGCTGCCGGGATTGGAACTGGCACCCTTATGGGATCCCGGGCTTGCAAGGTGAGGACCTTAACCATTACACTATCGCACTGGGGTCAAGATACTTAATTCTAACCAAAGACTTTGTTACATAAAATAATTTCATAAAAAACTAGGCTCTAAATATTGTATTGAAATGTATGGCTAACCAAATGACAATAGAGTAATTATTATTTCAAAATAAAATTTTAATTTACTAGCATATAATCTAGCAGAGCAATTCATGGGAAAAATATTACACTTGTTATTTAAAATTTTGAAGTCTTAAAGTTTATCACTCTGATTGTACAATGATAACTTTGTTATTGAAAAAGAAAACAAAGAAGTCAAACATGTATAAAACGTTTGAACTAGGACTTCGTTCAACAAAGGGGAGACTGATAATTATTTGCGTTTAATTCTGCTTCCCACATTTTTCATTAATCTGCAACTTTGCAATATCAGCACTTTTTCATGCTCATTAGTGTATGTGTGCCAGATATGTAACTCTTGCTGAAATTAGAAATTCAACAGAACATGTTTTTTTTTCTTTTTAAATGCATCTATAACAATTCTGGTTTTTCTCATGATTAGTTGCAAATAAAATATTACACTTAGTACATTTTGGTTTAAAACTTAATCAAATCCAACATGCTAACAGTTATTGAAGGAAATGCTCTGTCTTTGGAAACTGAAAGCATGAAGTAATGCTTTTGTTTCCATACTTTTCATGCCCTTGATATTCTCAAGATGATTTTAGGTTGAATGTGCTGATTAAGCAAATGGAGGGACTCAAGCTAAGGTAAGAGGGAAGGCTCCAGTTCTATTTGCCGCTTGCATCAACTGGGTGAACCTTTTCGACACACAATGGGGAGTTTTTAGATCCCTCTCTCGCTGGCTGGTTTGCAGATCATGAAGAATGAGTGTTCTCTGCTGTAGGATTTGCTTGGCCGGGTCTGTTCTCAGAATGTTCTGCTGGCATTTGCTGCAAACATCTGGACCTTATGAGCACAAAATATAACTTTCCTCAGCTCAGTCGATCGTTCTTTGCTGACTGACATCCTGTAGTTGGTCCGGGCTAAGAAGGAACCAAAAGAAGCTTCAGCGATTATTCCAGATCCTGGTTTTCTGTGGTAATTTTACTCCATTCAAAAACTGTGATGTTGAACCTTATGTAGATACATGGCTTTTGCCCAGTGTCTCTTCCATTTTCCAAATGGATGATGAATAAGAGCAGCTTATGCTCTGATTCTTTATCAAGTTCATTGGCACAAACATGCCTGAAAGCCAAACTAGAGAGGAATTCTTAGGTCATTGGCAGCTCTACTGCCTGTATTTTCCCAGTTACCACCCAAGGCCCAGAGTGTGCAATTATTATTATTTTTTTCCTAGGAGCCTAGAAATTCCCCTTATTTTTTTAATTTATAGAGCTTGCATTTTGAGTGCTTATAATGGGAGATGAAAAATTTAATACAAATTTGTTCCCTGGAGTTACTTAATGATTAAGCCTTTGACATCCCTTTGACATCCTCTCTATGATAGAGAATGATGGCATTTTATTTGCCTTTTGCATTTGTAGTCCAACGTTAGTACTGTGAGGCACACAGGTGCCTAGCGGTGACTAAAAATAAGGTCATAGAATGAAAATGTGGGTAATGATAGCTCTTCAACATTTTGCTCAGATTTGATTGTTACAGCATATATCAAACAATTGATACCCTTCCTATTTAGCTTGCTATTCCTATGATAGGATATCAACTGTTTAAGAATCTAGAACTCAAGTTAGGTTACATGATTTGCTCATTTTCTGCTTTTTTTTTTTGTCTCTGTAATTTAATTGAATGCTTTTCCTTGAAAGACAAATACTCCTCATCCAGATGCTCAAAGAGAATACCTCTTTTATACATCAAAACCCAAAAAATATCATTCCTTCAGTTGCTTGTGAAAATTACTGAATTTTACATTAGAATATATAATATTCTAAGTTATGTTAATTTTAGTGATAAAATTGAATGCGTTTAGGTGCTGATTGAATTAGTCACTATAAATGTTGGTGTAAATAGTTGGTGAGCACTCTACCTTCCTCTTGCTTTCAATCTTTTGGTACTTGGTTTTCTTTTCCTTTTTGTCTTTTCCTTTTCTATTTCCTGTTTCCATGGGTCCCAGCATTTATGCAAGCATAATCTTATACAAGAGGAAGGGAAACACAATGACAAAAACATCTAGGATTGTAGAACAAAGCCAGAGGGCCATTCTGAAAGGACTGTGTATTCTGTCATGAACAACTGTTGTATTTACTGATGAGCTACTCTCTTCTGTTATTATTTTTGTCCTCAAAGTACACATTCTTTCAAATATTTAAGAGTGAGCTTGTTATAAAGGCAAGCAAAGCTCTCTTTTTCTTTATCTCTCCCTCTGTGTTTAACTTCACTATTCAAATAAAAAATAAGCAATTAATTACAAACATTACCATAGAAATGTTTATTTCATTCTCAAAAGAATGTTGCAGAGGATGTGAGGGTAAACAATGCCCTATTATCCTTTTGGTGAGAATATAAACTAGTAAAGCCATTATGGAAGACAGAATTCAGGTTCCTCAGACGTGTGAAAATATCTCTCTCATAGATCTGGCCATCTCACTCCAGGGAATTTCCCTAAACAAAATGAAACCAATTTTTAAAAAAGTTATCAATGCTTCCTTATTTATATTAGCTCAGTTCACCACAGTTAAGACATGGAATCGATGCAAATGTCCATAAACTGATGACTGTGTAAAGAAAATAATGTATCTAATATTTTCACTAAATATATACATATGTGTATATAAAATATATGTACATATATGTGGCACATATACTACACAGTCATAAAAAAGAAGCTTTATCCTTTGCAATAAAATGGATGCAACTGGAAACCACTATGCTTAGTGAAATAAGCCAATCCCCAAAAGACAATGTATTTTTTCCCTGATTTGTGGTAATTAACATACAGAATACCAAAAATGCAAGGTATATGAGTGAAACAAAAATTTCAAATTGGATTATTTTCCACAACCATTGCTTATACTCTGAAGAATGATGCTTTTTTCTACTTACTACTCTTGAATTCTTCATTTAGTTGGAAATTAAGCTTGTTATTTTAAAAGAAACTAAAAATACATCATTATAAAGATTTTTAAAAAACATAAGAAAAGAATGGTGGGAGGATTGAGTATGCTCTTAAATCTGTATATATAAGATACATAAATTTTTTTCTCCTAACACTCATATAGAAATTTAAATTGAATAATTTGAAATATTGATTTTGTATTGGTATATAGATTCAACTTAAGTAATCCTAACTATTACATGAATTTTGCATGTTAAATAAATGTGTTAAAGCGTGATGATTATGAAAGCATATATTTGCAAATTAAATTAATACTAAATTTGCATTTTATTTTTTAATTAATAAGTGAGGTAATGAAAGAAAACAACTATAAAATGAGTGAATCAGAAATAGTAAAACAAATCATGCTAAAATTAAGCAAAATATGGAATTTTAGACAACGTTTAAGAAAATAAAACTGCTCGGGATGCTGTTTTTGTGTGTGAGCACATGGAAATATGAATTTGATGTATTAGTTTTCTGTTATTGTTTTCAAATTTTGCAAAATATATATTGAGTATTTTCCAAAAACAGACCATATGTGCTCTTTAAATATTGGCTAAGAATGCTCCCTTGGATAAAACAAATATTAACACTTGACAAGCTGTGCAAGTTTCAGTCATCTTTTATTCCAACTATCACATTATTTTCACATTAAAGAAGGAAAACTGTAACTGCTGAATTTAATTGTTAAAAAATTAACTGCAACTCTACACATGAGAAGCAAATGAGCTCTTTCTCTCACATCATGGCCTTAGTAGCTTTCTAAGTTCACCTGCTTTCAAAGGGTTATCTTCTTTTCAACATGTGGCCATAATGCTCTTAGAAGAGTTAAGGGATGGCCACTTTTGCTTGATTTCCAATGGAGAAAGATTAATTTATCCAAATTCCAGAGGGAAATGTGCTTCCAGTGTAAGTGGGAATCCATTGGATTTTGGAATGGCTTTACACCATAAAATTGCATAGGTAGATATTTTGAAATTTTGTACATATGAAAGCTTGTGGCCACATGTGAATGTTTTATATATACCTTTCATGTCTCTGCTATTTCAGTTCTTTGATGATTTCAGAATTTCAGAAGCTATTTATATCCCAGGAGATTTCACGGTTTTAGTCACATGTCATTTCTGAATCATAATTTCCTTTATTCAAATATTTTAAATCTTCTTCGAATATCTAACTAGTAGTTTATTTTATGTCTGACTGATGGTATACTTTTGTATTGAACTCTTGCCCTTGTCAACTCCATTCCACTCGATCTCACTTGCCCTTGGATTGTGTGTTCACATGGCCTTTCTCTCTGTGGAGCACATGCCGGCTTTGGCTTACACTCCAGACTCCTTCTTGACTTCAGGAATTCCCTCATACTCTCACTACCTCACCAACAGGAGGGATTGGCTCTGCCCATGATGCTTACTCTCAAAGGATCGCTGTTTTCCCAGTTACTGTAATATGCCTGGTTTGACTCCACAATGTCTCACCTAGATAATTCAATTAGCAATGAAACAGATCTGCTAACTTGTTTTATTACTGTTTCTCTTCAGAATGATCCTTCTCAGTCCTCTGCCAGAAATACTTGTGGAAGCATTCCATTTCACTGTTTGTATAAACAAATGATTTAGCATTGCCTGTAAAGTCAGGCACACTTTGCATCTACTTTACTTAGCCAGCATCATCAAGAGCAAAAGCACATACTGGTAGTGTTGTTGTACAAATCTGTGTTTTTACATCTTTTTGTATTAGGCCATTATTCCTTTTTAGGATTTTTAAAAATTTTAATGTGAAGGGCAGGGTTGCAGGGAGAGCAGGAGAAGCCGAGAAAGAGAGCGCTATTCTGTGGCCATTCTCCAACAGTTCAGACTGAGCTCTGCCAAACCCAGGAGCCGAGAGCTTTTTCTGAATCTTCTACTCGGATGCAAGGGTTTAAGCTGGTGAGTCATTTTCTGCTGCTTTCCCTGGCGCAATGGGAGCTGGAGAAGAGATAAAGGAGCTGAAACTCTTGAAATGGCACCCTTATGGGATACCAGTGTCATATTAAATATTATCACCTAGTGACAATACACTAATATATATTCCTGTTTATATATATGTATACATATATATAATCCATAAATTGATATTCCTGCCTATATATTATCATTTTATGTCCATTAGCTTTATTTAAATAATTTACGAAGTATATAAACTGATATATTCAAATATTACAATGTACATGATAATACAATGTAAATATAAATATATATTTTTGTTTTCTAATTTAAAAAGTTAAGGTTTAAATTGAAGTAGAGTAACTCAATCCATGCTCTGGGTGGAGTTTTTTATTTCATAGGACTCACTACAATGGGTTAGAGACAGACAGGAAATAAAGCAGGTTAATTTTTATTTTATCGCTAAATGTTTAGAATCTCTTATGTTCAGCATTACATTAGTTTTGGGTAGATTAATAATTATTATCTTTTGCATTGTGCTTTTTAGTTTACAGGAAAGTTTTAACTTCATTGTTCCACGTCCTTCTCACGTAAAATCAATAGGTAAGTAGCGAGTATTATTTTTTCATATGGTGAATGAGAATGTTGACAACCAAGGAGGATTCGATGAGGAGAGCAATTCATGCAATCAGTGTGGATCTGATCCAGAACTTCAACTGAGGAATGCCATCTGTCATGCATTTTCCACCCTTCAGGCTTTAGAAATTAGGTTCTATTGCTTATTGGGTCTCTCTCTCTCTCTCTCTCGTGTTTTTGTGTGTCTTCTCAAATGTGGATTGTGTGCAGGAACAAGTATTGCCCAATTTGGCTCTTTTTGGTGACCAGAGCACCTGTTTAGCTTTCATGGATTCATTTGTATGTAGCTGTCTGTGTTTCTTAAATGGATAAGACTTGACATGCTGCCCTTCTTTTTTACCCCTGTGAAGCATGATACATTAAGCTAAAATTCAAGGCAACTGCCCTGAACATGCTTGATTTTTATAAAAGTTCATCCCTTTCTTATTTTTATTTCAGTAAAACAGTTTAATAGTAAAATTACTTAGTGCTAAATTCAGTTACAGAATACATGGTAATCCCCAATTCCATCATTCCCATTCTTCTTCAGAAAAGATTATCAATTGTTCTCATGTAACTGATAAACATTTGGCTTTCACTAGTACATGTATTTGTTGTAATGATTTTTTGTTTCTTTCCTAACTTATGGTCCAAATTACTTTGCTTCGCTTGCTTTTTCTTCTTCTAGTTAACTTCAATGTGCTTTATTCTATGTACATTTTTCCCTCTAGTCCTGTCTCTGAGCGAAAGCTTGCTACATTCTTCCAAAAAGGATTATATACTTCCCTACTAGTATGTTTCCCCATTTTATTTATCATGTGGTATTATATAAAATGCTCCCATTACAATCTACTTTTAAAAGCTACATTTTTTCTAGGGTAGAAAATATTACTTGAAATTACTTGAAAATATACTGCAAAAAGGACAAGCACTACAATACATTTGATTTTTGCAAGAGTCTGTGCTTGTATTTCTTTAAGTAGTGTTAAGCTGGAAAAATACCAATCAGACGTCTTTAGGAAAGTGATGCATGCCCTGTAATACATCTAAGATTGGAGACAAGAACCCTCCATTGCTTCTGTTTCATGATGTTTTGCTTTCCACATCTTTTCTTTCTACCTGAAAAGTACTCACTATTCAGCTTTCGTTTGCTATTGCCTATGTTTTAAATGTTTGCTTTTTATTTACATGAAATAGGAGGTAAGAATTTTCTCCAGGACACCCAGGTAAATGGCAGGGACTTAAAACTGAGCCATCATCTGCTATCTCCCTGGCACAGAACCAGAAAAGTTAGATCATAAATGGGGGCTAAAGTTTGACTAGATGCCAGACCAGGGCTGAGTGCTCCCAAGCAGTGACCAGGGCAACAGTGCCACACTACCTCCCAACTGAAGTTTTAATCTATAATTTAAGAGAACTGCTCAGAGCACATGCAGAACTTTGTAAATTAAACTGAATCTTTGTAAATTCAACCCTAACCCTATCCTAATTGCTGCTAATTCTCCAAATTTGAAGGGAAAATAAAAATTACAAATACAAAATTGAAAATATGAAAAATAACTTTCTTAGCAATATCAACTCACAACTATAAAAGCGAGGGCATTTTGAAATATCACCCATGGAGGGCAGATCCTTGCATTTTTCAAACCATTATGGTGTTTACAGTAACAGCACGATGAGCTTGAAAACAGTAATGGAATACAATCCTCCCCAATTATTAACTCAATTAAATGCAGAAACATAGGTTTCGTTTAAGCTTCCAAATATATATATAACTGAATGTGTTATAATCTGGTTTACATTCAGTGAAAGGTACAAATTAAAGGTAAATTTGCTTTGTGGAAAAGGGGAATGAAGATAAATGCAGGGAAGAAGATACGATGTAAGAAACAAAGGGAATAATTTAAGTCTGAAAAATTTTCAGCTGTAAGCATCAGCCTTTCAAAAAACATCTCCAAAATGGAGGGGAGTGGTGTGGCTGGCAGCCTAGGACCTGTTTTAACCATGCTCTGCGGGGTTGCTGAGAAATCACAAATCATACCTATCAACTGTTATTGTGGCATTTTGCTGCATGCAGAAATTTGTAATCAAAGAAAATTAAATAGCATTTGAGAAAATAATGTGATTAGTGCTGATGTTGCTCTCAATAGTCCCTTGCCACTGATTTTTAGGGATGACATTTGAAGAATTACATGAGTTAGGCATTTGATTAGCACCTTACTGAACAACACATGGAAGGCACTGATGGGTTTTTCCCTTTGCCGTGTTAATTATTTTCACTGCTTCATTTTGCTATGGCTCTAAATGGTAAAAACCAGGTCTTCAGTGTTAGAGAAAACCCCCAATTTAGAAAACCCTAAGAGTTTTATGCCTGTGTGTGGTGGATAGACAGTAGGTGGTCTAAGGGTCATTTGACCGACCAAAGGGGCCAGTGAAAGAAAAACAGTATGTGAACCATTCATCTCGGGCTTGTTTATACAACTGTAATTTTGTGTTTCTTGTTTACTGAGGTACTGATGGCAGAAACAGTTCTTGCCTGTCTTAGCAGCAGGCCTCTCATGGTCTTTCTGAGATAGCAATGTGCTCATGTAATCTGATACTTGAGGAATGACCTCTGACTATTTTAAAGTATTGACAGCAAAGTTGACTAGAGTACCATTATAGTTCTTGTGTTGACTTTTCCATAAGAGCAGCAAAGTAAAGTTTAGGAGAGACATGCTTCTCTAAACAGGTGAGAAACATTTTGATGAAGAATAGACTTTTTGTCATAGCAGACTCTTGACTTCACCTGCCTCTCCACCAGGTATTAAGTTAGTTTTATTGTCAGAAATGCAAGCTCCTTGGCTGTTACTCTTTTGCCATTCCCACTTGGCAGCTGTCTCCTAGCGAAGTCTGTGTTAAATATAACAGTGAGGCTCAATTGTCCTTCTGAAGTTGGCAGGATTTCTACATATTATTTTGTAATATAAAATTCAAAACCAGTTAGATCGCTTTTTCACCCAAATAGCCTTTATGTGAAAAATGTTTCTGAGTGTCTACAAAGTACCAATCATGTGGTTGAGGATGGGATAAAAGCAGGCTCAATTCCAGGCCCCTGAAATATAGAGTTTGAGGCAAAGACTGTTTGTGAACGACAACAACAAAAAAATCATTGCATAATTAGTCACATTTCAAAAGCTTCAAGTTTGGAGAAAGATAATTGCTTCCTAGATATTTTCCTGAATATATCTACAACATGTTTTAAAATTAATACAATGCTTTAATGAGGACTGTTATCTATCACAACAAAACACGTTTTGGTATTAGTGATACTGTGCTGCCTATCTAGTTCTTGAATTAGCTACACATTTATGAACATACTCTTTTTTTTTTAAAGATTTATTTTATTTTTATTGGAAAAGCGGATATACAGAGAGGAGAGACAGAGAGGAAGATCTTCCCTCCGATGATTCACTCCCCAAGTCAGCGCAATGGCCAATGCTATGCCAATCCGAAGCTAGGAGCCTCTTCCGGGTCTCCCACACGGGTGCAGGGTCCCAAAGCTTTGGGCTGTCCTCAACTGCTTTCCCAGGCCACAGGCAGGGAGCTGGATGGGAAGCGGGGCTGCCGGGATTAGAACCGGTGCCCATATGGGATCCCAGGTGTGCAAGGCGAGGACCTTTAACCACTTGCACCACCGCGCCGGGCCCTATGAACATACTCTTATGTGTGTGAATCTTGGAAAAATCTTAAATGAGCATTGAAATGATTGTTGCATATCATAAGATTCATCTGTAGAATTTCCAAAGACTCAATTTGTATTGTGGAAATGCTTCTGATTAGAAAAACCATTGAAAAAAAAATGGAATCAACATTACTTTAAAATAATAGAGGCCTATTGAAGTCATATTTCCCAATTCATATTTAATCGAATATTAGGTGACTGCTGAAATAGTTTCAGTTCCATGGACAGTGCCTTATTGCCATGTACCCAAGGTGCTGTGGAAAGAAAAAGATTAGATTCCGAGTGCAGGAAGTGAGGCAAGAGCAAAGAAACGGGATCTCTGAAAGCTAGCTGTTGCTGACAAATTCAAGTACCAACAAACACAATATTGCTTTCATTCTCAAAGCTGCTGGGTGCCAGATTGACTCCAAAGGATTTGTCCTGGAAAAGGAAAGCTACTTGCAACAATAATTTTTTTTCTTGAATTTAAAAGATTAAGTTTTAGCTGCAAGATATGAGATGATTACACATGCATAGAGCAGCTGCTGGGAGCGGAATGAGGATGTAGACAACACTGATAACTGAGGGCAGGAAGCTGGGCAAGGGTTCAAGAGAACCACAGTAAGACATGAGTACAAGTGCTCACGGTCCACACTGCAGCACAGCAATAATAATCTGCTCCGTGATGTAGCTTTCTGTCAGAATGAATGTGCTAACTTAACCCACTACAGTCTAATAAAATTAAGTCACGGATTCTTTCTAAATTTCAGAATTTCTTATTGTTTTTGCTTTTACATTTCATTCATTCTTATACATTAGTTGTTGATGGGAAGGAAAGGAAGATTAACCGTAATGTTCAAAGAAAATGGTGTGTTTTACATTTGTCCTGGTCGTAGGCCCTGATTTTGTTTATAGAATTTGAAGTGATACTGCTTTAAATTGAGTCTGTTCAGCAACTTTGGACTTACCCGTGTGATGGCTCCCATTCCATTCCCCCACACTCCCGGAAGCCATCACGATAGCACAAACACAGACTTGAGCTGACCAACTTGTTGCATTCTCTGGTTCACATATAAGCACATGGACCACATCAAGATAATTAGTACTTTAATTCAAAAGATTTCAGATTTACCTATTAACTTTCCCAGAAGATTGAAATGCCCTATATGATCTTAACTCTTTATCAATAAGTGAAATACAAATAAGCATAAGACAAGAGCCTACATGGAATACAAACTTAAGAAAATTAGTTGTTAATGGATGGCCTTTTACTTCTCTAAGGAAACAAGTCTAAACCATTACAGTTTTCTGTTTCTGACTTGCGCATAAGAAAAAGGAGTATGCAGAAATAAAATAAAATATTGTAAGGTTTCTGTAAGGAAAATATAACCATATTATAATATAATTAGTCATGAAATCTGCTCGTTTGTTACTCTTAGAAGTCTTTCTACTCCTGAAAACTACTGAGGAAAACTTGCATGATGGTTTGAGTGTTCTGGAATCTCACATGTTTTCAATAACTAATCCTTCCAACAACGTAAAGTAATTCTTCAAGTCACTCTCATCATCTCAGACCACACTAGCTGTGCTCCATGCTGCTCAGCAGAACCTCACCGCTCTCCGCAGGTGGATCAGCAGTCCTTCAGTGGGGTGACACAGCCTAGGCTATGGTGGAGAAGGGAGGAGCGTGCTGTACGCCTGTGATACAGTGACTCTAATGTGTTCTAAGGACCTCGGTGTGTCAGTGGAGTTTTTGTGTCCAGGGAGGAAAAACAGAAATGGGATAGAATAACGTGATTCTCTATTGTAGAAAACTCAGCAGATTCGTCTAATTCTCTGCTTAGGATTTCACAAACTTCAAGAAGATACTTGACCACTGCACTTCTATTTTATTTAGTCTGCACATATGAAGTTTTCACACATAAATTCTCAAGGTATTTAATGACCTGAGCTAAATTAAGTTGAATCTTTTAAAAATTAGTTTAAATTTAGATCACTTTTTATTGTAATTAAAATTCCAACACTATAGAAAGTATACAATGAAAGCTAACTTTTTATCCTGTTGAAGTATCACCACTCTTCCCACTAAAGGAGAAAAGCTAAATAAATAAATAAAACCTCAGTGATTTTATATAGATTCTTTCACAATGTGCTCATTATGAAACAAATATAAGGAGCTGCTTGCAGCTCAGAAAACATATGAACACATCTAAATTCTTTGAATCTTTACTACTTGCTTGTAAAAAAAAAAGAGAGATTTGTAAATGTAAATATATTAAGGATGTGGAGATGAGATCATGCAGAATTACCAGGCTCAGCTCTAAGTTCAATGACAAATGACCTTACAGGCAAGACAAAGAGGATAAAAGGTCCCACCCAGAAGAGATAATGTGGGGATGGAACAGCTAGGGATGATCTGGTCACACGTCAAAGAAGTTGGAAATCACCAAAAGGTGAAAGAGACAGGGCTCTGTTGCCTCCTTGACTGCAAATGTCGAGGATTCAGAGGTGCGCAAGGATAAATGCTATGCATTTATGCCACCTGGTTTTGTGGTCATTTGTTACAGAAGGTTTAAAATCAAATGCACTGATCTTTGTTGAAATCAGGATTTCACTGCAGGCACAGATCTTGCATTCATTGGTTCACTTACCACAATGACCATGGCACCAGGACAAGGCGATGCCAGGAGCTAAGAATCCCCAGGTTTTCCCACAAAAGGAACAGTGGCCCACTTCCTAGGGCCATCTTCTGCTGCCTTCCTATGATCATTGGGAGAAAGTGAAACAGAAGAAGAAAAGCTATGACCAGTGATGTGGCATAGCACACTACTCTTCAGCCTGCATCTATCATCCCATATAAGCGCTGGTCCAGGCTGTTCCACTTCCAATTCAGCTCCCTGCTAATGACTTGGAAAAGCAGAGAAGGATGGTCCAGGATCTCAGACACCTGTACCTATTTGAGAGACATAGAAGAAGGACCTGGTTTTCGGCTTCAGGTCAGTTCATATGTGACCATTGCTACCATTTTGATGAGTGACTTGTGGAAGAAAGATCTCTCTATAGCTATAGATATAGATACATGGCTTTCAAGTAAAATAAATTATCTTAAAAAACAAAAAACAAACAAAACAAACAAATGAAAGACAAAAATGGGCCTGGCACAGTAGCCTAGTGGCTAACGTCCTTACTTTGTGCGCCATGGGATCCCATATGGGCACCTCTGCTAATGCTGGCAGTCCCGCTTTCCATCCAGCTCCCTGCTTGTGGCCTGGGAGCAGTGAAGGATGGCCCACACATGGCCTTGGAACTCTGAACCCATGTGGGAGACCTGGAAGAGGCTCTGGGCTCCTGGCTTTTAATCGGCTCAGCTCCAGCCATTATAGTTACTTGGGTACTAAATCCTCAGATGGAAGATCTTCCTTTTTGTCTCTCCTCATTTCTGTATATCTGACTTTCCAATTAAAAATAAAATAAATGTTTTCAAAAACAAAGAAAAAAAAAACCCCAGACATTTGGATATGGGACATGGGAGTCCTGAGCCATGTCCTAACTGCTGTGGCACAACAATGCCCTAAGGATTAGAGTTTTAAAAACATGGAGTACAACCAGGACTCCGCCTGATAGTCATATGGCATGCCAACATCTCAGGTAGTGTCCCACTCTGCTTTGCTGCAGCAAAAGTGGAATAATTTCTGGAAGATAATATAAACTTTAAAATTTTTCCTTCATTCTATTAAACTGATTTTGTTGTTGCTGCTGTTGTTGTTTTATCTTTTCAATTCTCTTGCTTCAGTTTCATGCAGAATGAACAGCCAGGACAAAAAAGATAAAAGAGAAATATATGAAAATAAGGCAGAAAGGTAGAAAGGCAAGAAAGAAAGAAAAAAGGAAGGAAGGAAGGAAGGAAAAAAAGAAAGAAAGAAAGAAAGAAAGAAAGAAAGAAAGAAAGAAAGAAAGAAAGAAAGAAAGAAAGAAAGAAAGAAAGAAAGAAAAGAAGTAAATAAATTTACCTATTTGAAAAAATCCACTCCCTTGGCATGTTTCAAGGAATGAAACCCAATATATTGAATATTAGGAAGTTCTTTGTATCTGGTACTCTGATCTTTCAAAGTATCAATAAAGACATTCTGAAATCTTTCACACATGCAAGTAAAATCTAATCCCAGGGATTTCATAGTTTACGTCAATTTGTCATCAAATCCTGGAGATTCTCCCTCAGCCATGTTTTCACTTTCTGGTCTCTGTTCTCCATCCTGTTTACACTTGCTGTCCTTTAAACCCATACCATCCCTTATAAGGCTGCTTCAAAACCTCTCATCTATTCGTTGCTGTCTCTACTTTTTCTAAACCTATATTTGATTTGCCATATTATCAAAAATGGCTGTCTACAAAGTAAATCTGATTATGTCATTTCCAAGCCACAGGTCTCCTTTTCTTTCTGCTGCCCACAATAGTGGATCATGCCCCTCCACGGTTTGATAGTAACCTGCTTTTCTACCTCTTAAGCACCTGATGCGGCCATTTCTGAAGGCCAACTATATGTTCTCCTTGAGTACTATATTTATTCCTTGGGTACACCAGTCTTTGCCATGTTGTCTAAAAATCAATCCAATCTGTTTCCTAAAAGCACCAGTTGTTTTCTCTAAAGACATACTGTTGCTCTTCTTGGAGAATCCACTCATAACTCTCTGGTAGATAAATTGATTTTATCCTCAGTGTTTACGAGCGCATTATTTTCCTACTTGCATTGTGGTGTTTGCTGTGTTGTGTGGTGTGCTGCAATTGTGATTGTGTTTATCTCCAGTGGTCTCCATTGTGTATGTGTGTGTGTGTGTGTGTGTGTGTGTGTGTGTGTGTGTGGCATGGAACCTAGCCTATGACTTGTCACATTTTTAAGCAATGATCACATGATTCTGTTAGGAGAATATGCCTGTCATGAGTGAGACAGTCATACTCTTTTTGCCAAACAGATTTGATTATGTTTATGGCTTGCCGATTTGTCAGCTTCTATTTTGTTTATTTTAAATTAACTTCGTTAATTATGACAGCAGAAGATCCCATATTATTTGTGTAACACACACAACTGATTTTAGAAAATATTTAAAATTCATAGTGTTTGAATGAAATCCTGATCTGACATATTTTTGAAAGTATAATCAATGGGTAGAATTCAAACTGCATGTACTTCTTGAAGCCAAGTTATTATGCTGCTCTATTTCCAATACAGCAATATAAGAACTTAATAGACTTTAGCAAGAAAAATGTATACATTAGAGTGAACTGAGATATTAGGCAGCCAGACAAGATTCTAGCTAATGAAGACAAAAAACATATTCTCCTTAACTTTGAAGTAATGGCTAAATTTAGGTTGCATGTCAAGACTTCCCATAGCCTGATTAAGATGAGTCATTAAGTTTTCACATCACAAAGTGACTTTGAAATATGAATAACTTTTTAAAGGTTAGTTTACCTAATGTCTTCTGTCTTTATGCCCATTATTCTATATCCTTGAAAACCTCTGGTAAATGCAGGCTGCAATATTCAAAAAGTCAAAATACCTCACTATTGCCTTACAGTGTTTCTGAGTATAAGTATTTTCAGAATGCACTCGAATGTTCAGTTTTTTCCCAGTGATTTATTCCTGTGATTTGTACATAGAATTCCAGTTCTACTTTCCTATAAGTAGTTACATGTGCAGAGAACACTATGTTTAATAAATTTAGCTTCTATTACTTGATTTTATATGTATGCCTTTCTTTCCTAGTAGAATATAAAATGCACCAATTCTGTGATTATTTTTTCTTTGACAAATTTTAGCCTTGCGCCACACACAATGTCAATGTTCTACAGATATCATTTCAACAAATTGGTTACAGTAGCAAAAACAACCACAGAGTATATTTATCTAGCAGTACGTAGGAAGCAAATCAGCTTAGCATTGTGTTGAGGGGCTACATTAAGCATTTGGATATATTAATTTAAATGATCGAATATGCAATTATTAATATAAAATTTCTGGATTTTTCTGCGTGCTCTGTCAGGAGGTCTATGCAAGTGAATTGTCCCTGAGTCCCAATTTAATGATGTTAGGATAATTCTGTCTCTGCTTTTAGTACTACAATAATTAAACTGCACCGAAGTCTTCACTGTGGCTGAGTTGGAATCTGGTTTACATCACTGTTATCTGAAGCAACTCTCCTTGAACTGGACAGTCTCCAGGGAGATGAGATCACAGGCTTTCATTGAAGAGATTGGCCCTGAAGGGACTGTGTGGTCATTAAATGCAGTAGAACTTATTTTGAGAGTAATTTAAAAACGTGACAGGATCTGTTACTACTTTTAGGTATAAGCTAAAAATCACCAGATTATTTAACAAAGATGCATTATTTATCAAAGTAGACCTAGGAATCAACTTTATGGATAGATTTCTGAGACTGCTTCAAAACCTGTGTTGAAAACACAAATGTAGTATAAACTGAATATCAAGCAAACTACTTTTGAAATCTTTTTACAAGTTTTTAATAAAATACGTTTTACACAAGCCCTCAGAAGCCTGGATTTTAAGAAATTTTAGGCCATACTAAAAATACATTTTAACTTCATTTCCATGATGCTTTGGCTGTGTCCTTATAGAGATGTATGGTAAAGGGAAACATTATGCATAAATGATGCTCATTTAGAGTTAACCTAGGAGAGTTCCAATGTACTTGCATGTACTCTCTATACTTGGTAAGATTTTCTTTTCCACCTCATGTAGTTACACTCACATAGGCAACCTCTAGTTGCTTAGGGTATAGCTGCTTATTTGAACTCCAAGAGACTAAGAATACATCTGGGAAATTGGGGTTTTCTCCAGATGGTTTCAGAGGAGGTCCGGACCGCCCATTCTCCATTCTTAATTCCTACCTTATTTATATCCAATTCAATGACTGTCTGGCGTCTGTTGCTGGCAAAGGGTGTTACAGATCCCAGGGGTCATTGGCACAGGTTTAAGTCTCAGTTACAGAGAGAAAGAGAACACTGGAAAGACTGGAGCTGGCGGCTACTCTTGCTGTTTATATCTAAATTGTCTCATAAAGTCTGACAAGGACAGAATGGTTACTTCTGTTCGCAGCAGGCCTGGCTGCTGCTCTGGTGTCACCGTGGTCTCAGGCTTTGGTTTGCAGACTCTCAGTCCTCAGTTCTCATGCATTTAATCACCATTTACTCAAAGAGTTCCTACCAGACATTAGCATATCGACTATATTTCAGATGTGTTTTGCCAATTCTTGAGAAGCATGTCCTGACACAGCAAGTATAAACTAAGCAAAAGGCTTAGTGGCCACTTTGGTCTAATAGTTTTTGTAGAAACATGTATTTACAAAGTTCTTTTCCAAATTGGTCCCTTGAGTTTGTCTAATCTGCTTGTGTAATAGTGTCACATAGTAAGTTCCTCTGAATTATTGGTACCTTTTAATGTGAAAACATTTGTCACACCAATTTCTGTACAGATTCTGTTAAAAGTGCAAACATTTTTTAGGAAAATAAATATGCATTAATGCTTTTCATCTTGTATTCATTGTCCCGAGACTATGACATTTGACATGTAGACTTTGACTTACCTAAAATCAATGAGAGGCTCTCTTTAGTTGTTTATAGTTTTTTATCTGTCTCTGTCTGCTTACTTTTTCCCTGTTAATCCTTGGAACACCAGAGTGGTGTTGCATTCAGATTTGTAAACCACAGTTTACAGAAAAGAAGAAAAAAAGAATGATTTAAAAAAGGTGTGAATCCACCCTGCAAGCTTGGCTGTTCAAGGGAAATCTTTTCATTACTTCTAGGACTGTTTCAATTTTTTTTACCTAAGTCTGAATAATGAAAAGCATCCTGGGTTTTTAAGTTGGAGTTTAGCAGAGAGAGTGAAGAATGATTCTGGGATATTTGTATTCCCAAAAGGGCCCAGCGATGATGAGAAAAGCCCCAAGAGTCATCTTGGATAGAGTTTAAATAAACAAAAAATGAGTAAATTGCTTATCAAAATAAGTAATAATAATAATGGCTTTATTATTTAAATAAACTGGGAAATTATGATATAATATCAATATAAAGCGATGAGTTTACTGGAAGTTGGATGAGGAATAGCATACTTTGACACTTCTGTCTAATAAAATTGCATTATTCATGGAGGGCTATGCATAACTTCATAGTGGTAAAAAGTGTACTCATATTGCCTTAAATAAACAGTCAGAACATCATCAGTAATGGGATGCACTGAAATGTAATGCCATTTAGTAAAGCACAATAGAAAGACCATAATATTGGGCCTAGTGCAATGACTCAGTGACTGATCTTGCCTTCCAAGCCTGGGATCCTGTAAGGGTGCTGGTCCTGACTCTTCCACTTTCTACCAAGCTCCCTGCTTGTGGTCTGAGAAGTGAGTAGAGGGTGATCCAAAGCATTGGGTCCCTGCACTTACATGGGAGAACTGAAAGAAGCTCCTGGCTTCACATTGGTCCATCTTCAAGTGTTGTGAACTAAACCAGAGGATCAAAGATTGTTTTCTCTGTCTCTCCTTATCTCTGTAAATGTCTTTCCAATAAAAAAATAAACAAATCACGCTCTAAAAAAAAAAGGAGCACAATATCATTTCTGTAGTATGGTGTCAAAACATCCATGTTCCAATCTGATTAAATCCAAGTTAGAATGCATTATATCATACAATTTGTTATGTTCCTGTAATGTCTGTGTCCCTGAACTAAAGACAAAGGAAATGTTCTGACAAATAAATGTATCTGATGGTAAACTGGATGTTTTGTTACGGTTGTTTTGTTTTATGGACAATATTTATTATGGCCATATTGAATAACAATCTTGTTTGCAGAAAATCACACTGACATATCAGAAGATCATGAAATGTTAGGTTGGTCTATTACTCTCAAAACCATTGTTTGATCCTTTCTTTCAAACTTAATTTAAATAGTATTTTATCAAAATGAAAAGCTACAAACTAAGAAGTGGGTTTAGGCATTTAGCTTTACAGTTAAAATCTTTGTCAAGACTTCTGTATTCTACATTGATATATGAGTTTTCCACCCAGCTCAAGCTTCTAACTTTAGCTTCCTGTTAATGTGTATGCTAGGAAACAGGTGAGCTGGCTGAATTTGTGGGGGCCCCTGGCATCTATGTTGCTCTCTTAGCCAGTTCTGGTCATTGTGGCCACTTTGGGAATCAATCAGCAGACGAGTGCTCTGTCTGTCTTCTCCGTGTATCTTAAAACAAATAAATAAAAATATTAATTTAGATGAATTTATGGGAAATTGTACTATTTTATGTTTAAAGCCTTAGCATTTAGGGCCCGTATTGTGGCGCATCATGTTAAGCTGCTTGTTGCAATGTGGGTTTACGCTCCAGTTATGATTTAGCTCCGTGTTTTTGTTCTTAGGAAGGCAGCAGAGGATAACCCAGATGTTTGGGCTGCTGTCACAAAGGTGGGGAATCTGGGAGAAGTTGCTGGTTGCCAGCTTTAGTACAACTTTGCTTCAGTTGTTGCAGTCATGTATAGCAGATGGAAAGTTTTGCTCTTCCCATAACTATAACTCTGCTTTTCTAATGAACAAATAAAAAAATATTTTTAAAGCTTACCCTGAAAAGCATACATGTGCGAAAAAGCCAAAGTTAAACTTCAAAATAAAACATGATATCACTATGTTTAATACCAAAGAGCACATTTTTAGAAAGTAGACCTAAGCCATGAAGCACCTGATTTAATTAAGATGCCTAAAAAGTAATTAAATACAAAGAAGTGATTATAAATGTAATAGAACCTTTTTGGTGTGACTGTAGCTTCTGACTCCCATAATTTCCAATTTTGTTACTACTTTTATATAAAGGAATTTATAACACTTAACACATACATTTATCTAGAAAATGTTATGAAAAGCCCATAATATTCATGCGCTTATTAACCTCTGTAGCAACCTAAACTGTAATTGGAACGCAGAAGATCTTACTGTTGCACTAAAGTATGATAGACTATGGCTCCTTAGGCAGGGTAACTGAGTTATGTTTGGTATTGATTTACCTAACTGTCAACTTTTTCCATTTATATTAGGTTATTCTTTTGGCAACAAGCTCCCTAGTGTGGGTTGTATGCACTTGAAAGTACAGAATAATATATTAAGTTGTCTACTTGCACAGTTTTCTTCTGTATTTACAAAGAAAATATGTTAATCTTTAAACTTTATTACAGATTCTGTAAGTTAAATTCTAAAACTCCATTTAGGTTTAATTTGGTGTAAGAGTTTGTGTTTTAAGCATTGAGCTATTATTTTATCATTTTCATTAAGTTCTTATCTAAATTTCGTCTTCCTATGGGAGACAGTATTTTGTGATTTAAGTTTCAATAAGTGCTTATGTTATTACTATTAGCTTCTTAGTGTGATCTATGTTTAGCATCTAGTTTGTCTAGAAGATGGTGAATTTAATCACCCAGGAATAGAGGAAAGATTTCAGTACCATGAAAACTGGTGATTTAAGTGATCTAATAAAAAAAAGATGTGATGACTATAAATCAAAGAAATGTTAAATTATCAAGCTGCTTCCAAAGCTCACCCCACTCAAAACAGACCCAAGAGAGAGTTTGAGAGTACATTCTCAAAGAGAACATTCTCCACGGGATGTGAAACTCTGAGTAAGAACAACAGTGAAGTTTTGCCAGTACCTTCAAGCGCTGGTGGAAATCCCACATCAAGCTGCATCTACTCAGCAAGCTGCACAGGTCGCTTGCCAGTGGACTGCTGAGTACAAACACACCCAGCCATTTCCAAGCCAAGCCTGTATGAATGTTTTATACTAAGAATGCTCATGGACAATGATTTAGTCCAACCCATAGGAAACATGCATGTTGGTAACTACAACACTTATATTGATCAGATTTGCTTTTCTGCATATTAATGATTGTGACAGCATATAACACAATAAACTTCATTTAAAGGTTTCAAAATGAAGGCAACAACCTTTTCTTTTCCATTTTATAATGGTATAACTTAAAATGATTTTCTTTTCAGACACGTTAAAGAAATTCCATCTCTTTACCCGTAAGTATGGAGCAAACCGCGCTACCAACTAAGAAGTCTTAAAATGCCTCTGAAGAGGAGATGAGGGGAAAGAAAAAAGAGTCTGGACAATCAGAATTAGAATTCAGAATCTCAAGTTCAGCAAGCTAGAATTGGGCAGACAGCATTTAGAAATGAAGCAAACTATATGAAAAGACAGAGGAAGTTAGTAATTTCCATTGTAGACAAAGAGAGCCATCTGAAAAGAATAGTGGTAATAATTCAAGGAGAAATGTAGTTCAGGGACATATAAAAATCAATCAAAATGAGTGCCTTGACACTGAAAACTTGGATTCTCAAAGAGCATTAGTTATTAAAATTGGTAGGGAGAGTAAGGCTGTGATTACAATAGCTATTTTGAAATACAACCTGAAGACGTAAACTCAATGATAGAAAGAAATAGGGTGACATGGTTTATTAAACTGGATCTTGGAGAAGTTAAGTTGGATATTTTTCTTTTTTTAATTTTTTTTTAAAGATTTATTTTTATTATGTTTTTATTGGAAAGGCGGATATACAGAGAGGAGAGACAGAGAGGAAGATCTTCCGTCCAATGATTCACTCCCCAAGTGAGCGCAACGGGCCAATACTATGCCGATCCAAAGCCAGGAGCCTCTTCCGGGTCTCCCACGCGGGTGCAGGGTCCCAAAGCTTTGGGTTGTCCTTGACTGCTTTCCCAGGCCACAGGCAGGGAGCTGGAAGGGAAGTGGGGCTGCCGGGATTAGAACCGGTGCCCATATGGGATCCTGGGCGTGCAAGGCGAGGACCTTAACCACTGCACCACCGCGGCGGGCCCAAGTTGGATATTTTTCATTGTTCTTAGTTTGAAGTTAATGCTAAGTGCAGCAGAGTATGGAACAGAACTATAATAAGAAGAATTCATGCCGCTCATTATAGTTTCTGTCTTAGTGCACATCGTTTCTGATCCTCTGAAGAGTGATGGAATAGATTTCGTTTCTATGGCAACTCAACAAATTTGTAGGGCAAGTTGCTATTGTAAACCTACTATTTCTACATTCTGTCTAAACAGTAAATTTCCATGATCTGTAGCCAAACATAAGACCATCTCTTGTATCTACAATTTTTTTTTTTTTAGAATAAGATCGGTGGGTTCCAGATATAGCACTTTTCATAGCCAACTCTTGTTGTTAAGTGTATAATGTTTAATCTGAATCTTATTCAATGGCTATTTGCAATTTAATTAGTGTCACATAATCTGGTAAAATTGTACATTGACTTAAGCAGGTCAAGTAACCAACAAAAGCTTCTGATCTCTATATAATGTTCTATTGAGTCTTTGTGCATTCCTCTTGTGGCCTAAGGTTTCCAGTCCTCTTCTCCACTTTCTTTTATCTCCAATCCTTAAACGCACTTTTGTTCTGCCCTCTGAACGCTTTTATGGCTGTAATTCCATCTTGAAATTTCTCATTCTAATTTACATGCATATCTTTGGATTCAGTCATTTAGATGATAATAGCTCAATTTTTCATTGATGACATTTTCTCACTTAATTTTCCAGTCAATCACAAGAATATAAACATACATAAATTCCACATGGAATTACCTTTATTCTCTGGAAAATGTTCTTGGTTATATTTTTTAGTTTCCTCCCTTATTTAGTGGTATAACTATATATTCAGTGCTAAGAGATAACCATTTAGGCATTACCTGTAATTTGTTTGTTTTTAAAAAACCTGTACCAGGTTTTCATGGATTTTGTTGTTGTTGTTTATTAAGCACAAATGTTTTTGCTTATAAAATATTTTAAAAGTTATTTGTCTAATCATGTTATTTGTGTATTACAGGAATCGGTAATCTAAGCAAAGCTGCTTTTATGTGAGGCCTACATTGAAATTATTATAATTTATTACTTAATGTTCAAGAAATTAACCACTATTAAAATATGCCCTCCTTCATCCCACTGCCATTGTGCCTCACAAATCCAGGAACGAATGTGGCTTCATCTTCATTTTACATTCCCAGCACATAAGCTCTTCATGATGGCAATATTCTTTCTGGCAAAGACAACCAGGGTACTATCTTTGTGAACACCTGCATTGCCACTCAACTGGGCGACAGAGAAGTTGAGGGTTAGCCTGGAAAATCATCCTAATCCAGCTTTATGAAAACCATCACCTCTTGATGCTGTGACGACATCAGTTGTGTTTTAGGAAAAGCCTTTGCATCCACTCCCATTTTTCACACTTAGTAATATTTAGATAGTACAAAGATATATTTATCCACATACTCTCTTGACAAAATATGACTTCTGTTCTTTAAGTGCTTTATTCTTGTCAGTCTTGCTTCGCTTTTGTCTTCCTCTTCTCTCTCTCTCTTTACCAAATTCACAGACCCCAAGTTTACTTTATCAATCCTGCATTTTGAGAACAATGATGTTATTGTGTTTCAACCTTAAACCTGTTGATTGAATTAGGTGGTGTGCGCCAGAAATGAATATTAATAGGAGGGGTGATGTGGGTTTGGAGAATAAATCTTTGGAGAAACTCAGTTGCTGTGATGTTGCAGGGTAGGACTGTCTTATATACACTGAAAACACAATCTCTTTAGGCTGTGAAAGCTAAAGAACAAATCTGCATTCATTGTGCAGCAGAAGAACCCTCCCCGTTCAACCTGTTGGCAGTGCGGTAGGAGATGTGTCAGGGCGACACAGACAGTGTGAGGCACAGTAAGAGGCAGCTTGTAGTGTGCTTGGATTCAGCAAATCACCCCCTTCCAATGGTAAAATGGGTATTATGTTCAAAGAATTGAAATCTGAAGGATTGAGCATACAGAGGGAAAGTGTGTTTTTGAAGAAATTTCACCAACTAAAAATACCGCTCTATGGCACAATTTTGACAGTTGGACAAATGCTCAAAGTCAACAAAAAATGTGTTATGCTCATTATGAAAGGGTGTGCTCCCAGGGAGGAAGTAAACTGAAAAATAGAGAGCAAATGTGTATTTTTTTGAATTAGAGTCATAAATAATAGTATATATAGCAGGGACTACTAAGTTTTCTGAACCAGAAATAGATGGAAATACCTGTTTTGTTTTGTTTTCAATTTAGAAATAAACATAATTGGGGGCGGGTTCTGTAGTGTGTCAAGTTAAGCCACTGTCTCCAGGGCCATCATCCCATAGTGGCACCAGTTCATTTCTTGCCAGCTCTAATTGCCATCCAGCTCCCTGCTAATGGCTTAGAAAAAGCAGAAGAAATGGCCCAACCCAGCCATGCTGGATGAAGTTCATGGTCCCTGGCATTAGTGAGGCCAAACCCTGGCTGGCTGTTGTAGCCACTATGAGGGTGATCCAACAGATACAAGATCAAAGGCTGTTTGTCTCTCCTTATTGTATAATTTTGATATGCAAATAAATGAACAAAATAGTTTTTGAAAAGGCCTGGGAACGCTGACTTGTAAGAATAATAATTGATCCCCGTGGCAACCTCTGGTTCACCTCCCCATGAGGACAAATATGTTGAGGATATCCTAACTATGAAACACAATCTGAGTGATGGATTGACTGTAAGGAGCGCAAAGACTGGGGATTAACCCCAAGCTTCCTGCCAATTAAGTCCTCAAAGAACAGCCTTAAAGCTAAGGATAACCAAACAACTTCTTAGGATCCAGAGGAAGTCTCAACTCTTCTGTGCTTCTCTCTCTAGCTGCCCAGAGAGGACTGGGTTGTGAAATATTAGCACAGCATGGCAATCAAGCGCAGGAGCAGGCTACAGGGACATCTTAGTGATGATGTTGACAATTCGTATGTCCACTCTCTACTTCAGTTTCTTGACCTGATATGAAGTAGGGCAAGATTGTGTTCATCACAATAGGATGATACCATAGGTAAAGTTATTACCCAGTGAACACTCCCAAATTTCCTAATCAGGGGATCTGTGGTTGCAACCTATAGCCCATTTGGCTAAAGAATATAAGCTGGACTTTTAGGGATTGGAAGGAAAAAATCAACTTGATTCTTAGAAAAACATTTTACTGGAAAAATGAGTTGCTGGCGCAGTACTTCCAGATTTTAATTTATATGCTCTTCTCCCAGCAGATTTCTCCTTCTCATCTTCCTCCAACCAAATGCACACTAGATAGGCTTCTTCCTTGCCCACGTGAGAATATAGGATATCAACACTGTTCTCTATAAATAGAAACTTCAGAAAGATTTTCTTCTGTAAAATACATCACCTGGTCTTTGTGCATTTTAAAACTCTCCAGTGTCTCGATTATAGAATTTACCAGCATTAACTCAGTTATTTTTTTTTTCTCTTAGTAAACCATACATTTAGAGAAACAGTCTTGATACATTTTCTTCAATTCTTCAAATTTGAAGATTGCGTTAATCAAGAAACTTTCTGAATGTTGATGAACAAGTAGATGCACAAATTGGTACAGGCTTCACAAACAATTACTGGTTATTATTTTGAAGCAATTGTAGTTCAATTTTTATGTGTTTCACATTTAGAGATGTATACATCATATTGAATTATGCTAAACTTTCTAAGTTTTTGCCTGTTCAATAAAATAAATTCTCTTGATTTTTTGGTTAAGATTTTTATTTGGAAACGTCAAAAACACAGAAGGAGAAACAGAGATGGACAGAGAGAAAGACAGAGATCTTCCATCCACTAGTAAATTTCCTAAATGGCCACAATGCCCAGGGCTAGGTTATTACAAAGTTAAGAATCAAGAATTTCATCTGGTTCTTCTAAATAGCAGGGATCCCCTGGGCCATTTCCTAATACTTTCCCAGGTGCATTAGCAAGGGATGTCTTAGAAATGGAGAAGCTGGGACTCCAAAGGTGTTCATATGGATGCTGGTATCACAGGCAGCAGCCTTAATCCTTTATGCCACAACGCCACCTCTTTAAGATGTATTGCATATTTAATCCCCAAGAGGTATAGAAGTAGTAAGTCTTCTAGTCTTTGGATTACAGCACAGTATCAAAATATGATATCAATAAATGTGTATGCAATTATATGTTGATACTACTTTAAGTGATACTTGTCGGGTGGTCTGTTAGGTAATCTGACGTTTTTAATGTGGAAAAATAAAGTGTTAGGGAGAGGTCTACCACTTCTGTAAATTGCCTGTAGAATTACCTTCTTTTGTGCTATTGCAATTTTGTGGTTCTGAGTAGAGAACTGCATTTAAGTAGTTTCCCATCTAAACCTCTCTTAAAATAGTTTACAACAGTTTTCCAACGATGAAACAAAGAAAAAACATTATTTTCACTTGCATTATTATTTGTGGGTTTTATTTGTTTATTTTTCAGGCTATTAACATAAATTAACAAACTCAACCAGCAGAGGACGAGCCTTATGTAATTTAAATTACAATTAAATTACTAACTCATACTCTACTGCTTTCCTCTGCAAGGAACATACATATGTGTGTTTAACAGTTCACGTGAAAGGAATGAAGCTTTGCTTCTTATCCTAAAAGCAGAAAAGGTACACTGATGTAAGACAGTGAAAAAGAGAGAGGAATATTTCTCAGAAATTAGACTTGGCAGATAACTAAAAGAGGCAGATTTGATTTCTGGTTGTTAAGGAAAAAAAAAAAAACAGAAGCAAAATTTCATAGCTCTAACGAGGGATTGATCTAATGGCTGTAGCCAAAGCCAGTATTCTCGCAGCTGAATATTCCAAAAGTTGCCAACGTCTGTGGCTGCTGAGGAAGACCTGGAGCTCTGTGCCCTCTTAGCCTGACCCAGTGAAAACTTGCTTTGAACATTTTAAACCATGACCTCCTCAAGCTGCTCTTTGTGTATATTTATATTAGCCAAGACATATATTTTGAATTCTAAAAGAATATTCAGCATGTCATTGATTTTTTTTCACTATACTTGGACTATCATGGTTTTGATATGTGTCATCACTGTGGGATTTGCACAATGAGCCATTCTCCCTGTTCTAAAACGTGGAGTGGAAATATGGATTATTAGAATTGTGGGTCAAGGAAATGTATGCTGGTTGATAAATGTTAGCTGGTATTCTTTATGTCCAGATTATTATCTTGCATGTTACTGGGAGAATTCAGTAACATTGAAAACAGAGAAAAAGAAAACATGGTCTTAAAATGTAGCTTCATACTAAATTTTGTTTGCATATTATATGCATATTCATAATACAGAATTTTCAAATACACTTCACTGAAATTCTAGAAGTAAATTTTACTTTTGATGTTGGTTATGATGGAATTGTATATGTCTGACTTACTGTGGAACACATCACAATTCTGTCCACTGAGTTTAGGCAATTCTTTCCTTCCTTCCTTCCTTCCTTCCTTCCTTCCTTCCTTCCTTCCTTCCTTCCTTCCTTCCTTCCCTCTCTCCCTCCCTTCCTCCCCCTTCCTTTCTTCCTTTCTTTCTTCCTTTCCTTCTTTCCTTCTTTCCTTCTTTCCTTCCTTCCTTCTTTCCTTCTTTCTTTCCTGCCTTCTTGGCTTCTTTCTTTTGTAAATGACACCTTTGACATTATTGGATGATTGCATAGTGTAACAGGGATGGATCAGGCACACAGACCCAAATTCCACACAGACCAAGGGAAAGATAGATTTCTGCTGCCTTCTCAGCTTCTCAGGGAGTATCTGTCTTTATTATGGGTGCAGTGAAGTTCAATGGAACCGAAACAAGGAACCAATTGGAAAAGAAAAGTCTTTTGCACTGGTCTCACTGGTGGACCACCCAGTGATTGTCACCACAGAGAGGAGTCCAGTGTTTGAACTCTATTCTAAGAGTGTGGTCCATGATTGTGGACATGTTGCATTGTAAGACCTTTGGCCTGAAGGTCAGGACCATTAAGCCTCAGGCAATTTATCATGTACTTCAGCCATCCATGTCCCAAAGCAGGTCCAGAGATGAAATGAAACTATATTTTAACTGGTAAGTATTACTGAATGTACTTATTACAACTTATGGTTTCTAATGGATTCAGTTGGAAAAGGGACAATGCTGAGACAGTTTACAAATATTTAGTTTTATAACTAAAAGCAATTGTCATTTTATGGTAAATTTTATGTGAAATTAAAAGTTACTTAAAATTGAAACATATTTCAAACTGTGAGCATTTACATCATCAACCTATTTTAATTTGTATCTACATTGGTAGTAAATGTAAATATCTAGCATGACTGTAGGAATTTGGGTACACATATATTTTGATGGTGTATATTTTTCCACTTCCTGATATTTGTAACATTCAGGTACCAGCTAGATCTATCATTACCTTCTAAATAAGCAAAATATTTACTTTATCATTTATCTAGCACTGGAGTGTTGGTCTGACACGTATCAGGATCCAGGGAATATCTTTTGATGTTTTCTAAAGTGGATTTTCAAAGTTTAAAAGAATTATCTGAGGCAATTACTCAAATTTCATATTTCTTCATTGTACTGTGGGTGATAGCCACTCATTACTGCTGAAATAAGATACAGGATTCTGAAAATTTAACAGTTAATCTAAGCTATTCTGATTAGGTATTCTGATCATGTTTTTGGCCTTTAAAGAAATCATAGGCAACCAAGACATTTAATTTGGGTTAAAAAGCACATGCAACCTATCAACCAGTGGTAATACAATATGTTCAATCTTTCAGAAAAGTATTTTGGGCTCGTTGCTGAGTGACTATTTCAAAGATTAACTACAAAATGGCATAGACAGAATTTTCTCATAGCTCTAGGCTAACTGCTTATAAAATAGACTTTTTTTTTCAGTCTCTCAATTTTTTTCTACACTTTTCATTCTAACCTTCCTGTCTGAACCTCTAGTGTCTAATAAATCGATAATAAAGTATGATGTGCAGAGTGTTCTGATACAGTGGTGCCCTTTACTTCTTAGGCATTTAACTGTACCAGCAGTCAATCTGGGATTCAGAAGCTCTTGTGCTATTGTTTAATTTCTCATCGATCAATATGTTTGTTCCTTTTTAAAAAGTATCCCTTAACACACAAATTAAGCTGTTTCCTGTTTTATTAACTTATTAACTTTGAAGAAATATATTGTTTCAGTTAAAGACACTTTTTGTTCCAAGATCATGTAGTTTAATAAAAGATTTGCATGTATATTAAAAGCCGTTTCTCTTCACATTAAAGCATCATATCAGTTTTAATGATAATTTTGTCTCAAAAATATCATTGTTTTCCTGGATTATGGAGAAAGCTGAGTTTACATTCAGCTTCATCATTTTAGTTGTGTAATCAGGGAAAGCAACATAAACTCTTTCATGCAAAGTTTCTTCACCTGCAAACATGAAGGAATAGTACTTTGCAAAATAATGTAGTTCAAATATTGTAAAAAAAAATTAACATTATAGCATAGTACTTTCAAGGGAATGCCTAGCATAGAATTCTTATAGAATAACTGTGTTGTTCCCCTCATTGTAACTCAAAATTAAACTTTAAAATGTTCACACTACTTTTGAGTTATCAAGTGGTAATTACTATTCCTAATATGTTGAAAAAGAGAAGGATTTTTGTCATTTGCCACCATAGAGCAACTTTCTTAATTTTAACTTTAAATTTCATAGGAAATAGTAGGTTTTACTCTGGATGATTTTATGTACTAATTTACAAGTTCCAGTGACATATATTTGTTATAACAGTAACAATATGATATATGATAAAAATCATTACCAAAATTAAAAAAAATCCATGTTTTGACCAAACTGGAAAAGCAAACAAAAAATAAATTCATTATCCATTTTGGTGCCCATTTCAGGTTTACCATTGTGTGGTTACAAAATGAAACAAGAATATAATTCACCCTTTAGCACTGAATAGGTTTAAATCTATACCATCTAAGCCTCTCTATGAGCCTGTACGTGCTGTGAGCTGTCTATCAAATGCTCTAGAGCTCAGCAGGTCTGTGGTAGAATGGCATGGAAAAGTTTTGGGGAATAAATCAGAAACCCAAATGCAGCTACCATTAGAAGACATTCAATCTAACTGCTTGCTATCCTTGTGAGTATAAATGGATTATATCTAATACAAAGCACAATTACCTCATGTGGTATAAAAAAACTTAAAAACATTTCTCAAGTTTGAATAGAACATCCATTAAACTGAATGTATGTAATACCTATATTAGTGAGTGAAGGAAGGGTATTGCATTTTGACTCTATATACTCACTGACACCATATTTTCCCTCATACAAAAGAAAATGTTTCAAAGCCCCTATTCAGTCAAACATACCTTAACAAAATGGTACTAGATTTCATATCTTTGTCTATACTTACAAATCTATGGCATACTTAAATATTAAAACATTAAACTTGTAGCTGTTAATAAAGGACTGTACTAGTATATGATATTGGGAAAAATGTTGGCAGAAGTATATGGGAGAAAAAAGCAGGCCAAAAACGAAATCACTATACCTACAAAAAGGTATCATTGAAAATAATTAAAATTTTAAAACTTAAACATTGAATAAACTTATTCAATAGTATGCAATATAATATTACAGATCCTGAAACAGGATAGTGAGTTTGTAAGGCTTGTTTCTACTTCTTACAGCAACTCTATTAGGTAAGTGTTATTACTTCAGTTTAACAGGTGATGAAACTGAGAATTAAAAATGTAAATGATTTGGCCTTATCTGCATAGCAAATTAATGAGGACAAGTGTTCATTAGACTAATGCATTCTTATTCTATAATTAAGGTTCTTCTATTACAGTGTACAGTTCTTATAAATTATGTTTCAAGTATAGCCTCAAGATTAGTTCCTAAAATTGTATTCAGTCCATATTAGACTAATATGATATTTTGTGTTCAGATAAATGATATATTTTTACAAATTTCACCATTTTATTCTAGATACACTACAGTACTCCCTCCTTTTTCTTTGTGTTGTAGACTAATGCTGTAATAACATTCGTTTCTTAAATGTTTACTATATGCCAAGTATTGTGGTCAACCTTTTTAAATATTGCTACACTTAATCTTTGAAACCACATTGTCAAACATAATCATCTCTTTTGATAGAAGAAGAAGATATGTTTTAAAGTGGTTACAGAAATTGCAGAATTGGTAACTTGTAAAGAATTTAAACCAAGTCAATCAACTTCCATTTCTATTTTCTGATTCTCTTAGCATCTGGAAAAATAAAAAATGGAAAGAAAGATGTCTAAGAAAGAAGCAGCATAGGGCTTTAGAATGTAGAAAAGTGACTTAAATAAGAATAAAAATGTATTTTAAATGACACCCAAAGAGCAAAAACAGGGTAGACAGAAGTTTTAAATGTACTAGAAAATTTAAATGTTAATGAACTAACAATTCCCTTAAAAGGACAAAATATGACAGGGAATGAGAATCTTTTAATAGATTGGAGAACGATTTAGGGATTTAAGCATAGGTTGGGCAGTGGAGGAGCAAAATGAACAGAATTTAATGAGACACACAGTCTTTCCACAGGAAGATGGTGCAAGATCTCAAGACGTCCATGAGTGAAGTCTAATATGATATAGGACAGGGAAAACAGAGACGCCAACATGTCACTGGTTTCAGTTTGTTTTGGCAACACGAGATTTCAGAACTACATCTGTTTTTCTTTTCCCCTTTACTTCAAGTGCGGCTGGGCTTGCAACTCCAAATGTTCAGTAAATTCTACCCTATGGCTTGAAACTCCTGCCTAAAATGTGGAATAGTGGGGAATGATCTCTTGCAGCAATGTCATCCACAATGGAGAAATTGTGCTGTAAGGATTTCATCCTCTGAATGGTACAATTTGTCACCCCCTTCTTATTTGCAGTAAATGAAGGAGAGAAGGCAATGTTGGATCCAAAGTCAACAAGCTGACTTGTATGTCGGACATAGTTAGGCTGCAACTAGTACTTTCTGTACATGTGCATATTTGCACCTGGAAGTCTGAGGTGGTAAGTCTGGCAAGTAGAACTGTGACTTTTAACGAAAATCCAAGAGCCTACTTGACAAAATAGGCATTGGAACAGCACCACTTGCCTTTCAGTCTTTACATGAGTATCTCTGGACCAGGACAGTATATTTTTCTGCTGTATCTCACATTCTTTCGGTAGGCTGAGAAACTGTGCAGAGAATGTACGTGACTCCACAAAGCAACATCAAGTAGAAAACCTTAGCTTATGAGCTTGTTTTACTTAATGTCATTATAATCACTATCTGTAGCAAATTCCCTTTCATTATAGTCTCTACATTAAGGTAACTGATCGCATATTCTATGAATTCAGATAATCTATACTTGGGTAAGTATTTTAAGTAGCCAAACATTAAAGTAAATTCCAAAATCTTGGCTACTTAAAATAATAAGGTTGGAATTAATGGTGAATCAACAGGCATTACAGGAATATATAAAACATGAAAGGAAACTACAAGTTTACTTTTTTAAAGACTTATTTATTTTACATGCAAGCCAAAGCCACAGAGAGATTATAGGAGAGGCAGAGACAAAGAAAGAGAGACAGATAAATAGAGATAGAAAGAGAGAGAGAGAGAGAGAGAGAGAGAGAATCTTCTATTTGCTAGTTCATTCCCCAGATGGCCACAATAGTTGGAGCTGTGCCTGTCAGCCATTGTCAGACATGATTTTCTTACCGGTCTCCATGTGGGTGCAGGACCCAAGGCACTCATCCATCTTTTGCTGCTTTCTTAGGCCATTAGCAGGGAATTGGATTAAAAGTGGAGCACCCAAGACTAGAACCAGCACCCATATTAGAAGATCAGCCTATAGGCCCTGCACCTGCAACAATATAAGCTTATTTTAGTTGAAACAAATTAACCCTGGTTTATTGTTTATTCATTGTACACATATATACAAGTTTCAAAGACTCTACAAAAACAATGAAGACTCCATAAAAGCAAATGCATTTTTGAATTCCATTTTCCATAAAATTTTTGAAATATCTTTCTGAGTATATTTTTCATAACTACATTATTTAGAGAATAAACATGTTTCAACTGCTTAATAATTAAGCTGATGTGAATGCATTAAGTATATGTGCATGGTAAATTCTTAACATGGTATCAAAAGCACAAATCATCAAGAATGTAGGGATGGGGCATAGAGATCCCAATGTTCACCTTTTCCTTTGCTTTCTGCATGACTGCTGTTTGAGAGAATAAAGAAGCATGATGCTCAGCACATTTAAATATTTAATATACTCTGGAGCTTGACTGCAATTTACACCTTTGAAAGCACAGTGTACTTGTAAATCTTAGAACTCACAAGTGTCCTTTTCCCTCAGAGCTACTAGTCTCACAGGAAGAGAAGGAGGGTGGAATCTCACAGTTTAGGGATTTACAAGTTGGTGGTGAAATCTGGGGGGGTGTAAATTGTTGGGAAGCCCAAGAGCTTATTTAAATATTTAAAGGTAAGGGGCAATTAGGTATTCCTTCTGTGTGAAAACTAATTGGACTGAGAGTTGCAAAGAGGTATTAGAAAATGTCTGGCCACTACCCAAGCTCTAAACTTCCTGCCAACAAGTAGGGGGGAGTCAGCTGACCTCTCAGGCCCATTTCCCAACAGGCATTTAATTTAAAGAACCAGAATATCCTCAGGGTAGGTAGCAGTTCTAAAGTATATGGGGGATTTTTAAGACCATATGCCTTTTGTTTGGAATTCAACATTTCTCAAAATATAGGTCCTATCCTATAGTTGTGGTTCCTATAGACTACAAAGGTTATAAAGGACAAATATAACTTATCTGCTTTAGTGGGGAAAATTGTAATTAGATGGAGTATCAGCATTTTTACACCTGCTAACAATTATGACATGTACAAGTCACATTAAACTGCTCTGTTAAAACTGGGACAGAATAAGAATGTCCAGTTAGATTATGAATGGATTACATCATTCTTTTGAGGAAAAGAATGATGATTAGGCATTTCATAATTTCACATTTAATTCCAAGATATAGTTTAATTTTACAGCATAATCAAGTGGAATTTTAAAATATTACAACTTTGTTCACTTGAAATTTTCATCTTAGAACGTTGGAGCTTTTCCTTTCTCTTAATATAGTGGCACTAGTATACTGGGGAAGGTGGTTATGCTTTACAACTCAGAGTAACTGGTCAGTGGCTTCAGACAGATGCTTTAATACCACCATATTGCATGATTTAGCCGCAGAGAACACTTTGACCTAGAGTGCCCTGGGTTTGTTTCCCATCTTTGCCAATCAATAACTTTGTGCAAGATGTGCTGTTTCTTTGTCTACAAAGTGGAGATCACACTAAAATCACCATCACTTACCTCTGAGGACTGCTGTGAATGTCAAACAAGAAACAATTATAAGACAGGGTCTAACATCTGTTACCAAGAGATGTTCCCAAAGGTCACCAAGTGATGTGATAGCTGCTTTGTATTCATTGTAATGTCCTTTGAGCAATCTTTTCCATAATACTCATAATCTTAGTTCAAAATCTGTAGCTGTCTGATAGGCATAAATGAAAGAACCTAGCAGTGTCCTGGTTATGGCTTTCTTATCCTTGAGTCACCTGTCATTGACACTTTGTCATTGTTACATTTAGTCATCACTCTTTATCTGTTTTCAATCTCTTATTCTGTATTTCACTCTGTACCTTCCAATTCTTCCAATACCATGGAAGAATTATATATTGTATACTTTGTTTTTTTCCTTTGGGGCTTAGCTTGTTACATAAGTGATCAGAATAGTGTTGGCTGTTTCATTCAGTAGAAAACAAATTCTTTGTCTTTGTGCATTTCTTGATACCTGCTTCTGACTACTACTTTATTTTTCTCAGCACAGACCATGCAAATTCTAAGCTTAAACTCTCTATCCCACTTTGTTGGAGAAAACTGATACACAGATATGGTGCTACCTCCGTGCCCTGAAGAAATCAAGCCTAAGTGGTCTGGGTGGACAGGTCATACTGGGCTTGCTTCTCAGATACAGTAGCAATCACATTTTGACATAAGGGTTCTGCCTTCCATTAAACCTATGCAGTAATGTCTCTGGGGGGAAAAAAAAAGGCTTGGAGTCTGAGAAGCTTGGAGTTGGAGAGCTGCATGCTCAGAGTTGTGCAGGAAGATGAGAAAGAACTCAAATGCCAGGTTTGGTGCATGGCTGTCCATGAGGATAGACACCACAGTGCAAAATCTTTTCAGACCTTGCAGTGTGAGTCTATTCATCCTGCTACGTCTTCATTTGCTTTAAAAAAAAAAAGTCAGTAAATGTCAAGAATAGTACTGCTGTACTGTTGCAATGGATCACTATCTTTTTTAACTGAGAAGGCTTATCATGGGACCTGGAGTTTGAAATTAGAATGTCAGACATTTTCCGAGGAACTGGAGTTGCAGTTGAGTCAGCTGTTGTCTGCAGATGACAGCTTCAGAATTGCACTGGCTCGGTAGACACCAGGGACTCTCTGTTACAAAACTGATTGCTGGGCACAGAGGCGTGGCCTAGTGTCTAAAGTCCTTGCCTTGAGTGCGCCCAAGATCCCATATGGGCACCAGTTCTAATCCAGGCAGCTTCGCTTCCCATCCAGCTCCCTGCTTGTGGCCTGGGAAAGCAGTCGAGGACGGCCCAAAGCTTTGGGACCCTGCACCCATATGGGAGACCCAGAAGAGGTTCCTGGTTCCTGGCTTTGGATCTGCATAGCACCGGCCATTGCGGTCACTTGGGGAGTGAGTCATCAGACCTGGAAGATCTTCCTCTATCTCTGTATTTCCTCCTCTCTTTATATCTGACTTTGTAATAAAAATAAATAAACCTTAAAAAAAAAAACCAACAAAACAAAACTGATTGCTTGGTGTGTGAGGTGAAATCTTCCCAAATCTGATATCAAAGGCAACTGATTTTCAGTATATAGGTGGAGAAACATAGTCCTAAATTGATTAGGATTTTCTTTCCGTATCATCAGGCCTACATTTCCAGGGATTTTGTCATAATTTAGCTTGCTTTTCATTAATATTATGTGCTGTATATATTTGGTATTCAATTGCTTCAGTTTTATTTACACTTTTGGGTCATTATATTTTATAGCTATATTACATGTAAGTTTATATTTGCATGCCATATTAAATATATATTTTAATGTATATATAGACAGCTGTGTATTTAGTGTTGTCATCTAGTTGTATTGGTCCTTTTAAAGATTTAGTCATTTATTTTGGAAAGCAGCATTTCATTGGAAGAGAGAGCCACATGCACCAAGAAGCAGGTCTTCCAGGATTGGTTCACCCTTCAGATGGTCCCAATGGCAAGGCCAAAGTCAGAATCCAGGTACTCCATCCAGGTGTACCACATGGCCGGCAGGAACCTACGTGCTTAAACCAGTCTATGCTCTTTTCCAGGCGGTTAGCAGGGAACTTTGTAAGAAATAGAGCAGCTGGGATGTGGATCTGCACTTATTTGAGATACTGGGCTGCAGGCAGTTTTATCCACTGCACCACAGTATCTCTCATTTTATCTATTTTAAATTCATATTTTTTAATTTTATTCCCACTTTATTAAGATCACAAAATATTGGAAACAAGTATTATCAATTTTAAAACATTTAATTAAGAAGACCTTTTTGAACATTATTAGCAATCATTCTGATATACATGTTATCATTCCACTAATATTTGGTGAAATTCATACTTCATACCTTCATAAAAATGACAGTGATTTTATGTTATAAAGTCTTTTATTTATTGCTCATCTGTGTTCCACACATCTGCTCCTTTTAATTGTTTTTTTTTTCACACATACTTTAGTACATGCCTTTAGTTTTGGAAGTGAATTCAAAAACCACCAAAACTTCGGAATTTTATCTTTAAAATAGTGTCTTTACAGTTTCAAACAAAATATGGCCTGTGACGTAAATCATCCAAATATTTGGGGGTCTTAAGTTTAGAGAATGCCCTGTGGGAGATGCCAAATATTGCAGTCAGAGTACAAGGGATATTGTCATATGAAGATCCTGGCAGAGATTCCAATTATGCTGCTACAAGCCAAGGAAAACTGTATGGAGGCACCAACAATTGAAAGATAAATGATTTCTCCTTAGATCTGTCAAGGGAACCATGACCAAGTGACTTCATTTTATTTATTTATTTATTTATTTATTTATTTATTTATTTATTTATTTATTTTCTTGAAAAGTAGAATGTGAGAAGGGGTGGAAAAAAAGAGAAAGAATAGGGAGAGAGACCAGAAACTGGGAAATCCAACTGAGTGTCTCGTGAAGAAGGTAGAGCACTAAGTTTTTGAGTCAGCAGCTGCTCTCTCCCCCAGGGTGCATGTTACCAGGAAGGAGGCCTGGAAAGAGAGGCCACTCATCATGGGATAAAGGCATCGCATGGCCTAGCATGCTGTTGTCTAATGCCTGCTCTTAATGGCTGACAGCTTGGTATTACTTCTGACCCAGAACTGTGAATTAAAAAAAAAAATTCTATCAGTATAAATTCTCAAATTTACAGTATTTTATTATACCAGTCCTAGAAAAATTATTATACTCCCCAATGTGTAAAAAGAGCTTCATTAAAAAAAATCCTCATGTTTCTTTTGAATGTTATAGTCTGCTATAACCTGGATTGTCTTTCTGGTGAATTCTCTGCTATCTTGAATGGTATCACAGCACCCTTGATTTCAAAAGTAATACATTTATTACTGTTATAAAAAAGCAATAAATTTTTGGATTTTTTTTTCACATGATGATGAGAATGTGAGAAAAGTACATGGAAATTTTTAGATGTATCTCAGTTCTGTTATTGTTGTGACATAATGGAACAAAGATAGCAACAGTAGAACAATGAAAGTAAGAATTATGAATCACTTTGGTAGTAAAACTATTCAAACATTGTGTTTCTCTATGAATGTAAAAGAAATTTGTGTATCTTGATAAACTGATTTCATTGAAACAGAATAAGGTTTACACCAGATTATATTTGCGTAGGTTGAACCAGAAACAAATAGCATCCCATTCTTCTACTTTCTTGTGCCTTTAAGCAGAGAAAAGAGGTGTCAAATGTGCATGCATGTGTGTGTGTTTGCATAATGTTTTCAAAATAACAGAGAGAAAATATTGGTGTTTTTTTTAAATACAGCTATATTTAACATCCTAAGAAAAAACTCAAAAACTTGCATCATTATTTCTATGGGATTTTAGCTTTTTGTTACAAACTACTGTACAGAGCAAGGCAAAGTATTTTGATAAACAGAACTTTGAAATAAACGTGTCCTTAAATAAGTCTTAAAAAGGAATACTGATCATAAACGTAGGGCAGTATCAGTGATAACCAATCAGCATCCAAATTGCCACATAGAACGTATCCAATCAGAGAGTGAAACCGCCTGGCATAACCAATTGGGATTATTGTTTCAACAGAAATACCTAAACAACAGAACAGAGGGCATTTCCAGCTTGCAGCACACAATGTCTGCTGTACAAACCTCGCCACTCAACGCAGTCATCTTCTGAGTCACCTTGGCAACTGCTGCCAGAGGCTTTGCATTTCCAAGCAAGATGCTGACCAGAGGACTTCCTTTAAAGTTAACAGCATTTAGATCACAACTTAGGACCCTTTTGGTCACTTTGCCCGTTCTCCACCCCCTCACCCCCGCTGTCTCTCTCTCTCTTTCTCCTCCTCATCATCTTTCCCTGCTTCTTTGCATTTAATGATGCGATTGTAATTCCTAATTCTACATTAGAAATATGTTTCAGTATTAGTCAAGTGTGAAAGACAGGTGTGAATGCATTGGCTACTGATTCAATCCAACATCCGTCCAGTCCTGAAACCACTAAAGACTCCCATGAAAACTGTGTACCTCATAAATAAGTATACGAGTGACTCAGAAACTGTCAAACAGGGAAACTGCCAGGTCACCTTCAAATCTCATAAACCTTGACTCATTTTGTTTCTTTCCCTTCTTTCTTCTCTTCATGTAAACTGAAATTCTACCATATAGGCATTAACTGGAGTCAACAAATACTTCTTTGAGAAAAAAAATACCAGAGTGTTTCCGAAAAGTTAAGTGAAATAAATCTTTCCCAGATTAATGGGGTTTAAATCAGTCAATCCCTACATTATTTATTCAGTGCATATTTATTCACTTCCTGCTATGCTCTAAGGATTTGAGTGATATAAGGGAACAGATTTTATGTTACAGATTTTATCTTGGAGACAGTGTTGCAGCATTGCAAGCTGACTGGCTGCTTTTGATACTAGCATGCCTGCAGCAGTTTGAGACTTAGCTGGTCTTCTTCCATTTTGGCTTCCTTCTAATGCGCTAGAAAGCAGTGGAATGTGGCACAAGTGCCTGGAGACTGTTCCATCCTCGTGGGAGACCAGGATGAAGGTTCTGGCTCTTGCTGGGGTGTGTCTCCACCCAGGGATTCACGTTTATCCTAGCATCAGATGGAAAATCTCTCTCCATCTCTTTGTCACTCAATGTTCACGTAAATAGACAAATATACCAATAAATGTCTTCAAATTGTTTATTCCATGAATGAAAATGTTCTTTTGCATTTTATGGTCAATTTTTATTTTTTTATTTTCAATTTTTAAGTTTCTCAATTTCTTATTGTTATTTTTCTTGTATGATAATATAAATGTTTTGATAAAACACTGACATGTTTCTGTTTTATATTTTAATGATGTCAGTTTATTATGGAAGGATTATTGGTAATAGATTTTCACTAAATCTATCATTGTGACTGTGAAGTATTGGGGAAATCACACTGAGTTTTGAACAATCAGTAATCCAAAAATATCAACACACATATGAGTACACATCAGGAGAATTCAAAAGGTTTATGAAAAAGTACATTTTCTTTAATTTACTAAAACAGTTTATATGTATATGTGTGTGTGTGTATTTTCCAAATATGCATCTCATATATGTGTGTGTGTGTGTGTGTGTGTGTGTGTGTCTGTGTGTATAATGAGAGGAAAACACAAGATAAATGATTATGAATAGTCCAAAGAAATGCACGTTAGTTTCGGGAAAAATCATGTAGATTGTTTTGCGTGGCAAGATTTTTCTGAGTTAATTTTCATGTTTACATTGTTAGACTCAGACTGAAATAGGCCTTTCTTCCTGAATCAACCTGCCAGCTGGCTTATTGATCAGACCTGTGACATGCTGGATATCTTTACAAAACAAAAACTGCTAAACCCATTTTAGAGATTGCATGTGCAACCACAAACAGAATGTTTGCGAGCAAGAAATAAAGGAAACAATGAAGACACCAATGAAATCAAGGGAAAGCAGGCAAACTCACACGCTTGTGCCTCAGTCACAACAAAGCAAAATGAAACTACCTGAAGCCTTCCCATTTAAAATATATGTAAGCCTACATTTAGTGAAAAATTTAAAATGAAATATTTTTTAAAAAAGACTGTATCGAGACAAAGGAAAACTTTGTTGCATAAGGATTTCTGGGCTGACAATTTTTCCCTTCTAAAATCTGAACTATATCATTCCATTCTCTTCTGGCCTGTAGAGTTTCCTCTGAGAGGTCAGCTGTGAGTCTAATTGGAACATCTCTAAGTGTACTATGATCACAATAAACTTTTGTCATTTCCCTGTGAAAACTAACATCAATTTGTCACAGCGTAAAAAAATCTAGATACAACATGGAGCAACTTGAAGTATAAAAAATTTAGAGTACAAACTAGTAAAAATGGTATTTGAAAGGGAATAGAAAAGAGGGGTACAAAACTTTTGAAAAATTTTGAGATTTAAAGCACATAAGTTGCAAGCAGAAACAAATGGAACAAACAAACAGTTTTACATTTAGTCACATCAAAGTGAGTGTGTAGAATATCAAAGATGGGAAAATAAGTATTGAATTTCGTAGTAGGAAAAAATAAGTAGGAGCCAACAGAATGAAATGGCTATCTTTAAGGCCTGCCAGATACCGCATAGTAACTGAGACCAAAACGGTGGAAAGGTTCAAAGTTCAGAAACTCATTGTACGATGGCTGGCATTGTGCCCTAGCAGGTAAAGCAGCTACCTGCAAAGATGGCATTTCAGATAATACCACTTTGTGTACCATCTGCTCCATTTCCTATTCTGCTCCTTGCTGATGCAGAACCCCTGGCTTTATTTATTATTTACTTATTCATTGTTTATTCAAATAAATGATAAATCTTTAAGAACTCCTCATTGTATTGTTTGAAAAAATTTTTTGAAGCTGTAAATAAACTCAGACTTGTAGATGAACTTAATAAATCAATTGGCTAATTGTTTTGAAGATCATTGCTTTTAGAAGGACAGGAAAAAGTTTGAAAGGTAAAAAAGGTTAAAAATCTGTAGAACATACAAAATATGTCACAAAAATTATTAAAATGCAGATTATCAGGCAAGATATCATTGATAAAAACATGTTAAATTATGTAAAATATGATTTAAAGTTAAATCACCAGGGCTGGGATGATGATTTCCTGGTCGCTCCACTTCTCATCCAACTTTATGTTTGGAAAGCAGTCAAGGATGGCTCAAAGCTTTGGGACCCTGCACCCACGTGGGAGACCCAGAGGAAGCTCCTGGCTCCTGGCTTCAGATCAGCTCAGCTCTGGCCATTTGGTCATTTGGGGAGTGAGCCAGTGGATAGAAGAACATTCTCTCTGTTTCTCCTTTTCTTTGTAAATCTTTTTCAATAAAAATAAGTACATATTTTTATAAACATAATTCATCAAGAAAATATAAGATTTGTGAATGTATTTGCATGCAATATCATAGCCTCTAGGTTAATACACACATACTTTTATGATAATATATAGACACATAATATAGTTCTTTTCTAAGTCATACATCGATGAAATATGTAAGTGTGTGTGTGGATGTACAAGAGAGAGAATAAAGATGGACTTAGTAATTAAGAAGCTTGCTTCTGGAACGTGTGGGTTCAGAGCTCATCTCTGACTCCTGCTTCTCGCCATCTCCGATGCTGGGGAGCAACAGATGATAGTCCAAGTGATTAGGTTCATGGGAAACTGGATTGTACCCTCGGGTTTGATGTTATCCTGTGGAGTAACCTAGATGCTGGAAATTTCCCTCTCCCTCTTCCATTTGCTCTGTCTCTCTCTCTCACTGTGTTTCTCTGCGTGCCAGATTTACAATGAAAATATTTTTTTAGAAAAGAATAAAAAAAAAATCTTCACAAACCCATAAAGACAACAGGAAAAAGCTCATCCCCCTTACTACAGAAATGTCTGGATCATGCCAAATGACACACTTTTCAAAGAAAACTATTCCTAATGATAATTTTCAGAATAGCCACAATAAATCCGTGCTTCACCTGTAACTATTGCTTGTATTCCATATTTTTCTTTCCCAATTAATTTCAAGAGATCATGGCTTCACATATCTTGAAGTTAACAATAGCTGATGCTTAAATACTGTGATGGCTTCATAGGCCCGGCGCAGTAGTCTAGTCACCAAAGTCTTTGCCTCGCACCCGCCAGGATCCCATTTGGCCACTGGTTCGTGTCCCAGCTGCCACGCTTCCCATCCAGCTCCCTGCTTGCCTCATTACACATTACATTGAATGTACACATTACATGAATGTGTAATTATTCATGAAACACTAAGCAATTTGACTTTATTCTCAAAAAAAAAAAAAAAGAAATTGTGGTGCTAGAGGTTCAAGTGTTTACCGCACTACTTCAATCCAAATCCCTGCTAATGTGTCTGAAAAAGATGGCCCAAGAAATCCTTCTGTTCCCAACTCCCACATGAAAGACACAGATAGGATTACAGATTCCTGGCTGTTTTTGCCCCATTTCAGCCTTTGAGGCTCTGGGGTGTCAACCATCCAGAGGGAGAACTCTCTCTTTCTTCCTCTCTCCCCTTCCCTGTGTTTTTGGGTTTGTTTCCATTTTCTTTGTAACTGAGATTCAAGTAAATATATACAGTTTTAAAAAATAAGAAATTGGTAATACATTATGAAGAATAAATACCATGGCAAAAATATCTCTAAGTATAGAGACACAAAACTAGACACAAAGCAATATGAACAAGGTGTGTATATGAACATAAGGAATTGTTAAAATATATTGCAAATAATTCACAACTGAATAAAGAAATCCTAATGATTTCCTGTTTACCAAATCACTAGGAATGAATGGCAGTATAGTCATGAGACAATCGCACTCTTGCCCTTCTGATTTTGGTAAATCTGTTATGGTAGGTCTGCTTGTTAAACAGTACTTCCTGGAGAATTAATGTTAACTTTGCGGGAATAATGTATAACTAGGATGCTCCTTTGATTCACCATCCACATTGAGATACTTTTGAAAGTAAAAGTAAAACGTTCAAACATTTTAGAGAAAAAGCTGAAAAACAAAAATAAGTTCAGTAATATACCATTTCTAACATTCACATTGAAATGAAGATAAATTTTGATGCTTAAAAATCAAAATTTTACTTGTACACTGATTGCTTTAAATTCTGCTTTCTATTTTAAGGGAAGGCTTTGACTTTAAATTTATGTTCAAAAGAGCTATGCTATTTTAAATAGGTTTTCTATCATTTGACACACATAAATTTTCTTGAAAATTTTGAAATTACTTCTTCCACAACATTTTCCACTTAGCTTCTAAATATGTTTCCTTTTATGGTCTGTTTTTAGTTTTTACATTTATAAAGATTGCCTGCATTAATACATCTAATCTTATTTTTGACTTTTAGTTTTCACTCCAGTATAATAAATATGTCAAAATTAAGAATGCCCCAGGGATGATTCTGAAAGCTCTCTCGTGAACAATAATAAACTAAATTCAGACATTTTCTTAATACTATGAAATCACAGCAGCAAATAATTAGCTCTTTTTTTTTTTTTTTTGCACCAAAGGAATGGAGAAAACTGTCATCACTGAGCAAAGTCTTTTTTCACCTTGTAAAATTTCCAGGTGGCCCTCTCCGTAAGCAGCTTGCATTAATACCCAACAATCAAATGTGACTTGGAAGATATACAGTCCCAAAGCTGTATTGTTTTCGTAGTTGCAGAGTTTGTTGAATGCTCAAATGTATAATTGAGCTGATTTTGTGAAGCTGGTGTGACTGATAGTCATCTGTGAGGGTTTAAACTCTAACCGGACTCTTCTTCTCACGGTGTTTCCCATCCAAAATAGTCCAGTTTCCTAATTCCTCAGGCACGACCAGGCCAGAACTGAGTTCTCTTGATGAAACTACACCCATTTCCGGGCATTCTTGAGAGAATGTTTTGAAGTCGTTCTTTATTACTTTTACATTAATAGATAACATTGTTATAAAAACATCCATTATCGGACAAATAAAAAAAAAATGACATTTCATCCTTCATGGCAGTGAGGTCTGCATTCACAGATTTAATGAACTGTGGACTGAAGATACGGAAAAAACATTGCTCCGTTATTTAGCATGGAAAGATAATTTTGACATGTAAGTTGAACATATCTATTATACACCAAGTGATATTTTGATACATGTATACATTGTTTCATATTCAATTTGACATACAACCATATTTATCTCCCTTAACATTTTGCATTTGCTTGTGGTAGAGGCACTGGAAATGCTTCTTTCAAGCTTTATTGAAATAAATATCATGTTGTTGCTACCTATAAGCATTACAAGAGAATACCATGCCACCAACTAAAAACAGATTCATGTCTCCTTTGCATTCAGCAGTATGAAGATTTAGCACCTTAGCAATTTACAACACTGTGTACAAGGTGGCCCGTTTTTCTAAAATGTTGCATTGTGTTTTACTCTTGCTTGGGCAACAAGTAAGTTCCAATACTTTCACTTCTCTCTGAAAAACTCTTCCGACTTCCCAAAAAGAATTCCAGAGTTCCAGGAATGCACAGTGATAACCTGTGACCTGGCAGCCACCTACCTTTTCCCTCGAGTTTCCTGCCACAGCTTTCCACCAACACCCCCTACGTCCTGCCAAATATATTTTATGTCACTGAAAAATCACTAGAATTTATTGTGCCTGTGTAATTTTAATCAGAAGCAATCCAGATCATCTTTCATTTTACCCTTCCTATGTTTCTATGAGTCTAGCATCTTGAAATCTTTTACATGCAAGATGTTCTGATAAATACATGTCCTAAATTATAAATGACATCAGTGGAGAGTTAATGTTTATTGGCTTTAAGATTTACCAGAGCAGGAATGAACAACTTAAATGATTTTTATCATCCTTCAACGATTGAAAGGTGTCACTTTCCAACACCAGGCTGTTGGAAATATGTGGCGGAGACATTCTGGAGCCATCTACAGGAATAAACCTTAGGATGGCTGTCTCCACACTGCCACAGTCTGGCCGTTTTTATCTGCTTTGCTCTTCCTACAATGCTCCAGTTGCTGAATTGGCCTCCTTGAAGGTTGCTGTGTTGTGGCTTCCTTTTTGTTACATATGCCTTGCCTCAGATGCAGAATCAGATAATCCCAACAGAGACACATAGCCGTCCATGGATCTGGTCTGGCAGAGGTATTTGGTTTTAACAGAGTGCACTTTCAAAGGAAAATGAGAACACAGGCTCTGCAACTGGGCTTAAGGGAGATCTTGGTTTAATCAAACAGTAGTAGTCACCTCTGCTATAGTCCCCAAGTAGCAACAAAATGGAAGCCAAGGGGAGAAAAAAATGTGACCTTTCATACCCCTTTTTCATTTTTTAATACGAATGTATTAGTTTTGGAGAAAAAATGAGTTGAGGAAATTATAATTCCCTAAAACCACTGTAAAAAGTGGAAAAAATTAACGTAGTAAAATTATAGCTTCTACTTAGTTCTCTGACACAGTGTTCCTTCATGTTAAATAAGTGCTTTTTCACGAAATAGCACAGTCATTGAAGCGCAGGCACCTTCTGTCCATTCTTAATGTAGCTGTAGCAGGTCCCATCAAAACAATGTCTTGCTTCCTTGAGGAGTAATTGGGCAATGTCTACTTCTCTGACTGCTGTGAGATTCGGTTAGATGCTTTGTTCTGAGCTGCTCTATGGGGAATTGTGTTCTTTCTTCTGATTTATTTAAAGGAAAGGTGTGGACAAATTAATCAAGGGATATAATGCATTGTCAAATGGCTAAAGATTTCAAAAGTCTGAGTGATTTTCTTCCCTCTTCAGAATTGACTTCAATACTCACGTTAATTTAAAAAGACAACAATACGCTCAATCAGTGAATAATACTGCTACCGATGACCATTTTTCTAATTAGAGGAAATGTAGAAAATTCATGAGTGCCAATCCGTGGTTTTTCTGTTCATTTTACAGGATACACTATGTGGAGGATTATAATGCTGTGCAGATTGTGCCTGCTGCTCACTGCCATGTGGCTTTTAAACAATTCATTAGATGGATCTCCCAGATTAATACAAATTCTTAACCTTTAGATGTCATTTTTTCAAGTTTTTATGGCAAAAATACAAAATACCAATACATGACATATTACATTTGTAAATACCTGGATTTTTCTTTGCTGATTGGTATTATTTTTGTCTTTTATAAAAATATTTTTATTGGAAAGGCAGATTTCCGGAGAGGAGAAACAAAGAGAATGATCTGTCTGCTGATCCACTCCTCAAGTGGCTGCAATGGCTAGAGCTGAGCCGATCCCAAGTCAGGAACCAGGAAACTCCGGCGAGTCTACCACAGGAGTACAGGGTCTCAAAGCTTTCCAGGGTCGCAAGTAGGGGGCTGAAAGGGAAGTGCAGAAGCCACAGTATGAACTGGTGTCCTTATGGGACCCAGCATTTGCAAAGAGATTATTTAGCCACTCTTCTGATCCCGGTAATTAGATTCAATAGGATACACTTAAAAAAAATAATTTTAAAATTTATTTTTATCGGGAGGTCAGATATACAGAGAAGAGGAGAGACAGAGGGAAAGATCTTCCATCTGCCGATTCACTCCCAAAATGATCACAATGGCCAAAGCTGAACTGATGCAAAGCCAGGAGCCAGGAGCTTCTTCCAGGTCTCCCATGTGGGTACAGGGACCCAAGGTTTTGTGCCGTTCTCGGCTGCTTTCCCATGCCAAAAGCTGGGAGCTGCATGGGAAGCAGGACAGCTGGGATTAGAACCCGTGCCCATATGGGATACCGGTGTGTGCAAGGCAAGGACTTTAGCCATTAGGCTACTGCGCTGGGCCCAGGATGCACTTTTAATAACTCCTTAGATAAAGGAGAAAGCTATTAAAATAAATTATTGAAGTTACTCCATGCTGCAGTCCAACTTGGTGATAATAGTTTCTTTTAATGCTTTCTTAATGGTAAGATATATGCTTAGCTATAAATAAGACAAATCTTTGTTTATAATATCTAAATCTGAATGTTAAAAGAAAGCTTTCATGCAGACAGAGTATAAAAAAAGGAAACTTAGGAAATAAAACTGGTATGCTCTCCCAAAAGTAGTATACTGTTACTGCTTCCACGATTGCCAAAGCACATAAAAGTTAAAGCATAAAAATGATAAACTGTGAGCAACAAATATAACAACAAAATCTTGAGCACTAGAATTAGCATAGTATTAGATGCTACAATTAACGTTGAAAATGCGCTAGTCACATATAATAGTAGAACTTTCAGCATTGTTCACTTTTGCCTCCTTCCTGAGGAATGGTATCATGTTGAGGAAAAGGATGCAAAGGGACAGAACAGGTGAAACAGGTTTGCTTCTCCAATGTAAAAATAAAAGGCCCTCAGAACTCATAAAATGCTTGATCAAAAAACAAAATGTTTTTCCAAGGAATTTTGCAATATAAAAATCTATATAAATCATATCAAGTGGAAAATTAAGCCATATCATACTAAATTTCTTTAATCAGTATCTTTGTATCACTTTTAATAGGGACCAATTAAAATGAGAAACAAGGTTTTCTTCTAGAGTCACTCATATGCTGCCAATTTCTCAGCACATGATTTATTGTTGAATATCGACTGCTATTCGGCATTATTCATGACAGTCAGAAATTGGAATTGATCCAAACTAGTGGATTGAATTCTCATGTATGTACAATATTATTTAACAAGAGCAAAGAATATATTGTAGATACATTGTACAACATAGACAATCAGAAATCCTGATGTTGGGGCCAGTATTGTGGGAAGCAGGTCGAACTGCAGGATGCAGGGCTCAGATCTGAGTTCAGGTTTGGAGTCCTAGCTACTCTTTCTGATCCTGCTTCTTCACACTGTTCTTGAGAAAGCGACAGATGATGAGGACACACTTATGTCCTTGCTTCCTATGGGGCGATCCCAATGGAACTTCAGGCATTTGCCGTCCTGATCATTAGGGGCATTTGAAGAGTAAATCAATGAATGAAAGATCTCTTCCTCAGTGTCTCCCCCATGCTCTCAGTCACACTGCCTGCTAAGCAAATAAACATCTTGAGAAAACACACAACTTATTGATAAATCACTTATAATATTGCTATGCTAATGAACAAGCAAGTTGTAAAAGACTAGTTATTAAATGACTCAAGTTTTATATATTTTGTTATAATTTAGACAAATCTTATAGTACAAATCAAAAGTAAATGTGGGTGGGATTCACTTAGGGAATGATTGTTAATGACACTGAAGGTATTTGTGTAGCCAAGCAAATGTTATACTGTCAAATTAGGATGATGATTGAACACACATTCAACAAAGTTCATTGAATTAGTCAATGAAATGGGTTAATATTATGACACATTGTTTATATTGTAATAGATAAAACTGTTATTTTTAATTTTTCAGTTTTACTGTGATATTAACATAAAGAAAATATTAACATGGTTTACATTTCATATTCTAAGAACATGATACTATATTTTTTCCTGAATTCTTTCTTCCTTCCTTCCTTCCTTCCTTTCTTTCTTTCTTTCTTTCTTTTCTTTCTTCTTTTCCTTTTCTTCCTTCCTTCCTTCCCCCCTCCCTTCCTTCCTTCCTTCTTTCTCTCTTTCACTCATTGCTTCAAATTTTTTAGGTGCCATATTTTTGCTTTACATTTAGTCACAAGTTTAATGCTCCACAGAATAAAAAAAATTACCAAGCATAAATTAAATGATAACAGTTCAGCTAAAATGTAGAAAGTCTATACAGAACAATCAAATGAAGAGATGCCAATTTCAATCCTGTACAATAAGTGTTATGTCTGCCTTTCCAATAAAAAATCTAATAAAAATAAATCTTTAAACAAATAATCAGATAACTAAAGTAACAGTATATCATTTTTAGCAGTTTTTTAATGAATGCAGAAAATGTTTGATAAAACTGTTTTCAGCAGTCTTGATGCACAGAAATATTTCTTCTGTTGTTGTTGTTGTTATTTATTTATTTTAGCTTTACCTCCCCCATACAAGGGAGAATCTGTAATATTTGTTTTTCTCTGACATCATGTTTAGTATGTCCTTTTTTTTCTGAGTGTTTTCAAATATTCCTTCATGCCCTAATAGATACATATTGAGGTTGGATTATTCTCATTATTATAGTCAATGTAATTTAAAGATTAGCAGGAATATATTTATATGATATGACCCATTTTAGATTTTGGCGTCAATAAAACTGAAGCCAACAATGCTTAGTCTATTACGAACATATTTTGATACTGTGTGGCAATTTCACCTCCAGCCTTGCACAGATTTTGTACAAACATACACATTTGTAGAGCCTGGCCCAATTTACTCACTCGGCACATATTTATTCATTTGAAAGGTTTTTTTTTTCTTTTTTTAAATTGCTTTGAGATTTAAGGATTACCATGATGCAGACAATAGCCATCCTATAATTCATTGCAGACCAAATATATGAAAAAATTTAAAAGAAGAATTGGTTCCCAAAATTCTGAAAGGAAAGATTTGTATGTGCAACCATGTATGCCCTTCTTTCCCTGCCTTCTTCCTGTTCCTTTTCCTTTATGCTTCAAAGTTCCTATCCCTTTCACTTTGGCTTGTTTCCAATTCTTTTTGTCTACAGCATCAACTCTTACAGAGGCTAACTTTTAATAGATTATAATTTTCTGAGTCAACTGAACAAATATTTCAAGGCTGGGTGGAGAATAGGGGCAGTTTCAGTTTGTGTACGTACTGGGATGTTGCTATGTATTTTTTTTTTAGAAGGAAAAATTAAAAAAGATTCTCCCAAGCCAAGAGTTCTACAGTGCTGAGGAAAACCATCATCTATGTTTTTATTTCTACTCTGTATAAGAGTGGTAATAAAGAACTTTTATATTTATACACATGGAACTGTGAGAATGAATAGTGATTATGTTTATATATACAACTTTCTTCATTCAGGAAAAAATTTTAAGTCTAAGATACTTCTAAAGAATAAAATATTGGAAAAGTCTGGGCATGCCATTTATTGGGGGCCTGGGTTAGGAGGGATGCTGGGTGGAGCTTTTCCCTTTGTTTCTCCCCTGACCTCAGATACGGGGGGAGGGGGGAATAATGATGTTAGTGTGAAAACAATGGTCTTACCCACTTTCCTGTAGCCCTTGACTCTTTGTGCCCTAAGTAACTAAGTAAGATTATTAAAAAGAAAGAAAGAAAGAGAGAAAGAAAAAGAGAGAGAGAGAAAGAAAGAAAGAAAGAAAGAAAGAAAGAAAGAAAGAAAGAAAGAAAGAAAAAATTTAAAAAAAGAAATAGACACCAAAATAATTTTTAAGTCTGTGGAATAAGTATATTCCATGTTCCAAACATACAAAATAATTGATATTAGTTTTATACATAAGGGTTCTTGCTATTTTTCTATTTTCTTCAAAGCAAGGCTATAAGTAATCAAATATCATGATACAGATGCTGATGCCTAACAACTCTAAAAAAACAAGACACCCCATTTCTCTTATTTGCAGAACCTCATGTTTCATATGCACATATTCAAAAACACAACTTCAAAATGAGAGTTTGTTTCTTCCAATTCTGTATTTAGAGCACTGTGTGATTTTCATGCTGAGATGCATATTTTGGCTGTTGAAGAGTGTGTGATAATGAAAAACTTGCAACTTCTTTGCAGACAACTTCGTCATTTCAGACAACCCACTCCCTTTCCTGTCTGGACATTTTTTTTTTTTTTTTGCCCTTGCTTTTTTTAATTCTTGTGAAATCTTGGGCAACATTGCGTTTAAAATGAATTCTGTGTCTAGTGGCATTTCTTTTTTTAATTTCATGAATCCAAACTGACATATATGCCTGTGTTTACTTGGAAATTATTTTCACACTTTGGAGTTCTATACATTTATTTTGCTTGTGTTTAAAATAAAATAGAGTCTTTTCCAGAATATCTATCCTTTTCCCATTCAAAATTTGTAGGCCAGTGAAGTCTTAAACTGTAACAATATGTGAAACTGTTATCCTACATTTGAAAAAGTTCTATATTAGATATGTGAAATGGCTCCACTACAACATATCTATATTAATTGCATACTTATTTTTAAAAATATTTGTATGTTTTTATTGAAAAGGCAGATACACACAGAGAAGGAGAGACGGAGAGAAAGATTCTCCATCTGCTGACTCACTCCCCAAGTGGCTGCAGTGCCGGAACTGAGCTGATCCTAAGCCAGAAGCCTTAAGCCAGGAGTTTCTTGCGGATCTCCAACACGGTGCAAGATCCCAAGGATTGGGGTGGCCCTCTAGTACTTTCACAGGCACAAGCAAGAAGCTGGGTGGGAAGTGGAACAGCCGACACAGACCAGAGTCACATAGTGTCCTGGAGCAAGCAAGGCGAGGATTTGGCCACAAGGCCACTAAGTCAGACCCACAAACTTAAACATTTTATCCTCTAAAATTTGCTTTTTTTTTAAAAAAAGGATGATTTTTGCTAATACCTTCAACTTTAAAAAAACACAGATTATCTAACCTACATATAAATAGTTGGTGTTCTATATCAGAGTTTAATGTTTTTAACACTGGAAAAGTTCTTTGAATATATTAGCTCCTGCACGAAAAGTCAAACAAAATTCCCTGAGTACATCAAATACAAATATTCATGTATATACATTATTTGCAACTAAATATATTATAAGCCAATAAATTTTCTATGTATAACTCTGAAGAAAATACATTATATTTTGTTCAATTTATCTTGGTCAATGTAGTGGCCTGCCTTTGCTAGTGTGCTGTTCACAACATCAAAGCCAATGAATGTGAGTATCAGAAGGAAATAAATTTCCTTAGTTTCCCATAACATTTTTAAAAACAACTTTCAAATATTAAAATATACCTAGATATAATCACATAAATTTAAATTGCAAATGATACTAATAGTACATGGCATGCAGCTTATGAGATGGACCAGTTAAAAAAATGAAAACACAGTTTCAGCTAAACATTCAAAGGTATGAGTAGTTATTTTGCTAAAATTTTAGCTTATTTGTTTTCTTTTTTAGGATTCTTGTTAACTATCAAGGGAAAAAATAGTACGTCTTGGATAAATCTATGAATTTTCAAAATGGGATTTATTTTTTAAAAGACCCAATAGAGTTAACTAAAATAATACCTGCAAAAATGATTTTACTGAGTTTGGTTTACCGTACACTTTTTGGTCATATTAAATGAAGCATTTACTAAAATAAATACTAAACTAATAAGACCTGAAATATATCATAGTTGGCAAGGTTTGACTTAGTGTTTAAGTTGACACTTTTCGTAAAAATATTCAACACCAGAGCACTTGGTTCAAGTAACTGGCTACCTAATTTTTTTATCATGTCCTGTGCTACTCAAGAACCAGCAGATTCTGGCTCAACTTACCACACCCCTGCCACCATGTGGCAGATCTGAGTGTCATATGGGTCTCCTAGCTTTAGCCTGGATTCAGATTGGTCTGGATTGGGCTTCTGCGCTCATTTGGGGAATGAACCACAAAACAGAATATTTCTCTGTCTATGTCTTTCCCTTCTTGTCAGTGTTTGAAATTAAATGTAAATATATAAATAAATGTAAAGTTATCCAAGGCTTTGTGGATTCTTGTTCAATAGCCTTGCAAAATTGATGTCTGTAGATAGGCTAGTTTCTACAGTTGTGCTCCATCGTCAGAGCTTTCAGCAATATCAGGCTGAACACTTTCTAGGAAACAATTTCTTCACCTTTCAGTCAAAAGCTTTATTGACAAAGCTTCTTGGACTAAACCCTTAAATTCTTCCATGATAAGATTAATTTTTTTAGACTTTGTTAAGAATTTCACACATTCCAAGACTCACACCCTCAAGAACTTCTCAGCCTTATACTCAGGAACTTAGAACTTTAGTATCTCTCTGTAGAAAAGGAATAATTATATCAGGATTTATTTCCTATGTCAGATATGTGAAACCTTAAAGTTAATTCTGGGTTGGGTAACAGGTTTATAAGTGCTGATATATCATCCCTTATTTCCACACTTGAGGATCACATTTTAAAAATATAGCTTGAACACTGCTTGCATTCGTTCTTTGCAATAGAAAACATTTTATCAAATTTCACTATTTATAATTTTTGGAGGTGGCAAAGCCTGAAATTTCCTGGGGCGGGCAGAGGGAGGGATTAGCAATACAGACATTTTCTGCTTAAATCTGCTTAACTTATGCTACATGCTGTCAATATATCACCTTATTGCAGTGTTGTAGAATGAAATCCTATCTCTAGCTTCATGTTTCTGCACATTCTTTTCATTAATAGCGTAGTTATTAAGTATCTGGAATTATGTGACTTTCCTCTGGTATAACCTTTTCATAGGTGCATAGACATGCATTTATTTCAAGACAAATCAGTTTGAATTGCGATTCCAACAGTTGTTTGAAACAAACAATGCCTTTAATTACCAAATGACTGATAATGATTCTTGTTTAAATCTTTTCAGGGCTCTTCAGCCACTGTTGCGTTCATCAATTGTTACCAGTAGGCACTGTATAATAGAGTGTGATGATTTGGAATAGCAGGCTATGCAAAAAAAAAAAAAGCACTTCTGAGAATAAATTGTCTATTAACAACATTAATCATATTGGAGTAGCTGGAAATCCCAGACTTAGAAATGCTTTCCTCTACTTAGCCCTGAGATAAAACCATCATTAGATAAGTTTGAAAACCACAAAGTCTAACAAAATATCACACAGAGAAGTTTCCATTTATACCATTTCTCTTATATGCAGTAAAATCTATAAACATTATCTGTTTAGGTCTTAAAATGTTTAAAATCAAGTCAATGTAGAAGACAATTGCTCACGAGGTAGAAAATTCTCGTTAGAATAACAAAGTTCCACTTTTGGTTTCTTAGGCCACTTGATCTTGACATTTCTGTTGACTTCTAATGGAATTTCCATATTTTCAACAATTTCTGGTGAAAACATAATACACACAGGCCTTTCCATCGTAAAGAAAAGTACTGTGGCTTGAGAGGCATGACTTCTAACCTACAGCATTAATAAGCTCAAATTAACAATGATACATTTTTCTTTAAGCCTGATTTTTACTCATTATTTCAGTGGCTCCCCTATTTTCCTTTATTCTTTATCTTTCCCTTCTATCCTTCATTATGGCATCCATCATCTGTTACCTGACATGCACCGGGGAGCAGGTTATTTTAGTCTCTGTTAGTGAAAAGTTATCAATCCGAGCAGTATTCCTTAAGTCGCTCACTTCTGTCTCTGTAGACAGCCCTGGATAACAACATTGCCACAAGCTGGCACGGCCTGTGACTGCTTCCAGAGCTCCTGGAGTCTACCACACTTTTATTGACATATTAGTGCCACTGTGTTTTGAGGCATTTGTGCATTGGACGTCGATATGTGTGCTAGTGCTACTTAAATTAGTTCCAGATGTTTCTGGACAATCATTCTACATTGAAGCTCCCGAATAGCTCTATTGCACCCGCATGTAATCTCTGTCGCAGGGAACCAAAGTCCTACCCATTTGTACGTAATCTCAGAAGTAATTTTGTGGGGGGGGGTAAAAAAATGCTATAATGGATACTGTGGGGAAGTTCACCACATATTCCAAATAACTTTTGAATGTGCCTTCAGAATTTGGAGACCAGAAACCTAAAAATGTCATTTCTCAGAAATTTCTGTAGACATATTTCCAGATGTGATTTAGCTTGGGTAAATCATGTGAGAAGATGACTTGGAACTAAATTATGTTGGGAAGCATGCAGACATGAAACCTCAAGTTTCATGGTGCAGATGGAAAAAAAACTAGTATGGTTCTCAAGGTTGAAACTGTGTTGTCAGTTTCCAGATTATGGCAAAATAAACTGCCTCCCTATGTACTTGGCTTCAGGCTGTGATGGTTGGTGTCATTCTGGATGCTCAGTGGAGAATCTGTTTACTTAGTTATCAATAGTGCTTGCAATCGCATAAATATGCAACTCACCCCTTTGTGTTTAAACAGGACCCGTATACTGGCTTATAAAATATCCAGTCACATCTAGTTCGCCACTAGAAAAAAACACTGTTCAAATCATATGTTAAAAAATTTATTGTCTCTCCCTTGCTTAATATATTTCACAATTCTAGCAGAAAGAGAACTAGTGGGAAATTTTCTTGTTGTACAAAAAAACTACACTTTTTTTTCTTTTATTGTTGTTATCATTTTCTGCTTCAAACACATTGGTCACATTGCAGAGAAGCAGAGACAACTGGGATCGATCCACATCTATATGCATGTTTATATCCAGAGGTGTATGCATGCAGAAATGTATAGGCAAACAGACATAAAATAGATTTATTATGAATGAGGGGTCCATGTGATTATTGTTATTTGAAACCCCTCAAGTCAGAGAGATCCTGGTGGGTCTGCCAATTCATATCTTTAGGCAGGACTGTATCATGATTTGTTGACTTTGCTCAATCCTTAGAGGCTTCTTGTGTAAAGATTTTGGTGTATTTTATAAATCTGATTTTCTCCATTTTCTAAAGAGACAAGTGAACTGGAAACATTGAGAGATGTCTGTTATACAGATTTTCTGTTACGAGGATTCTTTGTTCAAGTGTAATTCAGTATGTTTTTTAAAGCTGCTATGTGAATATATAAACAGTGTGCAATGAATAGGGATAATATTATTCAGTATATTTACTAAAATGTATTGTCTCTTTTAATTCAACAGTTGCTAGTATTAGCGTACAGGACAAATCAATTAGTCTAAAGCAAAATATTATATGATCATAATCATGGTAAAAGCATTGGCAAGAGTTGCCTTAGTGACATTTTTCTAGATGGGAAATTGATGAAGTTGACAAGAATTATTCTGAGTAAATCTGGCAGTTTAATTTTGCTTGTAATTGCATGGATAGAAAAGATTGAGCAAAAAAGGTTATTTTCAAAAATTTTTAATGTATGCTGCTTGGTATCATAATAGTGTTAGTGTCTAAGAAACCAGGTGGTACACTGTGTTTCTTATGCTACTCACATAACCTTTTTTTAAAGAGAAGTACTTATTTACCCAATGGTTGAGAATGTTCATGATGGATACATTGCACTCAAGATGCACTCTATAGAGCAGTGCAAGTTGGAATAGAAGTTAAGGAGTCGTTGGATGCCCACATTTCCATCGAAAATGCTTTGTTTTTATTCTGGCTTTGTTTGTGCCCTTAACTATTATTTATTTCTCCAAATGCACATCTTCGGAGACAGTGGATGATGGGTCAAATATCTGCGTACCTGCTATCACATACCTGGATAAAGTTCAGGAACCTAGCTCAAGCTTTGGTCAGCCCTGGCTGTTGCAGGCATTTGGAGTGAACTAGCAGATAGATGGTCTCTGACTTGGTACCTTTTGAGTAGAATGTAGGACATGTTTAAAGAGTGAATAGAGTGTTGCCTAGTATTTGGACTCAGCACAATACCCTGGTGGCTAAATCCTCACCTTACATGTGTTAGAATGCATATGGGCTCTGGGGAGTCAATAAAGTACAGCCCAGTCTTGGGACCCTGCAACCATGTGGGAGACCCAGAAGCAGCTCCTGGTTCTTGGCCACGGATTAGCTTAGCTTCGGCCACATGGCAACTTGGGGAGTTAACTTGCAGATGGAGAATCTTCCTCTGTCACTTGTGTCACTTGTGTTTCTTTTATATTGCAAAAAAAAAAAACCTGATCTCTCAGAACACTCTTCATATACCCTTTCCTCTCCAAATTTGTCTCACCACTTCTTTGTTGAGATTTGCAAATGCTATGTTTAAGGTGAACCTAGAACTTAATGTTGTGATGAGAGTGAGAGCAAAAATGTGAGCCATTATGCATTTGCATTCATAGAAGGTGCATAGTTTATACAACATTAATGATGGTAAAAATTTGAATCCAAACATTTTAAAATGACCAAAACTGTAAGATCAAGTTTAAGAAGTTAAGAATGATCTGAAAGTCAAATTCCTCAGACACGTCCAAGATGAGGATAGAAAAAGGCTTGGCAGAAATCATTTTAGGCATTTAGTTCTATTATGGTATATTCATTTCAATGCAACCCAAGTAAAGAACTTCAGCAGAATGAATTGAATAAGTTAAAATGCATAGGGTGGACAAAGGTGGTGAAATGAATGTGACAACTGATTTTATACAAGGATGTCAAATTGCCTAGCATACATTTGTGCAGAGACACGATCAAACACTGCTTTGGTTATCTTTGTAATGGTATTTCCAGATGGGAATACTATTTGGAGAGGGAGACTTGGTGAAACAAATTGCCTTGCCTAATATGCATGGACTTTGTCCAATCAACTGAAAGCATAGATAGAACTAAAAGATTGATGGAGAGGGATTCCTCCCCACTGACTACCGGGCTGGTACATTGGTATGTTAAATCTTTATATTCCAATAAAAACATGAACTTTGCTTGGATTCCAAGACTGTAGATGTTGGGACTTCTCAATTTTCATAATGATATGAGTGATTTCCTTATAGTGCCAACTCTGTCTCCAAATGTATCCTACTGATTTTGTTTTTATGCAGAGCTCTAATTCAAGAAAATCATAGTTTGTCTCTAGATTGCAGGCAAACAACATTTTACTAATAAATATAAGTTTCAGATGACCACATGTCAACAGTAAAATGTGTTACTCGCTCCATTTTTGTTATTCAATTACAGGGCACAAATATGTTTCTATCCTTTTTCATATATTTTAACGAGCTGTACAGTTATACAGAAGATTAAATTGTAGGCTCAAGATGTTGAAGCTTCCACTCAGTATAGGCTTTCTCACAAATTCTGTGTGTGCACATCTGCTTTCTGCAAGTTGAAGATACAGGGGATTCAGCTGTCTCATTCTAGTCCAGGTGCAGAAGACTAACATTTTGTCTTAGAAATAATTGGGCAGAGAGAACAATTTTTTCTTCAATGTTCCTACTCTGTTTAGGCTTCCACAAATTGAATCAGATCCACAGAAACTGGACAGGTAAAAATTATATTTACTGAGGGCCACTTCTTCAAATACTAGCCCGTTCACTAAACACCTTCATAGACACAGGCAGGAAAGTGTTAGTTCATTGTCTTATTTTTTTAAAAGATATATTGATTTTTATTTGAAAGGCAGATTTACAGAGAGAATGAGATACAGAGAGAAACACGTTCAGTCCATTGATTGACTACCTATGTGGCCACAATGGTGGGAGCTGAGCTTATCTGAAGCTAGGAGCCAGGAACTTCTTTCAAGTCTCTCACAAAGGTGCAGGGTCCCAAGGCTTTGGACCGTCCTTGACTGCTTTCTCAGGGCACAAGCAGGGAACTGGATGGGAAGCGGGGCAGTTGGGACATGAACTGGAGCCCTTATGGGATCCTGAAGCATGCAAAGCGAGAACTTTAGCCACTAGGCTGCCACGCCCTGCTCTATGTAACTCTGACCACCATCATCTCCTATTCAAGTTGATGTATAATAATAAAAATTATTTATTTGACATGCAGTTTTACTGAGAGAAGGCGAAAAAGAGAACTAGAGAGGGAGGGACGGATATTTTATCTATTAGTTCACTCTCCAAATGGTACCAACAGTCTTTTGCTGGGCAGGTCCCCAGCTAGGAATCAGGAGCTACTTTTTTTTTTTATTTTTTTTTAAAGATTTATTTTATTATTTTTTATTGGAAAGGCGGATATACAGAGAGGAGATACAGAGAGGAAGATCTTCCGTCCGATGATTCACTCCCCAAGTGAGTGCAACGGGTCGATACTATGCCGATCTGAAGCCAGGAGCCTCTTCCGGGTCTCCCACGCAGGTGCAGGTTCCCAAAGCTTTGGGCCGTCCTCGACTGCTTTCCCAGGCCACAGGCAGGGAGCTGGAAGGGAAGCGGGGTTAGAACCGGCGCCCATATGGGATCCCGGGCGTGCAAGGCGAGGACTTAACCACTTGCGCCACCGGGCCGGGCCCCAGGAGCTACTTTTGAGTCTCCCTTGAGGACGTAGGGTATTCAAGGATTGAACCATAAATCCACTGCTTTTCCTGGACAATAGTAGAGAGCTGGATCTAAATTGGAGAAGCCTAGACTAGACCAGGCATCCATATTGGATGCTGGCACAGTAGGTAGAAGGTTAGCTTGCTACATCACAATTAATTTTTTGTGTAAGTTAGCAAGAAACCATGGGAATTTGTTTTTAACCAGGGAATTATGGAACACCAGGTTATAAAAAAATAATTGCAATGTGTACATGGATTAATTAATTGTGACTAGATGGTAGATGAGTCTTACATAAAAATTCAGATGTTGGTTAAGACATGTGAGTCCCACATGGAACACCCAGAAAGAAGCTCCTGGATCCTAATTTGGATACTGCCCAGCTCCAATTATTGCTCCGATGTGGGGTGGGAACCAGCAGATGGTAGATCTCTTGGACCAGGTTCTATTGCTATCCAGGTGTAGTCACAGGGAGCTGCATTAGTTGAGACTGAAACTGGAACTGGTGCCCATGTTGACATTGCAGATGACTGTGTAATGTGCTATGCCACAAAGCCGGTCCTAAATATATAAATTTAAAATACATCATGTTTAAGACTCTAATTAAAAAATGAGAGAATATTTTAGATTTCTGGTTTATGTTCATAATAAGCAAGGCTCTAATTTCACAGGTGCTCTCACAGTAGTTGGCTTTGATGTTTAAGAAAAATAATTTGTTATTTTAGTAATTATGCAATAGTTTTAGCTGCTTATTCCTTGACTTACTTGGCTTTTAATAAGTAGTTCCTCTTCTCTGACATTGTGAATATGAATTTTTGACTCTTGACAAGTTAGAAGCATGAACTGTATAGGCAAGTCATACACACAGTAAGCCTTGGGATTTATTTATTAATTTATTGGATGAAGATTCTCCCTAGGAGCTAACATTGTGATAGACATTGTCTTATTCATTCATGTGAAATTTTTAATAAATAGACATTTTGTTGTTTCTAATATAAACATGCAGGTTTTGTAAGGAGAGATGAAGAACACACAAGTAACTGATGAAGCAAATGCACTTCAACATAAACTGAAGGGATACAGACTAGGTTGCTGGTTTGGAGACCAGCATCCCGTCTCGGGGCGCCAGACACACTGGGCCACAGGAGTCTGATCCATGAACCTCCAAACCCATCATTGCCTTTAAACCCTCCAAATAAACACATTGTTCCCAAGAAACTTCCCTTGGCTCCTCTAAAGTGTTGCGAATCACCTTTGTTTTTTCCATGTGTGATTTATGTTTTTCATGCATTTTTGTAATGACACATTTTAGAAATTCCAGATCAGGAGTTGGTGTTCTGCCACTTCCAGTCAACCAACCATTTGCAAGGACTATGGCTGCTCTAGAATGCCACTGGCTGCCCTATTTCCAATCTGCTCTCCAGCTAATGAGCCAGGTAAGGCAGCAGAGGATGACCCCAGGACTTGGGACACTGCCACCTTGAATGAGACTGTCCTGGAGCCCTTGCTTCTGTCTAGTCCAGTCTCAGATGTTGGGGCCACTTGGCAGAGTAAGTTCACATGTGGAAGATCTCTCTATCTCCCTACCTATCTCAGACTCTATCTTTCAAATACAAAAATAGCTAAATAGATACATTATCTTTAAAAATACAAATTGTTGAAATAAGTAAAAAAAAATAAGCAGGCTACTAAGAAATGATAGGGGGTTGATTTTAGCATAATTGATAAAACGATGCTAGAGAAGTAATATGTTAGCTAAGACCTAAAAATAGATTTGAGGGGAATGGAAAGAAATGCATTATAGACATTAGGAATAAGATAAATAAGTCACCTAACAGGGACCAGGATCGTGGTATAGCAGATAAAGCCTCCATTTGGGCTCAGATTCAAGTACTGGATGCTCCACTTGGCAGCTGTCTGCTGATGTGCACAGGAAAGCGACTGACAATACGCTCGAGTCCTCGGGCCACTGCACCCTTATGGGAAGCCGGGAGGAAGCTCCTGGCTCCTGGTTTCAAACTGGTACAGCCTTGGCCGTGGAAAATCTCTGTTTTTCCCTTTCTCTGTTGCTCTTTCAAATAAATAAAATAAAAATCTTCAAGAAAATAACACCTAAGACAAGAAAGCCTTCAACGTGCTTGGGAAACTTAAATGTCAGGACTTCGTAAGCATAGCCGTTATAGCCTGGCATGAAGGAGATGACAGAAATCACGATGCATAAACAGCACTCATTTCTAAATCACACTGGCAGATTTCCAGTTTCAGCAGTTTCTCTGGTAAATGCATATTAAGGGAAGCTTTGAAGAGAGGTTTAAGATAAGCTTGCTTCCTAGTTTAAAGAACAAGTTTCAGTTCTTTTGGTTTAATTTAATATAGTTTCTTTTTCTGTAGGCACAGTGTAAGCGGTCTGAGAAATAAAGCTTTTCATTAGCCACATCATGCCAATTTACATGCTACAGAGCAGCAAACTCATTTCTCTGTGTGTGTGCTTTGATCTTGCCATTTTATTTCATCTTACTAAATTCTTTAAAAAGGCTTATCAAAGAAGCCTTGGGAAATATATAAATATAATTCATTTCCATTTTCATCATAATACTAGCTATCTTTTATTGAAACATACAAATCCCTAAGGTTGATCTCATTTTCTATGCAGTTTGATGATACAATTTAATGCCTGCAGAGATTCATTTATTTATTTTAACTTTGATCTTAGCTGAAAACCTATTAGAATGCTTTAAACGTAATCTTTCTTTAGTTGACAATGTTTTTATTGCTACCACAGAATAATCTAATTTTGATGCTATATATATGTGTGTGTATGTATGCATTTATATGAATATTTTGCAAGAAAGAAAGTTGGTAATCATTTTATCCTTAGAAAAAAGAATGAAGTTTTTAATAGTAGTTTGCATTAGTTGCATTTTAAAATAAAATATGTTAGGTAAAAAGCATTAAATTAACCTTTCCTTTTTGTTGTTATTTCTTTTATAGATGAAGCTACTAGGAATTTTAAGATTGCATATATGACTCACACTTTGGCTTACATTATATGTATAATGTATATTATATCACACTGTATATATGTGACAGAGTGCTGCATGAACATAAATATATATTTATATTTTAGTTATATATTTATATTATATATATACATGTATATTTTTATATAACTATGTCAAGCAGAGTTCTTAGATTTGTAATTCCCTATGTCATTTAACCTTTCGAGGACTCAGTATTAACTACCTGGCATGTAATTTGCTGTGTTTTCTGGAAAGCACAAAAGATTATTTTATTTTTCAATTGAAATATTATAAAGGATTGCATATGTGTAACAAAGCATTCAAATATAAAGTTAACACAAAATATTAAAAATAAAGTGCATAATTTAACACAATTACTTTAATGTAACTCATATTTAACCAAATTAATTCTATGATGAGATCTCCTTGAATACTATAAATAATTTATATGCCCCAAGGAATCTTTTTGGGGAGGACAGGTTTTTCGCTCAATTATTATCCAAGAAAGTTATAAAATATTTTGTGATAATGTGTAAATGTTACTACCCTTCCTAAAGCACAGAAAATTAATCTAGATGAGCCTACAACCAACTCCCCTGCTTCTGACGCTGCCAGAGCTTCAGTGTTCTAGAAGCCATTGAGTTAAGGTAATGATTGCTTGCTTGTAGCCTTTCCTGCTTTTTCCTTTTGTTTTAAGGGTTTTTTTTTTAATTAAATAATTTTTATACAACTAGCTGAATTCCTCACAACACCATTTCTTAGAAGACCATAAAAGAATATCTTCACAGTTCGAGTTAACCTGATACTGCTTTTTATAGTCATCTCCAGTCAAAAGTGAATCACAACTGGCAAAGTTTTTCTTTTTATATACAGCAGTCATAACTTGGTAAAGAGAATGGCCAAACTGACTTTTTGCATCTTTGTTTTCAAAATTAGTCTCAATGGGAATTCATTTCACTTAAAATGCATTAAAACATCAAAGACTTCATGCTTTGCTTACGATGTCCATGACATAAAGAGAACATGAAACACTCAGCCTCACATGAAACAGTTAGAAGTCATTCGGAAAAATAACTGCACATACTGCTCTTTTATACATTCACATATTAATTTTGGTTTTAAAAGAACAAAGATTATTTAATATTTTATTATGATGTGAAATGTGAGATACTTAATGTTTCTGTAGACATAGGATTATGTTTCTTCTTTGGGAGTCCACAGGGAATTTTTGTACCACAAAATATGACTTAATATTAGCATGTGATAATAATTTAAAAAAAGTTTTTAATTTGTTTCCTTCTAAACTCATGAGTTACATATTAAAAAGGGAGCCATTTATATAATTCCATAAAACATAATAGAATGTTCATAAATACTTCTTACCTGCCTCCCGAAGAATATCAGCAATCCTTCTTCCAAAGCACTTCCTCTTCTCCCTGATAAATGTGTGTCAGAATAGCTGAAGGGCCTTTTCAGTGTCACCATTTTTTTAAAAATATTTTTTATTGTGGCTTTAGGATACAATTCCATAGTCTCTGGGATTTCCCATCCCTCTGCAAGTTCCTTCCTCAACCCTTTGTTTTCCACTCCAGAATTACAATGAGTGGTCCTTCACGAACAGTGATAATCCCATCATGCTGTAATCAAGGTGGACACGAACAATGTCGGAGTGTCTGGCATCCTACTCTCAGGACATTTTCAGCTGTTGCACTGGGAGTCCATCTTTGGTTTGGCTGCAGAAACATATCCGTCTCTGCTAGGATTCTGTTTTACATCCCTTAAATACAGAGCCAGTTAACACAGTTTTACATCCCTTAAATACAGAACCAGTTAACATCTTCAATAAGAAGATGAGTACGGGTCCCAGCGCGATAGCATAGCAGTTAAGGTCCTTGCCTAAAGGCGCCAGGATGCCATATGGGTGCCGGTTCTAATCCTGGTGGTCCCACTTCCCATCCAGCTCCCTGCTTGTGGCCTGGGAAAGCAGTCGAGGATGGCCCAAGGCCTTGGGACCCTGTACCCATGTGGGAGACCTGGAAGAAGTTCCTGGCTCCTGGCTTCGGACCGGCATAGCATCAGCCGTTGCGCTCACTTGGGGAGTGAATCATCGGAGGGAAGATCTTCCTCTCTGTCTCTCCTGCTCTCTGTACATCTGCCTTTCCAATTAAAAAAGAAGAAGAAGAAGAGTGCAACAACTCCTAGCCATGTTAACATTGAACATCACCAGAGAAAATCACTTAAAATCAGAGATGAAGGGGAAACGGTCCCAATTTTTTGCCCTTTATATGACATTAAAGAGGCAAGGTCAGTAATAGGGATGTTAATTTTTTGTTGCCTAGGTATACTTAGTCTACCTTCATTCCTTAGCAGAGAGGACTTCTGTTTATTTTCCTTAATTTCTGGTATTCTGGTCTCCATTATGTCCTTTGTTTGTGGGGTTAGGTATATGAGTGTTTCTTCTCCTTTTTGTTGTTGTTTTGTGTATTTTTGATGGAAACTACCTTATATTAGAAGCAACATTTGTATCTGACCTTTTGGGATTGGCTTATTTCCCTTAGCATAAAGGTCTCCAGTTTGGCCCATTTAAATGCAAATGATAGAATTGCATTCTTTTTAATACCTTAGTAGTATTCCATAGTGTAGATGAACTACAGTGTCTTTATCTGGTCCTCTGTCAGTGGGCATTTAGCTGTTCCCATGGTTTTGCAACTGTTGATTGTGCTGCAATAAATATAGGGGTGAACATTGCTTTCTCATGAATTAGGTTATTTGGATATATTCACCGAAGTGGGATTACTGGGTTATATGGTAGGTGAATTTTCAGTTGCCTGAATATTCTCCATATTGGCTTCCACAATGGCTGCACCAGCCTTCAATCCCACCAGCAGTGGAAGTGGGTTCCTTTTTCCCCACATCCTCACCAACAGACATTGCTGGTCATTTTCTGTATGTGGGTCATCCTCACTGGGATTAAGTGGAATCTCAGTGTTGTTTTCGTTTGATTTTCCCTTATTGCTAGAGAGCTTGAGATTTTTAAAAATATGTTTGTTAGCCAATTGGGCTTGTTCCTTTGAAAAGTGTGTTTATTTCTTTGCCCATTCCTTAACTGGTTTGTTTGTTTTGTTGTTATGGTTATTCTGGAGTTCTTTGCATATTCTGGATTTTAGCCCCTGTTTGTTGTGTGCAAAGATTTTCTCCTGGTCTATTTGTTGCTTGCTTTTTACTTCGCTGTGCAGAATCTTCTTAATTTGACATAGACCCATTTGTTTATTTTGGTCTTGATTTCCTTTGCTTTTGATGATTCTTTTAGGAAATCTTTGCCTGTACCTATGTTTTGCAGAGTATTTTCTACATTTCCTTCTAAAAAGTTTGATGGTTTCTGGAGTTTGGATTGAGTCCTTCTAAATGAGCACACACTCTTCACCATGTAGTTCTCATAAGAACCCAAACATGGGCCAAGTGCAAAGGTCTAGTGACTAAAGTCTTCACCTTGCACATGTCTTGCACCAAATTGGTACCAGTTTGTGTACCAGCTGCTGCAGTTCCCATCCAGCTCCCTGCTTGTGGCCTGGAAAGCAGTAGAGCATGGCCCAATGCCTTGGGAACTTGCAGACATGTGGGAGACTTATTAGAGCTTCTTATTCCTGGTTTTTGATGGGCTGAGCTCTGGTCATTGTGGTTATTTAGAGAATAAATCTGCTGATGAGACATCTTTGTCTCTCCTTCTCTCCGTAAATCTGACTTTCCAAAGAAATAAAATAAATCTCAAAATATAAAAGAGGGCCCGGCGCGGTGGCGCAAGTGGTTAAGGTCCTCGCCTAGCACGCCCAGGATCCCATAAGGGCGCCGGTTCTAATCCCAGCAGCCCCGCTTCCCTTCCAGCTCCCTGCCTGTGGCCCGGGAAAGCAGTCAAGGACGGCCCAAAGCCTTGGGACCCTGCACCCGCGTGGGAGACTCAGAAGAATCTCCTGTCTTCGGATCGGCAAAGCATCGGCCTTTGCGCTCACTTAGGGAGTGAATCATCGGACGGAAGATCTTCCTCTCTGTCTCTCCTCTCTGTATATCTGCCTTTCCAATAAAAATATAATAAAAAAAAATATATATATATATATAAAAGAACCCAAACATGACACAATCTGATCTTAACATTCTGTAGAACTTCGAAAAAGAAATTTCTGTTGTTTATGAACTGCCAACCCATTCTTTGAATAACATTTTTAACTGGGTAAAGTAGGTGAGCTAAATATAGAGGCTAGTGACAAGACCACTTTTGACTGATACAAAGGATTAGTATGGTTTTCAGTGTGTGTGTGTGTGCGCATGAAAATGTAATATTTATTTTTAACAATTAGTTCAAGTATAACATGGCCATGAAACTACTTTAATTTAATTTAAATATTATTTTATCAGTACCACTTATTTTATTAACATAGAATTCCATAAGAAGACAATATATTTAAATTGTAAAATCTGATCATTTGACAAATATTTCATGCAATAATTGCAACAAAGTAAGTTTGTTAACACACCAATCCACTCACACATAGTTACCAACATTCTATGTGTAATAAAAGTATTTAAGATTCATTCTTTGAGTTCTCAAGTACTCAATAATGTATTCATACATATAGAAAACATACTACACATTGAACTTAATTGCTTAAGTAACTGTAATGTCATCTTTAGTTAAAATTTTTGCTAGGAGTCACATTTTTGGCTGGTTTATATCTCTGGTAACTTCTTCCTCTTTGTTTCTTACTCACCTTTGTGGGGGAAATTCCTCATAACCCTTACTATACATGTAGATATCATCTGCCCTGTAATATTTTCTATGTCCGCCTTTCTCCAGACTGCCATCTGCGTGCAGTTCTACTCTACAATGAGCTCTCAACATATTCCTAGGCTTTCCCTGAACAAACAGTAGTTGTTTTTTATGTAGCACAATATTTGCTGTATCAAGAGTACTTAATACATGCTTAAGTGTTGAATGAGCTCATGGAATTCAATTAGCTGGAGTAAAATTGAACAGATCACTGCACAATGAACAGAATTTCAGAGTACTACATGAAAACTAAAGCAATAAGACGGGTGTAGCATACTTTTAAAAATTAGCAACATTTGATAATTCAGAATATATTTACACAAGAAGGCTAACTTGGGTGACTGAAAAAAATAAAATACTAACAGCTATGATAATCAGTAAGAAGAGCTAGATTGGAATTGAGTGATGAATTCTGATTTAACTTCCTTTCTTTGAAAGTAGGTCAGTGATGGATATTGTTGAGAGTTACATCTTAGGAGATTTCACGCTCCTAGTAAACTAGCACTCGTTTAATTCGTTTGACTTAGCGGTGCAATGGCAAGGATTAAGAAATAAGTGAAAGACTTAAAAACTATGCAAAAAAATACATAAATGAACAAAATGACATTTGTTTGCATCTGTTCTGTATTGAGGAACCATTAAATCTGCTGTGCAGTGCTCTGCCTGTGTGCATGAGGAAGTGCGTGAGAGTGTACTTATGAAGGCAGTTAACAGTGCAGCAGAATGCTTTTCATTAAGCATGTGATTAAAAAAAAAACTATATGCTTATTTGGTACATATGGTTTACTCTTCCAACGATCAAAACTCTTTTATAGTAATAAAAATCACATCAAATTTCCAGACAGTAGCAAAAAGCTCTCAAAATATGTTGTGATATTTCCTAAAGAAGTAGTTTCTCGCTCTCTGTTGTCTTCATATTCAATAATATGAAGCAAAGGGACACGCAAGCACTATGGGGATATGATGGCTTTATGTGCAATTATGAGTAGTGGTGAAAAGAAGTGAAACTAAAACATTGACCCTAACTCCTAAGTATCCTTGAACACACACAAACACACTGAGAAAGAGGACACTGGCCAATGGGATGTTGTCCTGGGAAAAAAAGTCTCTGGAAACAGAACTAGAATGGAAGCGAGGAAAGAAGTAGAATGAAAGAAGAAAAAGACATGGAAAAAGAAAAAGAAGAAAGAAAATTGTCAGAGAGGCATACAACAAGGATGAAAACTACCTGAGAACATAGGAAAAATAAGATTTCTGACGAAACCCTCTAATCTACTTCATAAATTATCATCTATTTTATTTTGGGCAGTCAAAGTTAAATTCTAAGACTTTTAGGTAACCAATATGCAGGCAACAACAACTCTTTTGCCAGTTAGGTAAAAGAGCTTGGTACTTATCTCCCAAATCAAATCGGTTGTTGGTGTTCGCCATGACCTTATCATGGGAATAAAAAGGCAGCGGAAAGCATTGTATCATGCAAACATTATTAATGTTTGTGTATTAATTAAGGTGCCCAGATAAGCCTAATAGAACTTGCTTTGTGACCCTAGCATTAAAGATTTTAAGGAGTTCAGATATGAAGTGGACAATAGCCCAGTATGACTTCTGGATTTAGTTCGCACTTCTGATACACACACACATACACATACGCCAGCTTGGTTTATTTCTCCTGAGCAATTAGAAAACAATAAGGATTAGAATAGTTAAGCATTTTAGAATTTAATATGCTCCAGCACCTCCAGCTGTGTAGCCATTAGAGATTTATCTGATCTTTCCAAGCTTCAATAATCTAATCTGAAAATGTAAGATAATTTTGTCAGAGAATAATTGCAATGATAACTGAAGTTATGAATGTATCATGATAATCCAAGTCAAATCTGTATCACAGAGTTAGGGAAATATCCATCACTCTTTAGTTGTATGCCAAAATATATTAAATATAAAAAAACTGGAATAATATCATCAGTATAAATACATTTTGATAAACATATCATTAGTAAATATTTATCCACCCTGCCCCAATTTTGGATGCAGACAATTGATGATAAAAGAGGTAAATATTTAAGAGAGGAAAAAAGTAAAAAATGATAACATTTGCCTTATTTTAGATTCTTTAAGATTTTGCTCAAAGCAGTTGTGTGAGAAAACATTTATTTGAGGGTTTGCAATTTACTTTGGAAAAGTGTAGAGAAAGGGGAACTCTTTTTAAGACTTATAACAAGTTAGAAAAAATTGGATATTGAGAGTTCATCACACTTCCACCTTTGTTGGGTACTGCTAATTTCTGTTTGCTTAAGGACAAAAAAAATACATATTCGGCTATTTGTTTTATTTTGCTTGATTTATGAGGCATTTTGTGGTTCTCATTTAACATGGAAGACGCCTTATATTCCCACGGAAATCATTAAGATAGCATTTGTATTTCCTATGAGACTGGAAAGGTTGTTAATTAGTCATTGTTGATAGTTTATTTACATAATTCATTGCCCCATTAACTAAATATTCTTTTCCTAAACAGCAATTTTATCTAAATAATTGACTCAATTTTTCATTTTAGCTTTCCTTTATATACATAAGCCTTTGACTTAAAGATGAATATGAGCTTTCGTAAACTTAACTGACATTACTGAACTTGTTATTTTCTTTGTGATTTTTATCTAATTGAAGTCTTAATCTGAAATCACTTAGTTTCCCTAACCCTGCAGTAAACCAGTCCTGATTTCATGCCTTAAATTCCAAAATATAAACCATGTACCAATGAGGTGTGGGCAGACTTATTAGAACTGTCTAAAAATACAGTGAGACTTTCTCAAACATAAAGTATGAAGACAGAAAAGCATGTCTTTGTTAATGAGCTAAAATTAAAATAAAGGTTATTTTTTATTCCATGATAATTATATCTGTGAGTTGATTTATTAGTGGACATTGATAGTATTTTCCCAAAGTGTCTAAAAACAAAAAAAGAAGTCATTTGATTTTTTTTTTTAAGATTTATTTTTATTATTTTTTCATTTGAAAGGCGGATATACAGAGAGGAGATACAGAGAGGAAGATCTTCCGTCCGATGAGTCACTCCCTAAGTGAGCGCAAAGGCCGATGCTGTGCCGGTCGGAAGACAGGAGCCTCTTCCGGGTCTCCCACGCGGGTGCAGGTTCCCAAAGCTTTGGCCGTCCTTGACTGCTTTCCCAGGCCACAGGCAGGGAGCTGGAAGGGAAGCGGGGCTGCCGGGATTAGAACCGGCGCCCATATGGGATCCCAGGCATGCAAGGCGAGGACCTTTAACCACTTGAGCCACGGCGCTGGGCCCGTCATTTGATTTTATAATTTGTTTATACCTGATTTGTAAGAGTTTTATCTTTAACTAATTTTTGCGGATAGGAGAGAACTGAACTTTCACCTATTTTTTGTGGCTAGCATTCCTCTGACAGTAACTAGTGAGAGCAACAGTAGAATTACTGTAACAGGAATTTTCCCACTCAACAAAACGAGTGGGAACTTCCATTCACTCATAATCTTGAACTTTCTGATTTCTGTCTTCAGCAACTTTCCATTGTATATAAATTCCTAGAAAATAAATACAATAAATGTTTTACTTCAACTTGTAAATTAACTGATTTTTGTTTGTGACTCTGTTAATTCTTTACCTTTAGTGATTAGTAGGTTGCTGTGCAGTAACAGAACTTCCTAGGGCGATTAGACACAGGAAGATTCCCAACCTGTCACCACATGCTTAATTGTGGAACTTGTCAGAGAAATTTGTATTTGTGATGGTGAAATTGCCTTTATTTTCTAAAATTTAAGAAACATTGTATATGTATGTGCATTCTTGGGACAAGTATACTTCAAAAACTTCATTTTGGTGCAGAAGTTTTTGAAATCTTCAAAATTTTCAAAATTTTCTTTTCTTTTTTTTAAAAATGTGATGATACAATTCTAAAGGCTGCTGGTCTTCCCTTACCTTGTCCTCAAATTCCCTCCTCCCCAACTCTGCCACATCACCACAATGTAGTCCTTCCTAAGCAGTGGTAAGTCTGTCATTCCTCCATTTAAATGTGTCCTGTGCAGGTGTGGACAATGGCAGAGTCCAGCATGCTGTTGTCAAGATATATTTAACAGTTTCATTGGGAGTCCATCTTTCATATGGAAGTAGAAATGTATACTGCATTGTATCTTCACATCTGAAAATGAGTCTATTACACACTATAGATTCACTTAAACGAAAAGCCACAAGACAAAATGAAGAACTAGAATATGTGTAAAAATTCACTATGTCAGGAAGTTAAACAGCATGCTACTAATACATAGTATGAAAAACAATGCATGGATTTCAAAATACACGTACCAGAATAAATTTTTTTAAAAAAAATCAATTGTCCAAAAACCTTGTAATATAATCTCATATATAAACTTGCAATTTAAGTACTACTTGAATATCAGTCATATGTTAGCATCATTGGTGAATATTTTCAGTTCATTGTACAATAATTCAAAGATTTCAAAGAAATTTGCACTTTAACTGATCACTTACATGCAACACTGTTCGTTCATTTAGTGAATTTCTGTGTATTTCCTAGTACTACCATGTCAAAAATAGCACACCTGTGGTCTTAAAATGAGCAATTCAATTATCCTACAGTCATGGATAAAATAATTGCAAAATCTAAAGGCTGTAGAAGAGGAAACTTCTGTCCCCAAACCCAGAGAGCTTGACTTTTCGTGAGTATAGAAACAAAAACCCGTACTAGAGGTAGTTGTTACACAACGCAATATAAAATAACGATGAGGAATTATTTAGAAATCCACAACTTCCAGAGAGAAACAAAATCATCTTCTACTTTAGTAGGGGATGAATTGGCATTTGGGGAAGTCCCTGTCATTACATATTGTGGCGAAAGAAGCACATAAAGACAGCATTCAGAAAATTCCTTTGCATACAACACATGTTCAAATTCTTAAACTGGAGCTCCTGCTTGGATGGTGATCTTGACATTAAACTGAAGTGTAACCGAGGGAGAATTTTGGTTCTATCTGTGCGGGCGTTGCTCTTTTGATCTAATTCAGGAAAAATGGTGGTGGCTGCTCTTTCTGACATAACTGAAGAGCCTACAAAGATCACTTTGAAAAACAGCAATTGCTTTGGAAATTTTAGGAACTTGAAGCAGAAATGAGTCGCAGTAAAGTATTTTGAGCTGCTTAGAGCATAAGCAACTGACAGTTCCTTGCCTCTTCTGGCTTCCCTAAGTCCTTGGTTTTCCTTAATTTAAAAACATGTTATTCTAGTCTCTGCTTCTGTTCTCACGTTATTTTCATTTTTCCAAATAGATTTTGGCGTTTCAATTCCCCTCTCATATTGTCACTAACCAATGGACGATAGCTGACCTTAATTTGATATGTATTCATTTTTTATGATAACATGTGTGAAGAAATTATTTCCAAAAGTCAGATTCTCAGAGTGTTTGAATTGGGACTTGATTGTGTTATGAAGACACGCACATCAATGTGAGGCAGAGCTTACACACATGATATCAGTTTAAATTGGGAAATTTTAAAAAGATTCATTTGCCTCTGCAAAAAAATTAAATATTCATTTTATATTTGAAAGTCAGAATTACATAGAAAGAGAGAGGGAGAGACATAAGGTGAGAGAAGAGACAGAAGACAAGAAGATAGATGTTCTATCCTCTGGCCCATTCCTTAAATGGCCACGATGCTCAGACCTGGGCCAGGCAGAAGCCGGAAACCAAGTGCTCCATCGAGGTGTGCAACATGCAGGGTCACAAATACTGAGCCATCCTCTGCTGCTTTCCCAGGTGGGAGCTGGATCTGAAGCAGAGCAGCTGGGACTGAATCAACCTCCTCATGGGATACTGACCCTGCAGATAGTAGCTTGAGTAGCCGTTCCACTGCAATGACCCCAGTCAGAAGTTTCAAAATGCATTTTTAAAGCATCCATGTAATGATGCAGTAGCTAGATTTTCTTCTCACTGAGATGTTAATTTTTTTTCCTTTCTAAAATTTCTGTTATACTTCTTCATTCAAGTCTTCATGGAAACAAATAGAACAAAAAGAAAAGAAAAGCAAAAAAAAAAAACAATCCTACAAGTTACATACGCATGATGACATCTAGAGACTTGTAATTAAGTTGTAAAAATAAACTATCTACCTATAAAGTAGTTAAGTGAACAAGCACAGTATTATGTGACTGCCAGTAAAACTAAGTGAGGACACATTAACTTATGAGTGCGTGTGAAATACGGCGTATTGGTGGAGGCACTTTGATGAGAAGAAAGGTAAAGACAAAATTTGATCTATGAAGTTAACGGGGAACATACTTCATTTTGAGAACAATGCAGGCATTTATACAGCTCACACAATTTTGAAATCCTGTATACTGGTCAAAAACAATGTTGGGGGAATATATAAGAACTAATTATTATAAACCTTCAATGTTAGATCAAAGAGCTCAGATTTTAACCTATAGCCAATGTTAGATTTAATTCTTTTCTGTATCAAAGTAGGGTCAATACTTTGGTTAAAATCGTAGTAACAAGCCTTCATCCAATTTAAGAATTAACTTAATTATTTTAATTTTAAAGATGTGTATTCTTTTAGAGGGAACGGAGGGATACACACACACACACACACACACACACACACACACACACACACGGTGGGCAGAGGGGAAGAAGAGAGAAAGAGAGAGATCTCCCAGCTGCTCAGTCACTCCCCCATAGGGCCTTAATGGCTTTAACAGCCAAGGCTGGACCAAACGCCAGGAGTAAGGAGCTTCATCCAGGTCTTTAACATAAATGTCAGGGCCCAGGCACTTGGACATTTTTCTGCCACATTTCCCAAGACATTAACAGGAATTTGGATTGGAAGTGGAGTAGTTAGAAACCCAATGGGCACCTATACAAGTTGCTGATGTCCCAGGTAACCCTTTTAGCCATTATTCCGCAAAAGAAGCCTTGATTTTATTTTTTTTTTTTAAAGATTTATGTATTGTTTTAATTGGAAAGACAGAGAGGAGGAGAGACAGGTAGGAAGATCTTCCATCTGCTGATTCACTCCCCTTGTGGCTGCAATGGCCACCGCTGAGCCAATCCAAACCCAGGAACCAGGAGCTTCTTCCAGGTCTCCCACCCAGGTGGGGAGTCCCAAACCTTTGGGCTGTCTTCAACTTTTGCAGGCTACAAGCAGGGAGCTGAATGGAAAGCGGGGCTGCTGGAAAATGCATCAGGGCCCATATGGGATCCTGGTAGGTACAAGGCAAGGGCTTTAGCTACTAGGCTACAGCATTGGGCCCAGCAATTAATTTTAAATGTGGATTTTCTATGTACAGCTCCACTAACCAAGGTTGTTATATTGATATTCCATACCTTTAAAATAAGGCATTCTTTTAAATTCCAAGACTCTACAAATATGTTTTGAAATCTAGGCCATACTTAACACCAGGAAACTATACTTCTTTTCCTGATCTTTTCCCTAAATGTTTTAAACCATAAGCCCAAATCACCAAGGCTTTACTTATCAAATTTGGTGCCAAAAATGAGCTTCAAGTCAAATATCAGTTACTATTATTCTATTTCTTATTCTTGTCTTCTGATCTTCTTTTGCTATACAATAGTATATTGTCCTCGTTAACAAATCATGCCACTAATTATTTCCTACACAGGAACATTGATACTTTTTTAAAAATTGCTATTAGAAGAAGTAAAATACTAAACTTGATCTAAATGCATAGATATATACCATATACCTGCTGCAACTAATCAGGAAATATATTGATTTTCCATACTTTGATGATTTACCCAGTAATATTAGCAGTAGCTTTTCATCCATGATCCATTAACTAACCACAATTTCCAGTGGGACTAATTGTACTTTATTTAAGGCATTTAGAATTGGAAAGTATGTGTTAAAGTAATCAGATATTACTAAAACTAGTATTATAGCACTTTAATTGTGAACAGCATAAAAATTTTATGAAAATATTGCAGCAATACTGATCCACACTACTTTCTTTTCTTTTTCTATCTTTCCTTCTTTCTTTCCTCTTTCTTCCTTCCTTCCTCCCTCCCTCTTTCTTCCTTCCTTCCTTCCTTCCTTCCTTCCTTCCTTCCTTCCTTCCTTCATCTCTCTCTTTCTTTCTTTCTTTCTTTCTTTCTTTCTTTCTTTCTTTCTTTCTTTCTTTCTTTCTTTCTTTCTTTCTTTCTTTCCCTCTCTCTCCCCTTCTTTCTTTTCTTTCTTTCTTTCCCTTTAGCTCCCACAAGTAAGGGAGGACATATCATCTCTCTCTTTCTGTGCTGGCATATTTCTTTCAACACGATATCTTCCAATTGAATCTGTTAGCTACAAGTGATAGAAGTTCATTCCTTTTTCTAATTGCATAATCATCATCTTTCCATTCAAATATTGCTTAAATCCTTGTCTGTATACACACTAACCTGAGATCTTTTTTTACTTTTTACTGATTTAACTGCTTATTTAATGAGGTATTATACCTTATGATTGCAATATGAAATTAAACTGTAATCTCAAAACTATAACAGAGGGCCTGGCCCAATAGCCCAGTGGCTAAAGTCCTTCCATGCACCAGGATCCTGTGGGTGATGGTTCATATCCACGCTGTTCTACTTGTTCCCGGATTACTGCTTTTGGCCTGGGAAACAGTCAAGGCTGGACCAAAGCCTTGGGACCCTGCACCAATATGGGAGATCAAGCAGAAGCTCCTGGATCCTAGCTTAGGATCAGCTCAGCTCTGGCCATTGCAGCTGCTAAGGGAGTCAACCAATGGATGGAAGATAAGTTCCTCTGTCTTTCCTTCTCTTCATAAAACTAACTTTCCAATAAAAATAAATAAATCAGAAAAGGGAAAAAGGAAGACATCAAAGAGAAGTAAAGAGGATGGGAGGAAAGAAATATCTTAGCACTGCACTGTATCTACAGGGCCCCATCCAATGACTCAGTGGCAAAATCCTTGCCTTGCATGTGCTGGAACCCCGTGTTAGTGACAGCTCATTATTGGCTCCTTCGCTTCTCATCCAGCCCTCTGCTTGTTGCCTGGGAAGACATTGGAGGATAGCCAAATCTTTGAGTTAGTGCAGCCATTTGAGAGATCGGGAAAAAACGCCTTGCCCCTGGCTTCAGATCTGCTCAGCTCCAGCACTTGCGGCCACTTGGAGCATGCACTAGCAGATGGAAGATTTTTCTTTCTATTCCCTTTTCTCTGTAACTTTGCCCTTCCAATAAAAAACAAGTGAATCTTTTTTTTTTTTTAAGAAAAGGAAAGCACTATAAAAATCTGTTAACATTAATTAGAAAGTTATTTGTTAAAGAGTACAAATAAAAAACCGGAAAAAAAAGGCAAACTAAAAAACCTCATAACAAACTTTTGATACCTATAATCACAAAACTTATTATAACTCCCCACTCGCCCAGGAAAAAAAGAGAAATGGAAAGTGTGACTGTTTTCTAAAGTCACATCTTCTTAGAAAAGAAATCACGAAGCAGCCACTTAGATTGTGTGCGTATCATGGAACCACGAGTAGTGGATAACAGAGATCATGTAAATTTATTGCTTGAGCCACGTGTTTACTGTCATACTCAGACTGCATCATTTGACCTGTGTGCAGAGCCAGGGTTGTGGTTGCCTTGGCTTTTAAAGCAACATCTAGATGAGTGATTTTTATACTATTAATCCTGTGCTCTACCTGATGAAATAATGATGAAACTACGTTTAGTGTCCTAGAAAATAGGCAAACTTGCTCCAATGCATTAGAAATAGGCTACCTCTAATGACTGCAACAATGACTGGGGTGTGGTAGGTAAAAGCTTAATTTAGCGCTGAGATTTGGTCAGGAGAATGGAAACCATGACAATATGGAATCATGCCTTTTCTTGTTCGGGGAAATCATGCAAAAATCCAGAATAGCCTTACACCTTGACTTTTTTTTATCATTACAAAGCTATTCGTAATTCTTCCTCATTTTTGCATTTTTTTCCTTTAAAATTATTATTATTGCTATTTTCCATAATAGTTTTGTAGATACAGGGACCCCTCCCTAACCCCTCCTCCTCCTTATTGCTTCCCCCACCCTCATAGTGTTTCCCCATATTATCACAGTAATATAGTCCTTTAGTAATGGTTACATGTTCAACTTTCTGCTAGTTAAGTGCTTCATGGTACTGTAGCGTAGGCTAAAATAGAAAATGTTGCATTGTATAGCCAAGATACATTTAACTGTTTCATTAGGATTCCTTCTGTCTTTAAGTTTTAATATGTGCTAATAAATACTATATACCTTAAGTATAGTATGACTTTGTGTTTGTTTTCAAAAGATACAAATCTGTTACATTGTTTGTGAAAGCTACAGTTATATTCCATCATAAATGTGTTAAAATGATAACCCTGCTTACTGATAAATTGAATTTTTCAGAGAGGACCAAGTTAATATGAGGTCAGCAGGTTGAGCCTATTATGAAGATGTTTCCAAATATTTTGAGAAAAAGGAGAATTAAGGTTTTTTTTTTGATTGACATAAAAGGAAATCTATGCACAAATACACATATTCTGATCATATGCACTTTTTAAAGACCATGTACAGTATGACTGGAGAGAGATCTGTCTACAAAGATGTATGCATTTAGAGGAAAATTGCATGTGAAGATAAAAGCATCTGTGGTAGGTGGCCATGTAGCAGTGGAAGCACAGAATGGGATGAGACCACTACAGATCAAGAAATGCCAAGAATCATAGCCTACCACCAGAAGCTAGAACAGTTAAGAAATATTTCTCCTTTACAGATTTTACCCTACTCAAATCTTGATTTCAGACTTCTTGACCCCTAAAAGTGAGACAACACAATTCTGTTCTTTTCAGCATTTTTGATGGCATTCTTAGAAACCTGAAACAGACGGTTGAGAAAGAAAAGGTGCCAAATGTAGATGGCCATCTCTTTTCCTTTCTTTTTCTTCAAGATGAACTCATTGACAACATAATCTCAAAAAAAAACTGCCAATTATTTCAAATATTTATTTATTTTACTTGAAAAATGGAGAGATTGGCCGGGTCACAACAATCACAGCTGGGTTGGTCTGAAGCTGAAAGCCAGACGTTACATACACATTTTACATGTGGCTCGAGTCCAAAGCCTTTGGTCATCCTCTACAGCTCCCAGACTATCAGCAGAGAGCTAGTCCAGAAAAGGAGCATCCTGGACCAGAACTAGGATTTAGCTATCTGCCACCATTCCTTCCCCTAAACTACGAATTTTTTAATATTTATTTTATTTCTATTGGAAAGGCAGATTTGCAAGAGAAGAGACAGACAGAAAGATATTGCATTTGCTGACTCATTCCCTAAGTGACCACAGTAACCCCAGCTGAGCCAAACTGAAGCCAGGTGCCAGGTACTTCTTCCAGAATGCTCATGAGTGTACAGGGTCCCAAGTCTTTGGGCCATTTACTACTGTTTTCTTAGACCATTAGCAGGGGGCTGGATGGAAAATGGAGCATCCCAGACATGAACCAGTGCCCATGTGGGATCCTGGTTCATACAAGATGAGGATTTAACCACTGAGCCATCACCCTGGGTCTGTGAATTCTTTAGAATTAGCTGGAGACCGCAAAAGGATTTCAGAACAGAGAAGTGAGGGAATGTTGGGTTCTAAAAATGATTGTGATCTTAAAAACTGATTAACTAAGATAAGATGATATAGGGAGTCTTACCTAGTGTTCTAATGTTGGTTAAAACATTGAAGTCTCAAGATGATTTCTTGGTTTAACATCTGCTGTCAGCTTCCTGATAACGCAGACCCTGTGGGGTAGGACGTAGTTCATGTATTTGTGTTCCCGCTATTAATGGGGGGGGGTCTGGGTTGAGCTGCTAGCTACTGGTGTTGGCTTGTTTCAGACCATAATTGTGAGCAACTAATGGGGTGAGCCAGTGAATAGGAATGCTTTATTTTTCTGTCTCCATTTGTTCTCATATTTTGAAATAGATATTACAATATTTTAAAAAATTCTAACTGTACCAAAAAGGGATTGAGAAGTGTAAGCAGGAAAGAAACAAAGATAATGAGGCAAGTGTAACTTTATCGCCTTCTGTCAAAAATCCTGATGTTTGGAATTTAACTCAAGACAGTATTTTTTTCTTTTATAAAGTAAAATAACTGTTAATTGTGCATGTTTGTATGGTCCTCAGGTTTGATATATATATAAACATATATGTACATATATATACACAAATATATATACATGTATGTATTAATAATTTTCAGTTAGGTTAAATATATCTATATCCAGCAATATTTATGTTTGGAAAATATTTTAAATTATGTATTTAATAATTAATAGAAAAATATTTGGCCCTTTAACACCAACTACTATGCAATAGAATCCCAGAAATTTTTACTTCAAATTACTAATTAATATAATTTAATCAACATTTTTTGAATTTTATTATTATTTTAAAACTATAATTGTTTTTTATTATACAGTTCCATATGCTTTGGGATTTCCTACCCTACCCCAAATTCCTTCCCACCCCATTGATTTCTTTTCTAGTATTTCAGTGAGTGGTCCTTCATGAACAGTCATGAGTCTACCATTCTGCTGTTACAGAATAACTGTAGCAGCTATCTTATACTTGAATGCAAATCTGAAAATGAATCTTGGAAAAATACTACAGCAATGCTAATATTTTTAATTTACTTTTTAGTTCTGAAAAAGTAGTGGCATATGTTGTGACTGAAATGTTAAAATTACCAAATATAGGTATTAATGCCTTTTCAGCTTTCTACTGAATGTTATATATTGTAGGAATACAGATTCAATGTGATAAAAAAAAAGAGATGATAAACTATGTTGTGAATCAGAAGCTCAAAAAATTCTATTTCTAATTAACATACATATTACAATTTGGTGGCTGAGGTAAATAAAACTGTTGAATTGGCAGTATCTCATAGAGGAAGAAATATTATGTAACTCATGTGTAAAAGTTTGACCACCACTTTTGTCACTCTGGGAATACAGAAGACTGCTCTAATATGGTATGCTATCAATAATAACTGCAGGCAAAGTGTTTAGACAATACAAGGTAATAAAACCTGGTAATAAAAATCATTCATGTATCAATAGTGCTTCATTTGAGTTTTAATTCAACGTACTCCAGCACTGTAACTATCACATTACATTAAGCATTGTCCTATCAATAAACTTACTGCTTATTATAGATACGGCCTTCATGAGATGAGAAAAAGCAAAGACAACAACAACAACAACAGCAAAAATGGAAGGTTGGTGGAAACATGTTGGAAACATGCTGCATCAAATATGTGATCCACAATATTTTGTCTTGTTGGAACATAATATTAGATGTGTTTGTTGCAGAAAACCTATAACTCTATTCGGGGTGATTGGGTTCAAGTCCCCCCCCCTGGTGGTTCCAGCTGCCTGACAATGAGTATCTCTGCGATAGCAGTTGATTTCTCAAGTATTTGTGTCCCTGTCCATCGCCTGGACTACGTGGACTGAATTCTCGGCTCTTGGATTCTGTCTGCCCCAGTTCTAAATGTTTGTGGGCATTTGGGAAAATTAAATACTGCATGTAAATGGATCTCTCATTTTTTTATGACTTATATAAGAAATGAAAATCAATTTTAAAAATTAGAAAAATATGTCATGTATTATTATTTAAAGATTTATTTATTTTCTTGGAAAGTCAGGAAAGCCAAAAAGATCTTCCATCTGCTGGTTCATTCTTCAAATGGCCACAATGGCCAGAGCAGAGCTTATCTGAAGTCAGGAGCCAGCGGCTTCTTCCGGGTCTCCTACACGAGTACAGGGTCCCAAGGCTCTGGGTCATCCTTTACTGCTTCCCCAGGCCACAAGCAGGGAGCTGGATGGGAAGTGGAGAGACTGGGATATGAACCGTCACCCATATGGGATCCCAGGGCATGCAAGACAAGGACTTTAGCCACTAGGCTACCATGCCAGACCCCATCATTCACTATTTGTGACATATAAAAAGTATGTAAATAATATTAAACACGTTTTTGTCTCACACACACAATTTAATTGGACATTTCACATTTTTTAAAATTTGCTAAACAAGTATTTGCCTTCAAAATGATTACATTATGAAAGACACTGGAAATATGAAATGCTTAATGCATTACAAAATACAGATAGATGAAGCATGTATGGAGATTCTAAATGTTATGGCTTAAAAATCTAATACCATTAACTAAACAGAATTATCATCAATGTAAACTATCCAAGAAAGAGACAGATCCATTTTTACAACCTAAAAAGACTAGCATAGCAATTATTCTATTTGAAAATAATTTTTAATGTAAATCCCATGGATCTCACATGCTAACCATTTTAACTACCAGTTTAATAGTCTAACAGGAAGAATTTATTGATAGAGTACAGGGTTGTTGCTGTTTTGTTTTGTTTTGTTTTTGCTGGTTTTAAGGTTCCAGAAAGATATGATCTGCTTATGAAATATAAGAGCCTATTTTTGTAGTTAACTTTTGAGAAGTGAGCATTTGCCCCAGTTGCTAGCATGTTGAGCAGGATACAGCACCTCCGCTATCAGAATGCATGCCGTTGACTCTAACCCTTAATGAATCCGCACTGTGCTAAGCACTGGTGGTTGCTCCAATCGCTGCGTCACCTCCACCCTGTAGGACGCCTACCTGGAACTCTCCTCACCTGGCTTTGACCCTGGTGTGGCCATTTGAGAACGTGAACCAGCAGAGGGGAACACTCTGTTACGTTGTTTGGGGCTGTCTGTCTCAAAGAAAGAAATAAATACAGTGTTTTTTCTTATTTTTTTTATAGATCGATAGACAACCATTTTCTTCACCAATTATGGCATTTGAAAATATTAATTCAAATATTTTTGTAAGTGAAGCTGTTATAAACATGCCAAAGGTTTTGAAATTATTGATGACAAAGTTCTCAAGTGATTATAAATATTTAAATTAAATGGCAAAGTACAGCTGTTTTACTTTGCATTATCCATGGAAAGAAAATATTTATATACATTTGGTTTAATCTGGAGTCATTTTATTCAGTGTATATACAGAAAGTTTTTTCTATTTCTAAAAAAAAAAAAAAGATGTGTTATTTAATAAGCAACCTCTCTGGAATTAGCTAATGAATCTCAGGGTACAACAAATTGCAAAATTATCATAATTTTCTTCAAATGACTTCTAGAACTATCACGCACACACACACACACACACACACACACATTAAAATCTTATTTGATATGTCTGCCTACCTTTACTCCCTAATCACGGATTTGGGAATATTTCTAGACCTCTGGAGAATGTCAACAATTTCCTCATGAAAAAGTTACAAAATGAAATGCATTTCAATGGTGAAACACAACGTATTGTTGAAACCCCAAAGAATCCGATAGAAGGCAAAGGGTGGTCAATGGGAAACTATTCAACAGCTTCCTGAAGAATATAGCAATTCAATTATGAAATAGGGACTACATAAATAATTAAATTTATTACGTATCCTGGGATTTTTCTCAGAAGAAATCTTGCGGCTGTAAATAGAGATGACTTTATATTTTTCCTCTGCAATCAGCGTGTCTTTAATTTCTTACACTTACTAAAAATAAGTCATCAGAACTTCCTGTGGTATGTGAAGAGATGAGATTGCATATCCTGGGCTTGTTTCCCAATTTAGGGATAAAAATTGAGTAATTTATTGTTAATTTTTTTAAATTATATGTTTTTATTACAAAGTCAATATATAAAGAGGAGGAGACACAAAGAGTAAGATCTTCTGTCCGATGATTCACTCCCCAAACAACTGCAACAGCTGGTGCTGTGCCAATCTGAAGCCAGGAGCCAGGAAATTCCTCCTGATCTCCCACGAGGGTCCAGGGTCCCAAAGCTTTTGGTCGCCCTCAACTGCTTTCCCGGGCCACAAGCAGGGAGCTGGGTGGGAAGTAGAGCTGCTGGGATTAGAGCCAGTGTCCGCACGGGATCCTGGCATGTTCGACACGAGGACTTCAGCCACTAGGCCATCGCGCACTAGGCCCAATTTACTGTTACTTTTAAGTTACTTATCTATTTGAAAGGCAGAGAAACAAGCAGAGAAGGAGATAAATGTCATCTACCGGTTAGCCCCACAATGCTCGAATGAACAAACCATGGTGAGGTCAAACCATCGTTTTTCCTATGCTGTGCTGTCCATTTACTGGGTTTTATTCATGTTACCATATTTCTCAATTTAGTTCCCTTTCAGTTACATTGTTTGTTGTTGTTGTTGTTTGTTTTTGGGTTGATACTTTTTTCTTCTCTGCAAACATTTTAAGGGACTGTCTAATTCAATAGAATCGATGACAAAATATTCTCAGATCATTCTAATATCTGAGTCATTGCTGCCGACAGTGGCCATTTTTTTTTTTAATAAGCTTATTCTGAGTTTGGGGGCTTCAGTGTAAAGGGTGATTTTTCTTCTTTCCTTTTCTGATTGGAGACTTTGTTCTGTGGGGTTTCTGCGTTGTCAGGCAGTCATCCCGTTTGCACGCAGCGAGCAGACCCTGTGCTACTCTGCTGGGTTGTTGTTCTAATTACCCTTGAAGATTTAGGACTGTGGCAGTATGATTCTGGTTATCTGCTGCTCCTGGGATTCTCCTTGTTTACTGCCAGTGTTGCCTGAAGACCAATTCTGTGAGCCAGGATTTTTCCTCAACAACATCTTGCAGGTTATACAAATTAAAAGAGATTATATAAACAGAGAAAGAATACATGACATAATCTGGGGGCGTGGTGGAGGGACAAATGTGGTTTATGGGAAAATATGTGTTGATGCTTGAATTTATGTGATTAAAAACAGAATAATAAGGATGAGTACTATCACAAAACAAAGTATGGGACTAATTGTTTTTAGTGTTACTGAATGGTGTTGCTTAGGAAACCTAATTTCATTAACTTGCAAAATTGCCTACGGAGAGCACTTTACTTGCCAGAGATTTACACAGATTCCTAGATATCAAAATTCTCTCCCAACACAACAAGCCGATTTTCCATGAAATTTTTGAAATGTATTGACTATATTCCAAATCTGTTACACAATTTTTTTTTTTATCCTTTAATGCTGTAGTAGTGCATTGCATTGCTGTTACACATTGTAAAAGTTGATTCCTTAGCCTACAGGAAAATTGATTCTGAATAGGATAAATGTCTGAATCAAAAAAGATGATCATGATGAGATTTAAATAACAGGTATCACAATTGTAAGGGACCTTATCAAAAAAGAAGGATTCCTCAGTTGGTCTCTACTCCCCACCTGTGTGAGTATAACTGACTTATATAGGGCCTAGCACAGTAGCATAGTGGGTAAAAGTCCTCACTTGCACACACAGAGATCTCAGATGCTGGTTGTGTCCCTGTAGCTCCGTGGCCATTGATGACACTCAGGGAGAGAATCAGCGCACAGAAGATCTTCCTCTCTGTCTCTCCTGACTTTCTGATGAAAATAAATAAATGTTTAAAATGACTCATATAATATTTTTTAAAGTAGCAACTTGCAACTTTCATGAGGTTAATTGTACATTAAGAAAAAAAATGACAGAAATCAGTGAAGCTTTTATTCTTTAAGCAAGTCTTTAAGAGCATTGTCAGTTATTCTCCAAAACAGATATACAATAATATCAACTTAGATGAGCCTGTTTCCAATTACCACATACTCATGTAGAAGATGTTCAATAATATTGTAATTTCTCATGATAAAATAAATTTAATTTTCTAAGGTCTCAAAATATAACCTAGACATATACAATAAGTGTTTTTATCTAAAGCTAATATAAGAAAAAAAGATGATTGTTTAGTAAAAATTTGTTAAAATAGCTATTTATTTTTGTTTGGAAGTCAGATTTTTTTTAAGATTTATTTATTTTTATTGGAAAGGCACAAGGTCTTGGGACCCTGCATCTGCGTGGAAGACCCAGAGGAGGCTCCCTGTTCCTGGTTTCAGATTGGCTCACCACTGCGTGTTGCGGCCAAGTGGGGAGTGAACTAGTGTTTGGAAAATCTCTCTCTCCCTCTCTCAATCTACCTTTTCTATAAAAAATGATTAAAATAAATAAAATGTATAAAAATATATTAAAAATTGTAAAATTTGACAGTTGCTATCACTATAATTGGATAGACAGTTTGGGTGACTAATTTATTAACATTTATCAAGAAATAATAAAAATTATAAATAATGTCTATCAAGAATTTCTATTTCTGATAACTCATTTAAAGGATTCTTAACCACATGCTTATGCAAATTTTAAGTGATATTGATGTTTTGGTGATACTCATTCATTTAATATATGTTGTATCTTCATAGAAGTAATTTAAGACAAAATAATAGAATGATAAAATAAATTTTAAAATAATGCATGTGGAATTAATCTACTTAAATAAATTATGTCATATTTTATTTTTTTACTCACACATGCAAACAGTCTTCAAACAACCATCAAAAATTAATTAACAATATATTCATTTTGGTATTGAAATATTGGGGTTTCATCTATTGCCCATGCTTTCTAAAAACTTTGAGAAGCACAACAATATTGCACTTCTTTCAAACTTTTTCCGCTGAAGTTTATCATGTATTAATGCTTTCCACAGACTATAGGACATATTTTCATTTGTGTGCACCTAAACAGACATGAAAAATGCATATTGGTACAAGGGATTTTGTGTTTACTTCTTATTCCTTTCAGTTGTCATGGTATCTTAATTACAGCTTACCAACTTTGAAATGTTATAAAGGCCTTCTCAGTCACGTAATTAAAATAGATATGTTAAGCCAAATATGCATGGGTTTGCATATGTAAATGAAACATAATTAAGTGTATGTTAACTTGGATTTTGACGATTGGTTAAACCCGCATTTAGAGAAAGAACAAATATTCTTAAGTATGTAGATGTGTAATTATATAATATATTATATTCCGTATTATATGCATTTTATATGATAACTTGTGTTTCTTAATCATGTCTCCGTGGTAAAATTAGTGCCATGATCCTAGGAGTCATCTTATTAAGGAAGGGAAATATTAGTTCTGCCACTGTAAGTTTCTTGTGTACACTCATTCTATAAAGGTTTTCTTAAATATTAAAAGCTGAAAAATAAAGCAATCTATCAAAGCTATCTCATATCGATACGTTACACATTTTAGAAGCCAGGTCATATAATGTAATTAATATAAAGATGTCATCTAATTTTTAGGTAACCTGATATCAGATTCTGTGATTCTTTGAAAAACATGCCTTTTTGTCTATATGTGTGGACTCACATGTCCTGCTGAAGAATTACTCACATTATTGAACAGATGCTGCCCTGCATATTGCCATATCCATTCAGAATTCTGTTGTAACTTCTTTTATGAGTCATCATCACTCATCAAAAATCAGAACTCAAAACAAAAGAAGATTAAGAAGAAAGTTAGTTGTAAAATGAAAGTTAAAGCATTATTTCAAAGGGATATTCTTGAGACAAACAAGAATTATTTTATAATTATTATATGCATAATTATAAAATATAAATATAAAACATTTAAAATATAATATAAAATATAATTATTTTATAATTTATGATATAATTATTATATTATTTTAAATGATTGTAATTTTATCATTACAGGATGCACTTCGTTGTTATATAATAACATTCAGAATTTCTTGGTCAGTTGGAGCTTAACCATACTTTTAAATGTTACACAGTGAGTAGGTATTTAGTCTTGCATTTAAGACACCTGCATTCCCCATGGGAGAGCTGGAATCCATCCTGAAGTTGAACCCCTCTCTTCAGCTTCTCACCAAGGCAGGGAGCAGCGGTGGTGGTGCTGGCTGAAATAACCGTGTCCCTATCACTTGTGGAATAGAACCAGATTGGGCTCCCTGCTTTAGGTTTCGGTGCAACCTAGTTGCTGCTAGTGTGTGCATTTGGAGAGTAATAGTAGCTGTGCATCTACCACTTATGCGTCTGGCTGGTGGCCTCTATATCTATCTCTCATACACCTATGTCTCTGTTTCTGCTTTTTCAGTAATTTAAAAATGTTGTGGGGCTCACAATCCTCAAGATCAGAAGAGAAATGATTGCGTAAAGATTAAGTTAAGTGGTTTGGAAGAAAAAATGCTTCAGACTTGGTTGACCTAACTATTCCTACACGTGCTCTTTGTGTGCATCATTAACGCTATAACATCTTGTCTTTTTTTTTAAAACATTTATTTATTTTTATTGAAAAGTCATATATACAGAGAGGAAAAATAAACAAACAACAAACAAACAAAACAAAAAAATAAACAAACAAACAAAAAAACCAGAGGTGTTAAAACATGGTGTGTATCAACAAAGCTGTGCTGTTTCAACTGCTAAACTTCTCCAAGCATTGCATAGTCAGAAAGACATCAACACTATTTGAGAACAAACACAGGTACAATGATTATTTAAGTTAATCGGTTTAAAGTTCAAAAGCAAGTAGATAACAGATTAAGACAGTGACATTGTGTTTTAATATAAACAAAGATGTGGAGAATAAGCTTGATCCTAATAAGCTGGAAACTTGGTATCATCTGTGTTCCATTTCCTGTGACAGGTTATTATTCTTTTCTTTGCTTTCCAATTTTCTTTAGCTAGAAAAACCATTTCACTAAGAAAATAATTTTTGCAGCCCTCTTGGCTTGGGATTAATTCTATTTATTCTATGGATGAGATGAAGAAAATTTATCCGGACAATACTTTATATACTGTTACAATAAGGGAAGATGGGATTTAGGCATCATTAAATTTTATCTGGCTTATTTAAAGTTACATCAAAAGTACTATTTATTTCTTCTACGGAAGTCAGCTTAAAGAAAAAGGTTCAATAAGCTATATTATAGGTTGATTGTAACTTAAATATTTCAGAAACATGATCTCTTTAAATAATTTGATCTGGAAAATAGGTGTTCCATGGGGAGTGGAAGGTGGAAGGAAAGAGTGAAAGAGGGAAAGCCTTACATATACAAAATCATGAAGTGGAAAATAAGAATAAAACAAAACAGAGCAATCAGTGTTCTGAGATATGTTTCTATTCAGTGAGAAGTCGCTTTGAAATTATTTTCCAATTATGTATCCCAAGTAAAATTGAGATATTGATAGTTAATAACATCCATAAATAATTATTTTGCACTGGATATGTTCCTAAGTGTTTTTGAATATACAAATGGTTCCCATAGAAATATTTATATTCCAGAATAAGAAAGTCAAGGAGGCCAAAGTAAAGGAACTTGTCTGAATAACACAGAAGAAAAATCACACTGATAAAATGGCTACAGAGAATGATGAAACACCGTGATGTTGGGCTCCAGGTAACTATTTGATTAATCTGATTGTTCCAGATAATGAGTCGATTCTGCATATTCATTTTTGACATCCAAAATCATCTGGTTTTATTGAAGATACATTTGAATCTCATTTAATAATTTTATTACTACAAGCTCTGCAATAAATTGTTCTCCAATTCCATTCATTCTACTTCTTCTATTCTACCAAGTGTGTGACATGTGTTCATTATTATAAGATTTTAGTAACATTTTTTCTTCTCTATCCAGTCAAAATTCATGACTCCATTAATACAAAAAAAAATTAGTTAGTCCTGATGCTATAGGCATGCATAGTTAATAAATTCTCCCAGATGATTCTAGAATTCTCCTCCTCTTTACCTTCTGAAAAGGATAAGATTAATCCAACTATCTGACTCTGCTTGGGAACTGGCACCATGTTATTTTGTACCACAACATAAAAAAAGGATGATCTTGAAGATTAGTACCATAGCAAATTTATGGTATCCAAACTCCAAGGTAACCACAACTGTTTGGCAATGCTATTACATTTTTTCTTCTCTGGCCTATTTCCCATTCCCTTTAGCAATTAATTCCAGCCCTTCTTCATATTCCTTAAATCTACAGCCATCTTCCGCATCCATTATCCCATTCCAATTCCGTGATTTTAAGCTCCTCTAAGCAGATTGAGATCACACATCCACACCAAAATTCACACAAATGCACATATGCCAAAGGTTGAACACATCCAGACATATGTAAACATTCTAAATATCTATGAATAAATATATATTTGTACCCATAACTCTGCAAGATTTTTCAGTCTCTGATTTGATTGAATTCAGCCATCTTCCTAAAACTACTTACTTTCAAACAAACACTTCCTTTATATCACTTTTTTTTTTTCAGTCCTTGTCTGTTTTACATAATACTTCACAAGTGTTTTGGAAGAGATGAAATTAACAAAAAAATCAAAATAGGTGAGATATAATTTCCTCCTATCTTTGTAGTTGAAATGCGTCTCCTTTTTTTTTTTTAGATTTATTTATTTATGTATTGGAAAGTCAGATATACAGAGAGAATGAGAGACAGAGAGGAAGATCTTCCATCCAATGATTCACTCCACAAGTGACCGCAACAGCCAATGCTATGCCGATCCAAAGCCAGGATCCAGAAACTTCTTCCAGGTCTCCCATGCGGGTGCAGGGTCCCAAGGCTTTTGGGCTGTCCTAGACTGCTTTCCCCCAGGCCACAGGCAGGGAGCTGGATGGGAAGTGGAGCTGCCGGGATTAGAACCGGTGCCCATATGGGATCCTGGTGCATTCAAGGCGAGGACTTTAGCCGCTAAGCCACGTTGCTGGCCCAAAATGTGTCTCCTATAGGCAACAGATAGATGGGTTTTGTTATTTTAATCCAGTCAACTAGTCAATGATGTTTGAGGAGTTTAATCAATTTAGCATGGTTAATATGAATGGGTGATAATTTGGTCCTGTCATTTTAGAAACAGGTTGTTCATTGATTTAGTCTTCTGCTTGTTTATCAGTTCTTTCTCCAGATTAGGGAAATTTTCTCTTATTATCTCATTAAATACATTTGTAGACCCAACTTCTCTTTCTGCACCTTCTAGGACTCCCATAATTCTTATATTTGGCCTTTTCATAGTGTCTTTCAATAATTGATTTTTTTTTTTAAGCCAGATCCAGTTCTCCTTCTAGCTTTTTGTTTGTTTCCCCCTGGTGACAGAAAATATCTTCCAATTCTGAGAAGCTTTCTTCTGCCCCCCTCTGTCTGTTTTGGAAACTCTCCACTGTAGTTTGATTCATTTGATTCATTCTCATTTGATTCATTACCCTTTTGACATATTCTTTGAATTCCTTGAATGCCTGTTTTACGTGCTTCTCGTTGTTGATAAGAATTTTTATAACAAGTGTTTTGAATTCTGTATCCCGCATTTTCTCAATGTCTTCCTCAGTTAACTCTGAGGTTTGCAAAGGCTTTTGCTTCTTTACAGGGGATTCTTCAGTAATATTCATTGTACCTTTGTCTCTGTTTTGCTTTGGTCATTGTACTTCGGGGTATCAGATTCTTCTGATAACTTCTTCTGATTCTTCTATTGGGGCAGATCTAAGCCATGTCACCCTCAGGTCTGCAGTTCAACTTTACTTATTGCAGTTGGTACATGTCCCTTTGTTTGCATTCAGTTGTGCCACTCGCTCCAGCCAGTCCCAGGTCTAGGTTATTATGTTAGATTTCCACAAAGAACTCCGTAGACCCAGCTCCTGACTCACCAGTTTCCACCTCCTGTGATACCATGCTGAGGCTATACTGTTGTCTGTACAACTTTTTCCCCACTTCTGGTTGGAGCAGGTCCTAGGATTAGGAAGACACCTGGTGTCATATAATAGCTAGGATGGTGGTGGTGGTGATTTTGCAGGAACCTGTTGTTCATTAGGACTGGGTGCTGTATGGACCTATTTTTGCCTGTAAGATGCCAAAGTCAGTATATTTTCCTGTGGGACTAGTCCAATGCAGTGATCTCAGTGAGTTCTCACAAGCTCAGCACATGCACAGCTCACTGTTGTCCCTGCAGTCTTAAAGTTTTCCCACACTGTATGAAATGGCTCCTGATGTGCCACTATTGGAGTTCTTGATCTTCTGGCCATCAGGTCTGATGGCTCCCTGCACCTATCTGGGTGGAACCTGTGGGATGCCACGTTGTTGTAGTTCACTGAGCCAGAAATGAGTTTATTCCCAGCTTAGTGCATGCACAGTATTGTCCATAGCCCTTGCCTCCTTAAACAAAATGGTGCCTAAAACAGCTCTAGGGAGCAGACTAGTTTGTGAAATCCACCATATTTCCATGCTACTTGCCTGGGATTTGCTGCTCTGTCTCTGCTCCTGGTCAAATCAAATAGACCAGCAGGACGAACAGTTCCTTGTCTGAGCATACCTACTGGGCTCCCCCAGTGAATGTCCCTTGCCCCCTGATTGCTGGTGTAGTTCCGACTGTGGATGCGATTCAGATCACTGCTTGCTGAATGTCACTGGGGTATCTGTCACTGCAACACCACACTGTTGTGTTCACTGCTTTCTTGTGTCTGTCAGTCTCTAGGTACACCTCTGCTATTGTTCTGTCCTCTCCTGTTTCCTGAAATGTGCCCTCTTTGCTTCCCACTGGCTGATATTTCTCCACCTATTTAAATGTGTCCTTATCCTATTCCACCATCTTGATCTTCCCCTCAAGTCTTCATTAATTCATATGTGGAGTGATACCTTCTTCCAGGTTCCAAATTCTCCAGAAACCTCTTCATATAATGAAAATTATAGCATTTGAACATATGACACAAGTTTTTTCTTTCTAAATTTTGAGAAACATACCATCTATGTTTATATAAACAATAAAAATATTCAATAATATAATATTCAATATCTACACCGAGAACATCATGCTTTCTCTGTGTATTTGCCATCACATATTACATGAATCAGACAAGACATACAAGAAAAATATTTCAGAGAAAAAGAGAGATTGTGCTATTCAGTGCACGTTAGCAGAAACCAGCAATCAGTTGTAGAGCTGGTGCTAACCAGGCACTCCATATGGAATGCAGGAGTCTTACATGAGTTTTAATCACTGTAGTCAATGTTTAACCTCCAGTGTTTTGGGTACCAAAAACATTAAATCGTGAAAAAGGTTATGGAAAAAAACTGATATATCCAGTGTTGGTAATAATGACATTTATGTAATGAAATAGATAATAATTGTAGTTTAAAATCATTAAGAATTTTAAAAAAAGAAAACAACTATAATGAAAGGTGTTTATGAAGAGACTGGCATGGTGGATTAAGCTGCTGACTGTCATGACAGCGTGTATATGTGATTTAGTTCATGTATGGGCTGCACCACTTTTGACACAACTTTCTATTGATCTATCAGGAAAGGCAAGAGAAGATGATCCAGACTTTGGGGCCCCCATAACACCTACTTGGGAGACGTAGATGAAACTTAAGGCTCCTGAGCGTTGACCTGGCCCAACCCTGGCCATTGAAACTATTTTGGGGCATAAAACTGACTATGGAAGCTCTCTAAGCCACACCACCTCCCTCTTTTGCCCTCTCTTTGAAATAAATAAATATAATATTCATGTAGTAAATAGCTATTTTAACTACTTAATTTATACCTTTCCATTTTATTTATTCTTTGTGCATAAGAGTCTGTAAAGAATATTTCACAGTAATCATGAACATAGAGTTTAGGAGCTTTATTTCGTGCAATTTTTTTCAAATCTGTGCATTTGTTTTATAAATAGATTTCATATAATTTATGGTAAGACTCTTTGCATACTTCAGAAGTAACATAATATACAAATGTGCTTTGCAGATAATAAATGTGTTTGTGATTTTGGTAACATATACATCTGATATTTGCATTAGAACAACATACAAATATTGATAGGAGTAATCAGAAGACATTAGAAGCTGTCACTGTTCTGCAGCAATGGACTTGGTGCATGGAGCCTATAATAATATGCATGGACTCTGACTGATGGTCGAAAGCCCAAGTTTATTAGTGACATCATTCTTTATACATCGAGGGTCATATAGGGTAAGGGAGAAGGTATTGAGCTTATCTTCAGAACTAATCAACTGTTTCTATACTCTTGTTTGGAACTCTTTTGTTTTGTATATCCCACCAAGAGTTCTCATTCACATGCTGTCCAGTCAGCTGTTGTCCTCATATAAATGATATCCATTTAGCTATATGAATAGTACACATTCAGCTGTTTTCATACAAATCTTATCCTATCAATTGTAATCCTGTACTTGCTGACCTTCTAGGTTCACACTGTCCTTCTACAAGAAGCCAATAATTTACTGGCATAAAATGAAACTTTATCTTTAATAAAAGCTATAAATTTCTTCACAGATGATCCATTTTCAACCACAATCATATTTTGTATTATATGTACCTTAAAAATCATATTTCCTAAGTTTTAACTTATTAAATCTTTCAGGACATTACAAAAACATTGCGTTCTTTTTTTCTTTATAAATACAATTCAGATTATTGATTCCCTTTAATCCATGACCCGATAAAAATGGATTTGGTTACTAGCATCGTAACCAGTAACCTGATCTCCCAAGTTAGCACTTTCTACATTTCCCAAACTTTTGTTACTTCCATGAGCATATAGTATTTTGCAGGTGCAGTTCAATGGACTTTTTTGGACAAAGTTCCTTATATGATAACTGTAATATCCTCACTCTAGTTGTGGCATTAGATTAAAGATTAAAGTGTATTGTAAGTTTCTCCAACTGTACATGTCAGCAACTAGTCAGAACTCCACATTTAGAATCACAGTGAGTCAATGACAGTGCTGATACAGTAGACATTCAGTGTCGGATTGGCTACATGAGAAGGTGGATAATTTTTTGCTTTGTGTGACTGCAGTAAATCTTTTAAATATAATATATCAAGATATTATTTAAATAAATATGAAAAATTAAAAGCACTTCAGATATGTCTGCTGCGGTATCTATTGCATATGATTCAGTGGTTGGTTCATTATCACCTACAGAAATGACTTTTGCTTAGGCTGAGAAATGAGGTTTAAAAAATAAACTTTGTTCCATGGCAAAACTAAAGATCTCATCATCAAGCATGTCTTAGGAGGAAATGTAAGATTCCATTAACTAATGAAAAGCAGTCTCTATGTTTTAATTATATATATTTTTTCTTTTCTGGTTTGAAAAGAGAATTAATTATGCAGTAAACGAAATCAGAAAGAGTATTATTGCATTTGGAATAGGTTGGTAAAGCTTACAAAATAAATGTTCTTTTAAAGGTTCCTTCGTTTTATATTGTTCATATTCCCACCCCTGTTTGCTTCAGCTAGAGCTTGGAAGAGGTTTCTGACACATATGTTAGATATACTTAAGCTATTTTACTGGTAGTGAAATCAAGACAAGGTAAATTTGAATGTGTTTTCATCATTTAATTTTAGCTTCCTCATGCGAATTCTCAGGCTGTTGCTTAACAGTTTCTCAAATTTCACTAGTCTGTTTTAAAGTCTGAGGTCATAGGAAAACTACAGTTTTGAAGGGTTGTTTGGAATGTACCTTTTACAATAAAATGTTTTAATACAGTGTTATATTCCATTCGACATTTTTCTCTGTCAAAAAACTGATAATTGCCATCAGAATTTAGACATAAAATTAATGTTCCCATCTATTTTGTGCAGGTGTGGGATAAAATATATGATATACATAAGTTATTTAAACAAGGAGATACATTTTGAATCACTGGTTTTAAGTCTTTTTCAGGTGACATTGTTAAGAACTTTCCAGTGTTTAACAGAAACTTTTGGCAAAGCATTTTTATCGTGAACTGGATCCACTAATCCATACCACCTCCTAACATCACATTAAGGACAAAGTCTCCAACATATAAATCAATATCTAAACCATAGCAATTTGTATTTAAAAAAAATTCAATCCCTATTAGAATTTTTTTTTATTTAAAAGAAAAAAATATTCACAGTGGTGATTTAAAGTATATGTTTTGGAACACAAACAAATCTACCATCACAAAACCACCGAAGTTCCTTTTCTCATCACTGATGCAGATTTCACAGGGACTTAAAGGTGAAAGTGCTAAAATATATGTCTCCCAAATGATATCTCCTGCTGGGGCACCCGTGATCTTTGTATTCTTTGTAATGCTGGACTCCGTGTCATTGTCCATAACTGTAATGTCAGGATACACTTACACAGAAGAATGATGGATTTATGACTGCTTAACAAGGACTATACTATTTTTTTTTTAATATGGGGGAAATCAGTATGTGTGTTTGTGTGTGTAGGGGAAGGGATTTTTGCCAGGGAGTGAGGGAAATCCCGGAGCCTATGGGATTGTATCATCAAATTAAACACTTATATATCTATATCTAATCTATAGCTATATATATTTATTTATTTTTAAATTATGGTTGTACACACACACACACACACACACATATGGCAATAGCAAAACAGGGTAAGAGACTATCTTTTCCCCAGCTCATTATAGGCAGTTGTATCTGAAGTGGAGCAGCTGGGACATAACTTGGTGCCCATGTGAGATGCTGGGGATTATAGGGAAAGGCTTTACAACACCGGCCTGGTTACCAGCATTGTTATTTTTAGGGGACACTTTTCCTGTTGCCTTTTACTTTAAAAAAATGTCTAATTATGTTTTTGGAAGTCACAATTACATAAAGAGAGGGTTAAATGGAGAGAAAGAAAAAAAATATTCCATCCACTAGTTTATTCTCCAAATTAGACTGGACAGCCAGAAACTGGGAACCAGGAGCTTCATCTGCCACATGTGTGGCAGAGAATCAGGTACTTTAGTCACTCTCTACTGCTTTCCCAGACATTTAGCAGGGAGCTGGACCAGAAGCTGAAAATAAAAAACCCTGAAAACAACAACAGCATAGGATGCTGGCCCTGCAAGCACCAGCTGTACTCTCTATAGCACAAAGCTCTGCCTTTCAACCTTTCCCACTGAGGCCACTTATGGCAAGCTGGGAAGCATTCTAGAGTCATTAAGCTCGGAACTTCACAGTGCCATCTGCTGTAGTATTTTCCGCATTTTCACCCAGGTGGCATGAACAAAATCAATGTGTGTACACATCCTCCAAAATAATATTTGTTTGTCACATTTTCGGCTTTTATTATAAGAAACATATAACGGGCCTGAACTTGGGAATAAACATGACTGCAAGCTTCTTGCAAGCAAAGCGCTCTGACTACTTGTTTTTGCCTACCAGGAGGCATTTAACAATGTTTGGATACACTGTGGCTCTTCAAAGCTCTAAGAAGGGTGCTATCATTTTTTGCTGGTGGGTAAAATTCAGTGACATTGCTTAGTATCCAACAGCACTGAGGGCCATGCCTGCAATTCCTATCCGTCTTAAACTGAAACCAGTGCCAAAGTTCATAAACAGTTGTACAAACTTGAGTGTCGAATCTCTCCCATGCCTCCATTTTTAAACTTTGACACTGAACAGAATAGAGACTCAAGCTAGAGAACAATTTAGGTTCTTACACATTCTCCAACATTATAAACTCAATATTCACACAAAAATATACAGAGAAAACCACATACTTTCAGTCCTGGCAAAAGCAGCCTATAGGAGCCAATAAATTTATCTAAAATACATTGTCAATTGAGGATCTGTGCTTGTAGATCAGAAAAATGAATTACAAAGAGGGAGAGAAAGTGATAAGCAAGACATTAATACTGATATTTACTATGCCTCAGAAATCCCTTAGAAACCTGTATTTTAAAAACATAAAACAGCTTCTGATTTGGAATAAGGTTTAATGATACTCCTCAAAGTTCAAAAATTAAAGTCCAATAAATGTTCTACAGTATATCCAATCAAAACAGTCCATTTTTGGTACTATTAAAAGCAGACACTAAATGGCTTTTCATATTGCTTATTTTAAAATGACAAAAAACCCAACTGATGTAAATAAAACCATTTTACATCAAGTTTAAATAGAAAGCTAGATTTTATGGCTATAAGAATTCAGTGAGAAATGTTGGAATGATGACTTAAATCTATGCCCATGCAACAATAACAGTCTGTAGCTAAGCTTGTCACAGCCAATGAATCAGCCATGGAATGATCACATTTGATTAGTATAGTTTAAGATGTTACAAGATTCAGTGACAGCAACTAAGAGAAATTACCTAGGGGTAGAGCCCAAATCCATTCAAGAGTTAAATTCTTTTCTGGGGAATGAGGGAATAATTGATCCATTTCCAAAGGTTCATTTTCTTTATCATAACACGTAAGATGTGAAGAATGTGGAAAATATGTGTTCGGCTCAATAAATTCAGGTCACTTTTCTTAAAATATTAACATTAAAAGGGCTGAATGGTTTGTTAGGAAAGTTTCAATATATACGTATACAATGAGTATATATATAAATAAATGTATATATGTGTACATATAAATGTTTAGAGAAACGTCTAAAGAGACATTTCACCGTGTTCATTGAGGCATAAATTACATCATGAAACAATAACAATTTAAAAAAGTAAAACACCAGTGTTTCATAATATAGTTTCAGTTAAGTACATAAAGCAACATGTATAATAGATCAATAATTAGGTCTTTGAATTGTGTTTTGGACTAGAGAATTTCTCTTGCTCTCTTCTTCCTTATTTGTAGTTCCAAAGAGAAAGGAATATAAATTGGAACTCAAAAGTGTTTAATACATACTTTTTATTGTGTTAAAAACATATAATGCAAACTTTACTCACTTAATCATTTTTAAGCACGTGGCTCACTAGTAGTAGTAGTTATATTTATGCTGTTGTACAACAGATCTTTACATTTTTGTCTTATAAATATGAAACTCCATACATATCAAATAACTCCTCAGTCAGCTTCCCACTTACCATCCGCAGCTCTACAACCACACTGATTCTGCACAAATATAGCTGTTTTCCCTACCCCTGTAAATAGAATCAAATTGTGTTTGTCTTAGAGATTGCTTATTTCTCTTAACATGTTTTACTCAAATTTCAATATCATAATAACAGGATTTTCTTCCATGTTTAAGGTAGCTATAATGCTACTAGTAGGGTAGTGGATTTTCTAAATTAATTCATCGCTTAGGAATGGATGTATTATTTTTACCTCTTCCCTCTTGTGAATAATGCTGCATAAACATGGACATGCAAACATCTGTGATAGGCTCTATAGTCAAGTGGGAGATTGAGGGATCCTATGGCGGTTTTACTTGGGGAAGAGGATTTAAATACAGTTTTCCACAGTGTTTGTCTATTGCACATACTAACAATGTGAAATGTTTTATTTTTTTCCACATTCCTGCCATCACTTGAATTTTCAATTGTAACCATCCTAATGAGTATCAGGTAATCTTCTTGGGGTTTGTTTGGAATGTTTTTTGCCACATTTATAATATTTTGAGGAATTATTTATTCAAATCCTTTGTCCACTTTTGAATGTGTTAACAGTTTTTTGTTACTAACTTGTATGAGATCACATATATTACAGATTTTAGCACTTCATCAAATAGATGATATGAAAATGCTTTCATTCATTCAACAGTTGGTATTCTTTTTTTTTTTTTTTTTTTTTTTTTTTTTAAAGATTTATTTTTATTATTTTTTCATTGGAAAGGCGGATATACAGAGAGGAGAGACAGAGAGGAAGATCTTCCGTCCGATGATTCACTCCCCAAGTGAGCGCAACGGGCCGATACTATGCCGATCCGAAGCCAGGAGCCTCTTCCGGGTCTCCCACGCGGGTGCAGGGTCCCAAAGCTTTGGGCCGTCCTCGACTGCTTTCCCAGGCCACAGGCAGGGAGCTGGAAGGGAAGCGGGGCTGCCGGGATTAGAACCGGCGCCCATATGGGATCCCGGGCATGCTAGGTGAGGACCTTAACCACTTGCGCCACCGCGCCGGGCCCCCAGTTGGTATTCTTTTAACAAAAGATTTAATAGTGTAGAGTGCCTATGCATCTCCAAGCTACTTCCACCTCACTAAAACCTCATTCTAATGTATTTCTTTCTACCATATTTTAATGTAAAAGATTTTAATGTTCATTTTTATATTGATTGTCTGACTTGCAAATTCAAATTTGCAGTGATAAATCATAATCCCCTAACTTGTTATGGCTTTTCAAAATTATCTTGGCTATCCAAAGTCTTATGAGAATCCACAAATGTGAGGATATCTTTCCACTTAAATATATTAAAGTTTATTAAAGCTCTATGTACATATTACATTTTTTTTATTAGAAAGGCGATATACAGAGAGGAGAGACAGAGAGGAAGATCTTCTGTCCGATGATTCACTCCCCAAGTGAGCGCAACGGCCGATGCCATGCCAATCCGAAGCCAGGAGCCTCTTCCGGGTCTCCCACGCGGGTGCAGGGTCCCAAAGCTTTGGGCCGTCCTTGACTGCTTTCCCAGGCCATAGGCAGGGAGCTGGAAGGGAAGCGGGGCTGCCAGGATAGAACCGGCGCCCAAATGGGATCCTGGGCATGCAAGGCGAGGACCTTAACCACTTGCGCCACCGCACCGGGCCCACATATTACATTTTTAATCCAGGCTTAGGTATGAGGGTGAAATGGTCTAAACATATGTAGTAACAATACATAGACATTGCGGAAAGCAGAACATTTATCATCATCATGAACAAAAAAAAAACACCTTTATAGTATACTACAGATGTAAGTAAAACCCGGCCATGAAGCAGAATATATGAAGTTACAGCCTCATTTATTTGTAACAGACTCAGTTATTATAGTTTAAAACTTCTAATACAGATATGACGAAGACAATGCAGAATCCAAAGAGTTGCATATACTCCATTTCTGTGTTACAAATACCTTGTAATAATAGTGAACATTTCTCAGTATTACTAAAAATGTCAATGCATTATCATCAAATAACATCCTAAGTTCATTCATATATCTTATATCTATCTTATTTGTTATTAACTGTATGATCTATTTGGCTGTATGGTCTATTCAGGAAACACATTTAATTGCCTTGCTTTTCTGCAGTCATATTATGTGTTAGTTTCTCAGACTTTTACTGTTTTTATTGACCTAAGGTTTTAGTAGGTAGTCAATCATGTAATTTGTGAATGGTGCTTCAATTATTCATTGTCCAGTGTTTCTCTCACTAATAGATAATATACATGACTTCTGGGTGGAAGACCAGGAGGAGAAATTCTGTCATACCACTGGTAATTCCTGTCCACCTACCTTGTCACTACTGTTATAGAGCGTTATAGTAAGGCTGAGGGCGTGTCTGCCAAATGTCTCCACTGAGTCCCAATGTGGTGCCTTATCTCACAGTTACCACTGCCATTCACTGGAGAGAAATGCCCATTTTGAGTTAACCTTTGAATAATCGAAATTGACATCCCACCTCCAAGGAATAAAATGCCTACATGTATTATCTAAAATTCTTTTACATTCATCATTGCTTAACCTTCCACATTTATTTATTTAATTATGTGCATGATTTAATCCATTGATATTCATTTTATACTTTGAGTTATAACACTACTTTATTCATCCTATTAAGTTGCTCCACTTTTGTTCAATGAGAACTCATTTAAATGGCTCCTGTGTCCCTGTTACGTGTGTGTCTGTCTGTGTGTATGTATTGCTTTGTAAATTTTATGCCACCACAACATGTTTTAAGATTAACTTTTTGTTTCCAGCCTCAATCATGAAATCAGACATATTTCAAGGTATCCTGGTGCTTTTATCACAGAATGGTGCTATCACTGATAATTTGGGTGCTAGATGTGCTTTTTACCACTCAGTTGTCATTGCTTCTGAGCTTAGCTAAGAGCAAGGAAATCCATGTGTGTGTACTAACCCATATACAGTGCTTCTGAATGAAGACATTCATACCTATATTATTCAAAACATACATTTGCACTGATAATTGCAACTCTAAAATGTTTTTATTTTACCTTTGCTTATTTATAACCTTCCATTTCAATAACAAGAGAACTAACCCCACTGTATTTATCTCAAGAGTTATGATACCTCTATCTCACATTTAGGATATTTTTAAGTTATTATTATTGCATTATTGTACAGTTCCACTGGCTCTGGAATTTCCCTCTCCCCCTCCTCAAGTTCCTTCCCCAACTTATCCGCCCCATATCATTACAGTATTATAGTCCTTCACAAACAGTCCTAAGTCCGTCATCTGCTATTTAAGTGTATCCTGACGTTGTAGAGATGGACAGTGGCAGAGAGTACAGCATCCTATTGTCAAGATAGATTTAGCAGTGGGAAATTGGGTGGGCCTTCTCCCTTAATACCCCCCTTTAAACATGAAGGAAACAATATAGAAAAAATAATAGTCTTACTCACTTTCCTGTAGTCCTTGAACCATTTTACCCTAAGTAACTGTAAAGACTGTAAAAATATAATAATAATAATAATAATAATAATAATAATAACAATAAAGGATAGGTTTAACAGTTTCAGTATTAGAGTTCCATTGGTGGCACTTTAATTCAGTTTCTGGCTAGTACAAGATACTGCTTGTGACAAAAAAAAAAAAAAAAAAGGATTTCTGTGACACACACATTAGCCAACCAAGTTCTTTCCTCCCAGCTTTGGCATGCACCCAATCCTAACCACTACAGCATTTGGGTAGTGAGCCAGTAGATACTTCTCTCTCTCTCTGACTCTCAAATAAATAAATTATTTTAAAAATAAGCTACCTAAATCACATCCTGCAGTATTCTGATTAGTTTTTTTGTTGTTGTTTCTTTTGTGGAAGGTAGAGTTCCACAGACAGAGGAAATGGAAGAATGACAGTTGTTCCATTTACCCAAAATATGAAGCCAAGAGCCAGAAGATTCATCATAGGCTCCCACATAGGTTGCAGGGGCCCAAAAACTCAGATAATCCTCAGCTGCAGGATCATAAATGTAAGTAGTTAGTACTTGAACTGGTGTCCTTGCAGGAAGCTGGAGTTGCAAATGAGGGCTTTACCTACCAAGCCACAATGCTAGCCCCAATGTTTTATTTATAGTAATACTACTGTCTTTATAAACAAGATTGTCTTCAAAACACATATTGTAAAAAAAAAAAAACCTATGCATTAACTTAATTGTTCATTTAAGTTTTTATTTTATGACACAATTCTGAAGGCTCTGGGATTATCCTTAACACTCCCCTAAATCCTCCCCCCATTAATTTCCCCTATATTTTAATAATATTATAGTCCTTCATAAATAGTCGTAAGTTCATCATTCTTTTATTTAAGTGTGGCTGCAGACAATGACAAGCAGTCCAATATCCTATTGTCAAGATGTATTTAATAGTTTCAATGGGATTCCATTTTTGGTTTGAAAGTTTAGATGAAAACTGCATTGTATCTTCACAAATGAATATGATAGTCTCTATTACACATTTATTATGCATTCCCTTAAAAGAATAACCATACAACAAAATCAATAAGAATACAGTTTAAAAATTTGTCACACCGCGTAATTAAGTACCACCTATGCATGAATCTCAAAAATTTTGTAACAACATAAATCTACATTTTTGTGCCTTTTTCCTAATCCTCCTAAAGCAGTTTCATAATTATTAACTTCTGTACAAATGAGACATAAAAATCAATATAGTACATTGTTTCATTGTTCATGTAGACTAGTTTTAGTCTCACAAATTCCATTCAATCTATAGTTCTTTAGATTACCTGGACTCAATTAATGTGGAACTTAGGAATTGCAATAGCCAGTTAAATTTTGTACATTATGCATTGTATCCTGGGAGCATCTACTCTTTTATATTTATTACATCTATGAGTAAATTTATTCTATAAAACTGTTGGTTTTGGAAAATTCATAATGGCATACATTGATCTGTATATTATTATGTAGAGAAGTTTTACCATTCTTTATTTTTTAAAGATTTATTATTTTTTTATTGGAAAGGCGGATATACAGAGAGAAGAGACAGAGAGGAAGATCTTCCGTCCGATGATTCACTCCCCAAGTGAGCGCAACAGCCGGCCGATGCTATGCCAATCCGCAATCAGGAGCCTCTTCTGGGTCTCCCACGCGGGTGCAGGGTCCCAAAGCTTTGGGCCGTCCTGGACTGCTTTCCCAGGCCACAGGCAGGGAGCTGGAAGGGAAGCAGCGCTGCCGGGATAGAACCGGCGCCCATATGGGATCCCGGGCGTGCAAGGCGAGGACCTTAACCACTGCGTCAGCACGCCGGGCCCTGGGGTTACCATTCTAAACATGTCTTACATGTTTTACCTTTTCAAATGTACTATTCCTACCCACAGGGGAAAAAAATGCCTTATGTATCAAATAAAGAGGGAGAAAAGCAAGTGAGAGAGTGGAAGAAAGAGAACAATTAAGAGAGATAAAGTGAGAGAAAAGAGAGAGAGATTACTTTGCCATCTGCTGGTTTACTCCCCAGATAGAGCATAAAGGACCAGCCAGGATAAATCCAGGAGTCAGGAATTCCCGGCAGGTCTCCCATAATGATGTAAGGAACCCAGCACTTGGTCCATCATCCACTACTTTCTCAGATGCATTAGCAAGGAGTTGCATTAGATGTGGAACACCCAAGACTAGAATCAGCACTCTGAAAAGGTATTTCAACCTCACAAATGGTGGCTTAATGTGCTAGGCTACAATGCAAAGTTCATGTGGATGACTTCAAAGGCCTGCCAGTAGCTATCAAGGATCTTCTGAACATGTACTAATGATTTTGAATAAATACATAATACTCTTTGTATGTATCCCTTACGGCAGATTTGGTGGTAGATAAAAACATACCACACACACATACAAATACACACACATACACACACACACACACTTCTAAAATTGTTACACAGAAAAAAACTTTAATGTTAGATGAACTCAAGAAATAACATTAGCGACCAAAATATCTGTAGTGAAATTTTCACCATCAGTCTCCTCTGTATTTCCTAATCTACAATTTAGAAGATGCTTATTTTTGTAATCGAGAAGGATAATGTATTAGGGATAAAAAGTCATTTAATCTGTCATTGGCTAGAAAGTCTAAGTAGAAGCTCAAACCATGAAGAACTTTTTTAGTTAAGATTTTATGTTTAAAAGAAAATAGTACATTATGTCCATGTGGGAAATATTTTTAGTAAAGTAAAAATAATCCTATAAGTAATATATCCATGCTGATTTATAAACTGTCAATCCTTCTTTCCACCACACATATCAAATTCTCGCACACACCTAATTAAAGAAAAAGGAATACATGACTTATTGTTTGTATAGCTGATGTTAATACATTTCATGAGATTATTTGCCCATACGAAGGCACTTGAGGGATTATATTCCAAATATTAAGGTATTATGTACATATTGTATAGATGCTATATATCGAAGCTAGCATCAAATATAAAGTAAAACACTAATTTCTGCTTTTAAAGGGTAGTTTTAGATTCTTTGCCACTGCCTGTAAATCTACTCTCAAAAGCTTACTTTAAAATAAAGAAGAAAATTGGAAACTGACTGACTAGATCTAGGGCTGTTTGCATGTGTCACCCACCAGAAGACCATGTCTGTAAAACTTTATACTTCTGAAACTAGCCGTCCTTCATCACACTCCGTAAATCCCTGTTTTTGTATCCTGACTCACAACCTTCTCCTACACCATAAACCTTCTCCCTGTCTCTTTAGGCCTGTACTGCTCCTAATCAACAATATCTCCCAGATCCTTCATCTTTCATCTGTACACGTTTTTCTACTTTATTCTATGTAAAAACCCGGAGCTGTTCTAAACACGCCATTCTGCTGTTTCATCTCTGAATGGGTTCTGTTTTCTATTTACAATTCCTTAGGTGAAAAGCAACCTGCACTATTTGCTTTGTTAACAACTGCTCATCTCTTAATGTCTTACATAGTTCAGCACCTGACTCAGAAACTTCCCAAGCAGTTAAGTAGTTGTGTGTATTTGCTGATTTTCAATTCCAAGCTTTTTTCTTTTTCACATCTTTCTTTTAAGTGATTAATTTCACCTCTTCCAATGACATAAACTTTCATATTTTCTGAGACTATTATGTTCCATCTACTCTTTCATCAGTCTGGTAAAATTTTGTTAACTTCAACCTCAGTCTCTTTGATCCTGTTGCTTACTATTCACTGACTGAGGAGCAAACTGGGATAAATTTCACAAGTTCTCGTCTCATGATTGCACTTGTGTGAGCATCTGTATCCAAGCACTATGACTCCATTCTTCTCACACTCCATGCTTAATCGTATCCCTCTCTCTTGCATTGAATGCATGTTGCATTGGATCTTTTCCATCAAATGTGTGTTGCCTCCATGTTACCAATAGCAAAGCAATACAAAGCAAATATATATATATACTTTTATATACACAAAGCAAACATATATACAAATATATATACTTTTAACTTTTAATATATATATACTTTTAAATATATATACTTTGAATATATATATGCTTTTAACAAATATATATATATACAAACATACATATATGCTTTTAACTCTCCTCTGTAGTCATTGCATATTTCTTCTCTTTCTTTCCCATGACCCTCCACACAAGTCTATTCCTTTTTCCTATTAAATATATTTATGTCTTCATCTTTTCTAATCTGGTTTTCACAGCCTTTCCATTGAACCTTCTAATTTATTTATCTTGGTAAGCTATCAGCAGTAACATTCAACAGATGATTTTTCCCAGAAACATAGGATGCACTAGATTGCAATTTCTCACACCCATCAAGACACACTAGATTTTAGATATATTCCTGTTACGTTTGTAACTCTTTCCAAATCTCTTTTCTGAATCCTGATATATTTGTTTGATATAATTGCTTTAAATATTTGTCATGAAATGAAGAGACAGCCCTTTCTTCCTGGGATGATTTCGGTACAAAAGTTGGTTGGCTGTAAATGTGAGTTTTAAGTCCTGAAATTTCTATTTCATTCGTTGATCATCATGTCTGTTTTGTTCAGTGTCTTCAAGAAATGGTGATGGAATGTTGGGTCTCTGTATGCAAAAGTGTGAAACAAGATCCCTACGTTATAGAGAAATCAACTCTAAATGGATCAAGGATCTAAAATTTTAATCTGATACCATCAAATTACTAGAGGAAGATATTGGTGACACCCTCAAGACACAGATGTAGGCAAAGACTTCTTGAAAGTAACCCCAGAAGCACAGTAAATTAAAAGTAAGCCAAGGGGATTACATGAAGATAAGAAACTTCTGCACTGGAAAACCTTCAACAACGTGAAGAAGCTATCAATCGAATGCAATAAAATATTTTCAATTTATTTTTTAAAAGATTTATTTATTTTTATTGGAAAGGCAGATATACAGAGAGGAGGAGAGACAGAGGAAGATCTTCCATCCAATGATTCACTCCCCAAGCGGCCGCAACAGTTGGAGCTGAGCAAATCTGAAGCCAGGAGCTCTTCCTGGTCTCCTACGCAGGTGCAAGGTCCCAAGGCTTTGGGCCAACCTCGACTGCTTTCCCAGGTCACAAGCAGGGAGCTGGATGGGAAGTGGGGCTACCGGGATTAGAAAGAGCGCCCATATGGGTTCCTGGCACGTTCAAGGTAAGGACTTTAACCATTACACTATCGAGCCAGGCCTTATTTTAAATTTATTTAACTGATAGTGATTTAGTATTTAGGATAGATAAAGAGCATTCAACAATGCTTGTGGCCTGGAAAAGCAGTAGAGGATGGCCCAAAGCCGGCACCTAGCTTCAGGTAGGCGTAGCTCTGGAGGATTTGGTCACTTGGGTAGTAAATCATCGGATCTTCCTCTCTGCCTCTCCTCATCTCTGTGTATCTGACTTTGCAATAAAAAATAAAATAAATCTTAAAAATAAGTATGTCTGAACAAGATTGTCATTTTGAGATTACTTTATGACCTTTGTCTCACTCTTGAGGAATGATAGATTTTTTTTTTCTTCTTGCACTTTCTACAATTTAGTTACTAATGCAACGTTATGCCTCTGCTTGCAATTATTTTTTTATGATCTATTTATTTTTATTGGAAAGGCAGATATACAAAGAGGAGCAGAGACAGTGAGAAAGATCTTTCGTCCAATGATTCACTCCTCAAGTGAACACAACGGCTGTTGCTATGCTGAGCTGAAGCCAAGAGCCAGGAACTTCTTCCAGGCCTCCCACATGGTTGCAGGGTCCCAAGGCTTTGGGCCGTCCTCAACTGCTTTCCCAGGCCACAAGCAGGGAGCTGGATGGGAAGTGGAGCTGCTGGGATTAGAACCGGCGCCCATATGGGATCCTGGCACGTTCAAGGTGAGGACCTTAGCTGCTGGGCCACGCCGCCAGGCCATCTGCTTCTGATTTTAAATTGGAAGTATTTCTTTATGAATTAAAAAAGAAAAGAAATATGGAGAGATTTGGGTAGGTAGAGAAAAGGGGCAGCAAGAAGGGTGTTGGGCCCGGCAGTGTGGCCTATCCGCTAAAGTCCTCACCTTGAACGCCCGGGATCCCATATGGGCACCGGTTCTAATCCCAGCAGCTCCATTTCCCATGCAGCTCCCTGCTTGTGGCCTGGGAAAGCAGTCGAGGTTTGCCCAAAGCCTTGGAACCCTGCACCCATGTGGGATACCCGGAAGAAGTTCCTGGATCCTGGCTTGGGTCGGCATAGCATCAGCCGTTGTGCTCACTTGAGGAGTGAATCATCTGATGGAAGATCTTCTTCTCTTTCAATCCTCCCCTCTGTATATCTGACTTTCCAATACATAAATAAATAAATCTTTAAAAAAAAAAAGAAGGGTGTGATGGAAAGTATTTCAGTGCAGGGTATCTGTGAAATAGATGAAATTTGCAGATTTCAAGATTTTTATATCAAAATAAACTTTCCTTTTAATTACATTTCACATAATTAAAAAATTTTCCTGATACGTGCATGTGTCTGTGCTTATCAAAAACATTCAATGACAAATACAAAACTCTTGAAAGGAAAATAAGGTATCACAAAATGTTAAGAAGTTAGTATTTTCTTAAGTAGAGAATGCAGTCAATAACTTTATTGCAATCCAGTTTACAATTTAGAGTGGTGTTTTTTTTTTTTACCTTAGGAAGCTTAGCATAAAAACGCAAACAAATGACATGAAAACCATAAAAAGTATTAAAACGAGAAAAGAAATAAAGTGCGGTGGAATATAATGGTAAATTCTTTCCTACAACATCTTTCTGAATCTTACATCACCACTGAATACATGGTAACAGGTGTATATGACAGGCCACAAACGGAAGTGCACTGTAACACTGGTGAGCTTTCAATCTTCAACGTATAATCTACTGTGCTTTTTGTTTAACCTACTTCTTCCTAGCTTAAAATGTCAGCATGCACGTGTCATCTTTGTGTTTTAGTGTCTTCGCTTTCCTTGGATGAATTAAAAAGAACATTTTGATTGGTGGCGTTTTCAAATTACAGTCTTTTTATGAATAAAATTATCCGTATCCATGGGAGACTGTGATTTTTTTTTTTGATACAAGTGAATATTTCAAAATGCCCAGTCAGGGTTCTTTTTCAAATCACAAAATATAATAAAACATAAACTAACAACTTTGGCTTTCTTCTTTGGAGCTCTTTCTGAACAACACAAACACACTTAATTTAATTAAAACGAATCATAACATGTGGTAAGACTTTGTATGTTTTTGAAGGAATTTTAATTGGGTAAAAGGAATGTATAACATGGCACTTATGATTCTATGGAAAGAACATGTACTGTGTTCATTTAGGTAACCAAAGGTGTATGCGTCCCTGCACCTCTACCAGAAACCCCTGTAAATTGCAGTATATGTTTGCATTTTGCTATAATTAATTAAATAATGCCTAGATAACAATGAAAATAAGATCAGTCTCTTCTTCATAAGGAAACGTATTTTATATTTCCATATTATGTTCATCTTATGTCATGCCAATCTCATTGTGAATAGGTGGTCAAATATTGCAGCTTTGTTTTCTATCAATAAGAGTCAAAGTTATACTTGTATTTGTAAGACCTGTAATATTTATCTTCTGCCTGTGACCTAAAACATGTTCATACCTGGCTCCACATCCTTTGTTGAATTCCAGATGTTCACAGATGAGTTTGCAATTACCCTCTTAATCACATTTCTGCTAAAGAGAAAAGACAGACTGGTAACTTCAGGAGATTGCTGTCACCAAAGGTTAGTTTCTTATGTAAGAAACTGGGTGTTTTTTAATAGCTGAAAGCCTGTCTCTGTTTATACAGTATTAAAGTCTGATGCAGTGTCATTCATTCAAAGTTCTGATAGGTGAGACAGCCTGTACAAGTCTGTAGAATTATATTTCATATTTAGATTAGTTATATAGAACGTGTTATTTTTATACATTTTACAAGACAAACTTTCAAGGGCCAAAATTCCTTACCCCTTCTCTTATGAGCTACCCACTCCTTCTTGGGTGTTCGCCAAGAATGAATTTATGCTATGTTTGGTTCCAATAGTATGTCAAAAAATTCATCGATCAAATGAAATATGTGCACACATGTGGATGGTTCTGCGAGTACAGGTTTCTTCAAATTCAAACTATTTTTTGTGTATATTTTTGATCTTGGAATTTACTTCAAGAATACAAAAAAGTTGAATATATCACTATTAGACATTTTGGAATTTGTCCTCTTACTATGCTTCAATTCTCATTTTTAATCTAAATATGTGAGGATAATGGGGGACATGGTGAAACAAGCACATTATCGGTCAGAATTACTGAGGAAAGGCTTTGACAGAAGTTAATTTTAAGTATCATAAGAGGAAAATAAAATGATAAGAATAAGAATTCACAAACTGTTTTCATCAAATTTTGATGAAAGCTTGTATAAATATCAACTACATTGGAAAAATACTAATATTTCAGAATTATGAGTTTTATTTCATAGTCAATGTTACTAGTTCAAGTTCTAAAGCAAGAATGTATTGGGAGAAAGTGTTGATTTATTGAAAATATATTTCCGGGTGGTATCAAAATGGATTCCCAAGTATGACAAGACCATAGCAAATGAGTTTATGATTAAAATTTCCCTTGTAATCTAGAACCTGCATTATTTTTAGTGAGGATCTTGTTTGTTTATGAAAATATTGTCAAAGCCTTTTAATTGTGTCAATACTCTGGAAAGTTCATATGGGCACTAAGAAAACCAAAAAATGGAAGATACTTATCACAAGGAGTGTTTTGTGGCTGTTGCAGTGTAGCAACAGTCAAAACTATGTCCACCTACCTAGAAAGCAAATTTCACTAGCAGAATACCTCTAATTTCATTATTTTGAGATCTAACAATTTACTGCAAGCTGACAATTTTCAGAGGAAAGCCTGGAAGGTTAATCATGATTACTTTCAATAACCTGAAGCTCTCAACCTATCATCAGTTACCAAACTCATCCTTTTTCAATGAGATATTCAAGAAGAACTACACAAAAGCATGCAATTGACATAGTAGTTAAAATGTATTTGAGACATTTATGTTCTGAATGGAAGTGCCAGGCTTGATACCTGCCAATGATTTGTGACATGCTCCCTGCTAACATAGAACCTTGGGGTCCAGTAGTTATGGATAAAATAATCACTTTTTACCCTACACCTGGGAACCCTAGACAGAGTTCTTGATTGCTAGGCTTAGACTGGAACAAGCCTTCACCATTTGGGAACTTGAGAATACCACCCAATGGGAATTATCTCACTGTGTCTGTCTCCTCTGTCTGTCTCTGCTACTAAATAAATTAATAAAATAATAGTAATGACACCCAAAATATTTTCATTCTCGACATTTCATTGATGTAAAATGTGAGAAACTTACTATATATTATCCAAGAAAAAATCAGAAAATATCTGAGATTTTAATTTTGTACCACAATTTGTTTCTCATCATAAGAAGAGACTAAAAATTAGAAGTCAAAGGCAATCACAGATCTTAGCATATCCCAAATCATAGCATATCATGGGCAAAAAAAAGAGAGACATAATTTTAGATTCATCATACTTACGGCTTCAACCGTCTCTTTTCTTTTTTAAGATTATTTATTGTTTATTAGAAAGGCAGGCTTTACCGAGAGAAAGAGTGACAGAGGTCTTTCCATCTGCTGGTTTACTTCTCAAATGGTTACAAAGGCAAGATCTGAATGAGTAAGCCACAATTTTTGCCCGTGCTTCAGTTTATGTACATCTAGGTTGTCTATATTTTTGAGCTATTGTGAATAGTTCTGACTATACTTTACAAGGGAGTTCACATATCTTCATTGGAAGGATTTTTTGTGTGTGTGTGTATTTTATGGATCATGTGGTACTTTTACTGTTTTCTTTCTGAGGATGATTGCTGGGTCAGAGGTAGTTCTATTATTATTATTTTTTGAGGAGTTGCCATCTTATTTTCTTCTATAATTGTGCTAATTTATATGCTCACCAACAGTGGGTAAGGCTTTTTTTAATCTCCATATACTTAACAACACTTTTCATCTTTTGTCTTTTCAATATACCCAGTGCCATGACATTTTGCACCACTTTCCCTGATTAGTCATATTCGTTAGTGGATGTAGAATGTTCACATATTTCCTTTTTTATGTTCTTGTTGATGACATGTATGTCTTTCTTTTGAGAAACATTTGTTTGTATTAGTTGCCCAATTTTTAATCAGATTATTTGCTTTAGCCACTCAGTAATTTATACCTTTATATATGCTACAAATTAACTTTTTGTCAGATGGATAGTTAACACGTTTTGCTCAATTGTGTATGATTTTCCTTTCCTCAGTTGCCTGTTGCAGTGTATAATCCATGTAATATGATGAAAAAATGCAAGATTCTGAAATATTTTCCTTATTTTTTCTACAATCTTGAAGCTTCCATTCCTACATTCAGGGGTTTAATACATGTTGAATTGATTTTCATAACTTGTGAGAGATGAGGCTCTAACGTCATTGCTATAGACGTCTCTGTAAAATTTTCCTCAGGAACACATTTTCCCATGTGTTACCTTATCGCCTTTGTTGACGATCATTGATTGCAGGTACATAGAGTTACTATTACAGCCCCTAGTCTGTTCCATTGATCTATGGAGCTCCATCATGATGTTTCCATTGCTGTAGACTGGCATATATTTCATTCAGGCACAGTATCTCCTGTTTTCATCTTTTTTCCTCAATGTATCTTGGCTATTCAGGATATTTTGTGATTCTACACAAATTTTGGTAGTATTTGTTGTACTTTTTTGAAAAATGGCAGTTTGAATGTTTTATGATCAAGATTACTCTGATTCATGAACAGAATGCCTTCTCACGTGTGTCTTCTTCAATGTCTTTGGTTAATCATTTACAGTTTCATTATAAATATCATTAATCTCTTTAGTTAAATTTACTCTCACTTTATTCTTATGGTAACTATTGGGAATAGGATTGGTACTTTTTTTTTCAGGTAACTCACTGTTACTGTGCAACAGTTTTTGTACATCGACTTAGTTTCTGAGATTTTAAATTTGCTTATTAGTCCTCTTAGTTTTTTAGGGTTTTCTGTTTAAATAAGGTCATGTCATGTGTAAACAACATCAGTTTGACTTCCTCCTTTACTATTTGTATGTCCAATTTTTTTTCCCTTGGGTAATGGTTCTAGATAAGAGATTCCACATGGCACTAAGTAAAAATGGTAAGAATGGGCATCTATTTCTTACGGATAACGTCTTCTGGTTCTTCCTATTGGATATGATGTTCACTCACGTTACTATTAATGTTCTGTACCACAATGTGGTATCTCATCTATAATTTGATTGGAGATTTAACCATGAAGTATTATTGGGTTTTATCAAAATGTCTTTCTGTTTATTGAGATGACCATATACTATTTATCTTAGATACTGTTGACATAATACAAAATTTTTACATAAATTATGTGTAAGTTTTATATGTAAACCATTTTTATACTCATGGAATGAATAACTTGATCACAGTGAATGATATTTTTGATGTTCTGCTGTTATTTTTAATTTGCTGGTAGATTTGTTGATTACTTTGCATTTATGTATTGGCCTGTGCCTGCTCCTTTTGTTGTTGCTGTGTCCTTCTTTGGTTGTGGTATCAATGCTTATTGTGCAATAAATTTGTAAGGATTCCTCTCTCTACTGTTTTTTTAAATCAGAAAGAAAAATAGTGTTAATTATTTAAATGTTTGATAGAATTCAGCAGTGAAGTCATCTTCCTTGGCTTTTCCTCAATGTAAGACATTCATTACTGGTCCAACTTGATCTCATGTTATTGATCTGTTAGGCTACTTTATTTGTTCAGTGTGAATGTGTCTAAGTATCCATCAGTTTCCTCCAGGTTATGAAATTTTCTACCAATCAATCTCTAGCAATATCTTGAGCAACCACTATAATATTTCCATATCCATCTTAAATTCTATATGTTTTACAATTTGGGGAGTTAGACTCTAAGTTTTGTTAAAATTTTGTAAGATTTTCAAAGCTCCAACTCTTCATTTCTTTGAATTTTGCAATTTTTAAAGATTTATTTTTATTGGAAAGTCAGATTTGCAGAAAGGACAGACAGAGAGGAAGATCTTCTGTCTGCGGCAAATCGCTGCAGCAGCTGGAAATGAGTCGATCCAAATCCATAAGCCAGGAACTTCTTTTGGGCTTCTTCCATGGGTGTGCAGATTCCCAAGACTTTGGGCCATCCTTGACTGCTTTCCCAGACTACAGGCAGGGAGTTGGAAGGGAAGTAGAGCAGCCAGGACGTGTACTCTCACCATCATGGGATTCCAGTACATGCAAGTGGAAAACTTTCAGCCACTAGGCTCCATGCTAGGCCCTTATGCATTGTTTTTTAAAGTCTCTGTAACACTTATGTGTGCTCTGTGTTTTATTATGTTTTTCCATCTACAAGTTTTGGATTCTGTTTATTCTTGTTTTTATAGCTGCTTGAGGTGCAGTAATGTATATTTGACTTTTTTTTCTGTTTTATTCTTTGCATTGTTATACATTCCCTCCTTTTACTACCTCTGTGTGTCTGTATGTTTTAGTTTATGTTAGGACTTCAGCATGTTTGTCCTGGGTTACAGCTCAATACTAAATAAAGTTCTTACCATCTGATATAGGATGAAACATATGGAGGATTCATAGCTGCATAACACATATTTTCCAGAGAAAAAGCAGTCTTATAATCAAAACTCTTTTAACCTATAATATATTCTGTGTAACAGGCAGTGTTTCCATGGATGTGTCAATCCTCAATCCGGTGTTTTGTCTTAAAGTTAATGTTGTTCAATTCTTGTAAGTAACTGTATTTAACATTTTGTATTAACTTGACTCACATTTTTTAAGGAAAATTTGCTGCTCCTGCTAACTGATCCTTAGAAAGTTTAAGTATTAATCCAATTAAATTCGACTTTGGGATTGATGGAAAACAATTGAAAGTGAGAAAAACTATTTTTTCAAAGACAAAGTGACAAGCAACTTTACAAAGTTTCTACCTCAGATACTGGGATCTTCCATACATGCTAGCCATGAACTCAGTACACGTTATTGTTAAGTGGCCTTTTTCTCCATTCCAGACACACTAGCATTGTCTTATAAAGCTGGCTCATGCAGGGGAACTATTTATTTGTGTGTCATTAAAAGCAATGTTACTGTTGAAGTTGGGTGTAATTAAAATCTTAGGCATTCTGAATTGTTCACAGGTTCAGTTATGGCATACACATAAACTATGATTAGCAGACAGACCTAAAATCACAATGCCTAGTTGCATGTAGTAAAAAATTTAGCAGTTACACGAGAGTCCATTTAATAGTAACATTAAATGACTCATGGCTGGTTTCCAAAATAAATAAAGTAAAAATTGACTGTTAGAGCATGCTAAAAGCTAAACAAATTTTAATGAAATACAGTGGCAAAGCTACCACTGCTGGGGATTTTCTTTTGCTTTTGCTTGTGTGTGTGTGTGTGTGTGTGTGTGTGTGTGTGTGTGTGTGAATCTGAAAAAGCAACATCTCTGTAACAATTGGAATCTGACAATGCACATTTATTCTCATTTGTACATTCACATAGCTAAAAATCATGTTAGTAATATAGCTGGGGGTACAAGATGTCAACAAAGAATCAGTACTTTCTAAACCCTACCTTTATATTCTCTTTAAACAAATAGTTTTTCACCATTACGGCTGAAAATATTGTTCTCAGAATCTGAATGATTTGTTAGTATTTGTCAGAATTAAGAAGAAGAAATTATGAAAAATATAGATAATTTAGTATCTACAGAGTCCATGCAGCAGAATGCTGGGATTATTTCAGACAACCTTCCTTCCCCTTTTATAATGACTTTGTACTTGGCAATTATGTTCCTTGGAATAACTTCAGCTAAAATTCTGCATTCCTGCATTCTGCACTTTGAAGTAAGAATACATTCCAAGAAAAGTGTTTGAATTGGAGGTGATGGACTATCTTACATTACCTTGCAAATCAAAGAGTATTTCAATTTAGCATCCCAAAGTTCAAACTTTATAAAGGGGATGTGCCTCTAAATAATTGAAGCACAGGTTTAATGCTTGAACAGTTCATCGTAGAACATTTTACTCTTTTTGCAATTTCATACCTCTATCATTACTAGCTGATTTTATTTTTAAAATCCAAAATGATGGCAAAGGGCAAACTCGGGGGGTAGTGGGGCTAGTCACCTCTTGCATTGCCAGCATGCCATATGGGTTCTGCCTGAAATCCCAGCTGCTCCACTTCTCCGTCAGCATCCTGATTTGGTGCCTGGAAAAGCACTGCAAAATGGCTCAGTACTTGAGCTCTTGTACACATATGTGGAAGATCTGGATGAAGCTCCTGACCCTGGCTTCAGTTTTACTCAAAACTGACTGTTATGGCAATCTGGGTTGTGAACCATTGGGTGGAAGATTTCTATCCCTTCCTGTCCATAACACTAACTTTCAAATAAACATGTAGTTTTTTTTTTTTTAAAGAAAGATCTCTGTCTCTTTTCTCTGCAACTCTAAGTTTCAAAAAGAACACTTTTTTAAAATAAAAAAAAACACTCAAATTGATCTAATTTTCCCCAATTTTGATTGATTGATCTTATCAAATTGAAAAATATTGAATGTCCAGAAATTGTTGTTCTTACCTTTTAATTAAATATTACAATTTGAAAATTTAATTGTTTTATCTAGTAATAATGTACAAGGATGCCATCTAGAAGAGGCAGAGATAATGAATATGATAGATTGAAGTTGCTTTATGCGCAGACATTTTTGTATCAACTGAAATAATAATCAAGGTTGTTTTTCATCCATGTTTCTTAATGAGTCATGGAAAGTATGATGGTCTAAGCATCTGACAAAGTTTTAACAAATCGTTGTCTTGATCAAACATTGCTCACTTTCATCTTTTCAACTGAGGATGAGAAGTTTATTCTATAAAAAATGGATGGATGACCTTGTGTAAACGCTCACCAAAGGTTTTAGCTTTGAATTTGCTCATTAGCTCCAGATGCTATCTTACTAACTGCCTATCGTCAATTACACTAATAATCCATGAATTCATACTTTGGTAATAATATAGTAAGCTGATGTTTTTCTTCCTCACTTTTACTTAAAAGGCAGAATGAATTAGAGACTAAAATCAATTTTCGTATCTTGTGGTAGCCTGCTTCCAAGCTTCTCTTTTGAAAATCTATGTATTAGCCATTCATTACAAAAGATTATTCTTTCAAACATTCATTGAGTGGTGGTTATGTAGTTTTAAATAATGAAGGATATATATCCCTGTGTGTTCCAATTGTGCAATATGAAAGCAAAGTTTCAATAATTTAGTCAGAACTCTAAACAAAGATTGCACTGTAATGGAGGAGGCTACTCATCTGTTAAAAAAGATTCAACCAGACTAATATGGAGTACAGGTCTATATAAGAAACTGAAGCTACTGTGTACTGAATCTTCATGTAACTGTGCCCATATTAGCCATTTACATGACATTAGATGGGAATAGTATTCATTCATCAAAGTTACTAATATCTTCAATTTCCGTTTATACTGTTTAAAAAAGTGACAGTCACCTGTGGTCTTTATCATACACTTTCAAATTAAATACTACTCTTTTCCTAAAACTGATGGCTGTTTCCATGGAGACTCTAATTTAGCATTTTTTTCTAATCCCTTTCGATCAAAATGTTTGTTTTCCTCCACTTTTGTTCCATTTTAATGGCTGCCATCATTTTTCTTGATGATTTTTATGGATGTTACTAAGAACCACTCACAAAAGTTTCTGGTATGTATTTCCATATAATAATTGTGTAGATAAATTCATCAGCTTACTTCAATAGTTCATCCACAGTATTATTGCATTTGTATAGTGGAGATATTTGACATGAGTATCTTTTTAAGTTTTATATCATAACACTCATTAAAAGAGAAAACCTAAATTATCTAGAAAGTTAAAAATTAGCAGACAATTGAACAAAAACATTGCATTATAACAAGAGAGCTTGTGCTGGTAAGTTAATGTAATCTGCTCTTTACTTATGGCACTTAAGTCACAGAAAGAATGCAGTTATATACTATGAAAGAAAGAAGTCATAACACATTGTGTTGCTTAAGAAAGAAAACCTTATGGCTAGGCTGTGTGGCCAGGAGGTTGGTAATATTGCTAGTTTTTGTTTTTTTTTTTAACTCAACAGTGTAAAACAGCACACTAAAAACACAAAACAGACAGTTCATTAACATTTTTTTATATTTGAAAAGGCACCTTGTACTTGACTTTGAATTTATATGTAGCATTAGCAATGTTTTGGAATCAAAACAATAATAGGGTGAAGATGACAAATTACCTTGTAAAGAAGGAGTGTTACATAATACAGCCTAATGCTGATCAAAGACTTGCTATATGCTTGGTTCTATTATAAATATATTTAATACATTAGTTGAGCTAATTTACGTAATATGCATCTCACAGATAAGGAAACAAGGTCCCTTCAATCTTATAATTACTTGCCACAAGCTGCTCAGACAATTTCAGCCCGGTTACACTGGTGTGCACACCCTCATCCACAAAACATAACCATGTTGCCACCTCATTATCACAGACACAATAGTACTGTAATAAAGGGAAGATATTACAAATTTCACAGGTTAGAACATAATGTGTGAGGGATGATAATCCCAATTTCAGTCTTTTTCTCTTCCTTCATTAATGTTGATTTTATGCACATAACTTTACTCAGTTTCTAAAATTTATTATAATTTTTTTGGGGGAAAGTCAGAAATACAGAGGAGAGGAGAGACAGAGAGTAAACGATTCACTTCTCAAGTGGCCACAGTTGACCAGTGCTGCACCGATGCCAATCTGAAGCCAGGAGCCAGGAGCTGCTTCCGTTTCTCCCACATGTGTGCGGAGTCCCAAGGCTTTGGGCCGTCCTTGGTTGCTTTCCCAGGCCACAAGCAGGGAGCTGGATGGGAAGTGAGGCTGTTAGGATGAGACCCAGTGCCCATATGAGATCCTGCTGTGTGCAAGATGAAGACTTTAGCCACTAGACTACTGCTCTGGGCCCAACTTTTTTCATTTTTACATTGAACTTTTTTACTTTTACATTTTTACTTTGCATCTTACATAGTAAGAGAATGAATTTAAAATATAACAGTATTTTTGTCGGTTATCATCCTGTTTTAATTGTTACAGTTTTCATGGTATAGTTCTTTAGGTTTTGAGGGTTCCCCTTCCACTCTCTCCAGCCCCATCTCCCCCACACTGTTTTTCCCTAGACTTAAACATATCATGACATTAAATATAGGACTCCTTTAGTGTAAATATTTTATTTTTTCCATACCTAATGAAGGTATATGTAACATTAAAAGGTAGTTTATTGTATCTCAATAATAAAGTAATGCAATTTTATTTAAAATTGTATTTTAAAAAGATTTCTATTCAATCAATAATAAAGATATGTAAAGGATCATTACCTTCAACTTGTTTGAGATAATTTTGATTGTAGAAATGTATGTCTCTGTTTACTATGTAAGCAGAGGGATTATCTAAAATTTCAATTAGATTATAGGGATCATATTTCAGCAATAAAGAAAATGTATAATTACAAAAGAAAATAAGGGAAAACACAAATTTACATTTTTTAGCATCTGCTTAATTTCAGGTAACAAATTAATGAGGGAAATCTCTGTTTTTCTGGCTCTAAATTGCTTCTAAACTTTAAATTTATATTTTCAACATCCTTTCTGGTTAATATTTTGGCCTGGCTTTTCTTTTTGTTCACATTAAATATTAAAATATTGGAGATCAGTGACAGTGCACTAAGTTGACATTGTAGACTAATCCTTCACCTACACACTGGTTTACTGTATGGGCAGCAGGTCGTGTCTCAGCTGCTCCTCTTCCAGTCCAGTTGTCTGACTGTGGTCTGAGAAAGCAATGGATGCTGGGCCAACTCCTTGGGCCCCTGCCCCATGTGGGAGACCACGCTGGAAGAAGCTCCTGGCTTGTGCTTTGGGATCATCTCAGATCGGCCACTGCAGTAGTTAGGGAGTGACTAAATGGGTGGAGGATCTTTCCCTCTCTCATTTTCTCTATCTAAAAACATGCTTTTCAAATATAAATAAATAAATCTAAAAATATTGAACATCAGAGTAAGAAATGCTTCTCATTTTGACTTTTCTGTCTTCCAAGTGACACCATGATTTTCACATCTATCACCCTTGCATAAAACAGACTCTCAGAATTTCTCAGTTTCACTTTTAATCCATTTATCACTACTAATCTTTCATAAAATTCTGAAACTCATATTTTATTTCAATGCCCATGTAATCAGCCCAGGTAGAACAAAAACATTTTTATGCTATTAATGCTGAAGTAGAGTTGTAATAAACCTCTCACATTGACATTTTCCTTGTTCTAAGGTGTCTGACTTTTTTCCAGTTATTTTTATAAAGCATTTATTTCCCTGTGTATCTCTTCTTGCTACTGAACAATAAAATAATCAAATTGGGGGGGGAGGGCAGCAAAGACAGTTTTACTGTGAAGCTGTTGAAAATTGTGTCCCAGGGCCCTTTCCTGGAACGCAAATTCCAGAGCTCTCTTCTACATGTGTAATTGTATTTTACATTTTAATTTAAGCAGTTTTCAAATTGGATTAATTTTAATAACTCAAAAAATAAAAAGTAAAAACAGTGGATCTACCCGAGTTTGGATTGCATGGCTAACATTTAAGTTACATTATAAATCTACTGAATTAAATACAATTCAAATATAGTAGCTTCATTGGAAGAATACGTGAGAGAAAAACAACAGCTTGAATAACGCAAAGAATTTTTATGTGTTCTCTAGAGGAAGCACAAAATAAAGAAAATAAAGCTGCATTTTCCTCGATCTTACTCCTCTACATCCCTTTAGTGAGAGTCAGTTCAGTCTATGATTCTTAATGTTTGCTGGCTGCAGCCTGGAAATACTGAGTGGATAATTTCATGATCATTTACAAAGTAGCAAATCACATTATTCTTATTATCAAACCTCAAGCATTTAATCTGCATACTTAAATGTTCCTGAATAGTTAATTGAGCATCTTGAAAAAACTGAAGGAACTGGCAAAGTCTTTATTAGATAAAGATACACAAAAATTGGCTGATATTTTCCAAAATATGTCTGGTGGGTGTCTGGACTAGAAAATCCAGCCTACACAGCCTGTTTGGGATCTGCTGCTCTCTCTCTGCTCCTGGTAGAATCCAGCAAATCAGCATGACAGGTATTTTTTTTTTTTTTGCTTGGGTTCACCTGCTGAGCTCCCAGTGAATTCTTCTTCCCACCTGTCTGCTGATGCTGTGGCCACTGTTTGCACTCAGATTGCCACTTGTTGACTGCCACTGCAGTATTTGGTCACTGCGAGACCACACTGTTACCTCTGCTGCTTTCCTGTGTCCATCAGTCTCCAGGTGCCCCACTGCTATTGGCCTGTCCTCTTCTATTTCCAGGAATGTACCCGCTCTGCTTCACTCCGGCTAATGATTCTCCTCTGTTTAAATGTTGTTAATCTATTCCACCATCTTGATTCTCCTAAAATGTTCTCTCGAAATCACACCTATGATTTGCTTTTCCAGCTTCTTTCTTTAAGCCCATGAAATATGCTTCTAACCAACTGTCCTCTGAATATTCAAAGAACTGCAGTAAATTCACATTTGTCCTTTCATCCCCGGTCAAGTAACTCCCTAATATCTGCCATTAAGAATGGTTTTTATTTATTCTTTCCTGTGCTTAATTATGGATAAATGTTGTAACTACAGGTGTCTAAACAACATGCAGCATCTGCTTTGAAACATGACTTCAAGGATGTGCTGGGAGCCATTACCTGAAATATTTCTGTTCCATTAGGTATAAATTAATTTATTTAACTTCAGGTGATTTCTTTATCTTGCACTTAATTTATTAACGAGGCTATTTCACACTGTATTTTGGTTGCTTTCAACATGAGTAATACATCCTTGATACCAAGCCCATATCCCTTGAACGCTCATATTTGCAAAGGAGGGTTGTTGACATCATAAAAATTTCGTATTTCCATAGTACTATTCAGCCATTGAGACATATCAATGGAAATATAAATTGATTTGTTATTATTTAAACAAAAAGATATTTCAAACCCAGAGAACAATTGCTGAGTGAAGCATTATGGCTTTATGGCTAAGTAGATGATTCCATTTGTGGCTGGTTGAATAGCAGACTGCAAGATTCCAGACTCTAATCCCCAGGAACTGTGAATGTTACTTTACAGGTCAAAGCGACTTTGCAGATATGATCGTGGTAGGGATTTTCAGGTGAGGAGATTATCATCGATTATCTAAGCTGTCTCAGTGAAATCTCAATATTCTCTGCAAGATTCCAAATCAGAGGGAAAAACAATCTGGTGATTGAAATAGAGACAGAGTTGCTCTGCATTGAAGATTGAGAAACAAGCTCACACAACACAGAATCCAGGCAGCCATTGGAAGTGGGAGAGGAAGCAGCAGCAGCAGGTCCCCTCTTATGTCCCACAGCATTCAGCCCAGGTGACACCATGACATTAGGCAGGGAAATGGAATTTTGAACATCTAGTCTCCAGAATTACAAATGCATATTTCTGTGTTCTTGTTAAGACATTCTATTTACTCCACTTGAAAAAAATACCACCAACAGGAAACCAGTACACTATCTGAACACAAACTGCAAAGATAGGTTCTTGGGAGAGAAGTTCCAATCAAAAAATGGAAGATAGTCTTTAATGCGTCGATCACATGTGAAGATTTATGTGTAATTATTTAGTAGGCTTAGACTTGACTGTGTGGAAGGAGACTGCTGTGTAGATGGATGCCTTTCTTTGGGTTCTGCTGACTCTGTGGCACACATAAGCTTCCTGCATTGGAATCCCACTGGTCAAAAGCTAATTGACTCTGTCATCTTCTCTGAGTCAAGCAGGATAGTGTGGGGATGTTCTATGACTGCCCCAGAATATCTGAGAAGTAACTTGTATGGTGGTAATTTTTTTAAACTTCTTTCCCTCTCCCTTTACTTTTTCACTTCCAAAAGAATATTTCTGAGACTACTCCATAAATACACTGTTTACCTTTAAATTCGCATCTTTCAGGTTACCATTGGCAAACAGTCTAAGGAAACATGGTATATCACAATTTAAAAAATATTATCTATATCTCTTATTAGCCAGGGTCATGAGCTACTAAAAGGATTAAAACTCTAATTTATTATATAGATAAGAGATGGATTAAATGGAGTAGATTATGCAATCACTGGGAGAATTAAGAAAATATATTTTTCAGTTAAACACTCAAGAGTTGTTTTAAAAAAATAAACTATAGAGTTGGTCTATTGGCAGGATTAAAATTGCAATTGTACTGTCGCTTTATCATTATCATTTCTGCCCCTTCTTGGGCTCCCAGGAGTTTAATTGATCTGCAACTACCGGGCTTATATAACTGTTATGTCTTTTCTAAAGTCACACTTTAACTTGCTTTTCACCTTTGCCACTGCTGCTCAGGAGGACCACCATTGAACTCTTTTCTATTCTTTTTATCTAAAGCTCCTAAGTATAAAGTGAGTACATCTGGTTGGCAGGTATTAATAACATACCTACTTCCTGGCTGCAAGGCAGTTTATGACAATAACTGGCTGACATACTATGCTTTACATCCAGAGGCAATTTCTATTTTCAACATAGTAATCATGTTGAAAAAGCTTCTAATATGAAGGGTTTCATACTTTTCTACCAAAAAGAGTATCAATTGCTAAATATGGTGGCCAATATTATTTTGAACACCTGCCTGATGCTTTCTGTCATTCTTCAAATGCTCTAGTTCTCTAAAACCACACTCAAAATTAGCAACCAGAGAAAATTGAATCACATTACTAGACCTGGTTAGAGCTACATCATCTCCATTAAAGTAAAAATCCTAACTTTATGTGGCAGAGCTGGTGGTCCTGCCATGCTTCCTATTGATGTCTCCTGAATCTATGAAGTTGTTCCAACAATAACATTCAGAGGGAACTGGGCTGGATTTGCTTAATCCCTACTCTTGCACAGGCATAAACTTTAATTATCTGACCATTAAGATGACTGCTCTAGTTTGGTTAATATAGCAGTCCTTAGTTTGCTAAAAGGCAGAGATGTTTAGAGCACACAGAAGATTCCATTGCATACACACTCAACAAGACCAGGCTTTTACAAACCACAGTGTGATGGCTTTCTGCCAAGGGGCATAGTCTGGGAAGACCTTATTGAAGGAGGTTTGGGAATAGCTAGCAGAACCCAACCTAAGTGTAATCCTCTAGACTAAACTGATGCCATGTAAAATTCTGATTTATATTTCAAAGGACTCTTCAAGGAAGACAGAGCTAATTTCCTTTTCCCTTGATTGTCTACTTTGCACTGTGTGTCACCAACCTCCAGATCCCGTCTTTTTTTTTTTTCTTATTTTGGACAAAGCCAATATTATCATTCAGAGTTTTGTAATCAATGAGAAGTCCGTTGAATTTAAATATTTCTCAATTCCGTAAACGATTTCCTTTTTCTGAAATTAGTAGATGAGCAGATAAATTATCTGAAATAAAATAGGATAATCATACGTTTCAACATATCCTAAAAATTATGAGAATTCTTCCATAATTTTCCTATTGCCAGTAATGAATTTCAAATCTGAATACAATTCTGTTGTTGCTCTTACATCCTTTTGCATTTTCTAACTGTACTACATAATACAATGTAAGCAACAATAAAAAAAAAAAAGAAAAGAAAAAAAAAATATATTCCCAGCAGCTTCCTTTAAGATTTGTGATAGCAGGGCCAGGTACAATGGCTATATCCTCAAATTGAAAGCAGCAGGGCTTTATGCGGGCTTCAATTTGTGTCTTAGCTGCTCAACTTGCCATCCAGTTCCCTAGTTATGACCTGGGAAATCAGTAGAGTATGGCCCAAATCCCTGGGAGCCTGCACATACCTGGGAAATCCTGAAGGAGCTCCAGGATCCTGGCCTAGGATCAGCTCAGCTCCAACCATTGCAGCCATTTGGGGAATGAACCAGCAGGCAGAAGACCATTCTCTTTGTATCGCCTCTATATAAATCTATTCTAACTTTCCAATTAAAAATAAATACATCTTTATTAAAATGATTTCTGATAGCAATACTTCCCTATAAATATTTTTTACTACTTTGTTGATTTTGCATAAACAATACAATCCTTAAAAACTTCCTCAGAAATTCAGATGATCCTTGGTAAACATGAATACAACATTTTCAAAATAACCATGTTTCTTCCAAAAAATTAAAGATAGGACAATTGCCAAGTAGGTAGCATGGTACATTGTTTATATCAACCTGGCATATTCACACTCACCTTCTAGGCATTATAATATTATTCTAGTCCTATTTGTTATTTTCTATAGTAATTTGTGCATTTATCTCCCTGATTTTCTCAAACAGAGCCATGTATGAGATCTAGCAGATAAATCATCTCCCACGTCTGCATATCCTCACAGATGGCCGATCATCTCCATTAATGAAATCGTCTTTAACGTATATTGAGAGCAACAGCCTTTATAGCTTTTTATGTCTATTCATTACACTAGATATTGCTTCTGGACTAGTTAGTTTAGACCACAGTGATTGCTTTTCCTAAGAAATTGCCATATAACAAATCTATTTTGCTATCAAATCCTAGTGTTTTTTTTTTCTGTGACTTTCGAGAGTTTGCAATTTCATTTCCCAGATGACTTCAATGACCAGGGCTGGGTCATGCCAAAAGAAAGAGTCGGAAATTTCATTTGTGTGTCTCCCATGAGCATTCAGGGCACAAACACTTTGTCTATCTTCTGCTCCTCATCTCAGACCATTAGCAATTAGTTGGATAGGAAGTGAAGGAACCAGTGCCTACAGGAGATGCTAGCATTATAGTTGGCAACAATCTGTCACACCACTGTACCATCCCTCAGGGATATTATTTGTTTTAATTTATTTAGCTATGTCTAAGCTACTATGAAATGATAAAAATTTGAGTATTGCCTTGCTTTCAAGTAGAAATGTTCTTCCATTATACATGGAGCAAGTCAATGCAAGTTAGCCTAACTCTTCCTGGAAAGCTAAGACTCTGCCTTTTTAAAGAACAGGATGTGTGGGGTGATTTATAAGTGAGATAAAACAGTGGATACTCTCCTACCATAAAAATATATTAGGGAAGAAAGTGACTCTGATCTATAAAGGCAGGAAGTGACCTAGTCACTCAGCCCAGCTACTTCTTCTCAAGTTTGGAGTCTAGATCTAGAGGCTGGTATTGCACCAGGACTTGAAAATATGAAACGTGGGAATTTTACCCTGTATCTTAGCAGCTAGGCAAAATGTTCCCCTCCTTTCTGTTTTATCAGTAGTTAGTTGCCAGAGTCCCATGCCCATTGATTGATTCAGAAAGCATCACTTCACATCATGAAGTACTCATAAAGTTAAAATCCAAATGATTAGACTTACACATAAATAAGTATGTAGATTTATTTTTGATGTTTTACTAGTTGTGAAAATCTAGTAGTAAATACAAAATGACATACACAGATAAAATTAGATAATAAATAGAAAATTGTGCTTTCATGTGCTTCTGGTGTGGTCTATTGAATAATATTTTTTGTTCTGAAACTTTGTAATGTTAAATGGCCTGACTCATCAAAATAATTTTTAGTCATTCAGGAGACTATTCTTAAGAGATTTAGACTCTTCCTTGAAATTACTTCGTGTGACATGTTGTTAATCATTGTTAAATCTGAATGATCATGATAATAATGCTATTTCATACATTCTCAATTCCCTTTCTCACTCTCCATATTTATTCTTCAACAATAAATGTTCAAATATTTTAAAATTCAATTTCCTTTCTCAGGGAAACTATGAAACAATGCCTTTCTCTAAAATGCAATTCAGGATTTGAAAAATATATTCTGACCTAATGGTTTTCAATATGTTCTTCAGAATAAATAATAACTGGTATAAGTGTTACTTGTTACATTTTGCACTACTTATAAAAATATGTTTTGTGGTTGGGCCTTTAGGTGTTTAGCAAAACAGTTATGATCTGTCTCAGCTCTCTGTTTATATTCTTTTCAACTACTTCATGGCCTTTATCAATGGACATTGTACAAATAAAATATGAATTAATTAAAATATGTGTAGACTAAAAATAGTTATATTACTGTGGCATAAGTTATGCATGAGTCAGATTTGACAGGTTTCGTTTAAAAATGACTTCTTAAAAATAATCAGATGTTCCAATGTCACAAGATACCTTGTAGTGGCAAAATATTCCATAGAGTGTCTGATATCCAAATATGCAAATGACACAAAGTAGACATATTTATGTAAGATTTGTGATGATTGCTGTTGCTGTTGACAAGTTCTTTGATTTCTCTTTCATATTATTTATATAAATAAACATCTTATTCATGTGCTCATTATTGTCCTCCGCATTTAAATTGGACACAGAAAAATTCAGAACAGAGACATCTGTCTTTAATGAAATTGAGATAGTTATATAATGAAGTGTCATCATTCATCAGACTGCAGTTTGTTCTTTTATGCGTGTGATTTGAAGCAGTCACACCAGACACACCAAACAGAAGGAATGACAATAGCAAACAAATAATTCCACTGTACCCAGAATTAGAAACAGTCCACTATAAAGTTTTCTTTAGTCCATTTCTATGCTTGCTGGTAAAAGAAGTTAAAACAAAAATTTAGAATCATATCAATGCTGTAAATTGAGTTCTTACTTACTTCCTTAAGATATGTGTAACCAGTACATACACATTATAAAAACATAGTTCATGCAGTAAGAGAAACTCAAAAGAAATAGCCATTTTCTCTACTGATGTTCTCATCCCACTAAATATGCTTGTCAGAGCTTCCAGTTCTCCTGAGGATGCATTTAAACCATTTATGACATAAATATTTAAAATGGTGTATGACCAACTGGTACCTGTGATCTCTCTTCTGTAAAGAGTGGAGTATTGATTTGTTTACGTTATCTCACAGCCAACATGTAAAGAATGTAGCTTTTCCTCCACCTGTGGTATTTCAAACACTGTAGCTGAATGTCCATATATTTGTTAACCAAGTGATCTCTTTCTCTGTGTTGTGTGTATGTACGCACGTGTGTCTACTTTCTCACCTCTCCTTAAAACTATCTTAATCACATAAGCACATAAATCACTTGGGAATTAGCCATCAAGCTACAATTTTTTAAAAAAATAAAAATATATATTTACATTATCACTTCACATATTTATCAATAATAATACTGTATACTAAAATATGAAAGTGGCGGGGGAGGCCCAGTGCGATGGTCTGGTGGCTAAAGTCCTCATCTTGAGCATGCCAGAATCCCATATGGGCGCCAGTTTTAATCCCAGCAGCCCCACTTCCCATCCAACTCCCACCTTGTGGCCTGGGAAAGCAGTCCAGGACAGCCCAAAGTCTTGGGACCCTACACCCACATGGAGACCTGGAAGAAGCTCCTGGCTCCTGACTTCAGATCGGCATCAGTGCAGCACTGGCTGCAGTTACTTGCAGTCACTTGAGAGGTGAATCACTGGATGGAAGAAATCCTCTCTTTCTCTCCTGCTTTCTGCATATCTGACTTCACAATAAAAAAATATAAAAGTGATTTTAAAGATTAATCTTTATTACAAATGATTTCCATATTTAATATCCTTCATGAACAACCTTCAGTGGAACGCTTGTTTGGATTGTGAATAAAATTTCTGAATGGCATGTTTTATGTTGCTGGTTTTGAGATTAAATCTATGTAAGTTCTCTTCCCCTAAGCTTACCCTTTGCTAACCTTTGTTATCCATGGTATCAAGGTTTCTCCATGTGGCACAAAAAATGTGCATTTACCTGCATTCCTGTGCTTTATTTACTTTGGTTGATTACTGTTATCTGAAATACTTACAGACTTATTATATCTCTGCTCATTATTATTTAAAGTTTATTAAGGCGGTTATTTCTGTTGTTTCTGTGGTATCTCAAGGGCCTATAATATTGCCAAGAGAATACTAGGTACATATAAGTATTTAGATAAGTGAATGAAGTAATTAATGTATGTATTTTGTAAACATAAGCAAAAAGAGAGGTATGTTTTAAATTCATTCAGTTCTGTTTCTCTATACTTGTTTCTAGTTCTAAGCGAAAAAGGGAAGAAATGATTTTATTTGTTCATCTTTTTTTTCCCTAAGGAATATTGAGAAGTCCAGAGTGAAAATATATTAGAATTGCAAGGCTGTTCAAAAATATGCAGCTTTGTATTTTTAAAAAATCATAAATCTGATTTGTGTCACAGCAGAAATAATTTTATTCTCAAGCAATGAGTGGGGAAAAATCTCGAGCTTCAGTTCTTAAGATTTCACTTATAAATATAAATAAGAAAAGGTCATTGAAATGCGATTATAAACATTTGTTACAGAAGAAATAAATGCTGATCTGTATCCCGAAGTCCCAAAACTCTTTACATCTTGATAAGCAAAATAATAAAAGCCAAATCTGGTCTGAATTATCCTTAGATTAAATAATTATCAGACTCCATCAGCCAGCAATCTGCCTTTTGTCATTCCATGCAAAAATGACAAAATGAGAAAACAAAGGGAAAGTAAATAGAAAAATGACCATTGTACATTGTGGAAAGTGATGCAAATTCAGGGACATCTAAAGAGCATCACCATGTTGTTCCCATTACTAACAAGCAAATTCATACATGTGAAACAATCCTAGATCCATGTTTGGAAACCCTGAGTGCTTCTGCATTACTAAAGTTGTATCTTTAGCCTTCATCTACTTCTCCATTGTGATATCAAGTGCTGGACCAGTATACACATTGTGATGTTGTAGAATAAGAGCCTCCCAGTGCCAGCAACCCATTAAGGATCCTGTTTGATTCCTGGCTGCTTGTTTTCTAATCCTGGAAAGGCAGTGGGTGATGGTCCAAGTCCTTGGGACCCTGCATGGGAGATCCAGAAGTTCCTGGCTCTTGACTTATTTCTGCTCGGTTCCTGTTATGTTGGACATTTGGGGAGTGAATAAGCAGATGAACAATCCTTCTCTCTCTCCTTTTGTAAATTTGCTTTCCCAGTAAAAACAAAATTAATATAAAGTACCTGTTATATTAGTAATTTTAAATTTTACCCAATGGTACAATTTTGCTAGCCTACAGAAATATCCATTATGGAATGTTTTCTAATTTAAAAAAAATCAAATATGCTATATTTAAACATTGTCATCAATATCATACAAGGAGTCAGATGCCTAGGTAATACAGACTTACAGTCCTTTGAGGATGCAACAGATTTTGATGTTAATATCCCCAACTACCTTATGCTTTCATATGATTGATACTAGATTTGCAACTTCTTATATAACAAATCATTAATATAATCTTACTTTCATAGCTACATAAAGTTCCTCATCAGCAAACACTCACATTTACAATCAATGCTTCAGAGACAACCATTTACAGAAAATTAAACTAAATATGGAACAAAAAGAACAGAGGGAGAGCTTTAGCATTTGTTGAAGTTATTAAAAGATTAGAATATTGGATTAAGTGACTCTATAGGCTGCCCACCTTTCTCTTTTGTTTACATATTTATAGATGTATGTACACATGTATATAAAGTATATATGCACATGCACACACATATACATGTGTACATATGTAACTATGTATACAGATGTCCCTCTCACTCTTTCAATGAACTAAATATATCAGATATAGCAACATTGTATTTCTACCCACAGGTTCATTCACCCAGTGGGCACAGCAGCCACAGGCTATTCCAGGCCAGGTCAGGCCAATTTCAGCATCCAGGAGCTCCATCATGGGCTCTCTGGTGGGTGGCAAGAGTCTAACACTGGAGGCATAATCTAATTTCCATGCATGATTAACAGAGAGCTAGACTAGAAACCAAGCAGCTGGGATTTCTGCCTGTGCTATTATCTAGGATACCACAGTTGCAAGTGGCAACTTATTTGTGGCCTAACCTGCTGTTTGTCAAAGAAAGATCTCATTTATTTACTTTTCGTAATGCTTTTTACTTGCGTATTCTGTTCAGATAGAAGCATTTTGTTAGATGTAGTTAGTAGCCTCTTTTGTAAAGATTTATTTAATGTTTGAAAGGAAGAGTGACAGCGTAAGGAACATGGAAGAAAAACAGAGAAGACATAGAGAAAAAACATAGAGAAAGCATAGATTAAAAAAAAAAAAATCTTCCACCTGCACATTTATGCCCCAAACGTATGTCATGACTGGCCTGCTCTGAAGCCAAGACAGTCCAGGTCTCCTAGACGGGTGGCAGACGTCCCAGCTGGGCCATCTTCTGTGGCTATTCAAGGCACATGAGCAGGGAGTGAGACCAGAAGCAGAGCGACTGAAATTCCAAGTATGTTCTGATATGAGTTCGTTGTGTCATAAGCAGTGGCTTTTACAAGGGAACTAAGAAAAAAAAAAAAGACCTCATTTTTTTTTTTAAATTCAATGCAATTTTTTTTAAAATTCAGTACAGTTGAGTTCCAAGTGGCAATGAAATTAAATATAAATATGGCCTCGCCATCTGTAGTCCTGACTATGAAATTATCAAATGCAATAAAAGAAAGGGAAGAGATGATGCTGAACTACAGCAGGAAGCCATGCTGTACTAGAACAGTATTCCCAGGAATTCACTGAACATAAAGCATGTATCTACTCTTTATCCTTGATTCAAATCATCCTTGATATATTTATGCACTTCCCATGTGACCATAAATTTTGGAAATCTTTTAAATATTTTTATATCAAGCAAGGCCTTATAAAACATTTTTTGATGGGCTCTGCTAATGGTGCAGACAGACATGCTGAGTCTTTTGAGAAGCTCTGATTTATAGTCTTATTTCACTTATAATGCAGTGTCTTCAAAGCAGGACCTTTAGCCAATATTAGCTACGTGAGCAATAATCCTATTTCTCCTTTATTTTATTGTTACACATATGTGTACACATTATCACAATGCTCCCTACCTGAAATCTTGGAATTTAAACTGAGGAAAACGCACTTGATCATAAAACAAGTGTGTATACTTGACCTAGCATACCTACATATTAATATCTGATATGTACCATGTGTTTAGTACATACCAAACTTAATTTATAATTTTATGATCTGCTCATAACACTCATATGCCAAACTTGTTATCCAGGTTCCGTGGTAAGCAAAATGGGAAACAGATTACACATAAAGTGTAAATGCAAAGTAGGAGTTACCACAGAATGCCAGAGTCTCAAACTTTTTTCACTATCTCTTATATGATAGGATATCTAGATTTTATATTCTTGTGCATCTTAGAATGTACATTTTTAAAATTAGGAGGTGGGTATTTTATTTAAGATTTTATTTTTTAAATTTTTATTGGAGGGTTAGATATACAGAGGAGAGCAGAGACAGAAAGGAGGATCTTCCATCTGCTGATTCATTCTCCAAGTGACCACAACAGCCAGAGCTGAGGCAATCCAAAGCCAGGAGTCGGGAGCCTCTTTGAAGTCTTCCACACAGGTGCAGGATCCCAAAGTTTTGGGCTGTCCTCAACTAATCTCCAAGGCCACGAGCAGGGAGCTGCATGGGAACTGGGCGCATGTGCGAGGTGAGGACTTTAGCCACTAGGCTACCACACTGGAGCCTGGAATGTACATTTAAAGATGAATTCTTCACAATAAAGAGCTTCAAAGAAAGATTTATTAATTTATTGATGTTTAAATTAAAGCTATTGCGATTGTGTGGTATTTTGAAAGGGCATTTAATTCTGTAGAGATTGTATTCATTTAAAAATGCAGCTACATGAAATTTGGATAATGTTATTTTTTTGGATAATAATTGAAATATGTGAAATGATGTCATGAGCTGGTTCCTAACAGCTCTGAATGCCAGATAAAATGATGGAAGGATACCTGCGATCATGCATACATTTTTGTGATTTAACAGAACCCTTATTTTCTCTCTGATTTGCAGAACAGAAAGGTTGCACTGGCCTCACAAATTTGCTCAATCTACCTATTGCCTTAAAGCTTTCCTTGGCATCCATGACTTGTCTGGTCATCATAAAACCTCATTCTTAATTTATAGCCTACAAAACTGATCCTTTTCATTTGACAGAACATTTAAAAACAGTAAAAAACAAATCATCCTAGTCTTCTGATTTTAAAGTGGGTTTTAGTTGTACTCAAACAAGAAAATCAGTGTTGTTTATTAAAACCATATTTTCCAATTAGGCTCTTACGAGGATTTGGCTTGCACACAGATCAGTTGGGCAGGGCATTTAAGGAGGTGCTATAACCCTTGAGAAGTGTGCATACTCCGTTCCAGACATAGGCTTCCTGGACATATTCACATGTTCATTTGATCATGTAGTAAATAACAACATAAAATCCTTCACAAATGGCCAAAGTTAGAGTTATACAATCCTCTGGGTACTCATAATTTGGAGAAGCATGTGTTTTGATCATTTTAAAGGGATGAATAGAATGTTTCTCATGAAAATGTTTGTGACAAACTTTACAGATTATGTGCACTTTTGATAATGTAATTTATATTTATCTGATTGTGTCTCACATCCACATTTTGTATTACAAACAATAATAGAGAATCTTCTATTTTCTTAATGAATTTTAAATTTAGAAATTCTAGGGTTTAGCAAAATGGAATTTTTTTCTGTTTCCACATCTCTAACCCTTGTTGCTATGTGTTCTAATTTACCCATGGGTAAAAAAACTATTAATGTAATCAATAAAATCTATAAAGATACATACAATAAAACTTCCAAGTATTTATTATATAACCATCCAGTAACATAAGTAAGTGTGATCATAATCCTGTCCTAACTCACTTGTAAAGCATTTCTTTTTCTTGGATTAGCTGAAACAGTAAACTTTTGGATTTTCTTCCCTTTACTTGATGTTTCTTTCTCTCTTAGTCTTCAAATATCAAATTTGGCATTCTTCAAGGTTCAACAGTTGGCCTTTATGTCTGTCTATCAGACTCATTTGATTTTCCCCTAGATACAATCTATTTCTACTCAGGAATTCATTGGATTTTTAACTAAACACCCATTGTGTCTCTCATTCCCCTGTGTGGTCTTCTTCCAAAGTTTACTGTATTAATGAGTGACACTATTATTTATCTCACTACTAGAACAACATAGAAATCCTCCTTAACATCATTCAAGATCTATGCTGTTAGTCTGTAAGTTAGCACTTGAACATCTTATGCATTGCCAAAGTGAAAGCCTGCATTACATTTCTGCTGTGTCCTTTTACTGTTATTTCCTACTTCCCCAAAATATTGTCACACATTGCAGATCTGACTAGCTTTCTTCACCCAAAATCCCTTGATACTATCTTTCTACTATTTTGATAAACACAGATTTCCTAGACCTTTCCTATGAGATCTTACTTGCTTTATTGTTTGCATATCTTTTTGAATATTCTCTTGCTATATTTTGTCTAATTATTTTCTCTTCAATTTTTTCTCCATTGCAGTCCTCTTAGTTTGAATATTTTCAATCACAAATGTAATGAGACTGATGTAGTGAAACCTTACATCTGACTTCTTTGGCTGCAAGTAATGAACAAACCTGAATCTATCTGCTTCTTCAATTTATTCATCCAGTAGCAAGTCAATTGATATACAGTAAGAACAAATGTTGCTAAATTCCTAGGTTTTCCAGTCTCTGTTTTCTGTTATTCTCATCTACTATGCTTCATCTTGGGTTATTACCTCTCAGGATTTATGATGTATGAAGCAGGATATTCTATTCTACATCTAAAGATACAAGTGAGTTTTTCTTTGTGTCTCCCTTTAGAATATACAAGTCTCTGAAACAACATAGACAATTTACTCTATGCATAACTGACCTAAAACCATGTTATATGCCCTTGTGTGTGACAATAATGCCAGCTTTTTGGAGTCTCTTTCTAGATATTGCACACGCAGAATGGCGGGCTACTGTCTGTTATTATAGAACATGAGAAATGCAATTGTTAGCAATTAATTCTACAAGGCCTCTATATTGATCCAATTTTATACATATATATATATATATATAGAGAGAGAGAGAGAGATCTAGTTTTATATATAGATATATATATATACACTATATATATACAATTAAATATACATTATATATAGTTACATAGATCATTATATATAATGATCTATTGTCTATTTGTTTATTGTTTATTTGTTTATATATAATGATCTGTTATTTGTCTAAAAATTAGAGTTACACACAACATTCAAAGAGGGAGAGACAAATCATCCATTTGTTGGTACATTTTCCAAGTGACTGCAATGCTGGAGCTGGATCAGGCTAAAGTCAGAAATCAAAAGGTTCATCAGGGTCCCACAAATAGATGGCCAGAGCCCAAGCACTTTGGCCATTTCTCATTTCTTTTCCAGAGTATTGTCAGGGATCTTGTTTAGGGAAGTGGAGCAGCTGGGATATTAACTATTGCCCATATGAAATGCCAGTGTCATAGCAAGACTTCACCACACAATCCTGACCTTGCAGAGATCTAATTTTAAATGTTGTTTTGTCATATTCAAATTGAGAAAAATGATGCCTTCCAACATGGCAGCACAAGAAGTCCTATGAACTCAGTCTCCACTGAAAGAAGACATGTTGACTAAAAACATAAAAGACCATCCACTTAGAAACTCTTGTAACCTTACTGTTATTCATCAATTTAAGAAATAGCTATTCATAGGTTATTAAAACTTAGTAGAATCAGCATGAATCTTGACATTCAGGATGCAATTTGCTCAAAACTCCACTTTCTCCAATTCAATTCTGATGTAAAGTATATTCAGGATAACTGTGGTCAGAAGTTCAGACAACAGAGAACAGGCTCTGAAACCACACATCTCAACTAAGAGTTACTGCCAACATTCTTTAATATTCCCAACTTTAGTTTGAAGAGAATAATTTTCTGGTGAACACGGCCAACAATTTACTGTCTTCCTTCCTCAGTTAGGCTTGCATCCATGGCCTCTAGTTACCCACAGGGTCTAGAAGTTATACATAACCATAGAGAGCTTCTGTCCTACGCGTTTTGTATAGGCATAACATGCCAGTGATAGTGGGACTTCTATTGCCCTGTCCTAGCTCTCTCTTCAGCTGCATATATTACAGCCCAGGAAACACACAGAGAAGACTAGACTCTATTCCCACCCTCTCCCAGAACTTGGATTCAGATATTTTGGCCCGGGATTCTGACTAGAGGAAAGGACTGACAGTTGCATAAAGCAAGAAAGCAAAATAACACCCCGAAGGAAATGATTTTATAGGATGATGGGAGGTTTCAGGCCAATAGTGGCCTCAAAAACAATAGGCTTTCTTAATTAAAAACAACGATGCAAGCCAAGGGAGCCATTGTTCCAGCTGCCTGCTCACAAGCTGTTCTCAGAGCCTCTTTGTGGGGAATGGGGGTGAGACAACAGAGCTCTGAAATTCTCCCCAAAATGTTTCATAGGATTAGAAATGTATAGGGAAACTTAAGTCTAATGATACTCTCAAAAACAGTGGGAAGTTTGTTTTTAAGCTATTAAGACGGCAGCAATACAAGAAAAGAAAAAAAAAAAGCTAATGGCAAGCAGGCTAGTTTACTTAGGAAAACACAGGAAAGAAGATGCTAAGGAGAGTCCTAACTTTAGAATACGTGTTAAAGAATACATCGGCTAACTATACAAATTATCAGAGTAAGCTGGAAAGAAAGTTATGAAAATAATACAACATTTGATTAATGCTGATATAACTGGAGTAATAAGTTTAGCAAAGAAGAGAGAAAGAGAAAGTTTAAGACAATACTGACGGAAATAGCGTCATCCAACAGTAAATGCGTACACATTCAAGGCTGTACATTTTTCTCTATGTATGTACTATTCCTTTATTTTCTGAAGTGCTTTCTTACAAGAACGGTAGTCAGCCTGATGCAGGGTTAGGAGTTGGGCACAATGGTATCCAATGAGAAGATGAGGGTGTTACCACTCAAATAAAATTAAAATGGTCAAGGGTCTCAATATGTAATTTTCTGAAAACTACACAAATGAACAGTAAGTAGGCTGAAAATAAACTAGGATTCAGAGAAGTGCAACTGAAAACCAAAATACTGCTTCATAATTACTACCATTTTAGTAATGAAAGAAAGAAAAAAAAACAGAAATGAAAAAGTTGCGAATAGAAAATATAATTTCTACTTTGGAAAACAGCCTGGTAATTTCTCAAACGGTTGAACTTAGAGTTGCAAAAGAAGCATTGGGCCCAGCACAATAGCCTAGTGGCTAAAATCTAATGGTTCTAATGTCAACAGCCCCCCTTCCCATCTATCTCCCTGTCTGTGGCCCAGGAAAGCAATCGAGAATGGCCCAAAACCTCAATGCCCTTCACCTGCGTGGGAGACCTGGAAGAAGCTCTTGGCTTCTGGCTTCGGATTGGCTCAGCTCCAGCTGTTGTGGACGCTTGGAGAGTAAATCAGTTGATGGAAGATCTTCATCTCTGTCTATTCTCCGCTCTGTATATCTGACTTTCCAATAAAAACAAATAAAAATCTTAAAAGGGGGGGGGGCATCAATTCTACTTTAGGAATGTCTGCAGGAGAATGGAAAATATATCCACATAAAAGTTTATACAAAATATTTGTAACATTATTATTTAAAAGCAGTCAATGTAAAAACAAAACTGCAAATGTTCATGAGTAAATAAAATGCATAGTCCTGTGAATGGATATAAATTATTGGTGAAAAGAAACAAATTATTCACACATGTAACAATATGAATAAACTGAAATTGTATGGTAAGTAACTTATCTATTAATAAATTGAACATAACCATCATAACACTAGACCATCTATTGAACTTGCAATATTGATTTTTTATAATATAAATTACTATTACACCTATTTAAATCATTGTAGGTAAATTCTGTTATTACACCAGTTTAAATAATTGTATTTAATTTCTGTGGTTCTGGGTCTTCAGAATACAGGCATGATACCAAGCATGAAAGAATAGGAGTGTACTAATGCTGACCCCTCTTGTGCCAGACACGAGACACTCTGGGCTGACTTACAAAGTCGGCAGACAACTATTTGAGAGAAGTAAATACAGAATGAAGAGTGCCTCAACAGCAACCAGAGGCAAAGACTGATTTGGCAAACCATGACTGGGTGTGCTCGGAAAGGAATAATCATCTTCACACAATAAATAGTCAAAACTTCAGGACTTACTGCTGAAATAACTTGATTAGGGCTGGAGAATGAGTGATGGAGGGGTAGGAGTCTGAATCTCAAACTTCTAAGATGCTGAAACACCTCATCATTGACAAGGCATCTGTAATCTTTTGGCCACATGATCAGGACATCCCATTTGCTGAAATGATCATGTGATCGGATGCTTCCTGTCACCAGAGCACTACCTTTCCTCTTCCCCAGCTCTCCATCAGTAAATAGACAGGTCTAGATCTCATCGAAAGGAAGACAAAACAACAACAACAACAACAAAAATATGTTAACTACAAAAGGCAATTCTTGTGTTGTAAGGGTTGGCAAATTTTTTGAGGAAACCCTATCATAACCCTTACATAACTATCAAATCAGTTCTACTAACCTTCTGTTCCCACTCACTACTCCTTCTAAGGCAGTTCTCACCACGACCAAACACTTGATAATGAAATACCTCCAGTTAAGTGTGTGGCCTAAACTGTGGGTCCTGATGGGGCTTTCCCTCTTCAATGAGCCCTAATTAAAGTTTTACTGTCAGCCACCACAAATAAAGAAGCAAGTAATGGGCAGCAGCTGGAGTGTGAGGAGACAGTCAGAACCAGACGTCTGGCTCTGCCCTTAGGGATTCAGACGACACTCTTCTCAACTTGTTAGCACACAGTCACTCTTCCCTCCCCTGAATAAGCACAAATCCTCCGTCCTAGGAAAGGACCAAAAAGGGTGGTGTTAAGATGGGAGTGGAGGTCTACTCCAGTCTAAAAGGAAAATGTGACATTTGATATTGCCACACCCAGGACATCTGGGCCATTTAGTAGCTGTGCACCATGCATTTGTATGTTTGACATGCCTTTATTGGTTTGTTTTGTGTTCACACTCTTCAATTTGAGAACCAGTAAACCATATGACTAACACCATGTGCTTTAAGAGACAGTCTTGAGTTCAAGTCCTAACCCTTCCATTTATTTGCTGTGATAATGTGGTCATGATAAATTCCCCCAAACAACATAGTTCTCATCAGCAAAACACTCTTGATGAATAATGTATTCTGATCTGTACTTTAAATCTGTCATTGCATAGATGCATGTCAAGTTTTGACACGATGAAATATTCAGGTTGTGGGGATCAGGATGTAGAGAGAATGAAAGAGAAAGAGGATTCACTTCCTGCTGATAAGGCTGACAATTTATTCTAACAAAAGAAATACATATATTCTCATAAATAAGCTGCATAATAGATATTAGTATATGTGGAAGTGAAGATACATTTCTGCACATATAACTACTCCTGGATAAAGGAGGACTCACAATGAAACAAATATACTCTGATAACATGCTACTGGGTATTTCACCATGACCTGTGCCCATAATGTCATGATACACAAAAATATAAGATTACTAAACTCTAAATACTGTCACAGGAGTATACTACTGCAATGATATGGAAGAAAATGTGTAAGGAATTGGGGAGAGGGAGGGAAGAATCCGTAATCCTACAAAACTATGCCACTGAAAATTACAATAAAATGACAATAAAATACAATAAAAATAACATGTTTTTAAAAAAATATCTGTGCTGATTTGAGGCTAATAGCAAAGTGAAGCTAAATGGGAGCATGTAGAGAAATAATACCTGTACTTAAGAGAAGTAGTTGGTACAATGGAGAAAAGAAAATGAGTGACTAGAAGTTTAGCTCAGGACAAAACTGAAAATTGTATGATACAGATGTATTTATGGTGTCAGGAGTAGAAAATCTGAGGGAGAAGGACTCTTGAGGTCTGTTTTTCATAATATTTAATCAAAAAGATAACAATGGTTCATGCATTATACTGCCAGTAAAAATATAAGTTTAGGAAAACCTGGATATATAGTATTAAGAACCTGTGTGAGCATCATACCATATCCTCTGCCTAGGAATAAATAACATTGGGACCCATAAAATATAAAATGTAACACAGATGAAAAATTTTAAGACGATTACTTGCCTCACTATAAAAACAAAGTGATATGCATGGTTTCATATTATTGGAGTTCTTAATGTAGATTTCATTCAAGATGGGCAAGCAAATTTAAGAAAAAAATTATATTTCATATGTCACTAACAATTTGAGTAATGGTATTGTCACTTGTCATCTCTGTTTTCACTATGACTGCTATGTTATTATCTGTGCATTCCCTCCCTAAGTGAGGAGAGAATGTATGGGAGATGATAAAGCCTGGTCCCAGCTGATTTATATTCTAACTTTGAAAGTCAGGTAGGGTCAGTGTTATCATGGAAAACTATCTGACCTCATGCAACTGGGTTAAATGAATCAAATATCCAAAGATGTAAACGTAAGACAGATGCTTATCTTATGGTCAGGATAGATGCTTAGTGAATGATAGCTCCACATTTGCTGATAATCAAACACTTTCTTCTGTCTTAAAGACAAACAGCATATTTGATGATAACCACTTAAGTTTTGCAATCTAAAGAATGCAGATTTATAAATGAAATATGATGCTTTTTGCCTAAGTGAATCCTTTGTTCTGAAACAAAATGTATGTTCCTGGTTTTCCTTTCTTAAATGTGTGTTCATTTATGAAACGAGGTAATAAAGAAAACAATCAACAGAGTACTTGAATATGTCAACCTTACAGCTGTTAACAGGCTAGACAAAGCAACCTTTCTAAAGTTCCAAGGTAATAGTGTCATGCATTTTTTACTGATTCCAGCAGTAATTTCAAAGCTAACACTGAAAAATCCTATGGCATTTTTTAATGACATGTGGCCATTTATGGTATCTCTCCTCCCTTCTGGCTCAAGTATAAAACATTTGTTAAACAAAAATTAGACCAGATCTTTCCTGGCTCAGTGTTCATTCATTGGAAACGAGGCGCTTCTGCAGACAAGCATTCATTCAGGGGAGTCCTGTGCACTTGACCCTTGGTTCAGATGAGTAAATCCAACAGAGTCAAAACAAGATATCTGCTGGGTAGTTTACTGAAAGACATGCTCTTTTCAAAACCAAGAAAAGCAATTTATTGATCTACAAAAAAAGCGTATTTAACTTGCTATGAATCTCATTTAGATGAATTTCATTTCTATTTTTCATTATTTCATATTTCATTTCAATTTCTAGTTGAATTAGATTTTTAAGGATAATATTGTAAGGACACATCATGATTAAGACAACTGATCACAGGCCGGATGAAAGGAAAAACATTCGAATGCCATTCTCTCATGTATTTGTGTATTTAAAAGTTTTTAATTTATGTTAGTTAGGTTTTGAATTAGCAGTAAATTTTGAGAAGAAGAAAAGACCTTTCTCTTTGCCTTATAGAAACGCATTTTCATAGGCTGGAGACAGAGGATTTGACACATGATTAAGGTCAAGCTCATCAAAGGCTCACTCTTCAGAGAGGGAAACTGGAAAGCCTTTCTGAGCTGAGGTGGTAAGAATAAGCAAGTTTACAGAGCACTTCATGAGAGTCTCAAAATTTTGACCCTTACTAAATACTGTCAATCCCTAAAGATTTTTTCAGGAGTTTCAGCAAACAAAACCAAACCAAAGGGGGCGGTGCAGCTGGTATCGGGGCACATGAAGTTTAGTTGCAGCCTGCAAGTCTGGTATCCCATATGAGGTGTCCTAACTGCTTCTAATCTGATCAAGCTCCCTGCAAATGTACCTGAAGAAGTCAAGGAAAAAGACCCATGTGTGGGTTGCTGGAATACATGGATGAAGCTTCTGCCATCTGACTGGATGAAGCTCTGGCCCCAGCGGCCATTGTTCCATCTGGAGAGTGAACCACTGGAAAGGATAATCAATCTCTTCCTTTCTCTTTATGATTTTGAAATCTAAATATATATATATCATTAGAAACAAAACAGAGATAACCAGTTCATGATCCTCAACTCAGAGATCTTGACTCAAAAGGGCTCAACGATTGAAAATTTCTTTAAGTCCCAGGGATGTTTATAACTTACTAGTAGGCTTGAGAAACACAATACGTTTAAATAAAAAAGAAATTTTAATTTCTGCTTTGTACTTATTTTGATAGGCTTTATCTAATAATCTAAAATCATTTCAGGCAATAAAGCAACATAACTAATTTTTTTAAATTCAGAAGTCTGTCTGTATTATTTGTCAGAAAGCAATTCATTACCAGAGTTACTTAACTGTGTTATATTATTGTCAGTCACTTGTATATATGTTGAAAATTATGGATGTTTTATGTCAACTGTTAGACTCAGCCATGAGCCATTGAGATATTAAATAATTTTAGAAAATGATACCAATATAATTTGTTTTTTAAATTATAATAAGAAATTTTCAAAAAAATTTTTATTTATGTACATTGCTTTTCTTCATATAGAGTTTTTGTTACAGAAAAAAAAAATAGGTAGCATTAGAATTATTCAGCATTTATTGAGACATGAAAAACAATACAACCTGATTTCACTATGAAACATTAGTAAAGCCCCATTTATTTGTGATATATATTAAAGACAACTTGATATTATTTTACTAGAAGTACGTGGATTTTTGCTTTAAAACAAATGATCTTCAAGATGATGCCATGGAATAATAGGTAAAGCTACGACCTGCAACCCCTATGGGCACCCAATGTGTGCAGTGGTTTGAGCCCCAGCCACTTTGCTTATGATACAGTTAATTAGTAATGCACCTAAAATAAATCCCCTGGATCCTGACTTCTATGTGATTCAGACCTGGTTGTAGCAGCCATGTGTTGAGTGCCATAGCAGATGAAAGATTCGCTCTCTATTCTTTTCTTGCTCTTTCTCTATTTCCCACCCACAAAACCCTGTGGCACCTTATCTTTCAAATTTTAAAAATACACATATTTTTAAAAATCCTAATGATCTTGTTAATGCTATTAACTGTTTAAACACTTCAGTTGTGTCCCTAAATATAAATATGACATTACTTATATATCTATATGTACATTACATACACATGCACACACATATATATACTACATACTGTACAAAGCTGTGTTTGAACATATTACCATTATTATTAGTTTTAGAGCGAAAATCCTTGCACGTAGGAATGTAGAAGATGGCCTAATTGCTTGAACTCCTGACACTCACATGGGAGACCCAGTGGAGTTTCTAAGAATTATAAATACAGGAACAAAAACCTAATACAAGTAAAAAAACAAGAAATTTGAAGAAAGAACGGAGTTTAATTACTATAATGCAAAATATTTAGTGATCAGTTGTGGTGAAATTATCATACAAGGGTGACAGGTAATCAGAAGAAGCTAAAATATCCTTTTATCTCAGTCTAAAATTAATTGAAAATAAAATATTTAATGCAAAATATGGCAAACAATAAGCATAGGATTATTTATATTAAAAATAACTTTGTCAAAACACTTAAATATCATACTTCAATATTCTCATCTTGGAAGATCTTAGAGAAAATAATTTTTTAAAAAATACAAAGGCAGAAAGAAATTAAGTAGAACAAAGAGCATGTATTCTGTAATCTTAGTTTTCCATACTCTACTTATGCCTCTTTCAAAAAGGAATTACTTTTATTGCCACTATTGTTTTAAGGAAAAACGCTAAAAACTCAGTGGAAGACAACACTAGATGACTGACTAACCTAAAAAACTATTTTTACTCAAACCTTCAGCTCTACTGCACTATTTAACATAAAAATATTCATCGAACATATATAATAACTTGTGGGAGGGAAGCAATAAAATTCTCCGTGGAGAGAAGAAATGTTCAATGCAGGTAATCAATATTCTTGGAACATCCTCAAAAGAAAAGACTACAAGGAAAAGAAATCAAGTCACACAGTGCTGGCAGCATATGATGCTATATACTTAAGCCGTCGTATGTTGAACCTGGCAGTCTCTATGTCATTTAGCAGATAAATCTCTTTACCAGAACTCACAGGTCAGCCGAAATGCACACCAGACACATTGAAGCCAGATTGCTTCAGCGGAGGAAACACTGTTGGTGGTCACAGACACCAAAGATCCAGGTAGAGGAAATTCTGAATTAGACAGTCTCCCATTTAATTCTCTCCTACCCTCTCTGCCCCAACTCTCTCTCTCCCCCTCTCTATATGTAACATTGGAGATTTTAGGTTGATTAAACTGAAACTATCCACTCATAAATTTAAAAATAAACAGAGATTAAGTGTACATGCCTAAGCTGGAAATGTTTTTACCTTTTAGGCAGATGGCTATGAATTCAAATAATTTGGTTTGGGGAAATCTTAATTGGCTTGCATCCTACTTAGTGTGAAGTACATCAGAGAGTTGGAGAAAGTATTTATGCTAAAAGCCACTAAATAACCTATGGTTCTTATTAATGGATTCCATGGGTTCCTTCCCCAAATCCACACGATGGTTGAAATGATGTGTAAGCAGAAGAGTTCACATATATACAATAATATACACATGTACAGATAAAATCTTAAACGTGTGTGAGCAATAAATCCTAAAAATTTCAAGAAGAAACAAAATGATTTGGTAGGTGAAACATGTGAATGCCTCTGTATTATCCTCAATTCTAGTTTTGTGTCTGAATAAAAGACAACAAAATTGTTATGTTTTATATGCCAAATCAACTAAAGAATTTTAATTCTAACTAGCATTTTGAAAGTCTCCTGAATTTTTACTAATCGCAATCTGAGAAGGTTCTTTTTTAGTACGTATATGATCAACTTTATGTCACATGAAATTTGCAAATAAATGTGGGAAAACTATAAAATCATCTTAAATTCATAGAACACATTATGTTACATGAGGCCATCTGTCTATTTCTCTTCCACAATCCTGTGACTTGAAAGATCAGATTAGAGATTATTTTCTCTATCTTAATAGTTTACGCTTATCTTTCTGGAATTTTTTTAAGATGTATTTTATTTTTATTTGAGAGGCAGATTTACAGACAGAAGAAAGAAAGAACAGCAGTTTTCAATAACTGATTCACTCCCTAAATATCTGCAATGGACAGACCTGGGCTGATCTGAAACCAGGAGCCAGGAGATGTTTCTAGGTCTACCACGTGGATGCAGCAGCCAAGGACTTGAGCCATTCTCTGCTACTTTGGCATGTCATAATCATGGTCATAGATTGGGAGTGGAGCAGCTGGAATTTGAAATGGGATCCGTGTGGGATCCTGGGACTGCAGGTAGAGAATTAGCATGCAAAGCCACTGAGCTGCTCCCATTGCTAGAATATTTTTCTCTTTAAAAAATTGCCTTAAAGTTTTAAAAAGACATTGGAAACACAAGATATGAAATTAAACAGGTGGCACAGCTCCAAATCTGAGTCTAAAATTGTTTATTACATTGTCTTTGTAGGATAAGGTACAGAACCCAAACAGTGGAAAACAAAGCAATGTCAGTAAATAAACTGCTTAACTTCCTCAAGTGTAGGACTAAATGATTAGCTTTTTGTGCAATTTATGAATTTAAAAAAAATTCAAAAGATAATTGGTTTAAAAATCTAACTTCTAAAAATTGTCATGTTTCCCTTTTCTGCCCTTTTAAAAAGTAAAGCAATGATGCATGCTAAACAAAACCAAATTCCTTGTATTTTTTGTGCACAGTTTAAAGAAGATAATTACACTCCTCACTCTACCTTTCCTCTTTCCTTCACCTGCTTTCATCTTGCTTCTTTTCATATATATATCTATTTAATTTTTTACAGTGTTAACCTTTTAATTTATTATCACAGTCTTAATTCTCCATTAAATAAAATATTCAACAAGTATTAGTCAAAAAAATCATTCTTCCTAAGGAACATAGGCAAGGACTATAAACAATAATCAGACACTGAAATGTTAATTTCACTCACATGCAATACATTATTTTGTGGCCTGAATATTGGTTGCCACAAATCCTGAAAGACATAAAATATTGATCTTTGGGGAAATGGCGTATTTCATAAAGTTTAGTAACCTCTAGGCAGTTTTTGATTATTTTTAAATCCAGTCATCAGTTAATGGACATCAGACTTGAGTCCACATATTAATTATTGAGAGTTGAACTGCTATAAACATAAGGGCACAGTTACATAAGGTATGGATCCTTCTGTCATATGCTGATTTAATTTCCTTTGGGTAATCTGGGAGTGAAATAGCTGGGTTACATAGCAGGTCTTTGTTCAGATTTCTGGGAAATCTTCATGCTATCTTTCATACATTCCCACCAACAGTGGATTGACATACCTTTCTTTTTCCTACATGGTTGTCTGCATTCATTTTTTAATTTTTCAGCTGTAAGCTATACTAACTAGGATGAAGAGAAAGCTCACTGGTTTTTGTCTTAATTTCCTTCATGACTAGTGATCCTGAGCATCTTTTCACAGGTCTGTTGGCCATTTGTTATTTCTTCCATTGAAAAATGCTTCTTCATATCTTTTGTCTTTTCTAACTGCAAAGTTTATTTTGCTGCTTTTGCATTTCTTGAATTCTTCTATATATTAATACATTCTATATATTAATTCTTAAAAAATGCATAACTTTCAAAAAGTATCTCCACTTCCATGGCTGGCTTTTGAGTGTTTCCTTTTGCATGTAAAAATTTCATACACTGATGCAGTCCCATTTGTCCAGCTCTGTCTTCAGTATCTATGTTTCTAGGTTCTCATTCCAAAAAAAACATCTTCGCCTGTGTCAATATCTTGGTGTGTTTCTCCAATGGCTTACTGTAGTAAACTGATGCTTCTAACTCATATATTTACATTCCTGTCCCATTGTAAGCTGATGTTTGCACTGGGGGTAAAATATGAGTCTTGTTTCACACTTCCACATGGAGAGATTTGATTTTCTCAATACCAATATTTGAAAAGACAGTTATTTCCCAAGGGAATTGTTTTAGCTTGTTTGTCGAAGATTAATATATTATAGATGTGTGGATGAATTTCCAGTGTCTCTAGTGTATTTCTAGGGTGGTTCATAGCCCTATTCTTCTGCCAGTCCAGTTTTGATTAAAACTTCCTTTACTATGCCTTGAAATCTAGTTCTGGGATGCCTCCACTTTTATTTTTATTGCTCAGGGTTGCTTTAGCTGTTCAGAATATCTTGTTATTTCATGTAAGTCTTAGGGTTGTTTTCTCCAGATCTGAGAAGGGCCCAAGAACAGGCATGGGAGATGTATGTGACACATAGTAAATCATTAATAAATCTCATTTTCATTATTATCATTAGCAATTAGCAAAATGCCCTTTTTCTTTTATCTCTTTCATTATCAAAAAAGAGCACAGTCTGTCTAGTTTTGTTGATGGCTACTTTATCTGCAGTGCTATTATGTATCCAATTATTTTATATGTTCTTAATTGCATCAATCACAGTTTATTTGGACTTCAAGAATGAATTGATAGCCATTACTCCAATTGTTGAATTTAACCAAGGATGTGAAAGAGCTCAGCAAGGAAAATGAACAAAAATGAATGCTGTTACAACAATTGGATAGAAGCTTGCAGGGGTAAAAAGCAAGACCCCCACCTATTACCTCATATACAAATCAGCTCTAAATGGACCAAGGATCTAAATCTGCACCCAAAAGCAATCAAACTGTTAAAGGAAAACTTGTGTAACACTCTCCAAGAGATATGAATGGGGAAAGACTTATTGGAAAAGACAACAAAAGTGCAAAGCCAAAATAAACAAACAGGACTATAGCAAACTAAAAAGCTCTCTATAGCAAAGGGCATGATTAGCAAAGTAAAGCAGTGATCAATAGAATGGGACAAAAATCTTTGCATACTACGTAACTGTTAGGGACTAATATCCAGGAGTTACAAAGAGATTCAGAAACTCAGTGACAGCAAAATAATCAACTCTGTGAATAAATAGGCAAATGAAATGAACAGAAATTTATTAAAAGAACACAATCAAATGGCTAATAGACATGCAACAAAAACAAAACAAAACAAAAAAAGCTCAGGCTAACAAGGTGTCACGGAGATACAAGAGAAAACTACATTGAGATTCCACCTAACTCGAAAAGGTTGGCCTACATTCAGAACTCTACTAATAATACCTACTGTCATATATGTAAGGACAAAGGTACCCTCCTTCACTGTTGGTGGGAGTGTACTAGTACAACCACTATGGACATCAGTATGCAGCGTTCTTACAGAAATGAAAATAAAACTGCTGTATAACCCAGCTATCCCATTGCTGGGAATATATTCAAAGGAAATGAAATCTGCGTATAAGAAAGGGATTTGTACTCCTATACTTGCAGCAGCACAATCTACAACAGCAAAGACATGGAAATGACATAAATGCCTGTCCAAAAAGAAGTGGATAAAGAAACTATGGTATATCTACTCCATGGAATGCTACTCAGATATTAGAAAGAATGAAATTCTATCATTTGCAACCAAATAATTCCAACTACAGACCATGTGAAATATGTCAATCCCAAAAGGAAAAATATCATATGTTCTCTCTGTAGAAGGAAATCCTTATGCAAAATACAAGCTCAACAGACTTTTCCATACTATTTTTCCTGCAACTCCTGGGTCTTGATAGTTTAGTTTTTATTTTCATTTACTCAAATTAATTTCTTTTCTCTTATTAAATTCTTCACTGTCTGGTCATATAGTAGCATCATCTGCTCTAAGAAGGCTTTTGATTTTCTTTTTCATTTCTTCAGCCACACAGTGGTCATTCAGCAGCATGTTCTTTATCTTCATGGTGCTGTAATTTATAAACTCTATTTCTGTTGTTGATTTTGCTTTATGGCTTTTCATTTAAGGGGATACATAGTAATTGAGTAATAAAGACTATCACTTCCAGATATGAAAATACAATGCCTTAAGCATCATTATTTACAAATCAAAGATAGACTCCCAATGAAACTGCTAAATGCATCTTGACAATAGGCTGCTGGAATGTCTGCCATTATCCATACTCGCAACATCAGGATACATTTAAATAGCAAAATGATGGATTTATGACTACTTATGAATGCCTATGCTCTTGTAATAATATAGGGAAATCAGTGGGCCATGGGGGAATTGTGTGAGTGAATAAGCAAAATCCCAGAGCCTATAGAATTGTAGGTAAAAATTTAAATATATTTTAAAGTTAGAATAAATAAGTAAATTAACACTAAGGAAAGTAACACAAGGTACAAAAAATGAAAAAAAAAAAACCTTTTATGATCATACACTGTAAGCATTAATCTCAACATTTCCTTCTATCCAAAGATGTTTTTCTGATATCTGGAGAAAGATATCCTAAGATTTGTATGGAATTACAGATATTCAAAATAGGTAAATCAAACTTGAGCAATAAAAATAAAACTGGAGGCCTCAAAATGCCAGCTCTTAGGAAATATAAAAGGCAGTTACAGTAAAAAAAAAATTGTTTTCACACTAAAATCTACCCATACCTTAATAATAAAATTTAAGCAATGATGTTACATGTTTTTGTAAATTTTCCAGGAACCGAGCTAAATATTGATGTTTGTTTCACATTACTCCTACATGTTTGTGTGTGTCTGTTTTCCACCAGATTAACATTATTTGGTTTGTTTCAGCTGGTGTTTTTCTTATATATGGCTTTTTCTCCTTCTATCTCCTTCTATCTTCTATATGTAAACATATAGAAAAAATGGCCATAAATCCAATCAAAAGAAATGATGCTTTTATTATACCATTGGTCACACTCATATCCTCACATCCTTTCATATTTCAATTCAAATGTAATTTAATAAAAGTTTCTTATGTTTAAAATACATGCTATATGGCTGGGCACTAGCTTTATTTCTTGCCATCAGCTTGAACCTTTGTTAGGAAAGACCTCTTAAGGCTTGGGGTTCTATTCGATTGATTTATATTTTCAGTTATTTCAGGTTTCTATTCAAAGCAATATTACAAAGGAGGTAGACTATAGGGTTATCAAAACCTTCACAAAAGTATCTTCCACTTAAACATTCTGCAGAGGTTGGCTCTAGTTTAGTGAAGAAATGACTATAATGAACTCTTTTTAAAAAGATTTATTATTTTCATTGCAAAGTCAGATATACAGAGAGGAGGAGAAACAGAGAGGAAGATCTTTCATCAGATTATCACTCCTCAAGTGACCACAACGGTTGGTGCTGTGCCAATCCGAAGCCAGGAGCCATGAACTTGCTCCATGTCACCCATGCAGGTGCAGGGTCCCAAGGCTTGGGGCCATCTTTGATTGCCTTCCCAGGCCACAAGCAGGGAGCTGGATGGGAAGTGGAGCTACCAGGATTAGAACCAGCACCCATATGGAATTCTTGCATGTTCAAAGCAAGGACTTTGGCCCCTAAGTCATTGTACTGGGCCCTATAATAAACTCTTGGTAATTACTTTTGTTATTTAATATTTCTGGTCTGTTTAGGATGCTCAAAATCGTATAGAGTTATTTGATTAAAAAAATAAATGAGACTTGGAGTATTAATATATTGGAACTGTTCAGTAAGAAGAAGCCTCAATATTCTCCATGTTCACTTTCTTCTACCAATTAAGGTTATAGTACTACTATATCAATTTGAAGCCAATTTGGCAGCTCCTTGAGACTCTGGATGCTAAAAAAAGTTTGTATATCTATTTGAATATGTCTTCTCAATATTGGCTAGGAGAGTCAAGATAAGTACTATCGTGTCAAGAACAGTACATATATACAAATATACATACATACATATATACATACATATATATTTAATTTATTATAAGAAATCCAAAGAACTTGAACAATTTCTCTTTCACTAGAAGTAAAATATTAGTAGTTTCTTCCTTGGCAGATTCATACAAAACATACTGAAATGAAACTGGATGATCACTTAAGAATCTTTCTGTATATTCAGAAATTTCATCCTAGCAGTAGATCAACTATATTGCTCAGCATCCGTTAGTGAAACGAGTGATGAGAAACAATTGTATGATAAGATCTCAGCCCAGTGCCCAGTCTACATATCATCCATTCCCACAAAGTCATAAAATATGGGTGGTCTATGTTAACTTGCAAGCATTACACTGTCAGGTCCAAAAAGAGGTGGCAAGGGGTATTGAATGTTCTATAACCACAGAAAGTAATTTAAGAAACTAATGAAGTGACATTATCACTGGTACCTACTGCCAAAAGTTAATTAACGCTCAGTGAACTTCTATGCTAACTTAAATGAGATGCTGTGATTTTACCCCCCCGCCCCACACACACAGGTATCCTTTCATATGATACCTGAAGATTCAAATTAAATCTTCTTTGGGGTACAATCAAATTCCTATACATAACCTCATCAAATGTATTTCACATAAGATTTTAAAACATTTGATTAAGATTCACTGCAAACTTATTGAAGCTATATTGTAAATATACACACATACCTATGTTGAACCATATACATATTAATAAATGGAGACACAGAAAATCATTGGAAAATGCTTAGCAGAAGCTTAAGTCTAAAAAGTGTGCAACATATAAATTCCATCACAGTAATAATAATTTATTTCTTCCAAAGTTTTTTTTAAAAAAATCTTTGAAAAAGCATTTGCAAACAATGCAATCTCTAGACTTTAAAACCCAAAGCAGCAGAAATCCTTAGAAAACTGCATTTTTCTCTGACCCATGTTTGACACATTTTAATTGCAGATACACCAAAAAGTACTGTTTTCAGTTAACCAGATTATAATAAACCACTTCTAATACTGCATTATGTGAAATAAATGCAAACCTTGAATGTGCGATTTTAACTGCCAGGAACTATATAATTCAAGCACATAAAATGAAGCAACGTTGTAGCCAATAGTAGCTAAGTACGCTCAAAATTTCCCCAAAAGAGCAATTTGGGAAAGTGGCTTCTGCCTGCAACAGTGAATGCTGAGAAACAGAAAGGAAAAAGCAGGTGTTCTTCCTCGTGAGAAAATAGTTTTCTTCACTATGAAAAAATCTTTTGAATTTTTTCACGTATTTTCTTCCCAGAATGTATCATATTTTTCCACTTTCCCAGCACAAAAAAAAAATCCCATTTTAATAATCCTAATGACTTCACACATAAATCTTAAAATTTCAGGAAGTAGTATAAGAAACATAGATGTGTATCTTTTTGCTTAAATGATTAAGAATAGCAGACATGCTTTAAAACATTTACTAGAACAGATAAATTGCTTTCATCCCTTTCTCTCAGACAAGTTGATAGTCCTTAGACGTTCCTGAAGGCTTGTCAGCTGGCTTTTTCCTGCCCCTCATCATTTACAACGCAAGCTTCTTCACAGTTCACAGTTGTCAGTTCATCTCCCAAAGATCTCAAAAAACCAGTAAAAAAAGACGTTATGATTAGGAAATCAGCTTTTCAAAGCCATCTACATCAAAGGCTGACATAGCATCTTAAGCATTAGAAACTCCGAGTAGCACTCTTGTGTGTGACTACTATGAACTAGGCATTGAAATTATCATCCTTAAGTGTCCGATTACAAGTGAAAAATTCCCAGTTTCCCAGGTGATCCTCATGTAAAAGGCTTGCAATTCCTTTCATTTCCTGCCTACTTTTCTAATCTAATCTTCTGGCTCCTGGCTTCAGATTGGTGCAGCACTGGCCATTATGGTCACTTGGGGAGTGAATCATTGGACAGAAGATCTTCCTATCTGTTTCTCTTCCTCTCTATATATATCTGACTTTGCAATAAGAATAAATAAATCTTTTAAAAAATAACAATGTGTTAACAATATTGTCATGTCCCACCATGTTCATTGCAAATGTAGACAGTATATGCATATATATATATGTATATATAGTCTTTCTAGAAAAAAAGGATATTAATATCACAACAGGAAGGATTCATGTCATATATTGATTCAGTGAAGCAATATTTATAGCTACATAGCAAACCATATTATATTCACATAATTTTACAATGGCAAGGCAAGATACATTTTATGTTCAACAGCTACAAGACATGTGCCATTTGTCTTCCTTGGTCTGGCTTATTTTACTTAATGCAATGAGCTCTAATTCCACCCAACTTTTTGCAAATGTCATGGTTTCATTCTTTATGGCTTGGTAATATTCCATTGTTTGTGTGCACCATATTTTATTTTTTTCAATTATCAGCTGATGGCTGCACAGTTTGAGTCAATACATTTGGTATTGCTAAATTAAACTGTCACAAACAATGCTGTAAATATTTTGCTTTATACTATGGTTTTGTTTCCTTTGTATATATACTAAAATCATATGACAAGATATTTTTCAAAGGAATAAGGACAAAGGCCCAACAGAAAGGTAAAAAAAAAATGTTTTCATGATGATTAGTTGCCAGGGAAACACAAGCAAAAATCCTGCTGAGGTATCACCTCACTCCAATTGGCTATAATTCAAATTTGAAAAAATAACAACTGCGGGTTAAGTTATGGGGAAATGACACCCTAACAGCTGAGTCCTGTGTAAGCTTTTTCTCTAAAGTGCATTTTACCATTGATACTCTCCTACGATCTTGTAGTCAAATAATAACCAATCCTTCCAAAATGAATTCTTTTTAATCTAATATTATTGCATCCAGTTTGAAAATAAACATAAGAATATAAAATAATTATTATGAAGTATGATTTTACCTTTCAGCATTTTGAGAATTTTTTAAATATGAATTTCCTGGCAATTATCTGTTTTCAGCTTTTTGCATCACCCCCATAGCTCTTATATAATTTGCATTTCTTGAAGAATCTGAATAGATTAACATTTTTTCAAGGTAGACATCTCTGAACACAGCTTTTTATAATGTTTACAAATGCGCTACATATTCTAAAGCAAGTTCACCTATGTCTTGAGGGCAATTTTCAAAATTAATTTTTGTTTATACTCACGAAAATCCATCATTCACTAACAGTCTGCCCATAGCACAGAAGGAGGAAATGAATGACAGCTGGTTTCTGAGCGAAGCTATCCCTGAGAATCGATAACCATTTGAATAAAACATAGCAGCTCGGCAAAGGTGATAAGGTTGAACATTTACATAGGGACTAGCTTCACAAAATCACTTTGAGGTAAGGCAGAGGCCGAGCACTACTCTGCACCCTCAACAGGTAGGGAGAGAATAAGCCTTCATCCTCAGAAGAAACCATGTACACACTTTTTCTTGGTCAGAACCTTGGGTTTATAAATCAAGACAACATTATTTAACAAATAAAATCATAGTACCTACTAATAGTATTAATATGCAACATAACACATGCATTATCATAATATACATGCGATTTGTAAACATGAATATCAGACAATATTACACTGTACTAGATTGACACACAAAATCTGCATCTTGTGCTTTTAAAAATAAAAATGTTCTCCAGACTGATGGAAACTGCTTTTCTTGTCTGAACAAAAGCAGTCTGGAAAAGACTTTTTACTTCATAGTCATTTCAATACACATGATGACATTTGAATACATCTGGTTTCAATGAAGTCCAGAGAACATTCCAGAATGTTGGGGTCTAGATGTGCAAATAGATTTCTTTTTAAATCCTTGTTAATTTTAATAAGTGGAATACATAAAATGTGTAAATGCAGACTGAAGAAAGATGGCAATTGTTATTTATTTATTTTGTGAAGGAGCCATAAACTAAGTTTAAATATCTGGATTAAATACTGTCTGATGAGTAATTGCTTAACTTGCTGATCTGAAATCAAGGTCACAGTTGATTTCTCTCCAAGATTCTTTGCTAGCTGAAATAAATGGCATCGATTCAAACCATTCTTGCTCAGCCTAATTGAGAACTGGTCTCCAGAACAATAGGCAGCTTATCTACTACCACGTGGGAGAAATATGAAACTTGGTTTTGTCTCCAATAATGTTAGCATGTTTAGTTCTAAGTATTAATATAGGTAAGTTCCACACCCCAAAATCTTTTGCAGTGCACATAGTAATAATTGTTAGCTCGTGGGACATGTATTCTACAAATGCTGAAGTTAATTTACCAGTAATTTACAGTAGAATATCACTCTTACAAATTTTAGAGATTATATCTGAGTTCACAAAGAATGAGACTTATAGACAGCACGTATTTGAAAATCTGTTTTAGAGTGCAGCTCTGGTAGAAAAAGTTACTTCAGCCACATTAAATGCATTCTTAGTTTTCCTCTTTCCAAAAAACATAATATGTAAGGACTGACTTTTTGTCTTTGTTATTTGATGGATCAGTGTCATCAAAGTTGCTTTATCTCTTTGAGACTTTAATTTGAGGATCATCAAAACCCCATATACAAATGTTTTTATTATTTTGCTATAGGAAATTTTCTAGTATCTATTATAAACTATTTATTTGAGTAAGCAAACAAAAACTCATTTTTCCTGGCAAAACAAATGCAATTTTCAATAATTTACACTTGTGTATTCAGATAAAAACATTCTGCAAAGGTATGAAAGTATATCTATTGTTAATATGATATCTTAGGGTGCAATAGACAGACTTTATGGAAAGGCAGTTTGATCAACAGCGGTCTAAGATGGTGATTAGTGCGACTCATCAAATTTACATTTTCAAACTCCACAACAAAAAGTTTGGCAGGGAACTTTGAAAGACTTTTGTTTTCTGAATGTCCTTACTTGAAGATTAGAGACAAAGAGACAAACAGGCAGACAGAGATGCTCAAGGCACTTTACTCCTCCACTGCCCACAACAGGCAGCCATGAGCTTAAGAGTTGGGAGCTGAGGGTTCAGTTCAGATCTTCCACCTGCCTGGCAGGAACACAGATACTTGCGTCATCCTCTGCTGCTTCCCAGGGGGACACATCAACAGTACAGTGGCATCGGGAAACAAGGACAGGACTGAATCCAGGCATTCTGCAAAGGAGTGTGAGTGTGCTGGTTTATGTCTTGCATTCTATCAAAGGCTACCCCACATAATTTAGTTAATTAAAACATGGAAAACATTTATTCAGGGTCAAACACTCTTCTGTGCTTTCCAAGTATGAAATTCTCTATTATAACATTTTTAAAGGAGATTTTACCGTTTTGAAGCAGTTTAATGTTTACTAGGATAGAATATACATAACAGAAGCAGAATTAATGATCTGTGCCTCATTCAGTCCCAACCAAGACCGAAAACATCAACTTCCTTTTTACCATAATGCAAAGTACACAGTAGCCTCACTTTATAAAAAAGCAACTACTGGACATAGAATGTCACAGATCAATTAGAACTCTTGGTCTGGCTTTTGGCAAAAATCTAAGCATTCAGGGCAACATGTTCAGAAGTCAGGCTCAGGTTTTTAACATAATTATCAGAAATTATAATTCATTTGAGTGCCATCAGTGAACCCACTGAAGCGTTATTAAGTCCAAAATGATCAATTATGTCATTCCAGGCATTTGAAAAGATACTTGTTCAATTATAATTTGTCCCCAACACTTTTCTTGAAGTGAAATCTTTAGCTTTGAGAACATTATGTGAAATATCTAAGTGACCATTTCTATCGCTGAAGCTGTGTGCGAGGGGAAAGATGCTCCTGACTGAGCAGCGGTCTCACCACACAGTTCCTACACAGCTGAGCGGAAACGTGATGGGAACAGCTGCTGTGTTAAGACAGAGCTCAATGATGGCGAAGGAGCACAAAGTCATCAGGCTGACACGTTAGGTGAACCCCAGAGAAGAGCTGCAATGAGAGCATAGACATACTTAGTCATCCACCCAAATGTGTTCATTTGTTTTAATTTTTAAAGATTTACTTATTTTTTTAAAAGATTTTTTTTTATTATTTTTTTTTATTGGAAAGGCGGATATACAGAGAGGAAAGACAGAGAGGAAGATCTTCCGTCCAATGATTCACTCCCCAAGTGTGCACAACGGCCAATGCTATGCGGATCCAAAGCCAGGAGCCTCTTCCGGGTCTCCCACGCGGGTGCAGGGTCCCAAAGCTTTGGGCCGTCCTCGACTGCTTTCCCGGGCCACAGGCAGGGAGCTGGATGGGAAGCGGGGCTGCCGGGATTAGAACCGGCGCCCATATGGGATCCCAGGCGTGCAAGGTGAGGCCCTTAACCACTGCGCCACCACGATTTACTTATTTTTATTGGGAAGTCAGATATACAGAAAGGAGGATCTTCCATTCATTGGTTCACTCTCCAAGTGGCCATAACAGCCAGAGATGAGCTGAGCCGAAGCCAGGAGCTTCTTCCTGGTCTCCCGCATGTGAAAAGGATCCCAAAGCCTTGGCACATTTTCTGCTGCACTCCCAGGGCACAAGCAGGGAGCTGGATGTGAAGCGGGGCCACCAGGGTTAGAACTGGTGCCCTATGGAATCCCACTGCATGCAAGGAGAGGACTTTAGTCTTTACGCTACTGTGCCAGACCCATATGTTCATATTCTAATCTATGCTTTAAATAGAGTATATAGTAATTATTCACAATTTCTAATCTCAAGGCAAAAATGTCAACTCTGTCTTTCATTTTGAAATTCAGCAATCCATTTTGGTTTATTCATGAAAACTTTAAACACTTAAGAAGCAATGTGCTTAAATAAATTGAAATTTTAACATTTGACGTTACTCTTCACAAAAATAGGTCATGTGAATTTCTTATGAGGAAAGAGTTAAGAAAAGTTTCAGTGGTAAAATACATATTGTTATTTTTCATTTTTAAAATAAAAGGACCAAATGTACAGATATATAATAGTATTATATGGTTTAAATTGAAAGCTGGTGAAAATAACTAAAATTATTATCGTGAGCTAAAATCATTTAATGTAATTAAAATAGCATGGGAATCTTAATTTTTGAAATTTGGCATATTTCCTCCTATAATGAAACAACTGTTTATGACAAACATGTTACTCATTTATTTGAGAGGATATCTTAATGCATCTAAATTGGAAAAATTAAAATCAGGATGCTAAAAAGAAATAAAACCAGTAATGTCAAAAATTTAATATAATTTTAAAATTATGAAAGAAAATGCATTGATATTTGATTGCTTTCTTACAGAGTATAATATATTAATAATTTGGAAATACTCATGAATATCATTAGGTCTGATGCTAAATGTAGTTTGTAGATGTGTATTAATTTAATATTCTAGTCAAAGTTAAGGGAACTTAGCCTGACAGAAATTAAGATACTATAAAATTAAAAAGTAAATTTATAAAATTAAAAATAACAAGACTGATTTTGGATAGTTTATCTAACTTTAAAGATATATTTATTTTTATTGGAAAGGTGTATTTTCTGTTTGCTATTTGATTCACCATGTGGCCCCAAAGCCAAAACTAAGCTGATCTGAAGTCAGGAGCCAGGAGCTTCTTCTCGGTCCCCCACATGGGAGCAGGAACAGAAAGCTTTGGGTTATCTTTGACAGCTTACCCAGGCCAGGGAGCTGGATGGGAAGTGGAGAGGCTGAAATACAAACGTGACCATATGCGATCCTAACGTATGCAAGGCAAGGATTTAGTCACTAGGCTACCACACTGGGCTGCTTTTCTAATTTTAAATATTGTGCCTTTCGATGCTATATTATTTTTGTGAACACTTTATGAGTAATTGTAGAACCCATCATAACACTATTAATTTCCACTGAATATAAACAAGTGGTGTTTACTTAATTTTTGCAATTTATCTGTATTTCATGCTGAATGAAGAATGATTAACTACAAATCAATTTTTTTCATATATATCTGAGTGATACTTCAAGGTAGGTATGTATAAAGGAAAATTAATCAGAAAATGTAATAAATGTTGTTGATTCAAATTACTGAAATATTTAGGGATTTGCCAATTGCTAACTGCACCTACTAAATGTATTTACACATTTTATTTTATGAGAACATCATATGTATCTATTTTTAAGAGATAAAGAGAGACAGAGAGAAAGATCCACAAATGGCTGCAGCAGCTGGAGCTGAGCTGAGCTGAAACCACAAGCCAGGGTTTTGTTCCGGGGCTCCCACACAGGTTCAAGACTGTAGGCCATGCTCTGCTGCTTTCCCAGGACACAAGCAGGGAGCTGGATGGAAATGTTGCATCGGGAACATTAACTGATGCCAAAATAGGATCCTGATGCTTGCAAGGTGAGGATTTAGCCACTGAGTCATCACCTCAGACTCATAATTGTGTACTTTTTAAAAAGCAGATTTCTTTCTCAAAGTCAAACTTTCATGTATAAATGGCACACTAACAGCCCTCCACTAGTTCATTTATGAAAGCCAACTGTTCTGTTTCACTGGAGCACACCTTATAAAGCATAGTGGGTTTTTTCTTTTCTTTTTTTTTTTTCTTTTCTTTTCTTTTCTTTTCTTTTCTTTTCTTTTCTTTTCTTTTCTTTTCTTTTCTTTTCTTTTCTTTTCTTTCCTTACAGTAGTCAAGGTTTCCTCATTATATTGTCTGGTAGGCAATACACTCCGAAGTACTTGAAAGGAACTCAAGAAACTGGAGCATGTGTGTCATGTTAAAAATTAGGTAAAAAGAAGAAAAATAAAAACTAATACATACTGGGCCCGGCGCGGTGGCGCAAGTGGTTAAAGGTCCTCGCCTTGCACGCCCGGGATCCCATATGGGCGCTGGTTCTAATCCCGGCAGCCCCGCTTCCCTTCCAGCTCCCTGCCTGTGGCCTGGGAAAGCAGTCGAGGACAGCCCAAAGCTTTGGGACCCTGCACCCGCGTGGGAGACCCGGAAGAGGCTCCTGGCTTCGGACCGGCATAGTATCGGCCCGTTGCGCTCACTTGGGGAGTGAATCATCGGACGGAAGATCTTCCTCTCTGTCTCTCCTCTATGTATATCTGCCTTTCCAATAAAAAAATAATAAAAATAAATCTTTAAAAAAAAAAACTAATACATACTAATTCTGTTAGTATTCTTTAGGTAAGAACATACTACATGTGTCTACACCTAGATATGAGGGAATATGACCTTCATAAATAAGACTACTACTATGAAAAAAGAAAAAAGTCATTTCAAATTTGTAACTTACTGTCTTCCACATTCTACCCGTTTGGTATTTCAAATATCTGTATTCACTCTTACTTCTAAGGGTAGAAGCAAGACAACTCAATACTGCATCAATACATTACATTAGTCTCATGATTTGGAGTGTCTGGGTAAAACCATAGTTAACCACGTAAATTTCAGATGGAACTCTTTTTTTTAATTATTATTAATTACATTGCATTATGTGACACAGTGTTATAGGCACTGGGATTCCCCCCACCCCTCCCCAAACCCTCCCCCATGGTGGATTCCTCCACCTTGCTGCATTGCCACAGTTAAAATTCAGTTGAGATTCCTTCATTGCAAGCATGTGCCAAGCATAGAGTCCAGCATCTTATTGTCCAGATAAGTTCAACAGCTTCTTGGGGAGACCCTCTCTGGACAGATGGAACTCTTAAGATGAATGATTTTCAAGCCAAGATGCATGTTATCGGTTTGTCCTTCCTGCAACATGTATAGGCATACCGATTAATTACAAGTTCAGCAACAGGAAAAGATAATCACAAATTCCACTCAGAAGCATGAATAATGAGAAACTGCAAGTAATGGCTGGTGAATGATAAAATCCCCAAGGGCTGAAATTCCAAAGACACCTCCTGTAACCTTACAGGGAAGAATTTCCTTGATATGAGTATAGTGTTCTATAAAGAATTTCTTTGAGCGTTCTAAGAAAAAATGAAAAAATATGCCAGTATATATGTTGCCTTGAAGCTAAGGACAAGGAAAAACAAGTAAGCTGGGTGGCTTAGGAAGTTTAAGTAGTAAGAAATAATTAAACTGATCATGTCTATATTTAATGTTCAGTCATATGGGTGATTTCAAATGTTCTAAGTTTCACACTGAAAAATGGAAGGGAAAATGAAAAAGGAAAGACAAAGGAAGTGGTAGGGTGTAATAAATTGCATTTATTTATTTCATCCCAATAAATATAAATAAATGCATATATACATATAAAAAATATTGTTGGAAAATAATTAATAAAATACCTGATTTTCTTTGTGCTTTGTATTTATTTTTTCCATGATGCAGATTTAGAAGCTAACAGACTAATCTTCCCAAAACCCCTCCTATTACTTATTTATCCCCCAGTTATTACAAATGGTATAGTCATTTATTTCATCATGACAAGCTTAACTTTCTGAGATATAAATATGACATGGCCTGGCAAGTATGAAAAGGAAAGAAAATCAAGTAATACAATATAAAAGCATAATTAAAAATAATCATGAGAATCCTACAATTCTTTGGGAGTAAGGACACATGCCGGGAAGGGGTCTGTTTTGTTGTGATTCTTTGACATCCAGTGTGTAATTTTCACGTGGGGTACACCTCAATTTGTACTAGCCACACATTAGATTCGGAATAGTGGCACAAAGTTAGTGATTACCAAAATGTGTAGGAAATGTCTAGTCTAATTATAAATTATTCCTTTTGCTCGTTGTAGAGTTCAAACTGTGTGTCTCTCAAAACATGTCACATTTAACCACTGCTAGTCTCTGTGAGTGTGGAACACAGAAATGAGAAATGATCTCTCTAAAGCTACCAACTGAATCATGTAGCTCTTCCTCCGTAGTTTTGCCTAGCTGACTCTAAACTACTTCTATCATTACTATACCTAGTACCTTGAATATGGAAATTATCCCAGCACATGTTCCCTTGGAATACCCAGTGATATTACATGTGAGCTTTGTTTTGTTTATTTGAAGTCATTAATAAAACAGTATAAGAAATGGCTGACCTCCAAGTCTGATGAAGCATATTCTGAGATCTTCTCTAAACAGTCTCTCTTTCAGTGATGTAGCCCTAAAAGGGTTGTGGAGTTGCTCCAGCTGTCTCTCTGACCGCCACAGTTTGTTCTAAAAGTTAACACAAATGTTTAACTCCCTGCTGTCATTGGTCAAAAACATTTCCCCCAGGTTTTTTTTTTTTTTTTGCCACTTTCCTTATTTAACATGACCATGAAAGGGAAACGGGTGCTTCTCCCCAACTAGCCTTCTGCTCCCTGTCTTGGAACATTGCTTTATGTCACAAAATCTCAACAAAATCCAGCCAGTGTAAGGTGATTACCTGATTTCGTCCGGTGGAGGGTTGTTTTCTCCACGCAGACACATTGGCCATCTTGAACTCTTTACTGCATGTCTAAATGTACTGCTTTTCTAGATGCTGTTGAAACAAGAACGGCAATTTAAAAAGAAAAAAAAAAAAAAGTGGAGGGGGGAAGGGATTCTATTAGGGAAAAGAACTCACTAGTAATTCTAACTTCACAGTCCATTTCTTCCCACAAGCAGTAACTGGAGAGTTCGCTAAAAGTAATTTAGACTAATGGTTTGTTAAAAGCCAACCCAAATAAGGTGCCATTATGGAATAATGTGAACTGCCTTTATTTCCCTGGTCAGTCACTGGGAGAAAATTTGCAGAGCTCTTAGATGGAAACCTGTGAATACTTTCCAGAGAACCGATTCAAACGGCAGCCTGCCGTCCAGGCCCAAATGCCTTTGCCCAACAGTGAAGCTGCAATGCTGTGAGCCGCACTTGACCCAGAGATTCAGAGAATTGCATTTACACAGTAAATGGTTAAGGGGAATTCAACTACACCAATGCATAAAAATCTAGACCACTGAACTATAACATGATAAAGTCAGGGTACCTGCGATTAGAGAGGCTAAAAAAGAGATGACTCTAATATCACACTGTAACTAACATTCCATTTTCTGAAAGGATCCTAGTAAGCCAGGAAATGACAGAGCAAAAATGAATCATGTATGGAATTCAGTCTTACTATGGGTTTCCGTCCTATAGGATAAAGACAATCCCCTCTCCATTTTCTTTACACTAATGTGCAACTATAATTTAAGCATCAATACTTAAACATGATGAGCTTTCAAACAAATGATAAAACACTTTGAACACTATGATAGCTAGCCAAAAGGTTACCATATGCCATCCAAATACAAAGGCAATTGAGTCTAATTTAGTGTAAGGAATAAAATATACCTTCTAGATGATATTCTGTAATTTATATATGACATTATAGGTAGCATAATGCTATGGCATTAGTAGAATGCAAACATGTTTTGCAAATATTTTTCTAGTATAAAAATAAAATTGGGGGTTAACAAAAAATAAAAAGGAAGTGAATGTGTGGTTAGTTGTTAAGATGGCCCCTCTCATTCTGAAATTCCTGGATATTATTTCTGTCTCCAGCTTCTGTATTTCCTGAATAAGTTAATCCAATAATTGAGTGTCTTCTTGCTGCGTTAAATGGAAATTCAAGATTCTGCCTCATGCCACACCAGGAATTTTAAGACAACTCACAAATAATCCAATAGGGAACTTCTTTCTCTCTGTGTCTTTGTGTCTATGATTCCAAAAAATAGATACATATGGATAATAGATAGAAATATAATAAATGATAGAGATGGATGGACAGATTGATAGATTGATCGATCTATTGATCGATAGATAGATAAACAGAAAGACAGGTAGAAGAGAAGTTAAATTCATGTCAAGCCTGTTATTTTGACCTGATAATTAACATTTTTCATCCGCCAAATGCATTTATTTTCTTTTCTCAGCCTGTTCAAGATAAAATCCCAGAACAAAAATTGTATGTATACACGACATAAAATGCAACTTAATATATGAGTACTCTGTGAAGTGATTGTTCAAATCAATGTAGTTAATGTCATCTCACATAGTTAAATTCTTTCTGCTTGTGAGATACAACTACTTAGCACATAATCTCAGCACGCTTTACCTATATAAAATGTATGTTATTATTAATCTTGGACAGTATGCAATACATTAGGAATCCAGTATTGATTCCCTTCTGAATCAACATTTGTATCCTTTTATTGACATCTCCTCATCTTCCTCTTTTTCAACACAAATGCCTGTGGACCATGCTTCTTCTGTCTGTTGTGGTGTGACTTAAAAATTCCCCACCTTACGAAGTGATCTCCTGCAGGACTTATCTTCCTGTAGCTGACTTATTTTACTTAGACAAACTTGATCCAATTTCAACCATGTCATTGAAAATCCCCTTTTTTTTAACATGAATGATAAATCATTGCATATCATGCCGCCTTTTCTTATCCATTTGCTCAATAGTGGACATCGATGTTGTTTGCATTTTTGATAAGTATGAATAACACTACAGTGAGCATTGGGTATAGCTGACTCTTTGACATCCTCAGCACAATTCCTTTGGATGTAAGAATGTGTAGCAAAAAGTTCATCTAAAAGATGTTTACTTCGGTGCTATAAACATAAAAATCCATGACTATGTCTCATGATGCACAATTTTATGAATTTCTTGGAGTCCATAAAGTGCATTGATTTAAAAAATTTTGTACCAGAATAAAAGACCTTTAAATCAATTTCCATAAATATTTGTAAAGGATCATTTATTTTTTTATTGAAATGACAGATTTACAGAGAGAAGGAGCAACAGAGAGAAAGATTTTCTGTTCACTGACTCATTTCCCAAGTGGTCACAACTAGAGGAGCTGAGCAGATCCAAAGCCAGGATCCAGAAACTTCTTCCAGATCTCCCACATGAATGCAGGGTCCCAAGGCTTTGCACCATCCTCAACTTCTTTTCCAGGCCACTGGCAGGAAATTGGATGGGAAGTGGGCTGCTTAGCTTATAACCAGCACTTATAAAGGATCCCAGAATGTACAAGGAGAGTACTTTAGCGGTTAGGCTACCATGCTGGGCCCAAGATACAAAGTTTTTACCTCCTGAGTACCATCGCTTGCTCCTAAGTTTTTCATATTATTTCATATACAACTTTATCCATTTAAATTCCCTAAAGGAGTACATAAGGGTGTACTTATCTCACCATCCTCACTAGCACTCAAAGACTTTTTATTTTATGTAGTAATCTTAATATATGCTTTAAAAATCTCAGATTCACAACAGGCTATATTGCAGTATCAAAGTAGAAGTTTCCAATCAGTACTGAAATTGGCATCATTTTTTTTCCACAACTTCTGGGCTTCACCCTTGGTTTCACCCTATTTTACTTGATGCCTAACTTTTAAGCTCAGTTTTTTTTTTTTTCTGTAATTTGCTTGATGTTGTGATTTTAACTCTCTCTGTGTGAGTGTGTGTTTGTGTGTGTGTGTGTGTGTGTGTGTGTGTGTGTGTGTGTGTGTGTGTGTTTGCCCTCTGATATCGTTTTGTAGGCAGGGTGCAAAATGAGGACACCTTAATGATTTGAGACTGACCATCCATCTTATAAGTGTTCTACAAGGGTTAGTATATCTGCCAGGCTCACACACAGTTATAGCAAAATGGACTTTGACTTGGCTCAGTGAAAATACTTTGATATAAACAAGTAGAAATGTATGTATGTGTGTGTGTGTGTGTGTGTGTGTGTGGTGTGTGTCTTTCGGGGAGGGGGGCTCTGGAGCAACCCTGATGGTCATTGCAAGAGTGGGTGGGGATCCAAATTTGGAACTAAGTAAAGACAAGAGAAAGCTCCTCTCCCGATTCCCGAAGGAATTTTACTGTTCTGTTTCTGCGGACCACTCAGGGTTCCTGGCTGTTGTTCCATAAACCTTGGATCCTGGAAGGAAGGATTTGGGTTTCTTCCATCCTGTGTGGTAGATCCAAACGGGGGTGGATGACCTAAGAGTTCTCAGCCTCTGAAGGCACTACAATTTCCAGTGGTCTCCTTTGCAGTTGGGATGTAATCCTTGGTGTCCGTACTGATAGTCCTTGGTGAGGATCTGGGAGTCTCCAGGGTTGGGATACAAGCCTCCTCCTGTCCCCCCGCTCCACTCTGGGGTCCCCCTCTGCTCTGTGCTTAAGACCTCCTGTTAAGAAGTTTTCAGGATCACTCCTGATTCCCCCTGTATGTCTTTGTAGTTTTACTATTGTCTAATGATGATTTGAATCTGTTGTCTGTATGTCACCTGTTATGTTCCTGATAGGTTATACTTCACATCTTCCTCACACATTCTAAGGAGATGGAAGATTTCTCTGCTCTCCCACCCCATTTCTGAGTAGCATACGGTTTTAAAAGTATATTAGATTTTACAATTTTTTGATGTAGATCATAAGCAGTCTGACTCACATTGATTGTTGGTTCATTGGTTACATCACAATGTCTTATTGCATGAGATACAGGCTGTGAGCGTGGGCACACACACACACACACACACACACACACACACACACACACACATTAGAATAGACAGAGAACAACAAGGAAAGCTTAGAACTAGACAGGAAATGGTCAGCATGGACTCACACATACCTTACTAGGAAGGACATAAAGATTAGTTACTCCTCACTAAGGTATTGAAAATTTCTCTGCACACCCCTCCTAAAACTGTTCTGCACCTCAGCTGTTGATATATACCTTGTTAGAGTTATAACCCAGTTTAGACTATTCTAAAATCTTCCAAGTTCAGCAAAATTATGCTTCAACACTATGAACTGCTAAATACTAAGAAGAAAACAGACACAAAACAGCTGAATAGTACCCTATAGCCATTTTAAGGTGTATAACAGCCAGTTCTGTGCATAACCTAAAATTGAAATGTCAATGAAGTAGTCACAGGATGTGGTTAAGAAGCTGCATTTTTTTTAACATATTGGTTACTCAATACCATGTCAATTAATTTCATAATGTTGAAAAGTGTCATTGATGTTATGTTGTTTCTTTTAATTGGTCGGGATGATATTCTGCCAGCTCTGCCTTGAGACCAGAGATGGTCTTCCCAAGAAACCGTTGAATTTATCTGGACAATAAGATGCTAGACTCTATGCATGGTACATGCTTGCAATGGAAGAATTTTGACTAGATTTGAACTGTAATACTGCAACAAGGTGGAGTAACCCACCATGGGGAGAGGGTATGGGGAGGGGTGGGGGGAATCCCAGAGCTTATGAAACTGTGACACATAATGCAATGTAATTAATAATATATGTATATATATATACATATATATATATATATAAATAAGTAGAGAGGGGATATGGGTGGCACTTTCTACTTTCATGACAAACAACTATAAATTTCTGTGTTTACTTAAAATTATCATCTAGGGACCAGCATGGTAGCCTAGCAGCTGGAGTCCTTGCTCCTTGCATGCGCTGGGATCCCATATGGGTGCCAGTTCTAATCCCGGCAGCTCCACTTCCCATCCAGCTCCCTGCTTGTAGCCTGGGAATGCAGTCAAGGACAGCCCAAAGCTTCGAGACCCTGAACCCAAGTGGAAGACACAGAGGAGTCTCTGGGCTCTTGGCTTTGAATTGGTTTAGCTCTAGTGTGTATGGCTCCTTGGGGAGTGAATCATTGAGCGAAAGATTTTCCTCTCTCTCTCCTCCCCTCTGTATATCTGTCTTTCTAAGGAAAATTAAATAAATCTTTAAAAAATAATCAAGTATTTGTATGTTTCAGTATGACTTACTAATAGAGATAAATGTTGTGATACAATAGGTATGGCATCAATATAGACACCATTATCTCAAATCAGAGGGCCTCGACTGGAGACCTCTCGCAACTTCCACTCCAACTTCCTGTTAATGTGCCCCTTGGGAGTCAGCAGCTGATGTCACTAGTATTGGGTCACTGACAGCCATATCAAAGACACATATGTAGGTCAAGCTGATAACTTTGACATAGCTCAGCCCTGGCTGTTGACAGGCATTTGGGATGGAAATATTCTCTCTTCTCTCAATCTCCTTTTGAAATAAGTAAGCAAATAAATAAAAAATAACATTGAGGCTGATACTGTGAAGCGAATGAATACGCCATTGTAATAAGTCAGGGGAAAAGTGAAGGGAGTTGGGTTAGGGAAGGAGGAGGAGTTTGGGAAAGGGACCAGCCCCTAGCTGACTAAATCAGGATAGTGAAACTGAAATCTACCCCTATTGTATAATGAAAAAGGTAATAAAAGAGAAATAAAATCGTTAGATACCACCTGAAAATTATATTTTTAAAAAGAAAATGCTTCAGTTAACAGCACATTTTTCTTTCTTTTTCAGTAACAATTGTTACATTTATAGAATTAGGTATGTATAAGTCACTGAAGCAAGAAGAGCCACATGGTAGAGAATGCTACTGTTCAGTATCACAATGAACATTGATAAACACCTGACAAGTCGGAGAATTTGGAGGAAAACTGTGCTATTAAAGAATTCACAATAACCAACCGGGTTGCCAATTTGAAAGCCTGAATGATGAAATTGATTGATCTCTCTAAGCACGTACACACCAGTAGTGCAGCCTGCACATTCTTTGAACAGTATTAGAACTGCCGGTGTGAAAGCACAGCCATTAATATGGTCTTTTACATATGATTATCTAGGAGCTACAACAGAATGACATCATAATAATAGACTGAAAAATGACTGTCTTTTTAGATCCAACAAAAAACAGGTCAATGTGTTGATTAGAATCATCCTGAAAAACTATATTCTGCTTTGATTCTGTGTCATTTGATTATTCCATTCTTCCCTTGTCTTTTTATGCTGTTGCTTTTTAAATCTTGATGGTAGACATTTTTTTAAGATTTTATTTTTTTTTTACTCAGATGTACAGAAAGGAGGAAAGACAGAGAGAAATATCTTGTGTCCGAAGATTCACTCCCCATGTGTCTGCAATGGCTGGAGCTGAGTTTAGCTGATCCAAAGCCAGGAGCCAGGAACTTCTTCTGGGTTTCCCATGCGGGTGCAGGGTCACACGGCTTTGAGCTGTGCTCAAGGACTTTCCCAGGCCACAATCAGGGAGCTGGGGGGAAGCGCTGCTGCCAGGATAGAATCAGCGCCTATATGCCTTCCTGGAGTGTTTAATGCAAAGACTTTAGCTGCTTGGTTACCGCACCGGCCCTGTGTGAACTTATTTTTACTGAAAACACATGATAATGTCTCCCTGGCACCATGGAGGGAGCAATAGGCACGGTCATGCATTGTTTACAGAAAATGAACTATGGGATTCATTTCAGCAGCAGTTGTTAACTTTGAGTTTGTATATGCTCTCAAACTCAGAAATTCTGTTTCTAGAAGGCATGTGGTTTTACAAATTCTGTATTTGTGTGCAAAACATGGAACACTTTTACTTCATTCTCCCTACTTTGTCACATCAGTCAGCTAGCAGGATTTATAATTTTCTTCCTAAAATGCAAAAAAGACTGAGATGTTTTTTATATAACTTCAATAACCTTGCACTACAATAATAAGACTTTCAGTTTCCTTTCACTATGGTTCAAGGCAGCAAGGAAGGAGTTCACAAGAAGAAGAAATCATAATTATTTAAGTATCACCATGGTGCCACATTCCTTTCACATTAGCACTGATGACATAATTCAATAAAGCAGAAATTCTAATATTTAAAATTTACATTGACTTTCAATTATCACTATATTAACAACCAAAAGAATTAGGAAATGGTAATATTATAACATAATTTCCCTTGCACTGGCTTACTGACATCGTTGATATTTTTTTAATAGAAACAGGACAGTGCATCTCAGTAATAACTTCTGTGGAAACAGTTCTTGAGAGATTTTTCTTCAACCCTGTCCCTTGATATTGAAATGCTACTTATCCAAAATCAATATTACATTTGCATCTATCACTTTTATGTTTTTATTCCTTTTCTACTTCATTTAACAAGATTTCCTGTATCATGCTCCTAAGGTAAGGCAGTAGAATCTATTCTGTTTTATCTCTCTGTTACAGCATTAACTTTTAGGATAATTTCTATGATGTTTTCCCTAAGCTCTGTTCACTCACTTCTTATTCCTTTTAGATTAAAGTGATTATGTCTTCATTCATTCATCATGGAATTTGTGAGATCTATTAAAATAATTCAAATACTGTTTACAATTGAGTAGACCCAGTTTCCTGAGCTTTTTAGCATAATTCTCAATGGAACATGAGAATTTTGTTTGTGATGTCTTAATCTATCTTTCTCTTTCATTTTGTACTTCATAAAACATAAAGTATATTTTTTGAACTTCAAGTATATTTTTGCATTTCAATTAAGAGTTTTAACCCAATGCTCATGCTGAAAAGCAAAGTGGCAAAGAAGAAGAATGTAAACAGAGGATTGCATTTTTATCACCTCTTTGTCCACCTGCCCTACTGTATATCATTTTTGCAGGTTGAACTCTCACTTAAATGTATATGAATGCAAGGCAAAGTTCAACATTTTTCTGACCACATTAGCAAAATTTAAAAGTCTTATTAATTATAGATAAAATTAGCTGGCCACAAAAAACATTGATGGCCTGGCTTACAAACACCATTTCTGACTTCCAAACTCATTAAGCCATTACTCTCCTGCCAGCAATTTCACCTTTTAACACATTCCTGGCTTTCCTTCAAATCCAGCTCCTCATAAATCTCCATGAGTCATTCTTATTCTTCTTTCATTATAACATTATCAATAAGAGAATTATTATAATTATCAAAAGCCAATTGAACATAGATACAACAGATATATCATACCAATACAGTAAAATGGAAAAGAATAACAATAAATGCATCAATGTGTTGCCTCATCTCTTTAAATTGAGAAATCACACATCAATTTTCAATTTACCTAGTAACCACCGTAAAGTTTTCTACATAACTATACCTTAATGACTTAATTACTATAAAAATAAACCATAGCCTTAACAATGTCTATGAGTTGAAATTTTATCACTTTTTTAAATATTCAGAGGCAGATTTACAGAATACGAAGGACAGACAGAGTGGTCTTCCATTTACTGGTTTACTCCATACAGGACCAGAGCTGGGCTGCTCTGAAGGCACGAGCCAGAAGCCTCTTCCGGGTCTCCCACACAAACATAAGGTCCCAAGTCCTTGGGCTGTCCTCACATGCTTTCCCAGGCCACAGGCAGGGAGCTGGATGAGAAGCAGGGCAGCTGGAATTAGAACCAGTGCCCATATGGGATCCTGCCACATTCAAGGCCCATATTCCAGCCACTAGCCTACTGGGCTAGGCCCTCACCATGCTGTCTTTATCTCCTTTTTAGTTGCTTATAATTTGTTTCATATGGAATTTTTTCTCCTTCTGTCCTTCACATAAACAAAAACATAAATTAAAAATATATAAAAATTTTTGTTCATTTCAAAGTCAAAATCACCCCATTCTTTGTTCTGGCCTTTTTTTCAAGATTAATGAATGAGTTAATTATTTTTGTAAAGTTAGATATATAGAGAGAGGAGGATAGACAGAGAGGAAGATCTACCATCCACTGATTTACTCTCCAAGTGGCCGCAATGGCTAGAGCTGAGCCAATCCAGATCTCCCACATTGGTTCAGGGTCCCAAGGCTTTGGGCAGTCCTCAACTGCTTCCCCACACCACAAGCAGGGAGCTAGATGGTAAGAGGAACTGCCTGGGCATGAACCCGCGTCCATATGGGACCCTGGCGCTTGCAAGGTAAGGACTTTAGCAAATAGATTATTGTGCCGGGCCCTGTTCTGAGCTTTAAATTAAACCAGATAATTCTTTTATGTGTACACTGTGCCCTTTTATCACTTCTGTCAGTAGTTGTAGACCTGATTCTTTAACTTCACACTTTCTATTTAGTTTACTTTTTCAAGACACTATAAGATCAGGTTATAATTAACATCCTGAAAAGATGCTAATTATATAATATAAATGTAATAAACATTAACTATATTTTCTAAGATGTAGTAGACAATACTTGTTATTTTATCTAGTAAACTCTTGAACCCAAAATCTCTAGAAAATAAGTTTCATACTAATATTTTTAAAGCACTAATTTTAAGCTTCCTGCTGTTTTTATTGTCAGATAATTATCTCTAACTGGTGTTACAAAACATGCTAAAATCAAATATTTATAAATATATTTACATATAAATCAGCAAGAATATTGAATATGTATAAACAAGTGGGTGAATGCATTATCTTTATGTCACAATCTTAACGTATTGAATTAATTCATTGGAAATTATGATTCTTCATGAGTCTCTTTGAGTGTCTTTTTCTGTGGCAATGCACACAGTTAATCAAGAGTAGTCACCCATGAATATTTTGTATGCTTCTAATTGTATCTGAATTATTAATATTAATCTGTTAATGTTAAAATTTGATAATAATTTGCATTTTTGAGAACCATCAAGATGTGATAGAAATCACGAGCAGTAGAGTGATATGCCTTTTTCTATTGGAAATCAGCAAACCCTTCAGATACACCGGTCTTTGGGATATAAAAAAGAAAATAAGAGAACAAGACAATGTATGGATATTTGTATTCTGTAAAATATGCAGGTATTACTGGTTGCCAAATCTTATATTTCTGGATGTGGTTGTAAGATATCTAGAATCATGCACAACTCCAGCATTCTCAGACAGTTAGATATGCTTTAATTACCCTGAAGTTTCTTACACCGGTACAAACTTAACTCTTGTTTAAAAAAATAACTTATGTTCTAGAAAAACTATCTTTAAATATTTTTATGAGTTCTTAGTGATCTTTCATGTCAGCAGAATTCACTTAAAATCATGGAATGCTTTTTACAAGTTTTGTTTTCTCATCTTTTTCACCTAAGGGATAGTTAAAAATAAATGTAATTTTATAAAATCTCAGTTTTTACAAGGAGTTTATGTGTGGCAACAAAATCAAATTTCCTGAAATGACATTAGCTATATCTAAGGAGATTATAAATAAGATGCAAAGAACATTAGAGCTTTGTGTTTTGTTGTATCAGAATTTTATTTCATCAGAGTTTATTAAGGAAAGAATAGCAACTTGATTTGAAATTGCCGGAGTCCAGCCCCAGCCTAGTAGTGAACTGGAGAAGGGTGCATGGATGAGGCGCAAAGAGAAACGAAAAACAGACCACTACAATTCCAGGATCATAATGGACAATGCGAGAAAGCTGTCTGCTTTATTGATACAGAAGCCTTCATAAAGGCTGGCACAGACTTCACACCTGGTCAAGCGGGCATTCCTAAGGACAGTTCTACCGATTGTTTCACCTTGTGACAGGATATCAGCCTCCCTAACCCTGAGGCCAGGAAGTTCCTACTACAATCCTCATTCTACAACTTAGTCTTGAATCAGTTTAGGGAGGAAATACATCACAGAAGGAAGGACCTAAAGATCAAGGAAAGAATAGATTCCCACTACACTTGCGGACTTAACACCCTTGATTAGCATTTGGTCAGTGGGGGCAGCCAAGACAGCAATAAAAGACCCTTTTGCTAAAACAGTACCAGCAACATCAACTTCTAAGCTCACATTGGTAGTAAACAACAACTCCACAGAGGCTGGCAATGCCTAAATAGGTTATAGAATCCTCAGTGGGATTGCCCAGTGTCCATGCAAAGGGAAGTGTAGCTGTATTCACATGGTTGTAGAGATATCCACGGGGCCCTGCTATACAGTGAGAAATTCCTTGCGGCCCTGCCTGCAATGGAGCAATACTCTTCACAACTTCCTGTCTTCCATACCTACCACACTCACCCCAGCATCAAATATATTGCAACTGACCATTTATTGGCTATAAAAGCTGTCTGATTTTATACATATATGCCCAGAAAAAAAATAGCCTAGACACATTTAAACAAAATTGTTGAGCCAAAAATGAGAGTTTAATTATAATTTTATAGCTAGATATCTTTTGCCATGGACAAATCCCCCACCTTTTTCAAATTAAGAGAGAAATTTTTCCTAGCAATGTGAAAATGTATAGGCAGGTTGGTTAATGTGCTTGGCATATCCCTATGCAATCTAGAAGGATGTTGCTGTCCTCATGGGCATCATCTTATCTCACAAGAAAAACACTATCAGACCATGCCTATCACAATAAATTTTTAGCTTAGGCCCTTGAAGAGTAGGGATGGAACTGGGTTCCTGTTAGGCTGGCATCCTAAAGGCTGCCTCCATGATTTGCTTTGCCAGCATAGGAAATGGAGTGTGGGAATTACAAGGAGCAATGTAAGGACACAGGACAGTTCCATAAGTAAATGCTTTATATGGTGATCTGACATCCAGGAGACACAACAAGGCCAGTCCACTCTAAATAAAGTGAGCTTAAAGTCAGGACATTGGAAAAACAAATATTTGTCATGACACAAGTTAGCCTCAGCCATGTTATACCAGCTCCTCCAAGAACCAGGACACTGGTAACTGAATAGCCATGGGGCATCAATTGAAACCTGGTTCAGAATTGCAGACACTGCAAGATGCCTCTCCCAGAAAAAATCTTTTTTTTAAAAAAAAGCCCTTTGTTTTGCCCAGCTTCCAAAGTAAACATTGCAACAGAGGGGGTAGTCAAGGGTCAGTGACAAACGCAGGTAAAGCTAACTTTTCATTTGGACATGCAGCATATGATATACTAGTTTTCTATTCGGAGCAGCTCTGTGCTCTGTCCAGCCACTAATGGGAGGAACTGGGTGATTTCTGTAAGGAGGTTTACATTTCCCTTATGATGGTTCTTTCAGTACCCCATTTGAAGAGTTAAGTCAGTCTGGGCTTCACACACACACACACACACAGGACCAGGCCATAGCACCCACAGGATTATCAAATCTGTCCTGTCAATTTCTATTTGTCTCTTAATGGGGAAACTTTGAGAGGAAGGTTTGGGTAGAACTTTTCCAAGTCCTCTAATGATTTTATCCTTTGTTTTAGATCCTGTATATTTAATCTTCTAGTTAGATCTGTTTTCTCCAAACTTGAGGCAATGAACGTCTAGATGGCCATGCACATAGAACCTGAAATGTAATCGGAGCCTGCTGGCTGGTCAAGGCCAACTTTTGCAGGAACCCTATGTTGACTGTGAACCCTTACTTTCCAGTATTTAGCTTTGAAGGAGCAAAATTTGTTATCAACCTTATTCCTGACAGCAGCCAGGATATTCCTAAGCAATGAGGGGAATGAGAAAGCCTGAGATTAGAAGCATGCCACAGTACCTCCACCCCATGGCTACTTGCCAATATGTACAATACACTGAACAGAGGTATTCTTTCTCTACAGCAACCAGGAATACATCTGTCTTCCCCAAACTGGTTAGGAACCCGTACTCTTGTTTCCCTTTTGCTTCCTTTGTCTAATATGCTAGACCATTTTTTTTTTAAACCTCTGTCTCTCTAATCTGCATCAAGAGAGAGTTTGGACTCATCCTCCATGCCAACCTCACTGGCTATAACACCGAGTAGGAATTAAGACAGGAGCAGGAAGACCTGGATTTTCAGCAGGTGGCCTTATCCCTCATTTTCAAAATATCTTTTCTTCTGAAGACAAGGTCTCTATCATCTTCTAGCCTCATAGTTATGGTGCTTCTATCCTTGCCATTTGCAGTTAATGTATTTGAAAACTTCTTCCAGGAAAGACTGCCTGCTGTATCCTAAGCCTTCACACAGAAATAACACAAGAGTAACTAAAGATAACCTGCCCACAGTCTTATCCAATATTAACAGGAAGTAACCAGGAAGAAACCAGTGCCCCATCCCTCTCCCTAAGCTCAGAGTCATATGCTTTAGCCATTGGCCTTCTCAGTCATTGCTGTCCCCAGTCTGAAACCAAGCCCAATACCCCCAGAGACCCTTGCCCCTACTTGTCAGAAATTAGCTCCAGCCTAAGCTTGTGTTGCTCATCACCCCACCCTCTGCATTCCTTTTAATTACCTAGTCCCCAGAGAGAACTTTGAAAAACCTACACAGAGCTGAGCGCCATGCCCTCCCATATCCCTAAGTTGGTATATGCCATAACAGCTCAGCTAGAGACTGCATTTTTGCATCTTACCATATACTTGATCCAGAAGCACATCAAACACAATTTTTTAAATGCATGAAATCGAGTCCAGCGCAGTAGCCTAGCAGCTAAAGTTCTCACCTTATATGTGCCAGGATCTCAAATGGGCGTTGAGATCATACCAGCAGCCCTGTTTCCCATCCAGCCCCTGCTTGTGGCCTTGGGACCCTGAACCCATGTGGGATACCTGGAAGAAGCTCCTGGCTCCTGGCTCCTGGCTTTGGTTTGGCTCAGCTCTGGCCATTGCCGTCATTTGGGGAGTGAATCATCTGATGGAAGATCTTCCTTTCTGTTTCTCCTCTCTATATATCTGACTTTCCAATAAAAATAAATAAATCTTTTTAAAAAAGTATGAAAGCTTCATAAGTGTTTCTGCATTTTGTAGAAACAATAGAGAAGATACAACAAATTTAATTCAACACTGAAGATTACATATTTTTCTATTACACTTAGTCCTTGATTTTCCCAATTTTGTTGCTTACTCTGTTGTGACCTCCCCTACAACCCCTTTATTCTTCTTTCTGTGTCTCACAATCCGGGCACATATTAACTAGGGTACTCTCTAAATCCTAAATTGAAGGGTAGTCATGAAGGAAGTCATTAAAACTGACCAAAAAGCATACTGCATTTTATTAGAGATAATGTTTAGTTATTTTCCTTCTTTTGAAAAAAATTTATTTTCACTAATAAAAACAGAAGAGCTTACTAAAAAGATGGACGTAGATAAACACAAATATTAACTTACTTCTTGTTTCCCTTTGGTAGGGTTCTTTTTGTATTTGAGTACATTTTTTTTTCTTTCTGCTTTCATGTTCCTGAACAGGTTGAACTAACCCTTGTGGCTGTCACATCTCCTACTGCGGCTCTGAAAGTGATTGGAGAAGTCTGTTGTTTACAATTCTCTGGCAGATGTTACTTTTACCACTACAGTCATGAATGGCTCCTGTGTGTTTGACTTTCAAAATCCCTGCTAAGTTCCTTGCTGAGATCAGAAATGGTTTGTTTATTAAATCCCTATCTTTACAACACGTGGGGGGTCTAGAAAGAAATACCAGTTTTGTGACAGGGTCTCAAGGGATGCATGCCTACTTAATCTTTCATCCAATACTACCTTCCAATAACAAAGATGTGTGTAGAGTTCCGAAACGAACATAAAGCATTTTGACTTTCGTTGGTATCAAGTTGGTCTGTGCACTGACGAGGATTTCCAATGTATAACACGACAGAGGTCTACTTTTTTGAATCCAGCTGGTAGAATGTGAGTTTCTCCTATTGAGTTTTCATCACAGATTGTTTTTGTATCTCCAGTCAGTAGAGTCTAAAAATGGTCCACAATTAACTTGTGACTTTTCACATTTTTTTTCAGACAATATAATTAATGGCATCGATGTTTCTTCTTTGAGCACAGTAAATTTGATGACCTGACTCCAATTACAATAACAACAGCAATCAATTTTCTTGATATAATTGCAAGGTTTTCTGCAAAAAAGCACTGCCACCAATGGAATATGCATCTAGAAAAGTCTAATTGCACAAATAATACAGTATCTTTCATAATCCCAACAGAAAATTATTTTACTCCAACACAAAAGGACTATCTTATATCCCCTCAAAATTAAAAAAAATGTATTGTGGATAATTTCTTTGTTTTGTTGATTGTTTCCTTCACTTAGTAGGAGCTTTGTAGTTTAATATAATCCTTTTTGTCTTGATTTGTTCCCTTTGCATTTAAGTTTTTTTTTTCATGAAAGTTTCTTTACTAATTTTATAGTTTCTCTCTCTCTCTCTCTCTTTTTTTTTTTACCTTGTTTAAGATTTACGTATTTTAAAGTGACACAAATAGAGACAGGGAAAAACATTTTCTACCCATCGCTTCACTCCTCAGATGACCACAATGGCCAGATCTGGGCCATTCCTAGACCAGAAACTAGAAGCCAAAAGCCGGGAGCGTCTTTTGGTTCTCCCATATGGGTACAGGCTCCATGAACTTGAGCCATCCTCTGCTGCTTTCCCAGGTGAATTAGCAGAGAGCTGAATCAGAAGTGGAGCAGTCAGGACCGAAACTTGGGTCCTTACAAGCTGCTGGCATGCAGGCAGCTGCCTTAGCCACTATCATTGTGCATATCCAGCCTTATGCTTTCTTATAAAATAATCATGATCTAGAGGCTCATATTTTAGTCTCTAACCTATTTTTACTTGGCCTCTGATTTGAATTTGTACAAAGTGAGTAATAAAGGTCTAATAGCAAATATATATTTCAATTTTTTTTTTCTGGGTGAAGAATGATGTTTTCTAGGAATTGCTTTGAATCTATAGATTGCTTTGAAATGCATGAGAATGCTAACCTTATTACTTATTCTAGACCTTAATTATAGACATCCTTTTCCCACCTTGTGATTTTCCAATTTCTTGAAACAAATAAATTACATAGATTTAATTTTGAATAACTTTTGCCTTCTCAATTAGATTTATTTTTAGGTTTCATTTTATGTTTTATGTGTGTTGGTATGTTTCTGATGGCTAAATGTAAATAGGATAGCTTTCTGGATTTATTTTTTAAGATTCATTTTATTTTTAGTTGAGAGACAGAGTTACAGAGAAAAGTAGACAAAGAAGTCTTCCATCTTCTGATTTATTTCCTAAATAGCCGCAGTGGCGAGAGCTCAGACATTCTGAGGCAAAGAGTCAGGAGTTTCTTCCAGGTCTCCCTCATGGGTGTAGGGGCCCAAGAACTTGGTCCAGCTTGTGCTGCCTATCCCAAGCCATGTGTAGCCAGATGAATCAGAAATGGAGCTGCCAGCCTTGAATTGGGGTCCATATGGGATGCTGGTGTCACAGGATGTTTCTTAGCCTGTCAGGCAGGGTAATGATCATAGCTTTTTAAAGTTCTTTTTAAAGCAACTTTTTATTGAAGAATAGGTTGAGAAACTACACATTGATATCAGATGAATGCAAAAAATATGTGACACTCAAACATTTCATGGCAATGATGTAACAAAACAAAAATCTGATTTTAGAAATGGTCAAACCATCTGTATAGATGCTGTGGCTGTGTTCAACACTGGTGCTGGCTACTGACCACAGCTTCCTACCAGTTCAGATCCTCAGCAGCAGCAGTCATGGCTCATTGAGTTCTTGACACTGATGTGGGATACCTGGCATTGAGTTACAGGCGCTCAGCTCCCATCAGGTCCATTCAGAGGTAATTAGCAGATAGAATCTCTCTTTCTCCTTCTTTCTCTGTCTCAATATATATGTCTGTCTCTGTGTCCTTGCTCTCAAATTAAAATAAAGAAGTTAAAAATGAAAAATCTATTATGTGATCTAGCAATCTTAATATAAAAATATATACAAAAGGAACTAATGTGAAAGACACATCTGATCTTACATATTTACTGTGAAATTTGTATAATAGTCAAAATATTAAATCTATCTGTGTGTCCTTCAATGGATGAGTGATACCCAAAATACAGTATTTATATATGCACTATGGAGCCATAAAAATGAGACTATCTTGTGAGATAATGTGAGTGGATTCTAGGGCATTAAATGAGGAGACAGTCAAACAAACATAAAAACCACATGATATATTTGAGAATCAAAAAAAAAATGTCGTTATCAGAATCTAAGAATGCTAAGAGGTGAGAGATAGGGAGAGATCGGTCAACTAATCGAAAGTTCGAGCTTGTGAGATTTGGTTACTTTGTACCTTTGCAAAGTGGGATGAGTGAGGCTAACATTATATTATATATTTTAAAATATAGAACATTTTCATATATTATCCAAAAGAAACATTAAACATATAAAATTATGCCTATATTAAACTATTAACAATTTGTTCCATAGGTAATGTTTATATGTATCAAAACATAATACATTACCGTACCCATATGTAAAATGATTATGCATAAAAAGAAAATAAATGAAAGAACTACAGCTGATTTTCTGTTCCCTATGAACTGTGTTTCATTAAAAGCCTTTCTTTCTTGGGAATTACAAGTATCTGCTTTAAAAAGCCCGATAATTCTTCTCCAATTGGTTCTGCTGTGTTGACTTTTCTTAAAGCCTAAAGATGACTTTAAATTGTGTACAAATGCAATTCTTACTTAGTAAAATTTAAAATATTATTTCATTTGAACATGTGATTTTTGAATTACAGGGTAGGGGATTTTTCCATATAGAAGTAAATTCTTAGATATGATATCTCTACTGTCAATTTTTTTTAATAAAAAATCAGATACTATACAAACACCTAATTTTCATGTGCTTTGTAAATAAGGCCATTTCTAATTTTCCATTTTCTTATTAAATTCTAATTTTAATAAGATTAAACTAGGCCAGTGAAATTCTAGTAAAGATTATAATTTATATAATAGATATTTGTTGGGGATCCATAAGTTTACTATTGTTTATTCTACAGATGAAACATGAAAGAACCAAAGCTTTGTCACCAAGGATACTATATTTCAGTTGCAGTTACATGTAATGATGTTTTTATTGAATTAAAAGTGGTATTTATGTTTCCATGGATATAATTGTGTTTTAAAAAAGACTCAGTGAGATACAATTTCCGTAAAATCTTAAGTAGAAGAGGGATCCAACTTACAACAAATGAGTGTGTGCAGCACAGAATTCCAAACTTGCTCAAAGTGTTTCATCACGTCTCCGTTTTGATGACTGATGCAAATAAATTACCAGCTGTTAAATATTTTGGATGTCTTTCCTACACAGACATCTACTGTTTTCCCAGAAAACATCACCACCTCATCCCATCCCTATTTATTTATTTAGAAAAGAATAGCATTTCTTTCTGAATCCTAAATGTGCTTTTTTGAGGTAAAAATGATAGTCTTGGGACTGAGGGTTTAGCCCCAGGCTGGCCAGTCACAGGCCTCTGCAAAGCTTTTAACTACACATCTCAGGTGTGAGTTTCAGCTTTTTCCTTACAACAAAATAGGAACATGTTGAGCATAATAACGTGTTACACATGTGTCAACCTCGCTGTGTACCCTGATTGAAGATGAATTTTGTTAAGATCATCATAACAGAAGCCAGCATTGTGACATAGTGAGTTTAGCCTCTGCCTGCAGTTCTGGATCCCCATATGAGTACCATTTCAAAATCTGGTTGTTCCATTTCCAATCCAGTGCCCTGAAAATACACATGGAAAATCAGTAGAAGCCCTGAATCCACACAGGAGACATGAATGCAGCGCCTGGCCCTGCCCACTGCTTCCATGTAGGGAAGAAACCAGAGGATGAAAGATGTTTATGAATCTCTCCCTCTTTCTTAATCTGTCTTTTAAGTAAATACAATAAATGTTTAAAAATAAAGAAAGCTTACCAGAACTAACTGTGCACCAGACCCTATGGTGGGATTTAAAGAGTAAATAATATTAGGCTGTGTCAAAATTGTCTCAGTGGAGTCTCATTTAATTTTAAGTCTAAAATAAATTCAATATTATATTAGGTTTTATTTAATTTAAGATTGATTTTGAATTTTTAGGATCAGTGATTATCTAAACCTGCATAAAAATTCACGTATTACAGGCCTGGCAGGATAGTGTAGTGGTAAAAGTCCTCACCTTGCATGCTCCAGGAACCCATATGGGCGCCGGTTCTAATCCCGGCAGCCCCACTACCCATCCACCTCCCAGCTTGTGACCTAGGAAAGCAGTCAAGGATGGCCCAAAGCCTTGGGACCCTGCACCTGCGTGGGAGTCCCGGAAGAGGCTCCTGGCTCCTGGCTCCAGATTGCCTCAGCTCCACTTTGCAACCACTTGGGAAGTGAACCATTGGAGGGAAGATCTTCTCTATGTCTTTCCTCCTCTCTGTATATCTGCCTTTCCAATAAAAATAAATAAATCTTTAAAAGAATTCACGTATTATATTATGGGATCATAATTTACAGTCCGACTCTGAAGGTAAATCAGCAAATGACAGCTACAATTTCTAAACTGCCTGAATCCCCAATATGGGTTACTGCTAATTCACTTCTTCGACGCCCACCAGCTTTAGAAGAGATGTGGACGATGAGAATGCAGTCATGATAAACATAAATACTTGCACAGTCCAGAGAAGCTAAAAGTTGGCCTTTGTGATATTCCACAAGTACTATAGGCATGAAGATCATGGAAACAACTTTCCACCCGGTATTGTTTGCTCACCGTCACTAAGTCACACTCCCCTTTGCTCTCCAGATTTCTACTTTTTTTTTCCATTAATACTAATGTAGTAATTTGAAATTTTGTTCCTGAAGTTAGCTTTCAGACCTGTATGATACTCGCCTTGATTAATACTCGTCTTGATTTAGAATGTGACAGGGAAATACACAGATCTTTATCGTCAGTACATCGTTTTATGTTCAGAACTCAGCAATAGGAGTGAGAATTTTCTTCAATTTAGAGGAACAAAAGCACATTAGTTTTTATGCATTAAAACTATATTAATCAGAACCATTTAGCTGACCAAAAAATGGGACCAAGATGACAACTCAGTCCTTTATTCTCCTTACCTTATGTTATGCAGTTGTGTTTTTTTTTTTAAAGATTTATTTTTATTATTTTTTTTAATTGGAAAGACGGATATACAGAGAGGAGAGACAGAGAGGAAGATCTTCCATCCAATGATTCACTCCCCAAGTGAGCGCAACGGCCAATGCTATGCCGATCCGAAACCAGGAGCCTCTTCAGGGTCTCCCACACGGGTGCAGGGTCCCAAAGCTTTGGGCCGTCCTTGACTGCTTTCCCAGGCCACAGGCAGGGAGCTGGAAGGGAAGCGGGGCTGCTGGGATAGAACCGGCGCCCATATGGGATCCCGGGCGTTCAAGGCGAGGACCTTAACCACTTGAGCCACGGCGCTGGGCCCTGCAGTTGTGTTTTATGTAAGGGCCTTACCAGCTGACTCTCAGTGTGCTTGGTTTTAGGATAGTTGTCCATTAGTTGATTACTCATTCTGAAATCACTTTCGAGCATGGGGATACAAGATATGGTTTCAGTATCTATTTTGAGAAACACAAATGAAGGCTACATAGTATAGCATTTCCTTAAGAGACAATGAAGTGTTCAGAAGTGAACAATGTGTGATCTCAGTGGTCTGAAATTAGAACATACCATTATCAGGCTGTAAGGTGGATAGCCTGCATCTGCTTCTTCTCATTTGTTCTAGAAGAAACACTTCTGCCACTTGAGTTTTGAGTCTGAGGATGTGATGTATCCATTGACTCATGGTCTCTGTTGCTCTTCAACTTTTATTAGGTTTATCATGCTGCAGTTGCAGGCCCTGACTCTACATGAAACTTTGTCTCTGGACTTTTAGTTTACGTCTATCAGTCGATTTTTTAAAAACATACATAGTTCTGTGTAAACGTAAAAGAAATACATGTCAGTTTCCACTGGTGTATAGATTTTCAAATTATGTATACACAGCTAAAATCACATAGCAAATATTAAGTTATTCAAAGTAATTCATTCAAAGGCCAGTATTGTGACAAACCAGATAAAGCCTCTGCCTCTCAAGGCGTCCTGTGTGGGCACTGGTTCACACCACTGCTGCTCCACTCCCATCCAGAATTTTGCTAATATACCTCTGAAGGCAGTGGGGGAGTGGCCTAAATGCTTGAGCTCCCATACTGGCGTGATGTGCTTGGCAGAACATCCAGCGTTCTGGCTTTGGCCAGCGCAGGCACCATTATAGCCATCTGGGGAGTGAGCCGCCAGATCGAAAGGAGTAAACCACTGAGCAAAACTCTTCTTTCTGTGTAATTCTGACTTTCAAATAAGCAAATAAAAACTAAAAAATATATATATAAATAAAAAATGAAAGTGTGTTTTTCATTATAAACATGTGAAAAAATAAAAGATTTTCTGTTTATTTGTCTTTGAGTTGATTATTTTTAAGGAACCTTATTTAGGTCAGCTAAACATGTAATATTCAGTCTCACATAGCCAGGAGGATGGTCCCAATAAATATGTTATAAATATATGACTGTTCAGAGGAAGTTATATGAAGATTTATGGAATTTTGGTGTAGAGTTGCAGAAAAACTAATATCAGATCACTTTGTTGATACTGGAAGTCACATTATTAACAAACCTACCAAGATGCCTCAGTGTAAGCTCAGCTGACACACTAAACATCGACACTTTCAGATAACTGGACTCAGAAGCATTTGGTAAATGTGTTCTTATGCATAAGGTCAAACACATTTACACCTAAGGAATTTCTAATGAAAACCAATAACCAGAATGAAATTCTATAGAAACAAGAATTTATGAGCCATGATCATCTACATTACATGAAGTATGCCTGACAAAAACATAAGTAAGAATTACTTAGCAGGAAATCAGTAAAGTCAGGGCAGGTTAATATGACTGCAGCAGATTTTAAAGCATGGATTTCACAGAATCAGTGCATACATTCTGATTATCATAGATTTCCAGGCTGTGCTTAGTTTCCAAATATTCCATTATGAAATTACTATAGTCTCACAGGAAGATGACAAAATAGTCGAAGTATTTCCCAAGTGTAAATGGTGATTAAAGGTAGAACATGTGTGATTGGGTGTGTGCATAAATATATGTATTTTCAGATGGTTCATGAACTTTCACGCATATATGAACATACATGTCACACATATATATAGCTTTATACATGTTTATGTATATCTGTGTGCACATATTTGTTCAGATTGACAAACATGGACAATTTTCTGAGAAATTTGAAAATAATTTGCAGATATGATGGCTTTATATATTAAATATTTTTCTAAAAACACAGATTTATTTTACATAACTTTAGTCAATTAAAATTAGGAGACAACCACTGATATAAAAATTCACCTATCCTGGAGAACTTATTTGAATTTTAACAATTTACCTGCTAATATCACTTATCTTACCTGGTCTTGGGGCCAATCTAGCATCATGTTTTCAAATTTTATTTTCATGTGTTACATGTAGAAATTTAGGTGTCATTACTCTTTGACCTGATATTACCTCCTCACTTATAAATACAACATCTCTTTATTCTATGCCTCATGTTTATTTTCAGATTTTGTACTTCAATTGAATGTCATAGAAATCCTATTACATTATCTTTATCATATCAGGAGGCACAAGATGTTCATTTGACACATTATTAGCAAATTTGCATTGATTTGGCAATGATACATCTTGCATAGGTTCTCTAACATTGCTATACTTTCTCCATAATTGATAAGCATATTGTGGGAATCAAATAAGCTTTCATTCCCTGATACCAAGCATCATTTACTATGAAACACTTATTGCAGTATGGTTACTACTAATAATAACCATTGGTTAGTGTGTTTTAAATGTCTCGTTCTAACTTAAATCTGAATAGAATAAACATTTTCAAATTTAAAATGAGTTCAACACTTCTTTGTGTATAAACAGTTTATCAATTGACTTTCTCAGCAATATATACTGCTTTAATAACTGCAGTTCTATTTTCAGAATGGGGATTAAGCTGACTAGAGGTGATGCTAATTTCTTTGTTGCTGTTGTTTATTTGTGTTTCTCTTTATATCCATCCCTAGAATAGTGTAGAACCTCAATGGTGATTACATTTGCCATTTTCTTAAATGTCACGATTCTTGTTTGCTCAGATTTGGCTTTAGTTCTTTTTTTTTTTTGTCTTTCTTTAAATTATTTTTATTATTTTCATGTTCCTTTCCTTAAAGCTCTTTCTCTCAGCAACACCAAGTTGGGCACCAGACCTTAAAACAGTTGTTCACACATTGCAATAACCAATGGAATGACCATCCTGGTGTAGCAACTACCTAATGAGCAACTTTCCTCTAAAAAAATACTGTAAGTGATAGCTTTTCTGAGCACTACCTTACTTTTGGTTTAAATACATTTTCATATGGGTTCATTCACCTCATTTATACCTGGATGAGCAAATGATTGAAACAACCCCCTGAATTTCAGAGGTTGTTTTTCCATTGTTGTTCTATAGAGCTGAATGCCTGTATTGGATCACATTTACCCTGATTCAGTACCAGGAAAATTCACTTAAATATTTATGTTTTTGTGTTGTCATACTTCTTTTTTCCGGTAATATGACACAGCCTTAAAAGATAATTTTGGATAACAATTTTAGTCAAAATAAAATAACTGGAAAGGTATTTCACTCTTGCTGAAACTAACTCAGGAGCTCAAGACTGGAAACAAGTAAACAAAATGATAAGGGTTTTCCAAGAAAGATTTAAAGAGTTGTGACATGGGCATTTTAATATGGTTTCTGATTTTTGCTCTACACAAATATGCCTGACTTATCTCCATCCTATATGAACACACAGATTTGTTTAGGAAATAAAATATGACAAGACTGACTTTCTTGCTTTCTTTGTAAAAGTCCATAGAAAATGAACAAATAAAATCAAACAAATCAACATAAAAAAACATTGAATTGAATGTATGGAATAATTATTAATATGCTTACCTGAAAAACAATCTTTCATTCTTTATGCATAAACTCGATATATTTTTCTATATTATCTGGTTCAATAAACTCTTTTTTTAAAAGATTTATTTTTATTTTTTTTATTGAAAAGGCGGATATACAGAGAGGAGAGACAGAGAGGAAGATCTTCGTCCGATGATTCACTCCCCAAGAGAGCACAATGGCCAATGCTATGTCAATCCGAAGCCAGGAGCCTCTTCTGGGTCTCCCACGCGGGTGCAGGTTCCCAAAGCTTTGGGCTGTCCTCGACTGCTTTCACGGGCCACAGGCAGGGAGCTGGAAGGGAAGCGGGGCTGCTGGGATAGAACCGGCGCCCATATGGGATCCTGGGCGTGCAAGGCGAGGACCTTAACCACTTGCGCCACTGCGCGGGGCCCCATATAACTTAAATTTGCATTGCTTGGAAACATAGCACAGATAACCAAGTACTGATACATCAGCGCTTTCTGGAATAAGGGATACTGCACTTGGATTTGTTACACCAGGACAAAGATCATATTATAATGATATACTGATTATTGAAAGCAGACATAAAGTATTCCTTTATATAGTACAGAAAAGGAACCGGCATTGTAACCGAATGGCTAAATCCTCACCTTGAAATTCCCGGGTTCCCATGTGGGCACCAATTTAAGTCCTGGCAACTCCATTTCCCATCTTGTTCCTTGCTGTTGGCCTGGAAAAGCAGTAGAGCATGGCCCAAATCCTTGGGAACCTTGCACCCACGTGGGAGACCAAGAAGCAGCTCCTGGCTTCAGATCAGCTCAGCTCTGGCCATTAAGGTCACTTGGGGAGTGAACCAGTGGTTCTTTATCTCTCCTTCTCTCTGTAAATTTGCCTTTCCAATAAAAATGAAAATTAAAAAAAATCAATAATAGTGCAGAAAAAAACTTACTGCAAAAATTTGTTTAGCTATATTAAAATTTTGATTTATATTGAGGAAGAATATGCTAATAAAATCATAATACAATGAAAGAATAGCAAAAATGATTGTGCAGAACTAAACCAAACACCACACCCCCCAGAACAGCAAAGTAAGATTGTTTTCATATTCCCTCAGAATATTGATCATCTGTAACTCTCGGATGTAATGGTGACAGACTCAGTTGTACATATTGAGAGAACTCTCTGACAAAGGTACAGGTCTAACATTGCTTTTACATATAATTTCCCAAAATAGTAAGGATCTATTTCTGAGAAATATAAATCTGTGTGATTATTTCATAATGGGAGAGGCACTGGTGTTTTCCATTTCTTTTTCCAAGCCATATATATTCTCATAATACCCTGAAGCATACGTTAATGAAATCTCCACATTTAGCTTATATTTTAAGTTTTCATGAAAACTTTTTGGTTGAATAAATGTGTTAATTTTGGTCATTTAAGAGTTTATTGATGGGCCCGGTGCGGTGGCGCAAATGGTTCAGGTCCTCGCCTTGCACGCCTAGGATCCCATATGGGCGCCAGTTCTACCCCCAGCAGCCCCGCTTCCCTTCCAGCTCCCTGCCTGTGGCCTGGGAAAGCAGTCGAGGACGGCCCAAAGCTTTGGGAACCTGCACCCGCGTGGGAGACCCAGAAGAGGCTCCTGGCTTCGGATTGGCATAGCATTGGCCGTTGCGTTCACTTGGGGAGTAAATCATCAGACGGAAGATCTTCCTCTCTGTCTCTCCTCTCTGTATATCTGCCTTTCCAATAAAAAAAATAATAAAAATAAATCTTTAAAAAAATTTAAGTTATGTGCACTTGGTGTTGAAATGTATTTTGCTGATCATCAGAGCACTGAGGTACTGGAAACTGGTTCTCCCCTTTGGTTTTTAAAATTTACATATGCAGATGTGTAAGGAATACACAAAAAGCAATCATGGCAAGAGATTCATAAGTATTTGTACCTGTAAATTTACAGAACCAAAATCTTGCTAATGAAAATTGTTCCTCAAACTGGAGATGCTGTGTCCATATTTTTACATAGAAGTACGCTGTATATGTAGTCCCATAACTGCACATGAGGGCATGCATTTCATAGTTCAACTCCACACATTCAGGAAGAATGACATGTTGAGCCTAAAGGAGACCGATGACATCAAATCAGTACAGCATGTGCTCCAGATGTGACATTTAATAATAATTTTCTGCCGATAACACCCAAAGAGGAGCTTTAGCAGCCACGACTGAGTTTAAGCCTTTTAAGCTATTCTCAAACAACTCACACTGACAGGGCATTCCTCTGCTGAACATGTACAGTAAATAACCAAAGGCATGGAATGTATCACTGGAGGACTGAAGGGCCTACTGTTGATGAAATCATTGTGATTTTTTATAGCCTAGCTCACTTTTACAAGCAAAAGGGTCAAAGCCCTGTTTCATGTCATATGGCAAGTGAAGGAAGCTGAACACCCACCGTGCGACACGGAGGTGGCCAGCTGGCATGGTGACGGCTCTAAAATATCATTTTGCCCACCCACACTGTGTTTTCAACAAGTAAATACAGAACATGCGATAGTTTTATAAATTAGCTGACTATCAACAATTAACTCATTAGATAAAATGTTGATGATTTAAAAAGGAGAAAAAGCTATCTATGATTCTTAAATATATTCTAGGAAACCATCCCTTTCCAAATGCAATGAGCAGGCCAGTTTAAAAAAAAAAAAAAAACTCTTAAAATGCTGTATGAGACAATACTGTCTGCTACTTCAAAGTTTTAGCCAAAAAACTCTACAAACCTGAACAGCTTTAACTGCAAGTTTTAGCCAAAGCATTCACATGTAATAACTGCAGGGCAGAGCCAATGTTCCTCCTGGCGTTCTAAAAAGGAAGCACTGTATGAAGTAGAACAGACGATACATTAAATGCTCTGACACAGAACACTTATGTCATGGTCCAATTTCAGAACTTGACGCAAAAAAACTGACATCCTGATAAATGAAAACTAGTGGGCTAACTAGGATACTTCAAAAAAGGACCTCTCCACTAGACAGTTTACTAGGCAAGTACACTTTTTAATGCACTTAGAACAGATTTTGTTGTCTAAACTGATTAGTAAATGTATGAGGAATTGGCTTCCTTAAATAATCAAACAATTATATCTTTAAAATGTATATTGTGATAGAAACACATAACAGGAATGGAAATGAAACCTTCCTTGAATTAAATCAAGTCTGGGTGAAATTTTCCCAGATACAGACTTAATAATTAACACAAGTGAAATGTTCAGTTAATTTCAAAGTTAACAGATAATAAAAAGTTTCATTTTGTTTTTACATAAATAGTGCCCATACCAAAGAATTTTATGTTCCATTTAATCATATTGCTGTTTCTCAACAACCTCCGTTTATTTTTCATTTACAGGGCATTTTGTGGGGCTTTCTAAATGTTATTTTTCCTGGCTTACTCTCTAAACTATCTTCAAGATTCTTTTCAAACGGGCTAGAAACTATGCTCACAGTTGTATGCATGGATTATCAGACAAATGATAAACAGAGACAATATTATTTTTAAAAGGATCAGAATAAATTGTTATTTGCATTCCTGTTTTGACATTCTATAGAAAATCATAACTACACATTGAAAATCCCCCTGTAAGCACACATACAACTGCTCCAGCCCATTCCCAAACACAAGCCAGACTCCAGACTAGCATCGTCTAGGCACAGGATTGAAATCTGCCTTCTGCTGTGAACAGAAGCAAAGGAATTCAAGAAAGCAAGGAGAGATTGCAAAAGCCAAGGTTTGTATAAGACTCTATCACTGACACTCTTGTTTTCCCTCTCTCTCTCTCAAGATTCAATTATGTTTATTGAAAAGTCAAATATACAAAAGGAAGAGAGACAGAGAGCAAAATCTTCCATCTGCGGGATTAACTCCCCAAGTGACCACAGGGACTAGAGCTGATCTGATCTGAAGCAAGGAGCCAGAAGTTTCTTCTGGGGTCTCTAACAACTGTGCAGGGTCCCAAGGTTTTGGAGTACCCTCGACTGCTTTTCCAGGCCACAAGCTGGTGCATGCAAGGCGAAGACTTTGACTGCTATACTTCTGTGCCAGAAATCCCTCTGAGACGCTTAAGAAGCTATTTATTTATTTTTTTGGTTGTGCCTAAATGGATATGGTGATAACTCATTAGTATAGACAATGAAAAAGTTTGAAATACAATTCTGCAAAAGGGAAAAGAGCATGTATTCAGCTGGCTAAGATGAAAGGCAGACACTACAACAAAGAACAATTCCTGACAGCTAGCCCAGGGATTTACTGAATCCCATCGAGCTAGGAGTGAACCTAAAACCAAGGTTTTTGGGAAATCCAAATACATGTGTGCAGTATACTCTGTGGAGTTATGTGACATGAGAACTCTGGAAATATAACATTTGAAATTAACCTTTAATTTAAAAAGTATATTCAAAAAGGAGAGAGAGCGGGAAAGAGAAAGAGAGGAATTGTTCATATCTTCTATGCCTATAGTGTCGTCTGTGCTGGGCCAGATAAAGTTGGGATCTTGGATCTTTGGAATCAAATCTGGTCTCCCATATGGGTGGCAGAGACCAAGTTCTTCATCACTTGCTTCTCTCTTAACATTGAAAGAGAACACAGACATAGGACTTGAACTTAGGGATTCAGAGGAGAGTGGCATCCCCAGTGGCGTCTTAAGTAATACATCAAGCTCCTTCACTGAAGAGCTGGTTTTAATCTGCACTTTGTAATATCTAGAAAATATTTTTGGAAAATATATATCACTTTTTTTAAGAAGATGAGCAAAACCAACCTTTAATTAGCTAGCAAAGAAAAGACACAAAATCCAAGTAAAAATAGAGATGGAAATAAAACATCCTAAGAAACTAGTAAGGTGCTCTCTCCTTGATGAACTGCTCCTTTGGTCATTATTTGGTGTCTTCTTCATCTCCTTAGTATTTTTCAGGTCAAAGTCTATATTATCTGATATAAGAATGGACTACACCAGTTCATTTTTTTCTTTTCCATTATCCTAGAATATCTTTTGTCACCTTTTACTTTCAGTTTCTGCATCTTTGTTGATGAGATGTGTCTCCTGTAGGCAATAGACAGATGGGTTGATTTTGGTATCCATTCTGCTATTCTAGGCTGTTTGATGAGTTTAATCCATTTACATTCAGGGTTAATATCAAAAGGTTGTAATTTAATCCCATTTTTTAGCAATAGTTTGTTCGTTATTTGATTTAGTTTTCTTTGTTGTTTTGTCGGGGTGTCCCTCACGTTTGCCTTTGGTTATAGTGAGTTCTATTCCATTGTTCTGTCAATAAGATATATTTAAGTATCATTTGTATGGCAGGTCTGGAAGAGGCAAATTCTCTGAGCTTTTTTTTTTTTTAACATGAGATAATTTTCATTCATTTTCAAAGAAAGTTTTGCTGGGTAAGTTATTTTGGGCTGACTTTTTTTCCCCCTTTTTAGAATCTGGAATATGTCACTCCTCTTGCCTGGACTCTTTCTTCTGAGAGGTCAGTAGTGAGTCTGATTGTAGGTTCCTTTGTATGGTAATTGATTTTTTTTTCACATGCATATTTAAGGATATTTTCCCTGTGTTCAATTGAAGAGAGTTTGGTTATCACGTGCATTGGCGAAGATCACTTTTGGTGAATCCTGCTGAGAGATCTGTGCTCCACTTGTATGTTATTTCCCATTTCTTTCTCCAAACTAGGAAATTTTTCCATTATTATTTCATTGAATAGATTTTAAAATCTAGCTTCCTCTTCTGTTCCTCCTGGAACTTCCATAACTCCTATATTCAACCATTTAATGATGTCCCTTAATTCTTGAATACTTAGCTTAATTTAGTTCCTCTTCCAGCTTTTTTGATTTTTAAAGGAAATGACTTCTAATTCTGATATGCTTTCTTTCTTCTTCACTCATTCTATTATTGAGGCTTCCTACTGAACTTTCATTTGCTCCCTTGTGTCCTTCATTTCTAATATTCAGCTTGATTTTGTTCAGTGATGCTATTTCCTCTGTGACATATTCTTTAAATTCCTTGAATTCCCCGTATGTGTATAAAGCTTCTTGTTAAGCATTTTCTTTCTATATTTTAAAAAAAAGTCTTTACCCCCATTTCCTAGATGTCTTCCTCTGTTAACTCTGACATTGGCAACGGCTTTTGCTTCTTTGTAATGATATCAGTACTGTTCATTGTGCCTCTGGTCTCTTAGGGCGGTTTCGAAGCTATGCTTCTCATTGATCTACAGGTTGATATTAATGATTGCATTCAGTACCCAGTTCTTCACTGCCTCCAGTGAATTTCAATCCTGGGCTCTTGTGCTAGGTTTTTTTTAATAAGTCCTCGAGATGCATTATTAGAGCATTTATTTGAGATATTTTTATTTTTTTGTAAGCACCCAATGTAGTAAATTTCCTTTTTAAATTTCTTCAGCAACACATTGTTCACTAAATATTTATGCCCATGTCATTGTAAATTTTCTATTTTTTTTTTCCTGTTGTTGATTTTATTTTATGGCTTCTAGCATGGCCTTTGTAGTTCCAGCTTCTGGCTCATCACTTTTCATCTCCTGCAATCCTATGCTGTGGTCATACCATTGCTGTTACAGCCTTTCTCCTAATTCCAGTTTGAGTAGTATCAGGGATTAGGGAGATGCCAGCTATCCTAAATCACTGGGTTGCTAGTGCTGCTGGCCTGGCCAGAACCTGCTGGCGGTTAGGTCTTTTAGATGCCCAGACCTATTTTGGGTGGAACTCAAAGGATTCCAAGTTGGTACTATTTTCCTTGTGCAAACAGTGCAATGCATTGACTGGATGTCAGTCCCAGCCCCACAGTCCCACAGCCATTTCTGCAATACACAAAATGCACCTAATGTGGTACTGGTGGAGGGCTAAGCATGGTGGTCGTTAATTTTACAGGTCACTCAGATCTATTATGAGTGAAACCTGTAGGATTCCAAAGTGGCACTCTTTTCCCTATAAGATGACTGCAATGCTTTAAGGCAGATGTGTGTCCTCTGCCAGTTTAGTGTATGTAGAACTTGCTGTTGTTCCTCCAGCGTTCCTCAAGTCTTTTCCTCCTTGTTGAACTCTGCGGAATTTTAGTCTTAATACCATTTATTTTTGCTGTGATTTTTATCATTTCTTGCTTGCTGTTCACTTTTCTTTTTTAATAAGTCCTCGAGATGCATTATTAGAGCATTTATTTGAGACATTTTTATTTTTTTGTAAGCACCCAATGAAGTAAATTTCCTTTTCAAATCTGTCTTTGCTAAATCTCATAGAATTTGGAATTTTTATTTTTATTTTCATTTATTCATAAAAGTCATGTTTTCTTATCACTTTCTTCAGTGATACACACACCATACAGTAGCAGTTTTGTCTTTTGGAAAGCTTTTTATTTTTCTTTAAATTTCTTCAGCAATACATTGTTCACGAAATAGCACCTTATTTACGCTCATGTCATTGTAAATTTTCTATTTTGATTTTATTTTATGGCTTTTCATTTAAGGGAACGTATAATCACTGTGTAATAGAGAGTACCATATTCAGATGTGAGGATGCAAGGCAGTATGCATCTCTACTTTCATATCAAAGATGGATCCCCAAGGAAACTGTTAAAAATAACTTGACAATAGGATGTTAAACCTTCTGCCATCATCCATGCCTACAATGTGAGGATATGCTTAAATAGCAGGTGATGAACTTACGACTATTTACTAAGGGCTATGCTACTGTAATAATATAGGGGAAACCACTGGTGGTGGGTTTGGGCAGTAAATGGGGAGGTGGGAGAGAAAATTCCAGATCCTATGGAACTGTATCGTAAATAAATAAATAAGTAAATAATCTAAAATAGAACAAAAATATATGTCACTGAAGTACTATGTCAGTATCTGTAAATACTGCACAAATATTAAAGCAAATTTTAGCTCTAAATTGAATTTCATTAAACTGGAATGCAGTGAAAAAGATGGCCCACAAATTAAATATTCCAAGTTCTCCAATATGACATAAGGTAATAGTGCATTTTTATACATGAATTTTCAACTTTTCAATTACTCTATCAAGGAATATCATATGTTAACTTGATTTACTCAGTATTATTTTAAAACTCTCCTATTTTAACAAAACAGTGGAAACAAGGAGCATATATTAATAGTAATAATTATTATGGTTAGTATTATTTTGGCTGTGTAGCATTTGGAACTGGGTATTTTTCTTCTTTCAGCCATGAATATACATAAGCAGTTTAAAACAATCATTAGTTCTGATTTATGCCTTGTATATATAGCGCATAAACTATTCTCTAGCCGTAGTAGTTTCCAAAATACCATTTTATAAATGACAGAGTAGCCAGTTAACAGAAGAAACTAAAGTCATTAATAAGGAAAATTGCTTTTCTAGAAATCCAAACATCTGAACAGCTAAGTGCTGAATTGAAATAAGCAATTTAAAAGTGTATGATAAGACAAATATGTTGCTGTGACACAACTCTAGGTACATATGTTGAACTCCGTTTTTCCCCTGGGAGGAGGAATTTGTAGCACATGGAAATCATCAGACTGGGGTTTAGGCTGTGAAGGATGTCAAAAAGAATGTTCTTTCCCATTTAATGATTGGGAGTAGAAGATTCTGTCTCTAAGTAAAAACCCTGATACCTCTCAATTCAATGTTTGTGGAATTATTTCAGCAAGTCCATGTATTTCAGCTATGTATACAGAACAGTCTCCTTAGGAAAGAATAAATCTAAACTGTACCAAAGCTTAGTGTGTCTAATAGCAGCTATTCAAAATAAAATACCAGCTAATCAAAATCTTACCAGTATGAAAATTAAACTTAGATTAAGTCATCTCACCTTCACCTTTGCCAGTCTCCAACAATCATATTAAACTCAAGATGTAAAAATATTTTAGGGCCTGATGCAATACCATAGCAGCCAAAGTCCTTGCCTTGCACGTGCCAGGACCCCATATGGGCACTGGTTCTAATCCCAGCAGTCCTTCTTCCCATCCAGCTCCCTGCTTGTGGCCTGGGCAAGCAATCCAGGATTGCCAAAAGCATCAGGCCCCTACACCCACATGCAGGAAACAGCTCTGGGCTCTTGGCTATGGATAGGCACAGTTCTGGCCGTTGTGGCCATTTGGGGAGTGAATCAGCAAACAGAAGATTTTCCATTCTGTCTCTCCTCCTGTCTGTTTATCTGACTTTCAAATAAAAATAAATAAATTTTAAAAAGAAAAAAGTTCATATTTTTTAAAACATAGTTTTAGTTAGGCCTCAGATTTATTTTCAACAGGAACAATGTTGTGACACTGCAAGTTAAACTGCCATACATGATACTGGCATCGAATGAGAGCAGTGATGTGTGTGATTTGTGTGCTGGTCTTTCTGTTTCTATTTCAGCTCACTGGAAATGGCCTGAGAAAAACAGCAAAGGATGTTCCACGTGTTTGGGCTCCTACCAACCATATAGAAAACCTGGATGAAGCTCCCAGCTACCCGCTTCAGCCTGTCCCAACCCTGCCTTTGGTGGCAGCCAGGGAAGTAAGCCAGGACATAGAAGATTTGTCCCTTTCCTCTCTCACTGTCTTCACAATAAATAAATAAATCGTACAAAAAAAAAGAACAGAAAACAAATAATTTTGCTGATATTAAGACTCTAATATATTATACAGTAAAAAAAAAAAATACAAAAGAACACTTATTTTGATTTTCTGCAATCCTGTAGCTGCAACTATATGTTTTTTGTTTGGGCAACTCACTAAAACAATTGCAGACATATTTCATTAACTTGGTAACTTACTTTTTCTAAATTATTTTAATTCTTTCCCACATTATTACTGAAAAGTCTTTTTAAAGTTTTACTTATTTATTTGAAAGGAACTGTCACAGAAAAAAAATAAGAGATACAGAGAGACAGAGAGGGAAAAAGATTCACCACCCACTCCTGCAATGGCACAGCAGGGCTGGCTGTGCCAGGCTGAAGCCAGGAGCCTAGACCCGCCTCCAGGTGGGTGGCAGGGCTTCAAGCACGCAGGCCATCTCCTACTGTTTGCTCTGGCACATCATCAGGGAGCTAGCTAGGAAGTGGACTTGAGTTGGTATTCACATGGGATATCAGAATTGCAGGCAGCAGCTTAGCCCTGCAGCATATCACCAACGCAAATGAAAAGCTGAAATAATAAAACAATGTGAAGTTAGGGAGATTCCAAGTAATCTTTTTCTGAAAGCTCATACAAGTGATTATAATTTTGTTCTTGTTTATATCTGTTCATATAAGTTGTTTGAATTCAAATTTAGAAAATATTTTATAAGACAGTTTTTTTTTCCTTTATTGTATTACCCTATTTTAGGTAGAGTTATACATATATTTTGGAATGATATTGTAACTAAACAGCCATGTTTGCTGTAAGATGAAACAGCTATAAGGATTAAAAAAAACCATTTTTTTCAAATAAGATTAAGTTCATTAATATTTTTATTTGTAAATTTACTCTCAAATTTAAGCCAATAGGTTTTAGTTATAAGACTTTGAAAGGAAAGAAAACTTACTGAAAACAAACAAACAAAAAAATCAAAAAAACAAATTGGGCCCAGTACACTAACCTAGCAGCTAAATTCCTCGCCCTGCAGGCTCTGGGATCCCATATGGGTTTCAGTTCTAATCCTGGCTGCCCACTTCTCATCCAGCTCCCAGCTTGTAGCCTGGGAATGCAGTCAAGCACAGTCCAGAACCTTGGGACTCTGCACCCCTGTGGGAGACCCAGAAGAAGCTCCTGGCTCCTGGCTTCGCATGGGTGGCAGAGACTCGCGTGTTTGAGCCATCATCTATTCCCTCCCAAGATATACATTACAAGAAGGCACAGCTGGAATCAGGGCACCTGGTCACGGATATAGGCATTTAAATACGGACTGCAGGAATGTTAAGTGGTGACTAGAGTCATTGCATCGAATACCTGCCAAAAATAATTTTTAAAGAATTATATTCAAGTTTTTGCACATAAAACAAACATAAAATTCATTTTACTTCTTAACAGAAGTTAAACTTCAATGCTAATATATTAACTACAATGCCCATTCAATAATTGGGCAAATAACGTAGTGTTGTTCTACTGCACCAGACAATCAGGTTTTCCATAGATATACTGAAGATGAGTAACTATATACATATACAAATTATCTTGGAACAAGTAATTTTAAATCCCAAAATAATGTATGGCAGAATAATAAAAAAAATTACTTTGTTTAAGGGAAAAAACCTGCTTTACAGTTTTTATGTACAGTCAGTTTGTTTTCCATTAACATTCAACATTAGAATTAATTTATCATAAATATATCATGTTATGCTGATAAATCAATGTATACTGCTAGAGTTTATTTTTCAAAATTCTCATGCAAAATTAGATTTTCTTTCTTTTTTTTTAGAAATGAAATATTTTGTGAAAAGCAATCTGTTTTAAAAAAAATAAGAAAACACATTATGTACTAATTGCTATTTGGCCACATATGCCCTGAAAACTATTTTCAATTTAAAATATTTGTTAAAGTAAACCAATATTACATTTGAGTATATTCAATCAGACTGATGTTTGCTTCTAATGAAGCTATTTGTTTAACTTCCAATTTGTTAAAAAGTTGTTTCAATCACATTATTGTTTGCTTTTAAGACATTGAGGATGACATGAGATTTTTGTAATTTGCAAAGACAGAATTACAAGTAAAATGTAGTTTACCAATGAAATAAGTTTGGAATGATTGGAATTTATTTTCATTTCTGTAAACTGTGAAACCCTGATGTACCTCAAGATGTTAGGTCCAAAAATCCAATTCTACAAAATGTGGGATAGCAGTATTGCAAGGTTAGCAAAAAACCCAGTGAGTACTTAGTTGGTCTTCCAGTTAGTATGTGGTAAAAGAAAAATAAAAAGAAAAAAAAAAGGAAAAGAAAGTTGTTATTTATTTTTATATATTAGGCCTAGCTGGAAAAGGACTTGATGATTGCAGAGGATTTATGCACCCTCTACTAAACTGAGTAAGGCTCCAATGATCATAAGAAAGCCACTTTTTTTTTTTTAAGATTTGTAATTTTTGTTTGAAAGACTGATTTATTTTACAAGACAGCAAGTCACTTCCTAACAATCTTTTGCTGCCTCTGCTTGCATCAACAAAATTAGCTTTCATCTGTCCAGGCTCTTCTTGAAAATTCGGGGTAGCCAAAGGATGAAGTGTTATTTGCCAACACCACACAATCTGTATTTGAGTAATGGGGGTGTGGTTAACTGTAATTTGAAACAGTATTGAGTCAGAAAGTTTTGACTTATTTTACATTCACTGATTTGTTTATTGCAAAGGTTTACTTAGTTTATCTGACAAGATAGTTGATTGTAATATCCCCTTTCTCACATTCTTCCCCCGAGTGTTTGTTTCCAAGGAGAGCAGAGTGTTTCCAACAAGAATGCAAGTGGAGTAGTTGCATTTATTTAAAGAAATACTAAACAATTTCTTTGTTTTTTTTTTTACTTTTTATAGTTCTTATACTTTATAGGATATGTATAACTGTATGTTCCCTTAAAACTATGTTTTGTTCAAAAGCAAATGCCATATATAATACTTTCTTTAACTTTGAGAATTCAATCTGAAGCCACACTTTTTCTCTGCATTTTCTTTAACATCTAGTGAGGCTTCTGGTAGCTCACAAACATGAAACTATTAATATTTCACAACCTATATAATGCATAAGTTCATAGTCCAGTGGCAGGAGGAAAAAAAATCACAAATCTTTGATAACAGCTATAACAGAATCCCAACCCACAGCAACACAAAGCAGCGAGTAGCTTTCAAACGCACAGCACTTGTAAGCCTGTCATTTTCAGGGAGTCATTAGAATGAAAACCCGGGATCTAATAAAATATGTTAAGGATTTGATGTTCTATTTTAAAGGAGCATTTATATCAAATCAAAAATTGTCTTGAGAATCTGGCAGAGGCAAATCCATACCTTCCTTACTGAAAGACCTTAACAAGACCTTGGGAAGGGGAGTTAGCATGAGGAAACTTACTTAATTCAGTTATGCCTGATCCAAGGCTCTAAATGCTTGGGATTCAGAAGACATATAATCCCGTAATAAAATCATGATTACTTTTCACATGTGCTCCCCTTAGGGAAGAAAAACCATTATTTAAGGTAACATTTGCCAGCAAATAATGGTTCACCATGTAGCGGGGCCCCATGCATTGCTTCTGACCGTGTTAGCAAGCATTAGACTTACTGTGCTTTCCCACCAAATCTACTTAGGATTTCAATTGATAAGTACATAAAAATGTATATTATCAAAGTCCTTTTATGGCTTTACACGTAGTCTCTAACCAATTCCAAGAAAACAATACAAAAGAAACTGTAATGTGTAGCATTGCAGTGCTCCAAAATTTACATGATTAGAACTAAAAATTATGTCCTCTATGTGGATGGCTTTGTTGTTCTTATTATAATCTCACCAGGTTCAACAGTCAAAATAGAGAACAGGCAAATAAAATAGACGCCTAAATACTGACACTGTCAATAATCCCATTGGGGATTCCCTTATGTCGCAGCATTCAATATGAGAAAATGTGTGTTCAGAGGAAAACTTCGGAAAAGTATTTGAAGTCTAATTTTAAATGACTCTAATCACCTATCGTTGCATTATCTACTCATATTCTTATTTCATATCCACATTGTTTTTCTAAAAAATTATTTCCAGTCTCTTATTTTTTTTCTTGCTTGAATGTTAGCAGATATCACACAACTTCCCCCCAAAATGATTTCAATAATGGTTGCTGAATAACATTTAAATTATTAAATATTCTGTTGCTGTTTTTTTCTTGTAAAGTCCTCCTTTACAATGCTTGGCGCTTGATCCAATTGCACCTTACAGCTCTGTTAAGATAGAATGTGTGATTACCCTTCCTTTTCCAGTGCTTCTTTCTCCATTGTCTTGGTTTCCTGTCTCAGCTCACCTTGTAAATAATATTGTTCCTGCATTTTGGTGGTTTTCCCTATCTGTATCCTATCTGTTGTTAAAGTCTCAACAGGTCTGTCATATTCAAATGTGAAGATACAATGCAGTAATCATCTTTACTTCTAATCAAAAATGGAGTCTCAATGAAACTGTTGGATATATTTTGACAATAGTATGCTGGAGTCTCTGCAAGAGTCTGTACCTGGGGCCTGGTGTGGTGGCCTAGCGGCTAAAGTCCTCACCTTGAACATGGCAGGATCATGTGGACGCCAGTTCTAATCCCAGCAGCTCCACTTCATATCCAGCTCCCTGCTTGTGGCCTGGGAAAGCAGTCAAGGATGGCCCAAAGTTTTGGGACCCTGCCTCCAGCGTGGGAGACATAGAAGAAATTCCTCGCTCCTGGCTTTGGATAGGGTCAACCTGAGCTGTTGCAGTCATTGGGGAGTGAATCATTGGACTGAAGATCTTCCTCTCTGTCTCTCTTCCTCTCTGTATATCCACCTTTCCAATAAAAATAAATAAATCTCTTTAAAAATAAAAGCATGTAGCTGCAAATGTCAGGATACATTTAAATAACACAATGATAGATTATGACTACTTATTAGCAAATATGCTATTGTTATAATATGGAGAAATCAGTTTGGGGGAAGGGAATTTCTGGAGGGAGCAGAGGAAATTCCAGAGCCTATGGAAGAGTATCAAAAAATTAAAAATGAAATGTAAGGAATCAAATGAAAAAAATTAATTTGCTCCCAAAGTTAGTTATGAGAGATAACACATACTGTTAACCATTTTTATGCTGTGATGATTTATTCAGATTGGGTATTTACAAATGAACCAATAGTTATATTTCAGAATGTAATTGTAGGATATGCCATATATGATTGAAATATTTGTGCTGTAAATAGAACAAAATACTCTTAATCCAAATATCTGTTGTGAACGCTCACGGTACTTCTTTGCATCATCATTTCAGAATAGAAAATGTAAAAAAGATTGTCACAAACTTTCATAATTTTAAGAGATAAACCTCCGTACGACATGATACGAGATGAATGTAATGTAAAATCTGATCTGCAAGAGAATCAGGACAGACTGTTCTGGGTTTGCCTATTTCTTGTGTTGTTTGGGTTTGCCTATTTCTTTTTTTTTTTTTTTCACCTCCCCTAGGGTCTACATGGGAGGAAGTGAGGAGGCCATTCCTTGCTGTCAAACTAGTTCAGCATTGGGAATAGGGGATGGTCTTTTGAAGACACCTAGAGATCCCAAGGTGGGGAAATGTTCCAAGACTGTTACTTGCATAGTTTTGATAGGTCTGAGGCATTGTAGGCTTTGCTTGCCTATTTCTTTAAAAATGATTAATGTGTATGACATTTAAAAGAGACAGTAAGCAATATTCAAGAAGATGGAGAGGAGCATACCCATGACGCTCGATTCATCCCTGTCTAATTAAGAGCTATAAATCAGGCTAGTCCTTTTAACAAAGAGAACGTAACATAAAAATATGTAAAGTTCATTAAAAATTAAAACAGAGACTTGAAGCTATCATGTCGGGTGGGACTATAGTAAGAAGACCACATTCCTTGAATCAGAGAACAATAGGAAAATACTGACAATCTTTTGGCAAAGGCTAAACCACTACCTCTAGGATATGTCTGGTTGGCAGTGTCGTCTCAGGGCTGTTTAAGGCGCTGGCACACAGGTTGTCAAGGAAGAGGCTATCAATAGCTCATGTGAGTGTTACTGAGAACTCCAAGGGCAGACACCAGGGCAACACTAAATTGCTACAAGTAAAATATGTCACTGTGCTGCTGATTGCAGCTCAATGTGCATGCATATAGAGTATAAAAATTATGTTTATGATGTGTGCTAAAAGAATGAGGCTTAGGAGCTGAAAATATAAATATGCAAAACTTAGGTTCCTCAAAATCTATAGCCAAGATATGTTTATGGGCACAGTGACAGTATTTTGTGCTTCTACGTCATTATGTAAACTTCCAGGCTAATTTTCTGCCTGCTCACATATGGACACTGGCTCACATCCCAGCTGATCCACTTCTAATCTAGTTCTCTGCCGATGGTCTGGGAAAGCAAAAATGGATGGTCCCAGTCCTTGGGCATGTGCAATCACATAGGTGACATGTCTCCTAGGTTTGGATCAGCTCAGCTCTCGTCATTGTGACTTTCAGGGGAGTGAACCAGCGTATTGAAGACCTCCCCATGTCTTCCCTTTTATTGCTCTAAAATCTGCCTGTTAAGTAAAAATAAATGAATACTTTGAAATAATAAATAAGCCAGAGATTTCTTTTTCTCCAAGTTTATCAAAGTGTCAAAGATACTTATTTCACTTTTATTGAATGCTAGTAAGCATCAACAGAGTCATGCAAATAGATATTTTATGGAAGCATTCAAAAGGTGGCTAATTTTAATAGCTTCTAAATATCCTGAAGCATTCTATGTATTTGATAAAGAAAAATAAATGCATTCATTTCCTCATGCAACTTATATGAGAAACAACAATCACAAAAGCAATTACAGGAGTTTCTAAATATATTTATTTATTTTCATTTGATAGGCAAATGTACAGAGAATTTGAGAGACAAAAAGGAAGGTCTTCTATTCATCAATTCACTCACCATATGACTACAACCTCTGCAGCTCAGCTGGTCTGAACTACCTCCAACCATTACCTGAGCACCCACGTATCCTAAATGTCCAGAAAACATCAGAGAGAGTGAAATTTCCTGCTTGGTAGAAATTGCACTAACTTCTTCCACAATAGATTGTAGTGACATGCTGGCTAGCAGCACTCCAATGGGCCTCAGCACTCTGAATTTAGATGTTATCTATGATAAAAGATTAAGCATTTATGTTCTTTCTGGCATAAGGCAATCTTTATGCAATCAATAGGTATATAGGTAAACATCAATGTACATAGAGTTATCTAGAGGAACTGTATAACGGAGACTATCATATCAAGACAAGAAGAAAAAATGCAGTCTACATCTCTACTTCCAAATCAAAGATGGACTGCAAGTGAAACTGCTAAGCATACTCAACAGTATAATGCTAGATTCTGCCATTGTCCACACCTACAATGTCAGGATACACTTAAATAGCAGACTGATGTACTTATGGCTATTTTTGAAGTAATACGACATATATAATATGACTATTGTAATAATAAGAAAAATAAATGGGGGGAAGGGTTGGGGAAGGCAGCAGAGAACATCTCAAAGCCTATGGAACTTTATCATAAAATTAAAAACATTAAAAAGTAAAAAGATCGGGGATTTTAAATGTAGCATGCTGCACAAATAAGGATCAGATCAAAGCCACATTCTCTTATGTCAAGTCTTCGAATCTAAAATGGACATTCGAGTGCCTTGAAATGTTTAACTTTCTTTTGTTTGTTTTTGGTTAGACAAAATGTCATTATGATAATGTCATGCAAAGCAGAATGAGGATAACATCAAATTGGCATCACGCTTCTAAAATATCACTCGTGGTTTGAAACAGACAGCAGCCTGGGCTGCTACAGTAGGATATTATCTCAATTTCATCACTAGTGTTTCAAAAATAGCACTCTAGCATTTTAGGGAAATGCATGCATATATACACACACAGCCTCTTCCAAAAATAAAGCCTAACTAGGTACTTCATTTTCTTTGATCCCAATCTATTTGATCTAATGCTATGCCCTGTTTCTCTTCTTTAAGCTCTGGATCCTGAATTCAGTTTATTTCAGTTTATTTCTAAAGTGGAACATGGCAGGTAATGGTGAGCACTCAAGTTAACTGAGTTTCTACATCTCAGGTGGGAGATTTGAATTGCGTTTCTGGATCTCAGCTTGCATGTTGGCCTAGACCCAGTCTTTAAGGACATATAGACTAGAAAAGCTTTCTGTGTCTTTGAAATAAATAAATGAATAAATAAATAAATATCCTATAGTTACCAGTCTTCATCCCTAACTCAGAACATTTGAAGTGTTTAGGAACAGACAATAGGCAAACAGATGCTTGACACACCTTTGTCCCATAGTGGATTTGCATTTGAGTCACTGCTATGTCACTTCTGACCCAGCTTCCTTCTAACGCACACCTTGGTAAGCAGCAGGTAATGGCTCAGCTAACTGGGTCCCTCTTATCTCCACAGGAGACTGGGATTCAGTTCCATGCCCACACTCTAGTTCTGACCCACTTGTATCTGTTGCAGGTGTTTGAGGAGTGAACTGACAGAAGAAAGTTCTTTCTGTCGCTGCCTTTATCAGCTCTAACTATCTTTGCATTTCAAATAAAATTAAAATGAATACAGGTTAGAATTTAATCTTGTGCATAGGTTAATGCTGACAGATATGAGTGAAATAACCTGCCGATCAAACAAAATTAATTCATCCTATTGTAGTAAGAAAAGACATGACTGTCAGTTTTACTCACATCTCAGAAACAGGGTCAAGAAGAATCTATGTAACTTGAAAGATGACCTCAGGGGTATAAGGAAAAGCTTTCAAATCATAAAGATTATAAAAACTGGACACATCTCATGTCATTGTAGGAGTTTAGTATTTGATAACCCAATTTAGAAATAAATTTTGCAAAGCAAATTATTCTTTGATAAATAATCTGGTTACCCAAGGGAGTAGTGTGTTCTTCTGATTAAGGGAATGTTTTCTATATAGGCAGCTACTTACTCAGATCTCACTTCTAGAAATTTCCCAAAGGAATCATGGATCGTTTTTATTGATCACAGCTCATTTTCCAGGATAATAATTTACTGAAATCAATAGAAAAATGTATTGACTCTTTCAGGCACTAGTGACTTGGACAACCTCAAGCATTAGTCATTAATAATTACACTGTATCAAGGAGTAAGACCTCAGGTGCCCTTCTTCAATGTGACCTTGTATAATGTTGAAGGATTTTAACTCGCATATACCACAGTGTTTTTCGCAATAGCATTTGACCGTATATGTAATGTTTTTCATTCTCCTTTTCATATAACTAATGCCTGCTTCTTTTTTATCCCTTCATCATTACCTCCTAGGCAGAATTTTTTCTAACACCTCTGTCCAGGCCAATGAACTCTAATTTGTGTTTTTATTGTTACATATATTTTGTTCATATAACTTATTGAAATTTCGGACCTAATTATTTGGTTAAACTGAAACCTCATCCTGAAGGCTTCACTGGATAATAGTATGTTGAACTACTGTTTGTAAAATCAGTATCCCCTATGGGTGCTGGTTCTCAACTGCTCCATTTCTAATCCAGCTCCCTGCAAGTAGCCTAAGAAAGCAGAAGACGCCTCAGGTGGTTAGGTGTCAATGACCTTTGTGGAAGATCCAGAATTTTCCAGTTGCTGGCTTTGGCAAGGCCCAGCCTTGGCTTTTGCAGGCATCCGGAGTTGAGACCTCGCCTCCTTCTCACTGCCCCACCCCCACTTTTTCTTTCTGTATCTCCACCTCTCATACAAATAAGTAAATCTTTTTTCAAAATAGCAATTTTTAAAAGATTTATTTATTCTTATTGGAAAGGCAGATCTTAAAGAGAGAAAGATCTTCCCTCAGCAGGTTCATTTCCCAAGTTCTCATAATGGCTGGAGCTGAGCCAATCCGAAGGCAGGAGCAAGGAGCTTCTTCTGGGTTCCCCATGTAGGTGTGGGGTCCCAATGTTTTGAGTTGTCCACTATGGCTTTCCAGGCCACAAACAGGGAGCTGGATGGAAAGTGGAGCAGCCAGCACATGAACCAGCAATCATATGGGATCCCAGTGCATGTAAGACAAGGGTTTCGCCAGTAGGCTACTGATCCAGGCACTCAAAAGTGGTAAATCTTAACTTTAATACAAATTTTAACTAAAACACTGAGAGATCAGAGTACATATGGCTTAGGCTCACTCTTGGACTCCTATGCCACGTTGATGAAGACTTGTTTACCTAAGAAATACTCTGATTTTCCCTCCGAAAAAAATATTGCAGCACACTTCCTCAGCATTAGGGCAGGGCTTTGGCATCACATAAATTAATTGTTTAGAGACCACAGTGTTTCTTAAAATACAAAGTTGCTGAACTGAGCATCATAAGATATGGAAGATATTAGCTGGAGTCTTCCATGGCAACTAGGATTACTCAAACATTTGTTACATAAGAAAAAAAAAACTGTTCAAAATAGGAAAAAAAAATTTCTCACTTTTCATTTTACCCTATTTTCTCTGAAGATATTGTGTAAGCAAATGTAAATATGGAAATCTGGGTTTAACATCTGTGAGCAATAACAAAATTCTTTCTTTATTATAATCAGAGATGCTCAGAAAATGAAATATAAAACTAATAATGTAAAAGCATTGATTTTTCATATTTTTCTCAATTTACACTTAATTTTATTTTATGGGGAAAGTGTGTGCCTTTGTACACACACACCTCAATATAACATGATATAAGAAGGAAAACATCATAATTTTACCTAATATTAAGTTATTTACTTCCACTTTCATTGGTTCATTCATAGATAGAAATAAAGTACCTTAAAATTAATAACACTCACTAAGCCTCTTTTGAAAGCTTAGGATTGAAATGAAAGATGGGAATAAATAAAATGTAACTACCAACAAATTGAATGCTAAATATACATATAAATAAGCAACTGAATTAAATACATAAGTCCAAGTGATAGGAAGCATGTAAATACATGTAGAGATAGACCTGGCTGACATATCAATAATGTAGATAGATTTATTAAAGATTTGGTTGTCAAAGGGAAACTAAAAAGAGAAGAGGTAAAACAGCAGGAAGCTTTATAAGAACAGATTAGGAAAGCAGAATAATCCATTTAGCTACATCCACGTGAAGAATTTTCCTTCTGTTTCAACTTGTTCGAATTTAGTCTCCCAGAAAAAAACCTCACAAAATTTACCATACACGTGAAAGTGCTGGCAGTAATGACTTACTGTAATTAAACAAGGGGCACAAGCAAGTGAGGATACACCAAGAGTACCATGACATGATTAAAATGCAAGAATAAATATCACAATATCACAATCAATGAATCCTTTGTCCTCAGAGCCACAACAAAGTTGATGGTATATTCCTGGAGTCATTGGGCCTTTTTGATCATTTAAACTGGTTGGCCAAAAAAGAGACATCATTTTCGAGAGTTCTACTCAACTATGTGTTTTGTAACTTCTCCATCTAGTTGTGTAGTACACGATATCCTTGTACTGTCATGACCCAGATGATTCATTTCACCTACAAGGTACTGTGTTAATGATTTTCCTCATGGGAGTACCAAGCCAAAATAGGTGGTCTTCCCTTCCCTTTGGTTCCGGACTCATCATCTCCATTTCAGACACTTTACATGTATTTCCTAGGAAGAAAACTCCTGTGAGAGGATTCCTGCTCCTGGCTGCTGTCAAAATTGATTGTCAAACAGAAGGGCCAAGTGACTCTTACACTTTACATTTTCATGAAGTAGCACTTAACAATACACAGGATGAAAAACAGCTTAATAAACCTTGGTTATCCATTGGAAACGATGCATGAACAACCTGCATAGTCTCAGTGGCATCGCAGCATTAGATGGAAAATTGGCAGTAATATTCCATCGTGCCATTTTTTGAAAACTCCAGGTCCAAGGTGGCACTGAATTCACCAAGCATATTAAAGAAATTCTTAAGTCAATGATGGTTGAGTTAAGTTGAAATCTTACATTGTGAATGGATCAGTCTGTCTGTTCAGTCTTTGAGCAGAATTTAAGGCTCTTCTAGCTTTCACTGGTGCCTTGCTCAACGGTTTTATATTTTACTGCTCTTGGATCGTTGTCAATGTTCAAGGTGTTTTTTTTGTGTGTATCTTTTAAAACTACAGACCGACTGGTTAAAGACATCTTGTTTTAATGTATGGAATCATGAAGTCTGAAACACATGTTGAGTGTTTATCAAACTGTCTAGATTGGTGTTATAGATACTCAGAATAAGTGGCATTGTGTAATACAACCTGGAAGTAAGCTATTGCTGAGAGCCACACTTCCTATGTTGTCACCATTGCTGCTGGAAACCCATATGGCTGCAAATATGCAAGACATCTAGTGCTGTATCTAGTCACAATGTGGGCCATATTTTCTGTTGGTCTCTGAGCTAGGAAGTTTGTGTCTTCGAACAGAAACTGTAAAAACAAATCCTATAAAAAAATCAATCTTCTACAATTTTTGACATCTGTAGTTGGAGAACTTTTAAGATATGGATTCAGTAGCTATATCAATTTCCAAATGCAATACAGACCTTTGAGTCTAAAAAATAGTTACATTATGATAAATGCATCATTAGATAGCGTGCTATGCTAAAAATAGAGTAAACTGTATAGATGTATGTCAATGTGACCTCTTGGCATAATCAAGAAAACCCAATAAATGAGAGGCATATGAGACTCAGGCCAACATAACAGAACCTTTTTTATAATAAGCAAGTAGCCTTACCCTCTAACATGACACAAGTACAGAAGTAAATACATGTCAGTAAAAATCTTCTATCTTTATCTAGTGCTGCATATTATCTTTAGCACTGCTGTGTACTTCTATGTGCTGTACTTTTAAATGATGAGCAGTGCAATAGTTTCCTTCAGGTTAGCATCATCTCAACACAGGATTCATCGATTATGCTAAGATGTTACAATTGCAAGGTTGTCTTGAAATAGGCATTTTCAATGTTATTATATTTTTAAGTGACCATTGTCTTGTATGTATTTCATCCCTGATTAAAACATCACTATGTGACATGGACTACATTGAATTGTGAGAATATATATATATGAATGTACATACGTGTATGCACTTGTCTCAATACTAATGATATCTTTAAAATTTGATTATCGCTATGTGCAGAAATGAAAAGTTTTGTGCTATTCAAGAGTGCTTTCTTAGATAAGCAATTTGAGACAACTTGGATGAAGTATCTGGTTTGGTATTTTAAAAAGACTACTGTGTAAAAAATGACACTACATTTTTAAGATTTTATAATTTTTAGAATGCAAATATGTCAATTACTGAGAATTCATATCATCAATAGATTATAATACATTGAAATATCAGCAGTAGATTGCAATACATTAAAACTTGGACTACAACATATGCAGCATTATTTTTTTTCCACAGATATTTATTACTAGGAAATATTTAGGCTTTCTGTTGCACAACAAATTAATTTTTTTCCAAAGGGGGAAAAAAACTAACTGAAGAATATTGTAAGTAAATTCATGAAGATAAGGCATTTAATTCCAAGAGTGAGTGGTAAGATTTGAAAAGATATGATTTATATTATTATAATCAAAAATATTTTTTCTGAAAATTATTATTTATTTTTCCATGAGAAGATAGATGTATTAGATCTTCTATAGTGTAAATTAATTTATTCCATTTTAACAGAACAAGTACCAATTTGGGGCTTGTTTCCACTGCCACAGAAACGTTGGTTTTCATTAGCTTATAAATTCACAACACTAAGTTTTGCTTTCATATTCACATAATATTTTCTTTGTGCATTTGTCACATGAATAACTTTATAAGACCTGATCTGAACACAAGTACTGCCTAAGAGTGAGCTAATAGAAACAGGAGAGAAGAAGACTATGGCAAAACTTGGGAACTGGACTTTGCACTCTGAACATCAACCTGAAGTTGGCCTTCTTGGAATGAAACAATACCAGGCAGAATGGAGGACAAAGGGGTAAATATTGGAGACCAGCTTTGGCTGACACAATAGCTTGCAAAGGATGCGTGGATCGGCAAGACAATAAGGAGAGGCAGAGGAGGCATGGACCACTATGGCATGATGCTCATAATGGACAACTCAGAAAAGTCACCTTCTTTATTTATACACAAATCACAACAAGCTTTTGAACAACATCCAATTGTTTCATTATTGCTTCATATAAAAGAATGATTACAAAGTCAATCCTTAAAAAACATTATTTTACTTCAGAGAAAATATTTTCAGCAAGTATTACTCATTCAAACCTGCAGTGACCTGACTGAAGCCAGGAACTCCAGGGTTGGCAGCACATGCAGTTACATAGTTACAAGTGGTTTATTTATATCCAAAATAAAATTTCACTAAACACAGACTAAATAATATTGCTTAAAATATCAAGAGTGCAAAGTTAAAAGATCATAAATGAAAGGAATTTATAAAAGCATATAACAGATTCTTTATTAAATCTTATAATAAATCATGGATTGGTTACCATAACTTTCACCTAGTGCTGATTCAATTGTTTTTTGTTCTTAGTGCTGCTTTAATTGTCTTTTTTTCTTTTGTTAAAGGGCAGTGAAAGCCACCAGGGCAACTCAGCCAATCTACAAACAGAGGGCCTTTGCAAGAAACTTCTTTTTATCTTTATAAACTGATTTCTTTCCCTAAATATGAATGCCAATATAAGGTAGAAATTTTATAAACTATTATCTTTTCCTAAATATAAGTGCCAATATAAGGTAGAAATTTTAAGCCATGTGGCGGGGAGGTGGTTCACATTTGACTCCCTTTAGAAGTTGCCTCACACATTTTCTGCTTTCTGTAGTGAAACCAAAATGCATCATTTCATGTAACAGTTTGATGCTGCACTTACAACAAACTCTTTGTACCTCCATGATTGCCATCTGTTCCAATATATTATCAAGCCATTCCTTAAGGAAAACATTGCTTATATTAGGGCAAGCTTCACAAAAAGGTGGGCACATAACAGAATGTTTGGAGACATTGTGGGCTCAGTTGTACTATTGCATGCTTTTAGCTGTGTGTCATTGCCTTACGTCACTAAAGATGTTTTTATCATAACCTGACTGATCATTTTGAGGTGTTATACCAGTTACAGGAATCATTTCACATTTATAGAGAAACAACAACACCATCCTCAGAAGAAGTTTATGAAACATCAGAGAGGTGATCAAGTGTCCATACAATGGGGTGAGGCAGCAATGAGGTGGCCTGACATTCTGCCAGGCCTTGCCTCGCAGCCAGAAACTTTGTAGCCTTGCTAACCAAGGAGCGGTGCTCATCACAGACCCATGCCACATGACCCAACTGCATGGCTTCCCACAGGTAAAGCCTTTAAATCCAGAAAATCTGGTGAAACAAATCAATCTGTGGTTAAAAATTTAGCTTACTCTAGTGAAGGAAGTCTGTGTAAACTTATCTGTGTCTAGATTTTGTATTTTATTTTTCTTAATTTCCCCCTCCTTAATAAACTTACTTGGGAATGTTTTTCCACTCTAAGCCAAGACATCTGATGCAGAAGTTTGTCTTGGGAGACCAATTGTGTTACTGGCCAGAAAACTTATCTGCCAAGAGGAAAAGATACTCTGTGACACTGTGCTGTTCTTTTCTGCTAAGATCTTTTTTTTTTTTAAGATTTATTTATTTTTTTATTACAAAGTCAAATATACAAAAAGTAGAGATAGAAAGGAAGATCTTCTGTCCCATGATTAACTCCCCAAGTGAGTGCAACGGCTGGTGCTGTGCCGATCCGGAGCCAGGTGCCAGGAACTTCCTCCAGGTCTCCCACACAGGTGCAGGATCCCAAAGCACTGGGCCATCCTCGACTTCTTTCCCAGGCTACATGCAGGGAGCTGGATGGGATGTGGACCTGCCGGGATTAGAACCGGTGCCCATATGAGATCCCGGCGTGTTCAAGGCAAGGACTTTAGCCGCTGGGCCACCTGCTAAGATCTTGAAACCCAGGCAGTCATTACTACCATGCCACCAATAACAGTCCATGTGAAAATAAAGTGGAATTCGATAGGAACATCTTATTTTTCAGAAACCCATTCACAATACACATGAAGCACAAATCTTACATCACTTTAAAAAAATGACCCATAATCAAAGGTATCCAGTCTCTATAGCAAGTGCTGCTGGGACTACAGAATTACTTGTGATTTAAGGTCACACATATGAGATACAAAAAGCAGTGCCCATCTAGACATGATTTTTATGCCCAGATAAAAGAGAGTAAAGATGTTTAACAACTGCTAAAAATAACTGTGGCTTTTTTAAGACTTTAGCTAACACACAACAGAAAATACGTCTTGAAAAATAATTTAAAAAAAAAGAAAAATAATTTAAAGTGTCACTTGTAAAAGTAGTTTTCTAAAAGAAAGACTTGTAGTAAAAGGGCAAAAAAAATTATGAAAGATAGCTTTGTTAAATATTAATGACGTGTGCCCTTTAGTCTTCTGCCTTGCAACCAAATAAACTACAAACCGATTGCTTTAGAAACACGGCTGCTATTAGATCTGCACAGAAATTAATGCACTGCAGGAAATTTCTCCTGCAAGAAAAATGCTTTTATGAATTTGGAGCCATCCAAACCACCCAGAGTGAGTGTTTTCTGGCAGCTGAGGTGTTATGATTGCTGTGGTCCTGTCACATGATGCTGTTTTCTCAAGAAAATGTAGTTTTTAAAATGCCATAAAGAACTTTGACCAAATGCTCCACTGATAAGCTGTATGTGTGTGTGTGTGTGTTTTCTGGTTTGAGGGAGAGAGCATCTCCTATTCAAAAAATAATTAAAATGTCTCCACAATCTAACAGTGTTTTTTGAAAAAACGTATTATAGTAATATAAGAATTTTGTGTTGTGAAATATATATATATATATGTGAAGAAAACAGTGCTGATATTTTTTCAATAGGATAAAATTTGCTATGACATTGATGCACAGGAAGCTGAGAGATGTGAAGTGTTCTACTCCCAAATTCTACTTGGAGTTGGATGAGAGTGGGACAGAAGCACATGTTCAATTAATTCATTGATGAAATCAAAGCAAATACAATGAATCATTCTTTTTAGTGTTGTACACTAGAGATAAGACCTATTATATCTCGAAAATGAATGCAGATAGATAAGTAGATAGATATTGGTAATATATTCATATTTCATAAACATATACATATGAGAAGATACTACACATTCGTTTCTAATTGGCATTTATGTTGTTTCCTCTTAGAATGATAAAATCAGGAGGATTTGGAAATATCAAAAGTAAAAGTATGGCAATAAAATATGCTTGTTAAATGTATATATATATATGTATATATATATAGTGAGGGCTGGCATTATAGCATAGAGAGTAAAGTTGACATCTGTGATGTCAGCATCCCATATGCACAACTTTTATTTTATTTTCTGAAGATTTTATTTGTTTTTATTGGAAAGTCAGATTTATGGATAGAAGTGAAAACAGAGAGTATATCTTTCATCCACTGCCCCCACCACCAGGTGGCCACAATGACTGGAGCTTAACCTATCTGAAACCAGGAGCCAGAAGCTTCTTCTAGGTCTCCCATGAAGCTATTGGACCCCCAAGTTTGGGCCATTTTCTACATCTGACCGAGGCCATAAGCGGGTAGCTGAATAGAAAGTAAAGCAGCTGGGATACAAACTGCTGCCGATACAGGTTCCTGGGTTTACTGGATGATACAGATGAGGGTTTAGCCTTGAGCCTTCGCACCTGACTCGGACATATTTTTGAGTCCTGCTGGGTGTAATTCTGATTCAGCATCTGCTAATGGCTTGGGGACAGCAGTGGAAGATGACTGAAATGCTTGTGCTCCTGCACGAAAGTGGGAGACACTGAGGGAGGTGACTTACATCTGAGTTAGTGTTGGCTGCTGTGACCTCTTAAAAGTGAAACAGTATTTAGATGATCTCTTTTTTCTCCCACTCTCTGTAACTTTGAAGTTCAAATCTATCTACCTATGCATGTGTGTATCTTTCCTTGGTCACTACAAAAGAAAAGTTATAAATCATTCTTAAGTGCCTTAATCCTGAACTTCAAGCTTTTCTTCTAATCCCACAATAAATTGTATTATTGCAGTATGGGCTGATCAGGTTTGACACAGAAGATGAAAAGCACAAATTTGGGTGCAACTTTTGGCCATTTTGAATGTTCCGCTTAGCCAGAAATACTTTGTCATTGGAACAATATAAAGTGTAGTGCAATGGTTTAAATGATGTTGATGAAAAGTAGTAATGAATCAGAAAACAGTGTACTAATTGCTTTTAAGCACTCACGAACGTCCTTGCAACCCTGACAATTTCCATGGCAAATTTTCATCCTGACAGAGAGGGGCTATGGGCCTCACTATCACTTCCAAAAGTGCTAAACATGTCTGCCCAAGATGTATGCCCTTTGTTTTTGTTGATCATCCTAGGATGAAACCCTTTGGAATCAGCTCGGATAGGTGTGTATGGGTGAGTGAAAGTCTCTTGATAACTTGTTCAGCTATGAAACTATCCCTCCACCGAGAAACATGTGGCATCCAAGGCTGGATAAGCAATTACTGTGGCTTCTTACAATGCTGATCTTTCAAGCTTTAAAACTG